>NW_027645966.1:0-608586 GCF_951394435.1 Stenella coeruleoalba | reverse complement strand
TCCACGGGTTTCAGCTACCCAGGTTTAAGGTATTCTTCCTTCAGCTACAACATGCATGTGGAACCTAGAGTATGATCAACCATTTGATCGGGAGACGTGTTCAAATATGTCTCAGTTTTCCTCCCCTGGTACTCGGGTGCAACATTCCAGACGCTTTACTGACACTCTCCCCACTTGAAGAGTCAGCGCCTTTAACCTCCTGTTTGGCACAGTTTGCAATTTCTGCGGAAGATGAACAGGAATAGCGAGAACCAATGAGAGACTAGCTGGAGGTGTCTGGACGGGCAAATTTAACTCTCATTTCCCACCAGGAGGAGGAAATAACCAAAGGCTCAGCGTGCCGTGCCAGAACCAGTTTAGGGCCTGAAGCCATCCTGCGGTGTTGCGGCCAGCTCACAAGAAAGCGAGTTGAAGAAAGGAGCTCAGGGGCACTGTAATTCACAAACCTGCAGAGTTATAAATGACAGCTATCGTCCAAAAATAGACTGAAGTAAGGCTGCCAAGAGGACTTGAAAGCGGGGCAGAATTGCAGGAAACCGATTTCAGGAGGTAGACTGGAATTGCATTGAAAGCATAGGAAAAGAGGCAGAACGTCCACAATGATGCACTTGGCCAAAAAGGGCGTATGCGTTTTTTCCTGAATATATTCAGGAAAAAACGCATACGCACTTTTTGGCCAACCAAGCAAGCTTGCAAAGGAAATCTGCACTACAATGAAGTCTCACTTCCCCACGGTCAAAAGGGCCATCTGAAAAAAGTGTAAAATCCAGAAAGGCAGGACAGGCCATGGAGAACTGGGAGCCTTGTTATGCTGATGGGCGGGATGTAAATTGCCAACAGACACTCGGGAGAAGTGTATGGTGTTTCCTGAAACATCTAAAAAACAAAGCAACAGAGCCTAGGGCACTTCCACTTATGGTCCTATAGCTTAGGGAAATTAAAATCAAAAAGACACAGCCACCCCAAAGTTTGGGACGCCTCTGTTTACAAGAACCTCGTTTACAGTACAAGTTCAACATCGCAGAAAGTGAAAAATGGATAAAGAAGTTGTGGTATTTACTTACAAAGCAATATCACTCAGCAATGAAATCTATGTCATCAGGCCCTTAGCATCACAATGAGTGGATTCAGGTATGATGATTCTAACTGAAATAAGTCACACAGAAAAAGAAACATCATAAGATATCAGTAATACACGGAATGTAAACTTGGCTACACAGGAACTGAATTACAGAACAGAACAGGGTCTCAAATTTAGAAAACCAACTTATGCTTGCTTAAGGGTAAAGGTGAGTTGGGGTGCTGCATAAAACCAGAGATTGAAATGAGCACAGATAAAGTTCCTTAAGTCAAATATGGAATAGACAAGAACTACTCCTTGCTCAACGAAATGGACTCAACACCGCATATTAAACGCGTAAGAATGTACCTGACTAGTAAGTATCGTAAAACCTATGGATTGCTATGTCTCCAAAAGAGAATCAAGCATGTGTACAGGGGCATAAACGCAGCAGTGATAGGATTGGAGAGGTTCGGTGAGCAAATGAAGACCCTTTGAAGTCATATTGCATGGTACCCATTACACGGGTCTCAACTCTCCAGGTTTAAGGTATTCTTCCTTCAGCTAAAACATGCATGTGGAACCCAAGTATGACCAACCATGTGAACGGGAGACGTGTTCAAATATGTCTCAGTTTTCCTCCCCTGGTACTCGGGTGCAACATTCCAGACGCTTTACTAACACTCTCCCCACTTGGAGAGTCAGCGCCTTTAACCTCCTGTTTGGCCCAGTTTGCAATTTCTGCGGAAGATGAACAGGAATAGCGAGAACCAATGAGAGGCTAGCTGGAGGTGTCTGGACGGGCAAATTTAACTCTCATTTCCCACCAGGAAGAGGAAATAACCAAAGGCTCAGTGCGCCGTGCCGGAACCAGATTAGGGCCTGAAGCCATCCTGCGGTGTTGCGGCCAGCTCAAAAGAACGCGAGTTGAAGAAAGGAGCTCAGGGGCACTGTAATTCACAAACCTGCAGAGTTATAAATGACAGCTATCGTCCAAAAATAGACTGAAGTAAGGCTGCCAAGAGGACTTGAAAGCGGGGCAGAATTGCAGGAAACCGATTTCAGGAGGTAGACTGGAATTGCATTGAAAGCATAGGAAAAGAGGCAGAACGTCCACAATGATGCACTTGGCCAAAAAGGGCGTATGCGTTTTTTCCTGAATATATTCAGGAAAAAACGCATACGCCCTTTATGGCCAACCAAGCAAGCTTGCAAAGGAAATCTGCACTACAATGAAGTCTCACTTCCCCCCGGTCAAAAGGGCCATCTGAAAAAAGTGTATAATCCAGAAAGGCAGGACAGGCCATGGAGAACTGGGAGCCTTGTTATGCTGATGGGCGGGATGTAAATTGCCAACAGACAATCGGGAGAAGTGTATGGTGTTTCCTGAAACATCTAAAAAACAAAGCAACAGAGCCTAGGGCACTTCCACTTATGGTCCTATAGCTTAGGGAAATTAAAATCAAAAACACACAGCCACCCCAAAGTTTGGGATGCCTCTGTTTACAAGAACCTCAATTACAGTACAAGTTCAACATCGCAGAAAGTGAAAAATGGATAAAGAAGTTGTGGTATTCACTTACAAAGCAATATCACTCAGCAATGAAATCTATGTCATCAGGCCCTTAGCAGCACAATGAGTGGATTCAGGTATGATGATTCTAACTGAAATAAGTCACACAGAAAAAGAAACATCATAAGATATCAGTAATACACGGAATGGAAACTTGGCAACACAGGAACTGAATTACAGAACAGAACAGGGTCTCAAATTTAGAAAACCAACTTATGCTTGCTTAAGGGGAAAGGTGAGTTGGGGTGCTGCATAAAACCAGAGATTGAAATGAGCACAGATAAAGTTCCTTAAGCCAAATATGGAATAGACAAGAGCTACTCCTTGCTCAACGAAATGGACTCAACACCGCATATTAAACGCCTAAGAATGTACCTGACTAGTAAGTATCTTAAAACCTATGGATTGCTATGTCTCCAAAAGAGAGTCAAGCATGTGTACAGGGGCATAAACGCAGCAGTGATAGGATTGGAGAGGTTCGGTGAGCAAATGAAGACCCTTTGAAGTCATATTGCATGGTACCCATTCCACGGGTTTCAGCTACCCAGGTTTAAGGTATTCTTCCTTCAGCTACAACATGCATGTGGAACCTAGAGTATGATCAACCATTTGATCGGGAGACGTGTTCAAATATGTCTCAGTTTTCCTCCCCTGGTACTCGGGTGCAACATTCCAGACGCTTTACTGACACTCTCCCCACTTGAAGAGTCAGCGCCTTTAACCTCCTGTTTGGCACAGTTTGCAATTTCTGCGGAAGATGAACAGGAATAGCGAGAACCAATGAGAGACTAGCTGGAGGTGTCTGGACGGGCAAAATTAACTCTCATTTCCCACCAGGAGGAGGAAATAACCAAAGGCTCAGCGTGCCGTGCCAGAAAAAGTTTAGGGCCTGAAGCCATCCTGCGGTGTTGCGGCCAGCTCACAAGAAAGCGAGTTGAAGAAAGGAGCTCAGGGGCACTGTAATTCACAAACCTGCAGAGTTATAAATGACAGCTATCGTCCAAAAATAGACTGAAGTAAGGCTGCCAAGAGGACTTGAAAGCGGGGCAGAATTGCAGGAAACCGATTTCAGGAGGTAGACTGGAATTGCATTGAAAGCATAGGAAAAGAGGCAGAACGTCCACAATGATGCACTTGGCCAAAAAGGGCGTATGCGTTTTTTCCTGAATATATTCAGGAAAAAACGCATACGCCCTTTTTGGCCAACCAAGCAAGCTTGCAAAGGAAATCTGCACTACAATGAAGTCTCACTTCCCCCCAGTCAAAAGGGCCATCTGAAAAAAGTGTAAAATCCAGAAAGGCAGGACAGGCCATGGAGAACTGGGAGCCTTGTTATGCTGATGGGCGGGATGTAAATTGCCAACAGACACTCGGGAGAAGTGTATGGTGTTTCCTGAAACATCTAAAAAACAAAGCAACAGAGCCTAGGGCACTTCCACTTATGGTCCTATAGCTTAGGGAAATTAAAATCAAAAAGACACAGCCACCCCAAAGTTTGGGACGCCTCTGTTTACAAGAACCTCGTTTACAGTACAAGTTCAACATCGCAGAAAGTGAAAAATGGATAAAGAAGTTGTGGTATTTACTTACAAAGCAATATCACTCAGCAATGAAATCTATGTCATCAGGCCCTTAGCATCACAATGAGTGGATTCAGGTATGATGATTCTAACTGAAATAAGTCACACAGAAAAAGAAACATCATAAGATATCAGTAATACACGGAATGTAAACTTGGCTACACAGGAACTGAATTACAGAACAGAACAGGGTCTCAAATTTAGAAAACCAACTTATGCTTGCTTAAGGGTAAAGGTGAGTTGGGGTGCTGCATAAAACCAGAGATTGAAATGAGCACAGATAAAGTTCCTTAAGTCAAATATGGAATAGACAAGAGCTACTCCTTGCTCAACGAAATGGACTCAACACCGCATATTAAACGCGTAAGAATGTACCTGACTAGTAAGTATCGTAAAACCTATGGATTGCTATGTCTCCAAAAGAGAATCAAGCATGTGTACAGGGGCATAAACGCAGCAGTGATAGGATTGGAGAGGTTCGGTGAGCAAATGAAGACCCTTTGAAGTCATATTGCATGGTACCCATTACACGGGTCTCAACTCTCCAGGTTTAAGGTATTCTTCCTTCAGCTAAAACATGCATGTGGAACCCAAGTATGACCAACCATGTGAACGGGAGACGTGTTCAAATATGTCTCAGTTTTCCTCCCCTGGTACTCGGGTGCAACATTCCAGACGCTTTACTAACACTCTCCCCACTTGGAGAGTCAGCGCCTTTAACCTCCTGTTTGGCCCAGTTTGCAATTTCTGCGGAAGATGAACAGGAATAGTGAGAACCAATGAGAGGCTAGCTGGAGGTGTCTGGACGGGCAAATTTAACTCTCATTTCCCACCAGGAAGAGGAAATAACCAAAGGCTCAGTGCGCCGTGCCGGAACCAGATTAGGGCCTGAAGCCATCCTGCGGTGTTGCGGCCAGCTCAAAAGAACGCGAGTTGAAGAAAGGAGCTCAGGGGAACTGTAATTCACAAACCTGCAGAGTTATAAATGACAGCTATCGTCCAAAAATAGACTGAAGTAAGGCTGCCAAGAGGACTTGAAAGCGGGGCAGAATTGCAGGAAACCGATTTCAGGAGGTAGACTGGAATTGCATTGAAAGCATAGGAAAAGAGGCAGAACGTCCACAATGATGCACTTGGCCAAAAAGGGCGTATGCGTTTTTTCCTGAATATATTCAGGAAAAAACGCATACGCCCTTTATGGCCAACCAAGCAAGCTTGCAAAGGAAATCTGCACTACAATGAAGTCTCACTTCCCCCCGGTCAAAAGGGCCATCTGAAAAAAGTGTATAATCCAGAAAGGCAGGACAGGCCATGGAGAACTGGGAGCCTTGTTATGCTGATGGGCGGGATGTAAATTGCCAACAGACAATCGGGAGAAGTGTATGGTGTTTCCTGAAACATCTAAAAAACAAAGCAACAGAGCCTAGGGCACTTCCACTTATGGTCCTATAGCTTAGGGAAATTAAAATCAAAAAGACACAGCCACCCCAAAGTTTGGGATGGCTCTGTTTACAAGAACCTCGTTTACAGTACAAGTTCAACATCGCAGAAAGTGAAAAATGGATAAAGAAGTTGTGGTATTCACTTACAAAGCAATATCACTCAGCAATGAAATCTATGTCATCAGGCCCTTAGCAGCACAATGAGTGGATTCAGGTATGATGATGCTAACTGAAATAAGTCACACAGAAAAAGAAACATCATAAGATATCAGTAATACACGGAATGGAAACGTGGCTACACAGGAACTGAATTACAGAACAGAACAGGGTCTCAAATTTAGAAAACCAACTTATGCTTGCTTAAGGGTAAAGGTGAGTTGGGGTGCTGCATAAAACCAGAGATTGAAATGAGCACAGATAAAGTTCCTTAAGCCAAATATGGAATAGACAAGAGCTACTCCTTGCTCAACGAAATGGACTCAACACCGCATATTAAACGCCTAAGAATGTACCTGACTAGTAAGTATCTTAAAACCTATGGATTGCTATGTCTCCAAAAGAGAATCAAGCATGTGTACAGTGGCATAAACGCAGCAGTGATAGGATTGGAGAGGTTCGGTGAGCAAATGAAGACCCTTTGAAGTCATATTGCATGGTACCCATTCCACGGGTTTCAGCTACCCAGGTTTAAGGTATTCTTCCTTCAGCTACAACATGCATGTGGAACATAGAGTATGATCAACCATTTGATCAGGAGACGTGTTCAAATATGTCTCAGTTTTCCTCCCCTGGTACTCGGGTGCAACATTCCAGACGCTTTACTGACACTCTCCCCACTTGAAGAGTCAGCGCCTTTAACCTCCTGTTTGGCACAGTTTGCAATTTCTGCGGAAGATGAACAGGAATAGCGAGAACCAATGAGAGACTAGCTGGAGGTGTCTGGACGGGCAAATTTAACTCTCATTTCCCACCAGGAGGAGGAAATAACCAAAGGCTCAGCGTGCCGTGCCAGAACCAGTTTAGGGCCTGAAGCCATCCTGCGGTGTTGCGGCCAGCTCACAAGAAAGCGAGTTGAAGAAAGGAGCTCAGGGGCACTGTAATTCACAAACCTGCAGAGTTATAAATGACAGCTATCGTCCAAAAATAGACTGAAGTAAGGCTGCCAAGAGGACTTGAAAGCGGGGCAGAATTGCAGGAAACCGATTTCAGGAGGTAGACTGAAATTGCATTGAAAGCATAGGAAAAGAGGCAGAACGTCCACAATGATGCACTTGGCCAAAAAGGGCGTATGCGTTTTTTCCTGAATATATTCAGGAAAAAACGCATACGCACTTTTTGGCCAACCAAGCAAGCTTGCAAAGGAAATCTGCACTACAATGAAGTCTCACTTCCCCCCGGTCAAAAGGGCCATCTGAAAAAAGTGTAAAATCCAGAAAGGCAGGACAGGCCATGGAGAACTGGGAGCCTTGTTATGCTGATGGGCGGGATGTAAATTGCCAACAGACACTCGGGAGAAGTGTATGGTGTTTCCTGAAACATCTAAAAAACAAAGCAACAGAGCCTAGGGCACTTCCACTTATGGTCCTATAGCTTAGGGAAATTAAAATCAAAAAGACACAGCCACCCCAAAGTTTGGGACGCCTCTGTTTACAAGAACCTCGTTTACAGTACAAGTTCAACATCGCAGAAAGTGAAAAATGGATAAAGAAGTTGTGGTATTTACTTACAAAGCAATATCACTCAGCAATGAAATCTATGTCATCAGGCCCTTAGCATCACAATGAGTGGATTCAGGTATGATGATTCTAACTGAAATAAGTCACACAGAAAAAGAAACATCATAAGATATCAGTAATACACGGAATGTAAACTTGGCTACACAGGAACTGAATTACAGAACAGAACAGGGTCTCAAATTTAGAAAACCAACTTATGCTTGCTTAAGGGTAAAGGTGAGTTGGGGTGCTGCATAAAACCAGAGATTGAAATGAGCACAGATAAAGTTCCTTAAGTCAAATATGGAATAGACAAGAACTACTCCTTGCTCAACGAAATGGACTCAACACCGCATATTAAACGCGTAAGAATGTACCTGACTAGTAAGTATCGTAAAACCTATGGATTGCTATGTCTCCAAAAGAGAATCAAGCATGTGTACAGGGGCATAAACGCAGCAGTGATAGGATTGGAGAGGTTCGGTGAGCAAATGAAGACCCTTTGAAGTCATATTGCATGGTACCCATTACACGGGTCTCAACTCTCCAGGTTTAAGGTATTCTTCCTTCAGCTAAAACATGCATGTGGAACCCAAGTATGACCAACCATGTGAACGGGAGACGTGTTCAAATATGTCTCAGTTTTCCTCCCCTGGTACTCGGGTGCAACATTCCAGACGCTTTACTAACACTCTCCCCACTTGGAGAGTCAGCGCCTTTAACCTCCTGTTTGGCCCAGTTTGCAATTTCTGCGGAAGATGAACAGGAATAGCGAGAACCAATGAGAGGCTAGCTGGAGGTGTCTGGACGGGCAAATTTAACTCTCATTTCCCACCAGGAAGAGGAAATAACCAAAGGCTCAGTGCGCCGTGCCGGAACCAGATTAGGGCCTGAAGCCATCCTGCGGTGTTGCGGCCAGCTCAAAAGAACGCGAGTTGAAGAAAGGAGCTCAGGGGCACTGTAATTCACAAACCTGCAGAGTTATAAATGACAGCTATCGTCCAAAAATAGACTGAAGTAAGGCTGCCAAGAGGACTTGAAAGCGGGGCAGAATTGCAGGAAACCGATTTCAGGAGGTAGACTGGAATTGCATTGAAAGCATAGGAAAAGAGGCAGAACGTCCACAATGATGCACTTGGCCAAAAAGGGCGTATGCGTTTTTTCCTGAATATATTCAGGAAAAAACGCATACGCCCTTTATGGCCAACCAAGCAAGCTTGCAAAGGAAATCTGCACTACAATGAAGTCTCACTTCCCCCCGGTCAAAAGGGCCATCTGAAAAAAGTGTATAATCCAGAAAGGCAGGACAGGCCATGGAGAACTGGGAGCCTTGTTATGCTGATGGGCGGGATGTAAATTGCCAACAGACAATCGGGAGAAGTGTATGGTGTTTCCTGAAACATCTAAAAAACAAAGCAACAGAGCCTAGGGCACTTCCACTTATGGTCCTATAGCTTAGGGAAATTAAAATCAAAAACACACAGCCACCCCAAAGTTTGGGATGCCTCTGTTTACAAGAACCTCAATTACAGTACAAGTTCAACATCGCAGAAAGTGAAAAATGGATAAAGAAGTTGTGGTATTCACTTACAAAGCAATATCACTCAGCAATGAAATCTATGTCATCAGGCCCTTAGCAGCACAATGAGTGGATTCAGGTATGATGATTCTAACTGAAATAAGTCACACAGAAAAAGAAACATCATAAGATATCAGTAATACACGGAATGGAAACTTGGCAACACAGGAACTGAATTACAGAACAGAACAGGGTCTCAAATTTAGAAAACCAACTTATGCTTGCTTAAGGGGAAAGGTGAGTTGGGGTGCTGCATAAAACCAGAGATTGAAATGAGCACAGATAAAGTTCCTTAAGCCAAATATGGAATAGACAAGAGCTACTCCTTGCTCAACGAAATGGACTCAACACCGCATATTAAACGCCTAAGAATGTACCTGACTAGTAAGTATCTTAAAACCTATGGATTGCTATGTCTCCAAAAGAGAGTCAAGCATGTGTACAGGGGCATAAATGCAGCAGTGATAGGATTGGAGAGGTTCGGTGAGCAAATGAAGACCCTTTGAAGTCATATTGCATGGTACCCATTCCACGGGTTTCAGCTACCCAGGTTTAAGGTATTCTTCCTTCAGCTACAACATGCATGTGGAACCTAGAGTATGATCAACCATTTGATCGGGAGACGTGTTCAAATATGTCTCAGTTTTCCTCCCCTGGTACTCGGGTGCAACATTCCAGACGCTTTACTGACACTCTCCCCACTTGAAGAGTCAGCGCCTTTAACCTCCTGTTTGGCACAGTTTGCAATTTCTGCGGAAGATGAACAGGAATAGCGAGAACCAATGAGAGACTAGCTGGAGGTGTCTGGACGGGCAAAATTAACTCTCATTTCCCACCAGGAGGAGGAAATAACCAAAGGCTCAGCGTGCCGTGCCAGAACAAGTTTAGGGCCTGAAGCCATCCTGCGGTGTTGCGGCCAGCTCACAAGAAAGCGAGTTGAAGAAAGGAGCTCAGGGGCACTGTAATTCACAAACCTGCAGAGTTATAAATGACAGCTATCGTCCAAAAATAGACTGAAGTAAGGCTGCCAAGAGGACTTGAAAGCGGGGCAGAATTGCAGGAAACCGATTTCAGGAGGTAGACTGGAATTGCATTGAAAGCATAGGAAAAGAGGCAGAACGTCCACAATGATGCACTTGGCCAAAAAGGGCGTATGCGTTTTTTCCTGAATATATTCAGGAAAAAACGCATACGCCCTTTTTGGCCAACCAAGCAAGCTTGCAAAGGAAATCTGCACTACAATGAAGTCTCACTTCCCCCCAGTCAAAAGGGCCATCTGAAAAAAGTGTAAAATCCAGAAAGGCAGGACAGGCCATGGAGAACTGGGAGCCTTGTTATGCTGATGGGCGGGATGTAAATTGCCAACAGACACTCGGGAGAAGTGTATGGTGTTTCCTGAAACATCTAAAAAACAAAGCAACAGAGCCTAGGGCACTTCCACTTATGGTCCTATAGCTTAGGGAAATTAAAATCAAAAAGACACAGCCACCCCAAAGTTTGGGACGCCTCTGTTTACAAGAACCTCGTTTACAGTACAAGTTCAACATCGCAGAAAGTGAAAAATGGATAAAGAAGTTGTGGTATTTACTTACAAAGCAATATCACTCAGCAATGAAATCTATGTCATCAGGCCCTTAGCATCACAATGAGTGGATTCAGGTATGATGATTCTAACTGAAATAAGTCACACAGAAAAAGAAACATCATAAGATATCAGTAATACACGGAATGTAAACTTGGCTACACAGTAACTGAATTACAGAACAGAACAGGGTCTCAAATTTAGAAAACCAACTTATGCTTGCTTAAGGGTAAAGGTGAGTTGGGGTGCTGCATAAAACCAGAGATTGAAATGAGCACAGATAAAGTTCCTTAAGTCAAATATGGAATAGACAAGAGCTACTCCTTGCTCAACGAAATGGACTCAACACCGCATATTAAACGCGTAAGAATGTACCTGACTAGTAAGTATCGTAAAACCTATGGATTGCTATGTCTCCAAAAGAGAATCAAGCATGTGTACAGGGGCATAAACGCAGCAGTGATAGGATTGGAGAGGTTCGGTGAGCAAATGAAGACCCTTTGAAGTCATATTGCATGGTACCCATTACACGGGTCTCAACTCTCCAGGTTTAAGGTATTCTTCCTTCAGCTAAAACATGCATGTGGAACCCAAGTATGACCAACCATGTGAACGGGAGACGTGTTCAAATATGTCTCAGTTTTCCTCCCCTGGTACTCGGGTGCAACATTCCAGACGCTTTACTAACACTCTCCCCACTTGGAGAGTCAGCGCCTTTAACCTCCTGTTTGGCCCAGTTTGCAATTTCTGCGGAAGATGAACAGGAATAGCGAGAACCAATGAGAGGCTAGCTGGAGGTGTCTGGACGGGCAAATTTAACTCTCATTTCCCACCAGGAAGAGGAAATAACCAAAGGCTCAGTGCGCCGTGCCGGAACCAGATTAGGGCCTGAAGCCATCCTGCGGTGTTGCGGCCAGCTCAAAAGAACGCGAGTTGAAGAAAGGAGCTCAGGGGCACTGTAATTCACAAACCTGCAGAGTTATAAATGACAGCTATCGTCCAAAAATAGACTGAAGTAAGGCTGCCAAGAGGACTTGAAAGCGGGGCAGAATTGCAGGAAACCGATTTCAGGAGGTAGACTGGAATTGCATTGAAAGCATAGGAAAAGAGGCAGAACGTCCACAATGATGCACTTGGCCAAAAAGGGCGTATGCGTTTTTTCCTGAATATATTCAGGAAAAAACGCATACGCCCTTTATGGCCAACCAAGCAAGCTTGCAAAGGAAATCTGCACTACAATGAAGTCTCACTTCCCCCCGGTCAAAAGGGCCATCTGAAAAAAGTGTATAATCCAGAAAGGCAGGACAGGCCATGGAGAACTGGGAGCCTTGTTATGCTGATGGGCGGGATGTAAATTGCCAACAGACAATCGGGAGAAGTGTATGGTGTTTCCTGAAACATCTAAAAAACAAAGCAACAGAGCCTAGGGCACTTCCACTTATGGTCCTATAGCTTAGGGAAATTAAAATCAAAAACACACAGCCACCCCAAAGTTTGGGATGCCTCTGTTTACAAGAACCTCAATTACAGTACAAGTTCAACATCGCAGAAAGTGAAAAATGGATAAAGAAGTTGTGGTATTCACTTACAAAGCAATATCACTCAGCAATGAAATCTATGTCATCAGGCCCTTAGCAGCACAATGAGGGGATTCAGGTATGATGATGCTAACTGAAATAAGTCACACAGAAAAAGAAACATCATAAGATATCAGTAATACACGGAATGGAAACTTGGCAACACAGGAACTGAATTACAGAACAGAACAGGGTCTCAAATTTAGAAAACCAACTTATGCTTGCTTAAGGGGAAAGGTGAGTTGGGGTGCTGCATAAAACCAGAGATTGAAATGAGCACAGATAAAGTTCCTTAAGCCAAATATGGAATAGACAAGAGCTACTCCTTGCTCAACGAAATGGACTCAACACCGCATATTAAACGCCTAAGAATGTACCTGACTAGTAAGTATCTTAAAACCTATGGATTGCTATGTCTCCAAAAGAGAGTGAAGCATGTGTACAGGGGCATAAACGCAGCAGTGATAGGATTGGAGAGGTTCGGTGAGCAAATGAAGACCCTTTGAAGTCATATTGCATGGTACCCATTCCACGGGTTTCAGCTACCCAGGTTTAAGGTATTCTTCCTTCAGCTACAACATGCATGTGGAACCTAGAGTATGATCAACCATTTGATCGGGAGACGTGTTCAAATATGTCTCAGTTTTCCTCCCCTGGTACTCGGGTGCAACATTCCAGACGCTTTACTGACACTCTCCCCACTTGAAGAGTCAGCGCCTTTAACCTCCTGTTTGGCACAGTTTGCAATTTCTGCGGAAGATGAACAGGAATAGCGAGAACCAATGAGAGACTAGCTGGAGGTGTCTGGACGGGCAAAATTAACTCTCATTTCCCACCAGGAGGAGGAAATAACCAAAGGCTCAGCGTGCCGTGCCAGAACCAGTTTAGGGCCTGAAGCCATCCTGCGGTGTTGCGGCCAGCTCACAAGAAAGCGAGTTGAAGAAAGGAGCTCAGGGGCACTGTAATTCACAAACCTGCAGAGTTATAAATGACAGCTATCGTCCAAAAATAGACTGAAGTAAGGCTGCCAAGAGGACTTGAAAGCGGGGCAGAATTGCAGGAAACCGATTTCAGGAGGTAGACTGGAATTGCATTGAAAGCATAGGAAAAGAGGCAGAACGTCCACAATGATGCACTTGGCCAAAAAGGGCGTATGCGTTTTTTCCTGAATATATTCAGGAAAAAACGCATACGCCCTTTTTGGCCAACCAAGCAAGCTTGCAAAGGAAATCTGCACTACAATGAAGTCTCACTTCCCCCCGGTCAAAAGGGCCATCTGAAAAAAGTGTAAAATCCAGAAAGGCAGGACAGGCCATGGAGAACTGGGAGCCTTGTTATGCTGAAGGGCGGGATGTAAATTGCCAAAAAACACTCCGGAGAAGTGTATGGTGTTTCCTGAAACATCTAAAAAACAAAGCAACAGAGCCTAGGGCACTTCCACTTATGGTCCTATAGCTTAGGGAAATTAAAATCAAAAAGACACAGCCACCCCAAAGTTTGGGACGCCTCTGTTTACAAGAACCTCGTTTACAGTACAAGTTCAACATCGCAGAAAGTGAAAAATGGATAAAGGAGTTGTGGTATTTACTTACAAAGCAATATCACTCAGCAATGAAATCTATGTCATCAGGCCCTTAGCATCACAATGAGTGGATTCAGGTATGATGATTCTAACTGAAATAAGTCACACAGAAAAAGAAACATCATAAGATATCAGTAATACACGGAATGGAAACTTGGCTACACAGGAACTGAATTACAGAACAGAACAGGATCTCAAATTTAGAAAACCAACTTATGCTTGCTTAAGGGTAAAGGTGAGTTGGGGTGCTGCATAAAACCAGAGATTGAAATGAGCACAGATAAAGTTCCTTAAGTCAAATATGGAATAGACAAGAGCTACTCCTTGCTCAACGAAATGGACTCAACACCGCATATTAAACGCGTAAGAATGTACCTGACTAGTAAGTATCGTAAAACCTATGGATTGCTATGTCTCCAAAAGAGAATCAAGCATGTGTACAGGGGCATAAACGCAGCAGTGATAGGATTGGAGAGGTTCGGTGAGCAAATGAAGACCCTTTGAAGTCATATTGCATGGTACCCATTACACGGGTCTCAACTCTCCAGGTTTAAGGTATTCTTCCTTCAGCTAAAACATGCATGTGGAACCCAAGTATGACCAACCATGTGAACGGGAGACGTGTTCAAATATGTCTCAGTTTTCCTCCCCTGGTACTCGGGTGCAACATTCCAGACGCTTTACTAACACTCTCCCCACTTGGAGAGTCAGCGCCTTTAACCTCCTGTTTGGCCCAGTTTGCAATTTCTGCGGAAGATGAACAGGAATAGCGAGAACCAATGAGAGGCTAGCTGGAGGTGTCTGGACGGGCAAAATTAACTCTCATTTCCCACCAGGAGGAGGAAATAACCAAAGGCTCAGCGTGCCGTGCCAGAACCAGTTTAGGGCCTGAAGCCATCCTGCGGTGTTGCGGCCAGCTCACAAGAAAGCGAGTTGAAGAAAGGAGCTCAGGGGCACTGTAATTCACAAACCTGCAGAGTTATAAATGACAGCTATCGTCCAAAAATAGACTGAAGTAAGGCTGCCAAGAGGACTTGAAAGCGGGGCAGAATTGCAGGAAACCGATTTCAGGAGGTAGACTGGAATTGCATTGAAAGCATAGGAAAAGAGGCAGAACGTCCACAATGATGCACTTGGCCAAAAAGGGCGTATGCGTTTTTTCCTGAATATATTCAGGAAAAAACGCATACGCCCTTTTTGGCCAACCAAGCAAGCTTGCAAAGGAAATCTGCACTACAATGAAGTCTCACTTCCCCCCGGTCAAAAGGGCCATCTGAAAAAAGTGTAAAATCCAGAAAGGCAGGACAGGCCATGGAGAACTGGGAGCCTTGTTATGCTGAAGGGCGGGATGTAAATTGCCAACAAACACTCCGGAGAAGTGTATGGTGTTTCCTGAAACATCTAAAAAACAAAGCAACAGAGCCTAGGGCACTTCCACTTATGGTCCTATAGCTTAGGGAAATTAAAATCAAAAAGACACAGCCACCCCAAAGTTTGGGACGCCTCTGTTTACAAGAACCTCGTTTACAGTACAAGTTCAACATCGCAGAAAGTGAAAAATGGATAAAGAAGTTGTGGTATTTACTTACAAAGCAATATCACTCACCAATGAAATCTATGTCATCAGGCCCTTAGCATCACAATGAGTGGATTCAGGTATGATGATTCTAACTGAAATAAGTCACACAGAAAAAGAAACATCATAAGATATCAGTAATACACGGAATGTAAACTTGGCTACACAGGAACTGAATTACAGAACAGAACAGGATCTCAAATTTAGAAAACCAACTTATGCTTGCTTAAGGGTAAAGGTGAGTTGGGGTGCTGCATAAAACCAGAGATTGAAATGAGCACAGATAAAGTTCCTTAAGTCAAATATGGAATAGACAAGAGCTACTCCTTGCTCAACGAAATGGACTCAACACCGCATATTAAACGCGTAAGAATGTACCTGACTAGTAAGTATCGTAAAACCTATGGATTGCTATGTCTCCAAAAGAGAATCAAGCATGTGTACAGGGGCATAAACGCAGCAGTGATAGGATTGGAGAGGTTCGGTGAGCAAATGAAGACCCTTTGAAGTCATATTGCATGGTACCCATTACACGGGTCTCAATTCTCCAAGTTTAACGTATTCTTCCTTCAGCTAAAACATGCATGTGGAACCCAAGTATGATCAACCATGTGAACGGGAGACGTGTTCAAATATGTCTCAGTTTTCCTCCCCTGGTACTCGGGTGCAACATTCCAGACGCTTTACTAACACTCTCCCCACTTGGAGAGTGAGCGCCTTTATCCTCCTGTTTGGCCCTGTTTGCAATTTCTGTGGAAGATGAACAGGAATAGCGAGAACCAATGAGAGGCTAGCTGGAGGTGTCTGGACGGGCAAATTTAACTCTCATTTCCCACCAGGAAGAGGAAATAACCAAAGGCTCAGCGTGCCGTGCCGGAACCAGATTAGGGCCTGAAGCCATCCTGCGGTGTTGCGGCCAGCTCAAAAGAAAGCGAGTTGAAGAAAGGAGCTCAGGGACACTGTAATTCACAAACCTGCAGAGTTATAAATGACAGCTATCGTCCAAAAATAGACAGAAGTAAGGCTGCCAAGAGGACTTGAAAGCGGGGCAGAATTGCAGGAAACCGATTTCAGGAGGTAGACTGGAATTGCATTGAAAGCATAGGAAAAGAGGCAGAACGTCCACAATGATGCACTTGGCCAAAAAGGGCGTATGCGTTTTTTCCTGAATATATTCAGGAAAAAACGCATACGCCCTTTTTGGCCAACCAAGCAAGCTTGCAAAGGAAATCTGCACTACAATGAAGTCTCACTTCCCCCCGGTCAAAAGGGCCATCTGAAAAAAGTGTAAAATCCAGAAAGGCAGGACAGGCCATGGAGAACTGGGAGCCTTGTTATGCTGATGGGCGGGATGTAAATTGCCAACAGACACTCGGGAGAAGTGTATGGTGTTTCCTGAAACATCTAAAAAACAAAGCAACATAACCTAGGGCACTTCCACTTATGGTCCTATAGCTTAGGGAAATTAAAATCAAAAAGACACAGCCACCCCAAAGTTTGGAACGGCTCTGTTTACAAGAACCTCGTTTACAGTACAAGTTCAACATCGCAGAAAGTGAAAAATGGAGAAAGAAGTTGTGGTATTTACTTACAAAGCAATATCACTCAGCAATGAAAACTGTGTCATCAGGCCCTTAGCAGCACAATGAGTGGATCCAGGTATGATGATTCTAACTGAAATAAGGCACACAGAAAAGGAAACATCATAAGATATCAGTAATACACGGAATGTAAACTTGGCTACACAGAAACTGAATTACAGAACAGAACAGGGTCTCAAATTTAGAAAACCAACTTATGCTTGCTTAAGGGGAAAGGTGAGTTGGGGTGCTGCATAAAACCAGAGATTGAAATGAGCACAGATTAAGTTCCTTAAGCCAAATATGGAATAGACAAGAGCTACTCCTTGCTCAACGAAATGGACTCAACACCGCATATTAAACGCCTAAGAATGTACCTGACTAGTAAGTATCTTAAAACCTATGGATTGCTATGTCTCCGAAAGAGAATCAAGCATGTGTACAGGGGCATAAACGCAGCAGTGATAGGACTGGAGAGGTTCGGTGAGCAAATGAAGACCCTTTGAAGTCATATTGCATGGTACCCATTCCACGGGTTTCAACTACCCAGGTTTTAGGTATTCTTCCTTCAGCTAAAACATACATGTGGAACCCAGAGTATGATCAACCATGTGATCGGGAGACGTGTTCAAATATGTGTCAGTTTTTGTACCCTGGTACTCGGGTGCAACATTCCAGATGCTTTACTAACACTCTCCCGACTTGGAGAGTCAGTCCCTTTAACCTCCTGTTTGGCCCAGTTTGCAATTTCTGCGGAAGATGAACAGGAATAGCGAGAACCAATGAGAGACTAGCTGGAGGTGTCTGGACGGGAAAATTTAACTCTCATTTCCCACCACGAAGAGGAATTAACCAAAGGCTCAGCGTGCCGTGCCGGAACCAGATTAGGGCCTGAAGCCATCCTGCGGTGTTGCGGCCAGCTCACAAGAAAGCGAGTTGAAGAAAGGAGCTCAGGGGCACTGTAATTCACAAACCTGCAGAGTTATAAATGACAGCTATCGTCCAAAAATAGACTGAAGTAAGGCTGCCAAGAGGACTTGAAAGCGGGGCAGAATTGCAGGAAACCGATTTCAGGAGGTAGACTGAAATTGCATTGAAAGCATAGGAAAAGAGGCAGAACGTCCACAATGATGCACTTGGCCAAAAAGGGCGTATGCGTTTTATCCTGAATATATTCAGGAAAAAACGCATACGCCCTTTTTGGCCAACCAAGCAAGCTTGCAAAGGAAATCTGCACTACAATGAAGTCTCACTTCCCCCCGGTCAAAAGGGCCATCTGAAAAAAGTGTACAATCCAGAAAGGCAGGACAGGCCATGGAGAACTGGGAGCCTTGTTATGCTGATGGGCGGGATGTAAATTGCCAACAGACACTCGGGAGAAGTGTTTGGTGTGTCCTGAAACATCTAAAAAACAAAGCAACAGAGCCTAGGGCACTGCCACTTAGGGTCCTATAGCTTAGGGAAATTAAAATCAAAAAGACACAGCCACCCCAAAGTTTGGGACGCCTCTGTTTACAAGAACCTCGTTTACAGTACAAGTTCAACATCGCAGAAAGTGAAAAATGGATAAAGAAGTTGTGGTATTTACTTACAAAGCAATATCACTCAGCAATGAAATCTATGTCATCAGGCCCTTAGCAGCACAATGAGTGGATTCAGGTATGATGATTCTAACTGAAATAAGTCACACAGAAAAAGAAACATCATAAGATATCAGTAATACACGGAATGGAAACTTGGCTACACAGGAACTGAATTACAGAACAGAACAGGGTCTCAAATTTAGAAAACCACCTTATGCTTGCTTAAGGGGAAAGGTGAGTTGGGGTGCTGCATAAAACCAGAGATTGAAATGAGCACAGATAAAGTTCCTTAAGTCAAATATGGAATAGACAAGAGCTACTACTTGCTCAACGAAATGGACTCAACACCGCATATTAAAAGCCTAAGAATGTACCTGACTAGTAAGTATCGTAAAACCTATGGATTGCTATGTCTCCAAAAGAGAATCAAGCATGTGTACAGGGGCATAAACGCAGCAGTGATAGGATTGGAGAGGTTCGGTGAGCAAATGAAGACCCTTTGAAGTCATATTGCATGGTTCCCTTTACACGGGTCTCAACTCTCCAGGTTTAAGGTATTCTTCCTTCAGCTAAAACATGCATGTGGAACCCAAGTATGATCAACCATGTGAACGGGAGACGTGTTCAAATATGTCTCAGTTTACCTCCCCTGGTACTCGGGTGCAACATTCCAGACGCTTTACTAACACTCTCCCGACTTGGAGAGTCAGTCCCTTTAACCTCCTGTTTGGCCCAGTTTGCAATTTCTGCGGAAGATGAACAGGAATAGCGAGAACCAATGAGAGACTAGCTGGAGGTGTCTGGACGGGCAAATTTAACTCTCATTTCCTACCAGGAAGAGGAATTAACCAAAGGCTCAGCATGCCGTGCCGGAACCAGATTAGGGCCTGAAGCCATCCTGCGGTGTTTCGGCCAGCTCACAAGAAAGCGAGTTGAAGAAAGGAGCTCAGGGGCACTGTAATTCACAAACCTGCAGAGTTATAAATGACAGCTATCGTCCAAAAATAGACTGAAGTAAGGCTGCCAAGAGGACTTGAAAGCGGGGCAGAATTGCAGGAAACCGATTTCAGGAGGTAGACTGGAATTGCATTGAAAGCATAGGAAAAGAGGCAGAACGTCCACAATGATGCACTTGGCCAAAAAGGGCATATGCGTTTTTTCCTGAATATATTCAGGAAAAAACGCATACGCCCTTTTTGGCCAACCAAGCAAGCTTGCAAAGGAAATCTGCATTACAATGAAGTCTCACTTCCCCCCGGTCAAAAGGGCCATCTGAAAAAAGTGTAAAATCCAGAAAGGCAGGACAGGCCATGGAGAACTGGGAGCCTTGTTATGCTGATGGGCGGGATGTAAATTGCCAACAGACACTCGGGAGAAGTGTATGGTGTTTCCTGAAACATCTAAAAAACAAAGCAACAGAGCCTAGGGCACTTCCACTTATGGTCCTATAGCTTAGGGAAATTAAAATCAAAAAGACACAGCCACCCCAAAGTTTGGGACGCCTCTGTTTACAAGAACCTCGTTTACAGTACAAGTTCAACATCGCAGAAAGTGAAAAATGGATAAAGAAGTTGTGGTATTTACTTACAAAGCAATATCACTCAGCAATGAAATCTATGTCATCAGGCCCTTAGCAGCACAATGAGTGGATTCAGGTATGATGATTCTAACTGAAATAAGTCACACAGAAAAAGAAACATCATAAGATATCAGTAATACACGGAATGTAAACTTGGCTACACAGGAACTGAATTACAGAACAGAACAGGGTCTCAAATTTAGAAAACCAACTTATGCTTGCTTAAGGGTAAAGGTGAGTTGGGGTGCTGCATAAAACCAGAGATTGAAATGAGCACAGATAAAGTTCCTTAAGTCAAATATGGAATAGACAAGAGCTACTCCTTGCTCAACGAAATGGACTCAACACCGCATATTAAAAGCCTAAGAATGTACCTGACTAGTAAGTATCGTAAAACCTATGGATTGCTATGTCTCCAAAAGAGAATCAAGCATGTGTACAGGGGCATAAACGCAGCAGTGATAGGATTGGAGAGGTTCGGTGAGCAAATGAAGACCCTTTGAAGTCATATTGCATGGTTCCCTTTACACGGGTCTCAACTCTCCAGGTTTAAGGTATTCTTCCTTCAGCTAAAACATGCATGTGGAACCCAAGTATGATCAACCATGTGAACGGGAGACGTGTTCAAATATGTCTCAGTTTACCTCCCCTGGTACTCGGGTGCAACATTCCAGACGCTTTACTAACACTCTCCCGACTTGGAGAGTCAGTCCCTTTAACCTCCTGTTTGGCCCAGTTTGCAATTTCTGTGGAAGATGAACAGGAATAGCGAGAACCAATGAGAGACTAGCTGGAGGTGTCTGGACGGGCAAATTTAACTCTCATTTCCTACCAGGAAGAGGAATTAACCAAAGGCTCAGCGTGCCGTGCCGGAACCAGATTAGGGCCTGAAGCCATCCTGCGGTGTTTCGGCCAGCTCACAAGAAAGCGAGTTGAAGAAAGGAGCTCAGGGGCACTGTAATTCACAAACCTGCAGAGTTATAAATGACAGCTATCGTCCAAAAATAGACTGAAGTAAGGCTGCCAAGAGGACTTGAAAGCGGGGCAGAATTGCAGGAAACCGATTTCAGGAGGTAGACTGGAATTGCATTGAAAGCATAGGAAAAGAGGCAGAACGTCCACAATGATGCACTTGGCCAAAAAGGGCGTATGCGTTTTTTCCTGAATATATTCAGGAAAAAACGCATACGCCCTTTTTGGCCAACCAAGCAAGCTTGCAAAGGAAATCTGCACTACAATGAAGTCTCACTTCCCCCCGGTCAAAAGGGCCATCTGAAAAAAGTGTACAATCCAGAAAGGCAGGACAGGCCATGGAGAACTGGGAGCCTTGTTATGCTGATGTGCGGGATGTAAATTGCCAACAGACACTCGGGAGAAGTGTATGGTGTTTCCTGAAACATCTAAAAAACAAAGCAACAGAGCCTAGGGCACTTCCACTTATGGTCCTATAGCTTAGGGAAATTAAAATCAAAAAGACACAGCCACCCCAAAGTTTGGGACGCCTCTGTTTACAAGAACCTCGTTTACAGTACAAGTTCAACATCGCAGAAAGTGAAAAATGGATAAAGAAGTTGTGGTATTTACTTACAAAGCAATATCACTCAGCAATGAAATCTATGTCATCAGGCCCTTAGCATCACAATGAGTGGATTCAGGTATGATGATTCTAACTGAAATAAGTCACACAGAAAAAGAAACATCATAAGATATCAGTAATACACGGAATGTAAACTTGGCTACACAGGAACTGAATTACAGAACAGAACAGGGTCTCAAATTTAGAAAACCAACTTATGCTTGCTTAAGGGTAAAGGTGAGTTGGGGTGCTGCATAAAACCAGAGATTGAAATGAGCACAGATAAAGTTCCTTAAGTCAAATATGGAATAGACAAGAGCTACTCCTTGCTCAACGAAATGGACTCAACACCGCATATTAAACGCGTAAGAATGTACCTGACTAGTAAGTATCGTAAAACCTATGGATTGCTATGTCTCCAAAAGAGAATCAAGCATTTGTACAGGGGCATAAACGCAGCAGTGATAGGATTGGAGAGGTTCGGTGAGCAAATGAAGACCCTTTGAAGTCATATTGCATGGTACCCATTTCACGGGTCTCAATTCTCCAAGTTTAAGGTATTCTTCCTTCAGCTAAAACATGCATGTGGAACCCAGAGTATGATCAACCATGTGAACGGGAGACGTGTTCAAATATGTCTCAGTTTTCCTCTCCTGGTACTCGGGTGCAACATTCCAGACGCTTTACTAACACTCTCCCCACTTGGAGAGTGAGCGCCTTTATCCTCCTGTTTGGCCCTGTTTGCAATTTCTGCGGAAGATGAACAGGAATAGCGAGAACCAATGAGAGGCTAGCTGGAGGTGTCTGGACGGGCAAATTTAACTCTCATTTCCCACCAGGAAGAGGAAATAACCAAAGGCTCAGCGTGCCGTGCCGGAACCAGATTAGGGCCTGAAGCCATCCTGCGGTGTTGCGGCCAGCTCAAAAGAAAGCGAGTTGAAGAAAGGAGCTCAGGGACACTGTAATTCACAAACCTGCAGAGTTATAAATGACAGCTATCGTCCAAAAATAGACTGAAGTAAGGCTGCCAAGAGGACTTGAAAGCGGGGCAGAATTGCAGGAAACCGATTTCAGGAGGTAGACTGGAATTGCATTGAAAGCATAGGAAAAGAGGCAGAACGTCCACAATGATGCACTTGGCCAAAAAGGGCGTATGCGTTTTTTCCTGAATATATTCAGGAAAAAACGCATACGCCCTTTTTGGCCAACCAAGCAAGCTTGCAAAGGAAATCTGCACTACAATGAAGTCTCACTTCCCCCCGGTCAAAAGGGCCATCTGAAAAAAGTGTAAAATCCAGAAAGGCAGGACAGGCCATGGAGAACTGGGAGCCTTGTTATGCTGACGGGCGGGATGTAAATTGCCAACAGACACTCGGGAGAAGTGTATGGTGTTTCCTGAAACATCTAAAAAACAAAGCAACATAACCTAGGGCACTTCCACTTATGGTCCTATAGCTTAGGGAAATTAAAATCAAAAAGACACAGCCACCGCAAAGTTTGGAACGGCTCTGTTTACAAGAACCTCGTTTACAGTACAAGTTCAACATCGCAGAAAGTGAAAAATGGAGAAAGAAGTTGTGGTATTTACTTACAAAGCAATATCACTTAGCAATGAAAACTGTGTCATCAGGCCCTTAGCAGCACAATGAGTGGATTCAGGTATGATGATTCTAACTGAAATAAGGCACACAGAAAAGGAAACATCATAAGATATCAGTAATACACGGAATGTAAACTTGGCTACACAGGAACTGAATTACAGAACAGAACAGGGTCTCGAATTTAGAAAACCAACTTATGCTTGCTTAAGGGGAAAGGTGAGTTGGGGTGCTGCATAAAACCAGAGATTGAAATGAGCACAGATAAAGTTCCTTAAGCCAAATATGGAATAGACAAGAGCTACTCCTTGCTCAACGAAATGGACTCAACACCGCATATTAAACGCCTAAGAATGTACCTGACTAGTAAGTATCTTAAAACCTATGGAATGCTATGTCTCCGAAAGAGAATCAAGCATGTGTACAGGGGCATAAACGCAGCAGTGATAGGATTGGAGAAGTTCGGTGAGCAAATGAAGACCCTTTGAAGTCTTATTGCATGGTACCCATTCCACGGGTTTCAACTACCCAGGTTTAAGGTATTCGTCCTTCAGCTAAAACATGTATGTGGAACCTAGAGTATGATCAACCATGTGATCGGGAGACGTATTCAAATATGTCTCAGTTTTCGTACCCTGGTATTCGGGTGCAACATTCCAGACGCTTTACTAACCCTCTCCCGACTTGGAGAGTCAGTCCCTTTAACCTCCTGTTTGGCCCAGTTTGCAATTTCTGCGGAAGATGAACAGGAATAGCGAGAACCAATTAGAGACTAGCTGGAGGTGTCTGGACGGGCAAATTTAACTCTCATTTCCCACCAGGAAGAGGAATTAACCAAAGGCTCAGCGTGCCGTGCCGGAACCAGATTAGGGCCTGAAGCCATCCTGCGGTGTTGCGGCCAGCTCACAAGAAAGCGAGTTGAAGAAAGGAGCTCAGGGGCACTGTAATTCACAAACCTGCAGAGTTATAAATGACAGCTATCGTCCAAAAATAGACTGAAGTAAGGCTGCCAAGAGGACTTGAAAGCGGGGCAGAATTGCAGGAAACCGATTTCAGGAGGTAGACTGGAATTGCATTGAAAGCATAGGAAAAGAGGCAGAACGTCCACAATGATGCACTTGGCCAAAAAGGGCGTATGCGTTTTTTCCTGAATATATTCAGGAAAAAACGCATACGCCCTTTTTGGCCAACCAAGCAAGCTTGCAAAGGAAATCTGCATTACAATGAAGTCTCACTTCCCCCCGGTCAAAAGGGCCATCTGAAAAAAGTGTAAAATCCAGAAAGGCAGGACAGGCCATGGAGAACTGGGAGCCTTGTTATGCTGACGGGCGGGATGTAAATTGCCAACAGACACTCGGGAGAAGTGTATGGTGTTTCCTGAAACATCTAAAAAACAAAGCAACATAACCTAGGGCACTTCCACTTATGGTCCTATAGCTTAGGGAAATTAAAATCAAAAAGACACAGCCACCGCAAAGTTTGGAACGGCTCTGTTTACAAGAACCTCGTTTACAGTACAAGTTCAACATCGCAGAAAGTGAAAAATGGAGAAAGAAGTTGTGGTATTTACTTACAAAGCAATATCACTTAGCAATGAAAACTGTGTCATCAGGCCCTTAGCAGCACAATGAGTGGATTCAGGTATGATGATTCTAACTGAAATAAGGCACACAGAAAAGGAAACATCATAAGATATCAGTAATACACGGAATGTAAACTTGGCTACACAGGAACTGAATTACAGAACAGAACAGGGTCTCGAATTTAGAAAACCAACTTATGCTTGCTTAAGGGGAAAGGTGAGTTGGGGTGCTGCATAAAACCAGAGATTGAAATGAGCACAGATAAAGTTCCTTAAGCCAAATATGGAATAGACAAGAGCTACTCCTTGCTCAACGAAATGGACTCAACACCGCATATTAAACGCCTAAGAATGTACCTGACTAGTAAGTATCTTAAAACCTATGGAATGCTATGTCTCCGAAAGAGAATCAAGCATGTGTACAGGGGCATAAACGCAGCAGTGATAGGATTGGAGAAGTTCGGTGAGCAAATGAAGACCCTTTGAAGTCTTATTGCATGGTACCCATTCCACGGGTTTCAACTACCCAGGTTTAAGGTATTCGTCCTTCAGCTAAAACATGTATGTGGAACCTAGAGTATGATCAACCATGTGATCGGGAGACGTATTCAACTATGTCTCAGTTTTCGTACCCTGGTATTCGGGTGCAACATTCCAGACGCTTTACTAACCCTCTCCCGACTTGGAGAGTCAGTCCCTTTAACCTCCTGTTTGGCCCAGTTTGCAATTTCTGCGGAAGATGAACAGGAATAGCGAGAACCAATTAGAGACTAGCTGGAGGTGTCTGGACGGGCAAATTTAACTCTCATTTCCCACCAGGAAGAGGAATTAACCAAAGGCTCAGCGTGCCGTGCCGGAACCAGATTAGGGCCTGAAGCCATCCTGCGGTGTTGCGGCCAGCTCACAAGAAAGCGAGTTGAAGAAAGGAGCTCAGGGGCACTGTAATTCACAAACCTGCAGAGTTATAAATGACAGCTATCGTCCAAAAATAGACTGAAGTAAGGCTGCCAAGAGGACTTGAAAGCGGGGCAGAATTGCAGGAAACCGATTTCAGGAGGTAGACTGGAATTGCATTGAAAGCATAGGAAAAGAGGCAGAACGTCCACAATGATGCACTTGGCCAAAAAGGGCGTATGCGTTTTTTCCTGAATATATTCAGGAAAAAACGCATACGCCCTTTTTGGCCAACCAAGCAAGCTTGCAAAGGAAATCTGCATTACAATGAAGTCTCACTTCCCCCCGGTCAAAAGGGCCATCTGAAAAAAGTGTAAAATCCAGAAAGGCAGGACAGGCCATGGAGAACTGGGAGCCTTGTTATGCTGAAGGGCGGGATGTAAATTGCCAACAGACACTCGGGAGAAGTGTATGGTGTTTCCTGAAACATCTAAAAAACAAAGCAACAGAGCCTAGGGCACTTCCACTTATGGTCCTATAGCTTAGGGAAATTAAAATCAAAAAGACACAGCCACCCCAAAGTTTGGGACGCCTCTGTTTACAAGAACCTCGTTTACAGTACAAGTTCAACATCGCAGAAAGTGAAAAATGGATAAAGAAGTTGTGGTATTTACTTACAAAGCAATATCACTCAGCAATGAAATCTATGTCATCAGGCCCTTAGCATCACAATGAGTGGATTCAGGTATGATGATTCTAACTGAAATAAGTCACACAGAAAAAGAAACATCATAAGATATCAGTAATACACGGAATGTAAACTTGGCTACACAGAAACTGAAGAACAGAACAGGGTCTCAAATTTAGAAAACCAACTTATGCTTGCTTAAGGGTAAAGGTGAGTTGGGGTGCTGCATAAAACCAGAGATTGAAATGAGCACAGATAAAGTTCCTTAAGTCAAATATGGAATAGACAAGAGCTACTCCTTGCTCAACGAAATGGACTCAACACCGCATATTAAACGCGTAAGAATGTACCTGACTAGTAAGTATCGTAAAACCTATGGATTGCTATGTCTCCAAAAGAGAATCAAGCATTTGTACAGGGGCATAAACGCAGCAGTGATAGGATTGGAGAGGTTCGGTGAGCAAATGAAGACCCTTTGAAGTCATATTGCATGGTACCCATTTCACGGGTCTCAATTCTCCAAGTTTAAGGTATTCTTCCTTCAGCTAAAACATGCATGTGGAACCCAGAGTATGATCAACCATGTGAACGGGAGACGTGTTCAAATATGTCTCAGTTTTCCTCCCCTGGTACTCGGGTGCAACATTCCAGACGCTTTACTAACACTCTCCCCACTTGGAGAGTGAGCGCCTTTATCCTCCTGTTTGGCCCTGTTTGCAATTTCTGCGGAAGATGAACAGGAATAGCGAGAACCAATGAGAGGCTAGCTGGAGGTGTCTGGACGGGCAAATTTAACTCTCATTTCCCACCAGGAAGAGGAAATAACCAAAGGCTCAGCGTGCCGTGCCGGAACCAGATTAGGGCCTGAAGCCATCCTGCGGTGTTGCGGCCAGCTCAAAAGAAAGCGAGTTGAAGAAAGGAGCTCAGGGACACTGTAATTCACAAACCTGCAGAGTTATAAATGACAGCTATCGTCCAAAAATAGACTGAAGTAAGGCTGCCAAGAGGACTTGAAAGCGGGGCAGAATTGCAGGAAACCGATTTCAGGAGGTAGACTGGAATTGCATTGAAAGCATAGGAAAAGAGGCAGAACGTCCACAATGATGCACTTGGCCAAAAAGGGCGTATGCGTTTTTTCCTGAATATATTCAGGAAAAAACGCATACGCCCTTTTTGGCCAACCAAGCAAGCTTGCAAAGGAAATCTGCACTACAATGAAGTCTCACTTCCCCCCGGTCAAAAGGGCCATCTGAAAAAAGTGTAAAATCCAGAAAGGCAGGACAGGCCATGGAGAACTGGGAGCCTTGTTATGCTGACGGGCGGGATGTAAATTGCCAACAGACACTCGGGAGAAGTGTATGGTGTTTCCTGAAACATCTAAAAAACAAAGCAACATAACCTAGGGCACTTCCACTTATGGTCCTATAGCTTAGGGAAATTAAAATCAAAAAGACACAGCCACCGCAAAGTTTGGAACGGCTCTGTTTACAAGAACCTCGTTTACAGTACAAGTTCAACATCGCAGAAAGTGAAAAATGGAGAAAGAAGTTGTGGTATTTACTTACAAAGCAATATCACTCAGCAATGAAAACTGTGTCATCAGGCCCTTAGCAGCACAATGAGTGGATTCAGGTATGATGATTCTAACTGAAATAAGGCACACAGAAAAGGAAACATCATAAGATATCAGTAATACACGGAATGTAAACTTGGCTACACAGGAACTGAATTACAGAACAGAACAGGGTCTCAAATTTAGAAAACCAACTTATGCTTGCTTAAGGGGAAAGGTGAGTTGGGGTGCTGCATAAAACCAGAGATTGAAATGAGCACAGATAAAGTTCCTTAAGCCAAATATGGAATAGACAAGAGCTACTCCTTGCTCAACGAAATGGACTCAACACCGCATATTAAACGCCTAAGAATGTACCTGACTAGTAAGTATCTTAAAACCTATGGAATGCTATGTCTCCGAAAGAGAATCAAGCATGTGTACAGGGGCATAAACGCAGCAGTGATAGGACTGGAGAGGTTCGGTGAGCAAATGAAGACCCTTTGAAGTCATATTGCATGGTACCCATTCCACGGGTTTCAACTACCCAGGTTTTAGTTATTCTTCCTTCAGCTAAAACATACATGTGGAACCCAGAGTATGATCAACCATGTGATCGGGAGACGTGTTCAAATATGTGTCAGTTTTTGTACCCTGGTACTCGGGTGCAACATTCCAGACGCTTTACTAACACTCTCCCGACTTGGAGAGTCAGTCCCTTTAACCTCCTGTTTGGCCCAGTTTGCAATTTCTGCGGAAGATGAACAGGAATAGCGAGAACCAATGAGAGACTAGCTGGAGGTGTCTGGACGGGCAAATTTAACTCTCATTTCCCACCAGGAAGAGGAATTAACCAAAGGCTCAGCGTGCCGTGCCGGAACCAGATTAGGGCCTGAAGCCATCCTGCGGTGTTGCGGCCAGCTCACAAGAAAGCGAGTTGAAGAAAGGAGCTCAGGGGCACTGTAATTCACAAACCTGCAGAGTTATAAATGACAGCTATCGTCCAAAAATAGACTGAAGTAAGGCTGCCAAGAGGACTTGAAAGCGGGGCAGAATTGCAGGAAACCGATTTCAGGAGGTAGACTGGAATTGCATTGAAAGCATAGGAAAAGAGGCAGAACGTCCACAATGATGCACTTGGCCAAAAAGGGCGTATGCGTTTTTTCCTGAATATATTCAGGAAAAAACGCATACGCCCTTTTTGGCCAACCAAGCAAGCTTGCAAAGGAAATCTGCACTACAATGAAGTCTCACTTCCCCCCGGTCAAAAGGGCCATCTGAAAAAAGTGTAAAATCCAGAAAGGCAGGACAGGCCATGGAGAACTGGGAGCCTTGTTATGCTGATGGGCGGGATGTAAATTGCCAACAGACACTCGGGAGAAGTGTATGGTGTGTCCTGAAACATCTAAAATACAAAGCAACAGAGCCTAGGGCACTGCCACTTAGGGTCCTATAGCTTAGGGAAATTAAAATCAAAAAGACACAGCCACCCCAAAGTTTGGGACGCCTCTGTTTACAAGAACCTCGTTTACAGTACAAGTTCAACATTGCAGAAAGTGAAAAATGGATAAAGAAGTTGTGGTATTTACTTACAAAGCAATATCACTCAGCAATGAAATCTATGTCATCAGGCCCTTAGCATCACAGTGAGTGGATTCAGGTATGATGATTCTAACTGAAATAAGTCACACAGAAAAAGAAATATCATAAGATATCACTAATACACGGAATGTAAACTTGGCTACACAGGAACTGAATTACAGAGCAGAACAGGGTCTCAAATTTAGAAAGCCACCTTATGCTTGCTTAAGGGTAAAGGTGAGTTGGGGTGCTGCATAAAACCAGAGATTGAAATGAGCACAGATAAAGTTCCTTAAGTCAAATATGGAATAGACAAGAGCTACTCCTTGCTCAACGAAATGGACTCAACACCGCATATTAAACGCCTAAGAATGTACCTGACTAGTAAGTATCGTAAAACCTATGGATTGCTATGTCTCCAAAAGAGAATCAAGCATGTGTACAGGGGCATAAACGGAGCAGTGATAGGATTGGAGAGGTTCGGTGAGCAAATGAAGACCCTTTGAAGTCATATTGCATGGTACCCATTACACGGGTCTCAACTCTCCAGGTTTAAGGTATTCTTCCTTCAGCAAAAACATGCATGTGGAACCCAAGTATGATCAACCATGTGAACGGGAGACGTGTTCAAATATGTCTCAGTTTTCCTCCCCTGGTACTCGGGTGCAACATTCCAGACGCTTTACTAACACTCTCCCCACTTGGAGAGTCAGTCCCTTTAACCTCCTGTTTGGCCCAGTTTGCAATTTCTGCGGAAGATGAACAGGAATAGCGAGAACCAATTAGAGACTAGCTGGAGGTGTCTGGACGGGCAAATTTAACTCTCATTTCCCACCAGGAAGAGGAATTAACCAAAGGCTCAGCGTGCCGTGCCGGAACCAGATTAGGGCCTGAAGCCATCCTGCGGTGTTGCGGCCAGCTCACAAGAAAGCGAGTTGAAGAAAGGAGCTCAGGGGCACTGTAATTCACAAACCTGCAGAGTTATAAATGACAGCTATCGTCCAAAAATAGACTGAAGTAAGGCTGCCAAGAGGACTTGAAAGCGGGGCAGAATTGCAGGAAACCGATTTCAGGAGGTAGACTGGAATTGCATTTCAAGCATAGGAAAAGAGGCAGAACGTCCACAATGATGCACTTGGCCAAAAAGGGCGTATGCGTTTTTTCCTGAATATATTCAGGAAAAAACGCATACGCCCTTTTTGGCCAACCAAGCAAGCTTGCAAAGGAAATCTGCACTACAATGAAGTCTCACTTCCCCCCGGTCAAAAGGGCCATCTGAAAAAAGTGTACAATCCAGAAAGGCAGGACAGGCCATGGAGAACTGGGAGCCTTGTTATGCTGATGTGCGGGATGTAAATTGCCAACAGACACTCGGGAGAAGTGTATGGTGTTTCCTGAAACATCTAAAAAACAAAGCAACACAGCCTAGGGCACTTCCACTTATGGTCCTATAGCTTAGGGAAATTAAAATCAAAAAGACACAGCCACCCCAAAGTTTGGGACGCCTCTGTTTACAAGAACCTCGTTTACAGTACAAGTTCAACATCGCAGAAAGTGAAAAATGGATAAAGAAGTTGTGGTATTTACTTACAAAGCAATATCACTCAGCAATGAAATCTATGTCATCAGGCCCTTAGCAGCACAATGAGTGGATTCAGGTATGATGATTCTAACTGAAATAAGTCACACAGAAAAAGAAACATCATAAGATATCAGTAATACACGGAATGGAAACTTGGCTACACAGGAACTGAATTACAGAACAGAACAGGGTCTCAAATTTAGAAAACCACCTTATGCTTGCTTAAGGGGAAAGGTGAGTTGGGGTGCTGCATAAAACCAGAGATTGAAATGAGCACAGATAAAGTTCCTTAAGTCAAATATGGAATAGACAAGAGCTACTCCTTGCTCAACGAAATGGACTCAACACCGCATATTAAAAGCCTAAGAATGTATCTGACTAGTAAGTATCGTAAAACCTATGGATTGCTATGTCTCCAAAAGAGAATCAAGCATGTGTACAGGGGCATAAACGCAGCAGTGATAGGATTGGAGAGGTTCGGTGAGCAAATGAAGACCCTTTGAAGTCATATTGCATGGTTCCCTTTACACGGGTCTCAACTCTCCAGGTTTAAGGTATTCTTCCTTCAGCTAAAACATGCATGTGGAACCCAAGTATGATCAACCATGTGAACGGGAGACGTGTTCAAATATGTCTCAGTTTACCTCCCCTGGTACTCGGGTGCAACATTCCAGACGCTTTACTAACACTCTCCCGACTTGGAGAGTCAGTCCCTTTAACCTCCTGTTTGGCCCAGTTTGCAATTTCTGCGGAAGATGAACAGGAATAGCGAGAACCAATGAGAGGCTAGCTGGAGGTGTCTGGACGGGCAAATTTAACTCTCATTTCCCACCGGGAAGAGGAATTAACCAAAGGGTCAGCATGCCGCGCCGGAACCAGATTAGGGCCTGAAGCCATCCTGCGGTCTTGCGGCCAGCTCACAAGAAAGCGAGTTGAAGAAAGGAGCTCAGGGGCACTGTAATTCACAAACCTGCAGAGTTATAAATGACAGCTATCGTCCAAAAATAGACTGAAGTAAGGCTGCCAAGAGGACTTGAAAGCGGGGCAGAATTGCAGGAAACCGATTTCAGGAGGTAGACTGGAATTGCATTGAAAGCATAGGAAAAGAGGCACAACGTCCACAATGATGCACTTGGCCAAAAAGGGCGTATGCGTTTTTTCCTGAATATATTCAGGAAAAAACGCATACGCCCTTTTTGGCCAACCAAGCAAGCTTGCAAAGGAAATCTGCACTACAATGAAGTCTCACTTCCCCCCGGTCAAAAGGGCCATCTGAAAAAAGTGTAAAATCCAGAAAGGCAGGACAGGCCATGAAGAACTGGGAGCCTTGTTATGCTGATGGGCGGGATGTAACTTGCCAACAGACACTCGGGAGAAGTGTGTGGTGTTCCTGAAACATCTAAAAAACAAAGCAACAGAGCCTAGGGCACTTCCACTTATGGTCCTATAGCTTAGGGAAATTAAAATCAAAAAGACACAGCCACCCCAACGTTTGGAACGGCTCTGTTTACAAGAAACTCGTTTACAGTACAAGTTCAACATCGCAGAAAGTGAAAAATGGATAAAGAAGTTGTGGTATTTACTTACAAAGCAATATCACTCAGCAATGAAATCTATGTCATCAGGCACTTAGCAGCACAATGAGTGGATTCAGGTATGATGATTCTAACTGAAATAAGTCACACAGAAAAAGAAACATCATAAGATATCAATAATACACGGAATGTAAACTTGGCTACACAGGAACTGAATTACAGAACAGAACAGGGTCTCAAATTTAGAAAACCAACTTATGCTTGCTTAAGGGTAAAGGTGAGTTGGGGTGCTGCATAAAACCAGAGATTGAAATGAGCACAGATAAAGTTCCTTAAGCCAAATATGGAATAGACAAGAGCTACTCCTTGCTCAACGAAATGGACTCAACACCGCATACTAAATGCCTAAGAATGTACCTGACTAGTAAGTATCTTAAAAAGTATGGATTGCTATGTCTCCGAAAGAGAATCAAGCATGTGTACAGGGGCATAAACGCAGCAGTGATAGGATTGGAGAGGTTCGGTGAGCAAATGAAGACCCTTTGGAGTCATATTGCATGTTACCCATTCCACGGGTTTCAACTACCCAGGTTTAAGGTATTCTTCCTTCAGCTAAAACATGCATGTGGAACCTAGAGTATGATCAACCATGTGATCGGGAGACGTGTTCAAATATGTCTCAGTTTTCGTACCCTGGTACTCGGGTGCAACATTCCAGACGCTTTACTAACACTCTCCCCATTTGGAGAGTCAGTCCCTTTAACCTCCTGTTTGGCGCAGTTTGCAATTTCTGCGGAAGACGAACAGCAATAGCGAGAACCAATGAGAGACTAGCTGGAGGTGTCTGGACGGGCAAATTTAACTCTCATTTCCCACCAGGAAGAGGAATTAACCAAAGGCTCAGCATGCCGTGCCGGAACCAGATTAGGGCCTGAAGCCATCCTGCGGTGTTGCGGCCAGGTCACAAGAAAGCGAGTTGAAGAAAGGAGCTCAGGGGCACTGTAATTCACAAACCTGCAGAGTTATAAATGACAACTATCGTCCAAAAACACACTGAAGTAAGGCGGCCAAGAGGACTTGAAAGCGGGGCAGAATTGCAGGAAACCAGTTTCAGTAGGTAGACTGGAATTGCATTGAAAGCATAGGAAAAGAGGCAGAACGTCCACAATGATGCACTTGGCCAAAAAGGGCGTATGCGTTTTTTCCTGAATATATTCAGGAAAAAACGCATACGCCCTTTTTGGCCAACCAAGCAAGCTTGCAAAGGAAATCTGCACTACAATGAAGTCTCACTTCCCCCCGGTCAAAAGGGCCATCTGAAAAAAGTGTAAAATCCAGAAAGGCAGGACAGGCCATGGAGAACTGGGAGCCTTGTTATGCTGAAGGGCGGGATGTAAATTGCCAACAACCCTCGGGAGAAGTGTATGGTGTTTCCTGAAAGATCGAAAAAACAAAGCAACAGAGCCTAGGGCACTTCCACTTATGGTCCTATAGCTTAGGGAAATTAAAATAAAAAAGACACAGCCACCCCAAAGTTTGGGACGCCTCTGTTTACAAGAACCTCGTTTACCGTACAAGTTCAATATCACAGAAAGTGAAAAATGGATAAAGAACTTGTGGTACTTACGTACAATGCAGTATCACTCAGCAATGAAATCTATGTCATCAGGCCCGTAGCAGCATAATGAGTGGATTCAGGTACGATGATTCTAACTGAAATAAGTCACACAGAAAAAGAAACATCATAAGATATCACTAATACACGGAATGTAATCTTGGCTACACAGGAACTGAATTCCAAAACAGAACAGGGTCTCAAATTTAGAAAAGCAACTTATGCTTCCTTAAGGGGAAAGGTGAGTTGGGGTGCTGCATAAAACCAGAGATTGAAATGAGCACAGATAAAGTTCCTTAAGCCAAATATGGAATAGACAAGAGCTACTCCTTGCTCAACGAAATGACCTCAACACCCCGTATTAAACGCCTAAGAATGTACATGACTAGTAAGTATCTTAAAACCTATGGATTGCTATGTCTCCAAAAGAGAATCAAGCCTGTGTACAGGGGCGTAAACGCAGCAGTGATAGGATTGGAGAGGTTCGGTGAGCAAATGAAGACCCTTTCAAGTCATATTGCATGGTACCCATTCCACGGGTCTCAACTCTGCAGGTTCAAGGTATTCTTCCTTCAGCTAAAACATGCATGTGGAACCCAGAGTATGATCAACCATGTGAACGGGAGAGGTGTTCAAATGTGTCTCAGTTCTTCTCCCCTGGTACTCGGGTGCAACATTCCAGACGCTTTACTAACACTCTCCCCACTTGGAGAGTAGTGCCTTTAACCTCCTGTTTGGCCCAGTTTGCAATTTCTGCGGAAGATGAACAGGAATAGGGAGAACCAATGAGAGACTAGCTGGAGGTGTCTGGACGGGCAAATTTAACTCTCATTTCCCACCAGGAAGAGAAAATAACCAAAGGCTCAGCGTGTCGTGCCGGAACCAGATTAGGGCCTGAAGCCATCCTGCGGTGTTGTGGCCTGCTCAAAAGAAAGCGAGTTGAAGAAAGGAGCTCAGGGGCACTGTAATTCACAAACCTGCAGAGTTATCAATGACAGCTATCGACCAAAAATATACTGAAGTAAGGCTGCCAAGAGGACTTGAAAACGGGGCAGAATTGCAGGAAACCGATTTCAGGAGATAGACTGGAATTGCATTTCAAGCATAGGAAAAGAGGCAGAACGTCCACAATGATGCACTTGGTCAAAAAGGGCGTATGCGTTTTATCCTGAATATATTCAGGAAAAAACGCATACGCCCTTTTTGGCCAACCAAGCAAGCTTGCAAAGGAAATCTGCACTACAATGAAGTCTCACTTCCCCCCAGTCAAAAGGGCCATCTGAAAAAAGTGTAAAATCCAGAAAGGCAGGACAGGCCATGGAGAACTGGGAGCCTTGTTATGCTGATGGCCGGGATGTAAATTGCCAACAGACACTTGGGAGAAGTGTATGGTGTTTCCTGAAACATCTAAAAACCAAAACAACAGAGCCTAGGGCAGTTCCACTTATGGTCCTATAGCTTTGGGAAATTAAAAGCAAAAACACACAGCCATCCCAAAATTTGGGACGCCTCTGTTTACAAGATCTTTTTACCGTAAAAGATCAATATCACAGAAAGTGAAAAATGGATAAGGACTTGTGGTACATACGTACAATGCAGTATCACTCAGCAATGAAATCTATGTCATCAGGCACATAGCAGCATAATGAGTGGATTCAGGTACGATGATTCTAACTGAAATAAGTCACACAGAAAAAGAAACATCATAAGATATCACTAATACACGGAATGTAAACTTGGCTACACAGGAACTGAATTCCAAAACAGAACAGGGTCTCAAATTTAGAAAACCAACTTATGCTTGCTTAAGGGGAAAGGTGAGTTGGGGTGCTGCATAAAACCAGAGATTGAAATGAGCACAGATAAAATTCCTTACGCCAAATATGGAATAGACAAGAGCTACTCCTTGCTCAACGAAATGGACTCAACACCGCATATTAAACGCCTAAGAATGTACCTGACTAGTAAGTATCTTAAAACCTATGGATTGCTATGTCTCCAAAACAGAATCAAGCGTGTTTACAGGGGCATAAACGCAGCAGTGATAGGATTGGAGAGGTTCAGTGAGCAAATGAAGACCCTTTGAAGTCATATTGCATGGTACCCATTACGCGGGTCTCAACTCTGCAGGTTTAAGGTATTCTTCCTTCAGCTAAAACATGCATGTGGAACCCAGAGTATGATCAACCGTGTGAACAGGAGACGTGTTCAAATATGTCTCAGTTTTCCTCCCTTGGTACTCGGGTGCAACATTCCAGATGCTTTACTAACACTCTCCCCACTTGAAGAGTCAACGCCTTTAACCTCCTGTTTGGCCCAGTTTGCAATTTCTGCGGAAGATGAACAGGAATAGCGAGAACCAATGAGAGACTAGCTGGAGGTGTCTGGACGGGCAAATTTAACTCTCATTTCCCACCAGGAAGAGGAAATAACCAAAGGCTCAGCGTGCCGTGCCGGAACCAGATTAGGGCCTGAAGCCATCTTGCGGTGTTGCGGCCAGCTCAAAAGAAAGCGAGTTGAAGAAAGGAGCTCAGGGGCACTGTAATTCACAAACCTGCAGAGTTATAAATGACAGCTATCGTCCAAAAATAGACTGAAGTAAGGCTGCCAAGAGGACTTGAAAGCGGGGCAGAATTGCAGGAAACCGATTTCAGGAGGTAGACTGGAATTGCATTGAAAGCATAGGAAAAGAGGCAGAACGTCCACAGTGATGCACTTGGCCAAAAAGCGCGTATGTGTTTTTTCCTGAATATAGTCAGGAAAAAACGCATACACACTTTTTGGCCAACCAAGCAAGCTTGCAATGGAAATCTGCACTACAATGAAGTCTCACTTTCCCCTGGTCAAAAGGGCCATCTGAAAAAAGTGTAAAATCCATAAAGGCACGACAGGCCATGGAGAAGTGGGAGCCTTCTTATGTTGATGGGCGGGATGTACATTGCCAACAGCCACTCTGGAGAAGTGTATGGTGTTTCCTGAAACATCTAAAAAACAAAGCAACAGAGCCTAGGGCAATTCTACTTATGGTCCTATAGTTTAGGGAAATTAACATCAAAAAGACACAGCCACCCCAAAGTTTGGGATGGCTCTGTTTACAAGAACGTCATATACGGTACAAGTTCAATATCGCAGAAAGTGAAAAATGGATAAAGAAGTTGTGGTACTTACGTACAATGCAATATCACTCAGCAATGAAATCTGTGTCATCAGGCCCGTAGCAGCATAATGAGTGGATTAAGTACGATGAATCTAACTGAAATAAGTCACACAGAAAAAGAAACATCATAAGATATCACTAATACACGGAATGTAAACTTGGCTACACAGGAACTGAATTCCAAAACAGAACAGGGTCTCAAATTTAGAAAACCAACTTATGCTTGCTTAAGGGGAAAGGTGAGTTGGGGTGCTGCATAAAACCAGAGATTGAAATGAGCACAGATAAAGTTCTATAAGCCAAATATGGAATAGACAAGAGCTACTCCTTGCTCAACGAAATGGACTCAACACCCCATATTCAACGCCTAGGAATATACCTGACTAGTAAGAATCATAAAAGCTATGGATTTATATATCTCTGTAAGAGAATCAAGAGTGTGTACAGCGGCATTAAAGCAGTGAAAATCAGCTAAATCCCATATTAAAAATAAATTTCTTAAACAAAACACAATGACAGTGATATAGAGAGCAATACTTAAGTAATTCATTCAAGGCTTCTGATGCAACCTGCATTTACCATATCTACACCCAGAGCTCGGTGACACATAAGGCTGGACACTTGGGGCTCATAAGATTGGTGAGGTTTGGTGAGCAAATGCAGACCCTTTGAAGTCATATTGCATGGTACCCATTCCATGGGTCTCAACTCTCCAGGTTTAAGGGATTCTTCCTTCAGCTAAAACATGGATGTGGAACCCAGAGTATGATCCACCGTATGATCGAGAAATGTGTTCAAATGTGTCTCACTTTTTGTTCCCTGGTACTCGGGTGCAACATTCCAGACGCTTTACTAACACTCTCCTCACTTGGAGAGTGAGTGCCTTTAACCTCCTGTTTGGCCCAGTTTGCAATTTCTGCGGAAGATGAACAGGAACAGGGAGAACCAATGAGAGACTAGCTGGAGGTGTCTGGACGGGCAAATTTAACTCTCATTTCCCACAGGGAAGAGGAATAAACCAAAGGCTCAGCATGCCGTGCCGGAACCAGATTAGGGCCTGAAGCAATCCTGCGGTGTTGTGGCCAGCTCACAAGAAAGCGAGTTGAAGAAAGGAGCTCAGGGGCACTGTAATTCACAAACCTGCAGAGTTATAAAAGACAGCTATAGTCCGAATATATACTGAAGTAGGGCTGCCAAGAGGACTTGAATGCGGGGCAGAATTGCAGGAAACCGATTTCAGGAGGAATCGGAATTGGATTGCATTCAAAACACAGGAAAAGAGGCAGAACGTCGACAATGATGCACTTGGCCAAAAAGGGTGTATGCGTTTTTTCCAGAATATATTCAGGAAAAAACGCATACGCCCTTTTTGGCCAACCAAGCAAGCTTGCAAAGGAAATCTGCACTACAATGAAGTCTCACTTCCCTCCGGTCAAAAGGGCCATCTGAAAAACGTGTAAAATCCAGAAAGGCAGGACAGGCCATGGAGAACTGGGAGCCTTGTTATGCTGAAGGGCGGGATGTAAATTGCCAACAGACACTCGGGAGAAGTGTATGGTGTTTCCTGAAACATCGAAAAAACAAAGCAACAGAGCCTAGGGCACTTCCACTTATGGTCCTATAGCTTAGGGAAATTAAAATCAAAAAGACACAGCCACCCCAAAGTTTGGGACGCCTCTGTTTACAAGAACCTCGTTTACCGTACAAGTTCAATATCACAGAAAGTGAAAAATGGATAAAGAACTTGTGCTACTTACGTACAATGCAGTATCACTCAGCAATGAAATCTATGTCATCAGGCCCATAGCCGCATAATGAGTGGATTCAGGTACGATCGTTCTAACTGAAATAAGTCACACAGAAAAAGAAACATCATAAGATATCACTAATACACGGAATGTAAACTTGGCTACACAGGAACTGAATTCCAAAACAGAACAGGGTCTCAAATTTAGAAAACCAACTTATGCTTGCTTAAGGGGAAAGGTGAGTTGGGGTGCTGCATAAAACCAGAGATTGAAATGAGCACAGATAAAGTTCCTTAAGCCAAATATGGAATAGACAAGAGCTACTCCTTGCTCAACGAAATGGACTCAACACCGCATATTAAACGCGTAAGAATGTACCTGACTAGTAAGTATCTTAAAACCTATGGATTGCTATGTCTCCAAAAGAGAATCAAGCATGTGTACAGGGGCATAAACGCAGCAGTGATAGGATTGGAGAGGTTCAGTGAGCAAATGAAGACCCTTTGAAGTCATATTGCATGGTACCCATTACACGGGTCTCAACTCTGCAGGTTTAAGGTATTCTTCCTTCAGCTAAAACATGCATGTGGAACCCAGAGTATGATCAACCGTGTGAACAGGAGACGTGTTCAAATATGTCTCAGTTTTCCTCCCCTGGTACTCGGGTGCAACATTCCAGATGCTTTACTAACACTCTCTCCACTTGAAGAGTCAACGCCTTTAACCTCCTGTTTGGCCCAGTTTGCAATTTCTGCGGAAGATGAACAGGAATAGCGAGAACCAATGAGAGACTAGCTGGAGGTGTCTGGACGGGCAAATTTAACTCTCATTTCCCACCAGGAAGAGGAAATAACCAAAGGCTCAGCGTGCCGTGCCGGAACCAGATTAGGGCCTGAAGCCATCTTGCGGTGTTGCGGCCAGCTCAAAAGAAAGCGAGTTGAAGAAAGGAGCTCAGGGGCACTGTAATTCACCAACCTGCAGAGTTATAAATGACAGCTATCGTCCAAAAATAGACTGAAGTAAGGCTGCCAAGAGGACTTGAAAGCGGGGCAGAATTGCAGGAAACCGATTTAAGGAGGTAGACTGTAACTGCATTGAAAGCATAGGAAAAGAGGCAGAACGTCCACAGTGATGCACTTGGCCAAAAAGTGCGTATGTGTTTTTTCCTGAATATAGTCAGGAAAAAACGCATACACACTTTTTGGCCAACCAAGCAAGCTTGCAAAGGAAATCTGCACTACAATGAAGTCTCACTTTCCCCTGGTCAAAAGGGCCATCTGAAAAAAGTGTAAAATCCATAAAGGCACGACAGGCCATGGAGAAGTGGGAGCCTTCTTATGTTGATGGGCGGGATGTACATTGCCAACAGCCACTCTGGAGAAGTGTATGGTGTTTCCTGAAACATCTAAAAAACAAAGCAACAGAGCCTAGGGCACTTCCACTTATGGTCCTATAGTTTAGGGAAATTAACATCAAAAAGACACAGCCACCCCAAAGTTTGGGATGGCTCTGTTTACAAGAACGTCATATACGGTACAAGTTCAATATCGCAGAAAGTGAAAAATGGATAAAGAAGTTGTGGTACTTACGTACAATGCAATATCACTCAGCAATGAAATCTGTGTCATCAGACCCGTAGCAGCATAATGAGTGGATTAAGTACGATGAATCTAACTGAAATAAGTCACACAGAAAAAGAAACATCATAAGATATCACTAATACACGGAATGTAAACTTGGCTACACAGGAACTGAATTCCAAAACAGAACAGGGTCTCAAATTTAGAAAACCAACTTATGCTTGCTTAAGGGGAAAGGTGAGTTGGGGTGCTGCATAAAACCAGAGATTGAAATGAGCACAGATAAAGTTCTATAAGCCAAATATGGAATAGACAAGAGCTACTCCTTGCTCAACGAAATGGACTCAACACCCCATATTCAACGCCTAGGAATATACCTGACTAGTAAGAATCATAAAAGCTATGGATTTATATATCTCTGTAAGAGAATCAAGAGTGTGTACAGCGGCATTAAAGCAGTGAAAATCAGCTAAATCCCATATTAAAAATAAATTTCTTAAACAAAACACAATGACAGTGATATAGAGAGCAATACTTAAGTAATTCATTCAAGGCTTCTGATGCAACCTGCATTTACCATATCTACACCCAGAGCTCGGTGACACATAAGGCTGGACACTTGGGGCTCATAAGATTGGTGAGGTTTGGTGAGCAAATGCAGACCCTTTGAAGTCATATTGCATGGTACCCATTCCATGGGTCTCAACTCTCCAGGTTTAAGGGATTCTTCCTTCAGCTAAAACATGGATGTGGAACCCAGAGTATGATCCACCGTATGATCGAGAAATGTGTTCAAATGTGTCTCACTTTTTGTTCCCTGGTACTCGGGTGCAACATTCCAGACGCTTTACTAACACTCTCCTCACTTGGAGAGTGAGTGCCTTTAACCTCCTGTTTGGCCCAGTTTGCAATTTCTGCGGAAGATGAACAGGAACAGGGAGAACCAATGAGAGACTAGCTGGAGGTGTCTGGACGGGCAAATTTAACTCTCATTTCCCACAGGGAAGAGGAATAAACCAAAGGCTCAGCATGCCGTGCCGGAACCAGATTAGGGCCTGAAGCAATCCTGCGGTGTTGTGGCCAGCTCACAAGAAAGCGAGTTGAAGAAAGGAGCTCAGGGGCACTGTAATTCACAAACCTGCAGATTTATAAAAGACAGCTATAGTCCGAATATATACTGAAGTAGGGCTGCCAAGAGGACTTGAATGCGGGGCAGAATTGCAGGAAACCGATTTCAGGAGGAATCGGAATTGGATTGCATTCAAAACACAGGAAAAGAGGCAGAACGTCGACAATGATGCACTTGGCCAAAAAGGGTGTATGCGTTTTTTCCAGAATATATTCAGGAAAAAACGCATACGCCCTTTTTGGCCAACCAAGCAAGCTTGCAAAGGAAATCTGCACTACAATGAAGTCTCACTTCCCTCCGGTCAAAAGGGCCATCTGAAAAACGTGTAAAATCCAGAAAGGCAGGACAGGCCATGGAGAACTGGGAGCCTTGTTATGCTGAAGGGCGGGATGTAAATTGCCAACAGACACTCGGGAGAAGTGTATGGTGTTTCCTGAAACATCGAAAAAACAAAGCAACAGAGCCTAGGGCACTTCCACTTATGGTCCTATAGCTTAGGGAAATTAAAATCAAAAAGACACAGCCACCCCAAAGTTTGGGACGCCTCTGTTTACAAGAACCTCGTTTACCGTACAAGTTCAATATCACAGAAAGTGAAAAATGGATAAAGAACTTGTGGTACTTACGTACAATGCAGTATCACTCAGCAATGAAATCTATGTCATCAGGCCCATAGCAGCATAATGAGTGGATTCAGGTATGATCGTTCTAACTGAAATAAGTCACACAGAAAAAGAAACATCATAAGATATCACTAATACACGGAATGTAAACTTGGCTACACAGGAACTGAATTCCAAAACAGAACAGGGTCTCAAATTTAGAAAACCAACTTATGCTTGCTTAAGGGGAAAGGTGAGTTGGGGTGCTGCATAAAACCAGAGATTGAAATGAGCACAGATAAAGTTCCTTAAGCCAAATATGGAATAGACAAGAGCTACTCCTTGCTCAACGAAATGGACTCAACACCGCATATTAAACGCCTAAGAATGTACCTGACTAGTAAGTATCTTAAAACCTATGGATTGCTATGTCTCCAAAAGAGAATCAAGCATGTGTACAGGGGCATAAACGCAGCAGTGATAGGATTGGAGAGGTTCGGTGAGCAAATGAAGACCCTTTGAAGTCATATTGCATGGTACCCATTACACGGGTCTCAACTCTGCAGGTTTAAGGTATTCTTCCTTCAGCTAAAACATGCATGTGGAACCCAGAGTATGATCAACCGTGTGAACAGGAGACGTGTTCAAATATGTCTCAGTTTTCCTCCCCTGGTACTCGGGTGCAACATTCCAGATGCTTTACTAACACTCTCCCCACTTAAAGAGTCAACGCCTTTAACCTCCTGTTTGGCCCAGTTTGCAATTTCTGCGGAAGATGAACAGGAATAGCGAGCACCAATGAGAGACTAGCTGGAGGTGTCTGGACGGGCAAATTTAACTCTCATTTCCCACCAGGAAGAGGAAATAACCAAAGGCTCAGCGTGCCGTGCCGGAACCAGATTAGGGCCTGAAGCCATCTTGCGGTGTTGCGGCCAGCTCAAAAGAAAGCGAGTTGAAGAAAGGAGCTCAGGGGCACTGTAATTCACAAACCTGCAGAGTTATAAATGACAGCTATTGTCCAAAAATAGACTGAAGTAAGGCTGCCAAGAGGACTTGAAAGCGGGGCAGAATTGCAAGAAACTGATTTAAGGAGGTAGACTGGAATTGCATTGAAAGCATAGGAAAAGAGGCAGAACGTCCACAATGATGCACTTGGCCAAAAAGGGCGTATGTGTTTTTTCCTGAATATAGTCAGGAAAAAACGCATACACACTTTTTGGCCAACCAAGCAAGCTTGCAAAGGAAATCTGCACTACAATGAAGTCTCACTTTCCCCTGGTCAAAAGGGCCATCTGAAAAAAGTGTAAAATCCATAAAGGCACGACAGGCCATGGAGAAGTGGGAGCCTTCTTATGTTGATGGGCGGGATGTACATTGCCAACAGCCACTCTGGAGAAGTGTATGGTGTTTCCTGAAACATCTAAAAAACAAAGCAACAGAGCCTAGGGCACTTCCACTTATGGTCCTATAGTTTAAGGAAATTAACATCAAAAAGACACAGCCACCCCAAAGTTTGGGATGGCTCTGTTTACAAGAACGTCATATACGGTACAAGTTCAATATCGCAGAAAGTGAAAAATGGATAAAGAAGTTGTGGTACTTACGTACAATGCAATATCACTCAGCGATGAAATCTATGTCATCAGGCCCGTAGCAGCATAATGAGTGGATTAAGTACGATGAATCTAACTGAAATAAGTCACACAGAAAAAGAAACATCATAAGATATCACTAATACACGGAATGTAAACTTGGCTACACAGGAACTGAATTCCAAAACAGAACAGGGTCTCAAATTTAGAAAACCAACTTATGCTTGCTTAAGGGGAAAGGTGAGTTGGGGTGCTGCATAAAACCAGAGATTGAAATGAGCACAGATAAAGTTCTATAAGCCAAATATGGAATAGACAAGAGCTACTCCTTGCTCAACGAAATGGACTCAACACCCCATATTCAACGCCTAGGAATATACCTGACTAGTAAGAATCATAAAAGCTATGGATTTATATATCTCTGTAAGAGAATCAAGAGTGTGTACAGCGGCATTAAAGCAGTGAAAATCAGCTAAATCCCATATTAAAAATAAATTTCTTAAACAAAACACAATGACAGTGATATAGAGAGCAATACTTAAGTAATTCATTCAAGGCTTCTGATGCAACCTGCATTTACCATATCTACACCCAGAGCTCGGTGACACATAAGGCTGGACACTTGGGGCTCATAAGATTGGTGAGGTTTGGTGAGCAAATGCAGACCCTTTGAAGTCATATTGCATGGTACCCATTCCATGGGTCTCAACTCTCCAGGTTTAAGGGATTCTTCCTTCAGCTAAAACATGGATGTGGAACCCAGAGTATGATCCACCGTATGATCGAGAAATGTGTTCAAATGTGTCTCACTTTTCGTTCCCTGGTACTCGGGTGCAACATTCCAGACGCTTTACTAACACTCTCCTCACTTGGAGAGTGAGTGCCTTTAACCTCCTGTTTGGCCCAGTTTGCAATTTCTGCGGAAGATGAACAGGAACAGGGAGAACCAATGAGAGACTAGCTGGAGGTGTCTGGACGGGCAAATTTAACTCTCATTTCCCACCAGGAAGAGAAAATAACCAAAGGCTCACCGTGTCGTGCCGGAACCAGATTAGGGCCTGAAGCCATCCTGCGGTGTTGCGGCCTGCTCAAAAGAAAGTGAGTTGAAGAAAGGAGCTCAGGGGCACTGTAATTCACAAACCTGCAGAGTTATCAATGACAGCTATCGACCAAAAATATACTGAAGTAAGGCTGCCAAGAGGACTTGAAAACGGGGCAGAATTGCAGGAAACCGATTTCAGGAGGTAGACTGGAATTGCATTTCAAGCATAGGAAAAGAGGCAGAACGTCCACAATGATGCACTTGGTCAAAAAGGGCGTATGCGTTTTATCCTGAATATATTCAGGAAAAAACGCATACGCCCTTTTTGGCCAACAAAGCAAGCTTGCAAAGGAAATCTGCACTACAATGAAGTCTCACTTCCCCCCGGTCAAAAGGGCCATCTGAAAAAAGTGTAAAATCCAGAAAGGCAGGACAGGCCATGGAGAACTGGGAGCCTTGTTATGCTGATGGGCGGGATGTAAATTGCCAACAGACACTTGGGAGAAGTGTATGGTGTTTCCTGAAACATCTAAAAACCAAAGCAACAGAGCCTAGGGCACTTCCACTTATGGTCCTATAGCTTTGGGAAATTAAAAGCAAAAAGACACAGCCATCCCAAAATTTGGGACGCCTCTGTTTACAAGATCTTTTTACCGTAAAAGATCAATATCACAGAAAGTGAAAAATGGATAAGGACTTGTGGTACATACGTACAATGCAGTATCACTCAGCAATGAAATCTATGTCATCAGGCACATAGCAGCATAATGAGTGGATTCAGGTACGATGATTCTAACTGAAATAAGTCACACAGAAAAAGAAACATCATAAGATATCACTAATACACGGAATGTAAACTTGGCTACACAGGAACTGAATTCCAAAACAGAACAGGGTCTCAAATTTAGAAAACCAACTTATGCTTGCTTAAGGGGAAAGGTGAGTTGGGGTGCTGCATAAAACCAGAGATTGAAATGAGCACAGATAAAATTCCTTAAGCCAAATATGGAATAGACAAGAGCTACTCCTTGCTCAACGAAATGGACTCAACACCGCATATTAAACGCCTAAGAATGTACCTGACTAGTAAGTATCTTAAAACCTATGGATTGCTATGTCTCCAAAAGAGAATCAAGCGTGTTTACAGGGGCATAAACGCAGCAGTGATAGGATTGGAGAGGTTCAGTGAGCAAATGAAGACCCTTTGAAGTCATATTGCATGGTACCCATTACACGGGTCTCAACTCTGCAGGTTTAAGGTATTCTTCCTTCAGCTAAAACATGCATGTGGAACCCAGAGTATGATCAACCGTGTGAACAGGAGACGTGTTCAAATATGTCTCAGTTTTCCTCCCCAGGTACTCGGGTGCAACGTTCCAGACGCTTTACTAACACTCTCCCCACTTGAAGAGTCTGCGCCTTTAACCTCCTGTTTGGCCCAGTTTGCAATTTCTGCGGAAGATGAACAGGAATAGCGAGAACCAATGAGAGACTAGCTGGAGGTGTCTGGACGGGCAAATTTAACTCTCATTTCCCACCAGGAAGAGGAAATAACCAAAGGCTCAGCGTGCCGTGCCGGAACCAGATTAGGGCCTGAAGCCATCCTGCGGTGTTGCGGCCAGCTCACAAGAAAGCGAGTTGAAGAAAGGAGCTCAGGGGCACTGTAATTCACAAACCTGCAGAGTTATAAATGACAGCTATCGTCCAAAAATAGACTGAAGTAAGGCTGCCAAGAGGACTTGAAAGCGGGGCAGAATTGCAGGAAACCGATTTCACGAGGTAGACTGGAATTGCATTGAAAGCATAGGAAAAGAGGCAGAACGTCCACAGTGATGCACTTGGCCAAAAAGTGCGTATGCGTTTTTTCCTGAATATAGTCAGGAAAAAACGCATACACACTTTTTGGCCAACCAAGCAAGCTTGCAAAGGAAAGCTGCACTACAATGAAGTCTCACTTTCCCCTGGTCAAAAGGGCCATCTGAAAAAAGTGTAAAATCCATAAAGGCACGACAGGCCATGGAGAAGTGGGAGCCTTCTTATGTTGATGGGCGGGATGTACATTGCCAACAGCCACTCTGGAGAAGTGTATGGTGTTTCCTGAAACATCTAAAAAACAAAGCAACAGAGCCTAGGGCACTTCTACTTATGGTCCTATAGTTTAAGGAAATTAACATCAAAAAGACACAGCCACCCCAAAGTTTGGGATGGCTCTGTTTACAAGAACGTCATATACGGTACAAGTTCAATATCGCAGAAAGTGAAAAATGGATAAAGAAGTTGTGGTACTTACGTACAATGCAATATCACTCAGCGATGAAATCTATGTCATCAGGCCCGTAGCAGCATAATGAGTGGATTAAGTACGATGAATCTAACTGAAATAAGTCACACAGAAAAAGAAACATCATAAGATATCACTAATACACGGAATGTAAACTTGGCTACACAGGAACTGAATTCCAAAACAGAACAGGGTCTCAAATTTAGAAAACCAACTTATGCTTGCTTAAGGGGAAAGGTGAGTTGGGGTGCTGCATAAAACCAGAGATTGAAATGAGCACAGATAAAGTTCTATAAGCCAAATATGGAATAGACAAGAGCTACTCCTTGCTCAACGAAATGGACTCAACACCCCATATTCAACGCCTAGGAATATACCTGACTAGTAAGAATCATAAAAGCTATGGATTTATATATCTCTGTAAGAGAATCAAGAGTGTGTACAGCGGCATTAAAGCAGTGAAAATCAGCTAAATCCCATATTAAAAATAAATTTCTTAAACAAAACACAATGACAGTGATATAGAGAGCAATACTTAAGTAATTCATTCAAGGCTTCTGATGCAACCTGCATTTACCATATCTACACCCAGAGCTCGGTGACACATAAGGCTGGACACTTGGGGCTCATAAGATTGGTGAGGTTTGGTGAGCAAATGCAGACCCTTTGAAGTCATATTGCATGGTACCCATTCCATGGGTCTCAACTCTCCAGGTTTAAGGGATTCTTCCTTCAGCTAAAACATGGATGTGGAACCCAGAGTATGATCCACCATATGATCGAGAAATGTGTTCAAATGTGTCTCACTTTTCGTTCCCTGGTACTCGGGTGCAACATTCCAGACGCTTTACTAACACTCTCCTCACTTGGAGAGTGAGTGCCTTTAACCTCCTGTTTGGCCCAGTTTGCAATTTCTGCGGAAGATGAACAGGAACAGGGAGAACCAATGAGAGACTAGCTGGAGGTGTCTGGACGGGCAAATTTAACTCTCATTTCCCACAGGGAAGAGGAATAAACCAAAGGCTCAGCATGCCGTGCCGGAACCAGATTAGGGCCTGAAGCAATCCTGCGGTGTTGTGGCCAGCTCACAAGAAAGCAAGTTGAAGAAAGGAGCTCAGGGGCACTGTAATTCACAAACCTGCAGATTTATAAAAGACAGCTATAGTCCGAATATATACTGAAGTAGGGCTGCCAAGAGGACTTGAATGCGGGGCAGAATTGCAGGAAACCGATTTCAGGAGGAATCGGAATTGGATTGCATTTAAAACACAGGAAAAGAGGCAGAACGTCGACAATGATGCACTTGGCCAAAAAGGGCGTATGCGTTTTTTCCAGAATATATTCAGGAAAAAATGCATACGCCCTTTTTGGCCAACCAAGCAAGCTTGCAAAGGAAATCTGCACTACAATGAAGTCTCACTTCCCCCCGGTCAAAAGGGCCATCAGAAAAAAGTGTAAAATCCAGAAAGGCAGGACAGGCCATGGAGAACTGGGAGCCTTGTTATGCTGATGGGCGGGATGTAAATTGCCAACAGACACTCGGGAGAAGTGTATGGTGATTCCTGAAACATCGAAAAAACAAAGCAACAGAGCCTAGGGCACTTCCACTTATGGTCCTATAGCTTAGGGAAATTAAAATCAAAAAGACACAGCCACCCCAAAGTTTGCGACGCCTCTGTTTACAAGAACCTCATTTACCGTACAAGTTCAATATCACAGAAAGTGAAAAATGGATAAAGAACTTGTGGTACTTACGTACAATGCAGTATCACTCAGCAATGAAATCTATGTCATCAGGCCCATAGCAGCATAACGAGTGGATTCAGGTACGATCATTCTAACTGAAATAAGTCACACAGAAAAAGAAACATCATAAGATATCACTAATACACGGAATGTAAACTTGGCTACACAGGAACTGAATTCCAAAACAGAACAGGGTCTCAAATTTAGAAAACCAACTTATGCTTGCTTAAGGGGAAAGGTGAGTTGGGGTGCTGCATAAAACCAGAGATTGAAATGAGCACAGATAAAGTTCCTTAAGCCAAATATGGAATAGACAAGAGCTACTCCTTGCTCAACGAAATGGACTCAACACCGCATATTAAACGCCTAAGAATGTACCTGACTAGTAAGTATCTTAAAACCTATGGATTGCTATGTTTCCAAAAGAGAATCAAGCATGTGTACAGGGGCATAAACGCAGCAGTGATAGGATTGGAGAGGTTCGGTGAGCAAATGAAGACCCTTTGAAGTCATATTGCATGGTACCCATTACACGGGTCTCAACTCTGCAGGTTTAAGGTATTCTTCCTTCAGCTAAAACATGCATGTGGAACCCAGAGTATGATCAACCGTGTGAACAGGAGACCTGTTCAAATATGTCTCAGTTTTCCTCCCCTGGTACTCGGGTGCAACGTTCCAGATGCTTTACTAACACTCTCCCCACTTGAAGAGTCAACGCCTTTAACCTCCTGTTTGGCCCAGTTTGCAATTTCTGCGGAAGATGAACAGGAATAGCGAGAACCAATGAGAGACTAGCTGGAGGTGTCTGGATGGGCAAATTTAACTCTCATTTCCCACCAGGAAGAGGAAATAACCAAAGGCTCAGCGTGCCGTGCCGGAACCAGATTAGGGCCTGAAGCCATCTTGCGGTGTTGCGGCCAGCTCAAAAGAAAGCGAGTTGAAGAAAGGAGCTCAGGGGCACTGTAATTCACAAACCTGCAGAGTTATAAATGACAGCTATCGTCCAAAAATAGACTGAAGTAAGGCTGCCAAGAGGACTTGAAAGCGGGGCAGAATTGCAGGAAACTGATTTAAGGAGGTAGACTGGAATTGCATTGAAAGCATAGGAAAAGAGGCAGAACGTCCACAGTGATGCACTTGGCCAAAAAGGGCGTATGTGTTTTTTCCTGAATATAGTCAGGAAAAAACGCATACACGCTTTTTGGCCAACCAAGCAAGCTTGCAAAGGAAAGCTGCACTACAATGAAGTCTCACTTTCCCCTGGTCCAAAGGGCCATCTGAAAAAAGTGTAAAATCCATAAAGGCACGACAGGCCATGGAGAAGTGGGAGCCTTCTTATGTTGATGGGCGGGATGTACATTGCCAACATCCACTCTGGAGAAGTGTATGGTGTTTCCTGAAACATCTAAAAAACAAAGCAACAGAGCCTAGGGCACTTCCACTTATGGTCCTATAGTTTAGGGAAATTAACATCAAAAAGACACAGCCACCCCAAAGTTTGGGATGGCTCTGTTTACAAGAACGTCATATACGGTACAAGTTCAATATCGCAGAAAGTGAAAAATGGATAAAGAAGTTGTGGTACTTACGTACAATGCAATATCACTCAGCAATGAAATCTATGTCATCAGGCCCGTAGCAGCATAATGAGTGGATTAAGTACGATGAATCTAACTGAAATAAGTCACACAGAAAAAGAAACATCATAAGATATCACTAATACACGGAATGTAAACTTGGCTACACAGGAACTGAATTCCAAAACAGAACAGGGTCTCAAATTTAGAAAACCAACTTATGCTTGCTTAAGGGGAAAGGTGAGTTGGGGTGCTGCATAAAACCAGAGATTGAAATGAGCACAGATAAAGTTCTATAAGCCAAATATGGAATAGACAAGAGCTACACCTTGCTCAACGAAATGGACTCAACACCCCATATTCAACGCCTAGGAATATACCTGACTAGTAAGAATCATAAAAGCTATGGATTTATATATCTCTGTAAGAGAATCAAGAGTGTGTACAGCGGCATTAAAGCAGTGAAAATCAGCTAAATCCCATATTAAAAATAAATTTCTTAAACAAAACACAATGACAGTGATATAGAGAGCAATACTTAAGTAATTCATTCAAGGCTTCTGATGCAACCTGCATTTACCATATCTACACCCAGAGCTCGGTGACACATAAGGCTGGACACTTGGGGCTCATAAGATTGGTGAGGTTTGGTGAGCAAATGCAGACCCTTTGAAGTCATATTGCATGGTACCCATTCCATGGGTCTCAACTCTCCAGGTTTAAGGGATTCTTCCTTCAGCTAAAACATGGATGTGGAACCCAGAGTATGATCCACCGTATGATCGAGAAATGTGTTCAAATGTGTCTCACTTTTCGTTCCCTGGTACTCGGGTGCAACATTCCAGACGCTTTACTAACACTCTCCTCACTTGGAGAGTGAGTGCCTTTAACCTCCTGTTTGGCCCAGTTTGCAATTTCTGCGGAAGATGAACAGGAACAGGGAGAACCAATGAGAGACTAGCTGGAGGTGTCTGGACGGGCAAATTTAACTCTCATTTCCCACAGGGAAGAGGAATAAACCAAAGGCTCAGCATGCCGTGCCGGAACCAGATTAGGGCCTGAAGCAATCCTGCGGTGTTGTGGCCAGCTCACAAGAAAGCGAGTTGAAGAAAGGAGCTCAGGGGCACTGTAATTCACAAAAATGCAGATTTATAAAAGACAGCTATAGTCCGAATATATACTGAAGTAGGGCTGCCAAGAGGACTTGAATGCGGGGCAGAATTGCAGGAAACCGGTTTCAGGAGGAATCGGAATTGGATTGCATTTAAAACACAGGAAAAGAGGCAGAACGTCGACAATGATGCACTTGGCCAAAAAGGGCGTATGCGTTTTTTCCAGAATATATTCAGGAAAAAACGCATACGCCCTTTTTGGCCAACCAAGCAAGCTTGCAAAGGAAATCTGCACTACAATGAAGTCTCACTTCCCCACGGTCAAAAGGGCCATCTGAAAAAAGTGTAAAATCCAGAAAGGCAGGACAGGCCATGGAGAACTGGGAGCCTTGTTATGCTGATGGGCGGGATGTAAATTGCCAACAGACACTTGGGAGAAGTGTATGGTGTTTCCTGAAACATCTAAAAACCAAAGCAACAGAGCCTAGGGCACTTCCACTTATGGTCCTATAGCTTTGGGAAATTAAAAGCAAAAAGACACAGCCATCCCAAAATTTGGGACGCCTCTGTTTACAAGATCTTTTTACCGTAAAAGATCAATATCACAGAAAGTGAAAAATGGATAAGGACTTGTGGTACATACGTACAATGCAGTATCACTCAGCAATGAAATCTATGTCATCAGGCACATAGCAGCATAATGAGTGGATTCAGGTACGATGATTCTAACTGAAATAAGTCACACAGAAAAAGAAACATCATAAGATATCACTAATACACGGAATGTAAACTTGGCTACACAGGAACTGAATTCCAAAACAGAACAGGGTCTCAAATTTAGAAAACCAACTTATGCTTGCTTAAGGGGAAAGGTGAGTTGGGGTGCTGCATAAAACCAGAGATTGAAATGAGCACAGATAAAATTCCTTAAGCCAAATATGGAATAGACAAGAGCTACTCCTTGCTCAACAAAATGGACTCAACACCGCATATTAAACGCCTAAGAATGTACCTGACTAGTAAGTATCTTAAAACCTATGGATTGCTATGTCTCCAAAAGAGAATCAAGCGTGTTTACAGGGGCATAAACGCAGCAGTGATAGGATTGGAGAGGTTCGGTGAGCAAATGAAGACCCTTTGAAGTCATATTGCATGGTACCCATTACACGGGTCTCAACTCTGCAGGTTTAAGGTATTCTTCCTTCAGCTAAAACATGCATGTGGAACCCAGAGTATGATCAACCGTGTGAACAGGAGACGTGTTCAAATATGTCTCAGTTTTCCTCCCCAGGTACTCGGGTGCAACGTTCCAGACGCTTTACTAACACTCTCCCCACTTGAAGAGTCTGCGCCTTTAACCTCCTGTTTGGCCCAGTTTGCAATTTCTGCGGAAGATGAACAGGAATAGCGAGAACCAATGAGAGACTAGCTGGAGGTGTCTGGACGGGCAAATTTAACTCTCATTTCCCACCAGGAAGAGGAAATAACCAAAGGCTCAGCGTGCCGTGCCGGAACCAGATTAGGGCCTGAAGCCATCCTGCGGTGTTGCGGCCAGCTCACAAGAAAGCGAGTTGAAGAAAGGAGCTCAGGGGCACTGTAATTCACAAACATGCAGAGTTATAAATGACAGCTATCGTCCAAAAATAGACTGAAGTAAGGCTGCCAAGAGGACTTGAAAGCGGGGCAGAATTGCAGGAAACCGATTTCAGGAGGTAGACTGGAATTGCATTGAAAGCATAGGAAAAGAGGCAGAACGTCCACAGTGATGCACTTGGCCAAAAAGTGTGTATGCGTTTTTTCCTGAATATAGTCAGGAAAAAACGCATACACACTTTTTGGCCAACCAAGCAAGCTTGCAAAGGAAAGCTGCACTACAATGAAGTCTCACTTTCCCCTGGTCAAAAGGGCCATCTGAAAAAAGTGTAAAATCCATAAAGGCACGACAGGCCATGGAGAAGTGGGAGCCTTCTTATGTTGATGGGCGGGATGTACATTGCCAACAGCCACTCTGGAGAAGTATATGGTGTTTCCTGAAACATCTAAAAAACAAAGCAACAGAGCCTAGGGCACTTCTACTTATGGTCCTATAGTTTAGGGAAATTAACATCAAAAAGACACAGCCACCCCAAAGTTTGGGATGGCTCTGTTTACAAGAACGTCATATACGGTACAAGTTCAATATCGCAGAAAGTGAAAAATGGATAAAGAAGTTGTGGTACTTACGTACAATGCAATATCACTCAGCAATGAAATCTATGTCATCAGGCCCGTAGCAGCATAATGAGTGGATTAAGTACGATGAATCTAACTGAAATAAGTCACACAGAAAAAGAAACATCATAAGATATCACTAATACACGGAATGTAAACTTGGCTACACAGGAACTGAATTCCAAAACAGAACAGGGTCTCAAATTTAGAAAACCAACTTATGCTTGCTTAAGGGGAAAGGTGAGTTGGGGTGCTGCATAAAACCAGAGATTGAAATGAGCACAGATAAAGTTCTATAAGCCAAATATGGAATAGACAAGAGCTACTCCTTGCTCAACGAAATGGACTCAACACCCCATATTCAACGCCTAGGAATATACCTGACTAGTAAGAATCATAAAAGCTATGGATTTATATATCTCTGTAAGAGAATCAAGAGTGTGTACAGCGGCATTAAAGCAGTGAAAATCAGCTAAATCCCATATTAAAAATAAATTTCTTAAACAAAACACAATGACAGTGATATAGAGAGCAATACTTAAGTAATTCATTCAAGGCTTCTGATGCAACCTGCATTTACCATATCTACACCCAGAGCTCGGTGACACATAAGGCTGGACACTTGGGGCTCATAAGATTGGTGAGGTTTGGTGAGCAAATGCAGACCCTTTGAAGTCATATTGCATGGTACCCATTCCATGGGTCTCAACTCTCCAGGTTTAAGGGATTCTTCCTTCAGCTAAAACATGGATGTGGAACCCAGAGTATGATCCACCATATGATCGAGAAATGTGTTCAAATGTGTCTCACTTTTCGTTCCCTGGTACTCGGGTGCAACATTCCAGACGCTTTACTAACACTCTCCTCACTTGGAGAGTGAGTGCCTTTAACCTCCTGTTTGGCCCAGTTTGCAATTTCTGCGGAAGATGAACAGGAACAGGGAGAACCAATGAGAGACTAGCTGGAGGTGTCTGGACGGGCAAATTTAACTCTCATTTCCCACAGGGAAGAGGAATAAACCAAAGGCTCAGCATGCCGTGCCGGAACCAGATTAGGGCCTGAAGCAATCCTGCGGTGTTGTGGCCAGCTCACAAGAAAGCAAGTTGAAGAAAGGAGCTCAGGGGCACTGTAATTCACAAACCTGCAGATTTATAAAAGACAGCTATAGTCCGAATATATACTGAAGTAGGGCTGCCAAGAGGACTTGAATGCGGGGCAGAATTGCAGGAAACCGATTTCAGGAGGAATCGGAATTGGATTGCATTTAAAACACAGGAAAAGAGGCAGAACGTCGACAATGATGCACTTGGCCAAAAAGGGCGTATGCGTTTTTTCCAGAATATATTCAGGAAAAAATGCATACGCCCTTTTTGGCCAACCAAGCAAGCTTGCAAAGGAAATCTGCACTACAATGAAGTCTCACTTCCCCCCGGTAAAAAGGGCCATCAGAAAAAAGTGTAAAATCCAGAAAGGCAGGACAGGCCATGGAGAACTGGGAGCCTTGTTATGCTGATGGGCGGGATGTAAATTGCCAACAGACACTCGGGAGAAGTGTATGGTGATTCCTGAAACATCGAAAAAACAAAGCAACAGAGCCTAGGGCACTTCCACTTATGGTCCTATAGCTTAGGGAAATTAAAATAAAAAAGACACAGCCACCCCAAAATTTGGGACGCCTCTGTTTACAAGAACCTCATTTACCGTACAAGTTCAATATCACAGAAAGTGAAAAATGGATAAAGAACTTGTGGTACTTACGTACAATGCAGTATCACTCAGCAATGAAATCTATGTCATCAGGCCCATAGCAGCATAATGAGTGGATTCAGGTACGATCATTCTAACTGAAATAAGTCACACAGAAAAAGAAACATCATAAGATATCACTAATACACGGAATGTAAACTTGGCTACACAGGAACTGAATTCCAAAACAGAACAGGGTCTCAAATTTAGAAAACCAACTTATGCTTGCTTAAGGGGAAAGGTGAGTTGGGGTGCTGCATAAAACCAGAGATTGAAATGAGCACAGATAAAGTTCTATAAGCCAAATATGGAATAGACAAGAGCTACACCTTGCTCAACGAAATGGACTCAACACCCCATATTCAACGCCTAGGAATATACCTGACTAGTAAGAATCATAAAAGCTATGGATTTATATATCTCTGTAAGAGAATCAAGAGTGTGTACAGGGGCATAAACGCAGCAGTGATAGGATTGGAGAGGTTCGGTGAGCAAATGAAGACCCTTTGAAGTCATATTGCATGGTACCCATTACACGGGTCTCAACTCTACAGGTTTAAGGTATTCTTCCTTCAGCTAAAACATGCATGTGGAACCCAGAGTATGATCAACCGTGTGAACAGGAGACCTGTTCAAATATGTCTCAGTTTTCCTCCCCTGGTACTCGGGTGCAACGTTCCAGATGCTTTACTAACACTCTCCCCACTTGAAGAGTCAACGCCTTTAACCTCCTGTTTGGCCCAGTTTGCAATTTCTGCGGAAGATGAACAGGAATAGCGAGAACCAATGAGAGACTAGCTGGAGGTGTCTGGACGGGTAAATTTAACTCTCATTTCCCACCAGGAAGAGGAAATAACCAAAGGCTCAGCGTGCCGTGCCGGAACCAGATTAGGGCCTGAAGCCATCTTGCGGTGTTGCGGCCAGCTCAAAAGAAAGCGAGTTGAAGAAAGGAGCTCAGGGGCACTGTAATTCACAAACCTACAGAGTTATAAATGACAGCTATCGTCCAAAAATAGACTGAAGTAAGGCTGCCAAGAGGACTTGAAAGCGGGGCAGAATTGCAGGAAACTGATTTAAGGAGGTAGACTGGAATTGCATTGAAAGCATAGGAAAAGAGGCAGAACGTCCACAATGATGCACTTGGCCAAAAAGGGCGTATGTGTTTTTTCCTGAATATAGTCAGGAAAAAACGCATACACACTTTTTGGCCAACCAAGCAAGCTTGCAAAGAAATCTGCACTACAATGAAGTCTCACTTTCCCCTGGTCCAAAGGGCCATCTGAAAAAGTGTAAAATCCATAAAGGCACGACAGGCCATGGAGAAGTGGGAGCCTTCTTATGTTGATGGGCGGGATGTACATTGCCAACAGCCACTCTGGAGAAGTGTATGGTGTTTCCTGAAACATCTAAAAAACAAAGCAACAGAGCCTAGGGCACTTCCACTTATGGTCCTATAGTTTAGGGAAATTAACATCAAAAAGACACAGCCACCCCAAAGTTTGGGATGGCTCTGTTTACAAGAACGTCATATACGGTACAAGTTCAATATCGCAGAAAGTGAAAAATGGATAAAGAAGTTGTGGTACTTACGTACAATGCAATATCACTCAGCAATGAAATCTATGTCATCAGGCCCGTAGCAGCATAATGAGTGGATTAAGTACGATGAATCTAACTGAAATAAGTCACACAGAAAAAGAAACATCATAAGATATCACTAATACACGGAATGTAAACTTGGCTACACAGGAACTGAATTCCAAAACAGAACAGGGTCTCAAATTTAGAAAACCAACTTATGCTTGCTTAAGGGGAAAGGTGAGTTGGGGTGCTGCATAAAACCAGAGATTGAAATGAGCACAGATAAAGTTCTATAAGCCAAATATGGAATAGACAAGAGCTACACCTTGCTCAACGAAATGGACTCAACACCCCATATTCAACGCCTAGGAATATACCTGACTAGTAAGAATCATAAAAGCTATGGATTTATATATCTCTGTAAGAGAATCAAGAGTGTGTACAGCGGCATTAAAGCAGTGAAAATCAGCTAAATCCCATATTAAAAATAAATTTCTTAAACAAAACACAATGACAGTGATATAGAGAGCAATACTTAAGTAATTCATTCAAGGCTTCTGATGCAACCTGCATTTACCATATCTACACCCAGAGCTCGGTGACACATAAGGCTGGACACTTGGGGCTCATAAGATTGGTGAGGTTTGGTGAGCAAATGCAGACCCTTTGAAGTCATATTGCATGGTACCCATTCCATGGGTCTCAACTCTCCAGGTTTAAGGGATTCTTCCTTCAGCTAAAACATGGATGTGGAACCCAGAGTATGATCCACCGTATGATCGAGAAATGTGTTCAAATGTGTCTCACTTTTCGTTCCCTGGTACTCGGGTGCAACATTCCAGACGCTTTACTAACACTCTCCTCACTTGGAGAGTGAGTGCCTTTAACCTCCTGTTTGGCCCAGTTTGCAATTTCTGCGGAAGATGAACAGGAACAGGGAGAACCAATGAGAGACTAGCTGGAGGTGTCTGGACGGGCAAATTTAACTCTCATTTCCCACAGGGAAGAGGAATAAACCAAAGGCTCAGCATGCCGTGCCGGAACCAGATTAGGGCCTGAAGCAATCCTGCGGTGTTGTGGCCAGCTCACAAGAAAGCGAGTTGAAGAAAGGAGCTCAGGGGCACTGTAATTCACAAACCTGCAGATTTATAAAAGACAGCTATAGTCCGAATATATACTGAAGTAGGGCTGCCAAGAGGACTTGAATGCGGGGCAGAATTGCAGGAAACCGGTTTCAGGAGGAATCGGAATTGGATTGCATTTAAAACACAGGAAAAGAGGCAGAACGTCGACAATGATGCACTTGGCCAAAAAGGGCGTATGCGTTTTTTCCAGAATATATTCAGGAAAAAACGCATACGCCCTTTTTGGCCAACCAAGCAAGCTTGCAAAGGAAATCTGCACTACAATGAAATCTCACTCCCCCCGGTCAAAAGGGACATCTGAAAAAAGTGTAAAATCCAGAAAGGCAGGACAGGCCATGGAGAACTGGGAGCCTTGTTATGCTGATGGGCGGGATGTAAATTGCCAACAGATACTCGGGAGAAGTGTATGGTGTTTCCTGAAACATCGAGAAAACAAAGCAACACAGCCTAGGGCACTTCCACTTATGGTCCTATAGCTTAGGGAAATTAAAATAAAAAAGACACAGCCACCCCAAAGTTTGGGACGCCTCTGTTTACAAGAACCTCGTTTACCGTACAAGTTCAATATCACAGAAAGTGAAAAATGGATAAAGAACTTGTGGTACTTACGTACAATGCAATATCACTCAGCAATGAAATCTATGTCATCAGGCCCGTAGCACCATAATGAGTGGATTCAGGTACGATGATTCTAACTGAAATAAGTCACACAGAAAAAGAAACATCATAAGATATCACTAATACACGGAATGTAAACTTGGCTACACAGGAACTGAATTCCGAAACAGAACAGGGTCTCAAATTTAGAAAACCAACTTATGCTTGCTTAAGGGGAAAGGTGAGTTGGGGTGCTGCATAAAACCAGAGATTGAAATGAGCACAGATGAAGTTCCTTAAGCCAAATATGGAATAGACAAGAGCTACTCCTTGCTCAACGAAGTGGACTCAACACTCCATATTAAACGCCTAAGAATGTACCTGACTAGTAAGTATCTTAAAACCTATGGATTGCTATGTCTCCAAAAGAGAATCAAACATGTGTACAGGGGCATAAACGCAGCAGTGATAGGATTGGAGAGGTTCAGTGAGCAAATGAAGACCCTTTGAAGTCACATTGCATGGTACCCATTCCACGGGTTTCAACTACCCAGGTTTAAGGTATTCTTCCTTCAGCTAAAACATGCATGTGGAACCTAGAGTATGATCAACCATGTGATCAGGAGACGTGTTCAAATATGTCTCAGTTTTCATACCCTGGTAGTCGGGTGCAACATTCCAGACGCTTTACTAACACTCTCCCGACTTGGAGAGTCAGTCCCTTTAACCTCCTGTTTGGCTCAGTTTGCAATTTCTGCGGAAGATGAACAGGAATAGCGAGAACCAATGAGAGGCTAGCTGGAGGTGTCTGGACGGGCAAATTTAACTCTCATTTCCCACCAGGAAGAGGAAATAACCAAAGACTCAGCGTGCCGTACTGGAACCAGATTAGGGCCTGAAGCCATCCTGTGGTGTTGCGGCCAGCTCAAAAGAAAGCGAGTTGAAGAAAGGAGCTCAGGGGCACTGTAATTCACAAACCTGCAGAGTTATAAATGACAGCTATCGTCCAAAAATAGACTGAAGTAAGGCTGCCAAGAGGATTTGAAAGCGGGGCAGAATTGCAGGAAACCGATTTCAGGAGGTAGACTGGAATTGCATTGAAAGCATAGGAAAAGAGACAGAACGTCCACAATGATGCACTTGGCCAAAAAGGGCGTATGCGTTTTTTCCTGAATATATTCAGGAAAAAACGCATACGCCCTTTTTGGCCAACCAAGCAAGCTTGCAAAGGAAATCTGCACTACAATGAAGTCTCACTTCTCCCCGGTCAAAAGGGCCATCTGAAAAAAGTGTAAAATCCAGAAAGGCAGGACAGGCCATGGAGAACTGGGAGCCTTGTTATGCTGATGGGCGGGATGTAAATTGCCAACAACCACTCAGGAGAAGTGTATGGTGTTTCCTGAACATCTAAAAAACAAAGCAACAGAACCTAGGGCACTTCCACTTATGGTCCTATAGATTAGGGAAATTAAAATCAAAAAGACACAGCCACCCCAAAGTTTGGAACGGCTCTGTTGACAAGAACCTCGTTTACAGTACAAGTTCAACATCGCAGAAAGTGAAAAATGGATAAAGAAGTTGTGGTATTTACTTACAAAGCAATATCACTCAGCAATGAAATCTGTGTCATCAGGCCCTTAGCAGCACAATGAGTGGATTCAGGTATGATGATTCTAACTGAAATAAGTCACACAGAAAAAGAAACATCATAAGATATCAGTAATACACGGAATGGAAACTTGGCTACACAGGAACTGAATTACAGAACAGAACAGGGTCTCAAATTTAGAAAACCAACTTATGCTTGCTTAAGGGGAAAGGTGAGTTGGGGTGCTGCATAAAACCAGAGATTGAAATGAGCACAGATAAAGTTCCTTAAGCCAAATATGGAAGAGACAAGAGCTACTCCTTGCTCAACGAAATGGACTCAACACCGCATATTAAACGCCTAAGAATGTACCTGACTAGTAAGTATCTTAAAACCTATGGATTGGTATGACTCCGAAAGAGAATCAAGCATGTGTACAGGGGCATAAACGCAGCAGTGATAGGATTGGAGAGGTTCGGTGAGCAAATGAAGACCCTTTGAAGTCATATTGCATGGTACCCATTCCACGGGTCTCAACTCTCCAGGTTTAAGGTATTCTTCCTTCAGCTAAAACATGCATGTGGAACCCAGAGTATGATCAACCATGTGATCGGGAGACGTGTTCAAATATGTCTCAGTTTTCCTCCCCTGGTACTCGGGTGCAACATTCCAGACGCTTTACTAACACTCTCCCCACTTGGAGAGTCAGCGCCTTTAACCTCTTGTTTGGCACAGTTTGCAATTTCTGCGGAAGTTGAACAGGAATAGCTAGAACCAATGAGAGGCTAGCTGGAGGTGTCTGGACGGGCAAATTTAACTCTCATTTCCCACCAGGAAGAGGAAATAACCAAAGGCTCAGCGTGCCGTACCGGAACCAGATTAGGGCCTGAAGCCATCCTGGGGTGTTGCGGCGAGCTCAAAAGAAAGCGAGTTGAAGAAAGGAGCTCAGGGGCACTGTAATTCACAAACCTGCAGAGTTATAAATGACAGCTATCGTCCAAAAATAGACTGAAGTAAGGCTGCCAAGAGGACTTGAAAGCGGGGCAGAATTGCAGGAAACCGATTTCAGGAGGTAGACTGGAATTGCATTGAAAGCATAGGAAATGAGGCAGAACGTCCACAATGATGCACTTGGCCAAAAAGGGCGTATGCGTTTTTTCCTGAATATATTCAGGAAAAAACGCATACGCCCTTTTTGGCCAACCAAGCAAGCTTGCAAAGGAAATCTTCACTACAAGGAAGTCTCACTTCCCCCCGGTCAAAAGGGCCATCTGAAAAAAGTGTAAAATCCAGAAAGGCAGGACAGGCCATGGAGAACTGGGAGCCTTGTTATGCTGATGGGCGGGATGTAAATTGCCAACAGACACTCAGGAGAAGTGTATGGTGTTTCCTGAAACATCTAAAAAACAAAGCAACAGAGCCTAGGGCACTTCCACTTATGGTCCTATAGCTTAGGGAAATTAAAATCAAAAAGACACAGCCACCCCAAAGTTTGGAACGGCTCTGTTGACAAGAACCTCGTTTACAGTACAAGTTCAACATCGCAGAAAGTGAAAAATGGATAAAGAAGTTGTGGTATTTACTTACAAAGCAATATCACTCAGCAATGAAATCTGTGTCATCAGGCCTGTAGCAGCACAATGAGTGGATTCAGGTACGATGATTCTAACTGAAATAAGTCACACAGAAAAAGAAACATCATAAGATATCACTAATACACGGAATGTAAACTTGGCTACACACGAACTGAATTTCAAAACAGAACAGGGTCTCAAATTTAGAAAACCAACTTATGCTTGCTTAAGGGGAAAGGTGAGTTGGGGTGCTGCATAAAACCAGAGATTGAAATGAGAACAGATAAAGTTCCTTAAGCCAAATATGGAATAGAAAAGAGCTACTCCTTGCTCAACGAAATGGACTCAACACCGCATATTAAACGGCTAAGAATGTACCTGACTAGTAAGTATCTTAAAACCTATGGATTGCTATGTCTCCAAAAGAGAATCAAGCGTGTGTACAGGGGCATAAACGCAGCAGTGATAGGATTGGAGAGGTTCGGTGAGCAAATGAAGACCCTTTGAAGTCATATTGCATGGTACCCATTACACGGGTCTCAACTCTCCAGGTTTAAGGTATTCTTCCTTCAGCTAAAACATGCATGTGGAACACAGAGTATGATCAACCATGTGAACGGGAGACGTGTTCAAATATGTCTCAGTTTTCCTCCCCTGGTACTCGGGTGCAACATTCCAGACGCTTTACTAACACTCTACCCACTTGGAGAGTCAGCGCCTTTAACCTCCTGTTTGGCCCAGTTTGCAATTTCTGCGCAAGATGAACAGGAATAGGGAGAACCAATGAGAGACTAGCTGGAGGTGTCTGGACGGGCAAATTTAACTCTCATTTCCCACCAGGAAGAGGAAATAACCAAAGGCTCAGCGTGCCATGCCGGAACCAGATTAGGGCCTGAAGCCATCCTGCGGTGTTGCGGCCAGGTCACAAGAAAGCGAGTTGAAGAAAGGAGCTCAGGGGCACTGTAATTCACAAACCTGCAGAGTTATAAATGACAGCTATCGTCCAAAAATAGACTGAAGTAAGGCTGCCAAGAGGACTTGAAAGCGGGGCAGAATTGCAGGAAACCGATTTCAGGAGGTAGACTGGAATTGCATTGAAGGCATAGGAAAAGAGGCAGAACGTCCACAATGATGCACTTGGCCAAAAAGGGCGTATGCGTTTGTTCCTGAATATATTCAGGAAAAAACGCATACGCCCTTTTTGGCCAACCAAGCAAGCTTGCAAAGGAAATCTGCACTACAATGAAGTCTCACTTCCCCCCCGTCAAAAGGGCAATCTGAAAAAAGTGTAAAATCCAGAAAGGCAGGACAGGCCATGGAGAACTGGGAGCCTTGTTATGCTGATGGGCGGGATGTAAATTGCCAACAACCACTCGGGAGAAGTGTATGGTGTTTCCTGAAACATCTAAAAAACAAAGCAACAGAGCCTAGGGCACTGCCACTTATGGTCCTATAGCTTAGGGAAATTAAAATCAAAAAGACACAGCCACCCCAAAGTTTGGGATGCCTCTGTTTACAAGAACCTCGTTTACCGTACAAGTTCAATATCACAGAAAGTGAAAAATGGATAAAGAAGTTGTGGTATTTACTTACAAAGCAATATCACTCAGCAATGAAATCTATGTCACCAGGCCCGTAGCAGCACAATGAGTGGATTCAGGTACGATGATTCTAACTGAAATAAGTCACACAGAAAAAGAAACATCATAAGATATCACTAATACACGGAATGTAAACTTGGCTACACAGGAACTGAATTCCAAAACAGAACAGGGTCTCAAATTTAGAAAACCAACTTATGCTTGCTTAAGGGGAAAGGTGAGTTGGGGTGCTGCATAAAACCAGAGATTGAAATGAGCACAGATAAAGTTCCTTAAGCCAAATATGGAATAGACAAGAGCTACTCCTTGCTCAATGAAATGGACTCAACACCGCATATTAAATGCCTAAGAATGTACCTGACTAGTAAGTATCTTAAAACCTATGGATTGCTATGTCTCCAAAAGAGAATCAAGCGTGTGTACAGGGGCATAAACGCAGCAGTGATAGGATTGGAGAGGTTCGATGAGCAAATGAAGACCCTTTGAAGTCATATTGCATGGTACCCATTCCACGGGTCTCAACTCTCTAGGTTTAAGGTATTCTTCCTTCAGCTAAAACATGCATGTGGAACCCAGAGTATGATCAACCGTGTGAACGGGAGACGTGTTCAAATATGTCTCAGTTTTCCTCCCCTGGTACTCGGGTGCAACATTCCAGACGCTTTACTAACACTCTCCCCACTTGGAGAGTCAGCGCCTTTAACCTCCTGATTGGCCCAGTTTGCAATTTCTACGCAAGATGAACAGGAATAGGGAGAACCAATGAGAGACTAGCTGGAGGTGTCTGGACGGGCAAATTTAACTCTCATTTCCCACCAGGAAGAGGAAATAACCAAAGGCTCAGCGTGCCATGCCGGAACCAGATTAGGGCCTGAAGCCATCCTGCGGTGTTGCGGCCAGCTCACAAGAAAGCGAGTTGAAGAAAGGAGCTCAGGGGCACTGTAATTCACAAACCTGCAGAGTTATAAATGACAGCTATCGTCCAAAAATAGACTGAAGTAAGGCTGCCAAGAGGACTTGAAAGCGGGGCAGAATTGCAGGAAACCGATTTCAGGAGGTAGACTGGAATTGCATTGAAAGCATAGGAAAAGAGGCAGAACGTCCACAATGATGCACTTGGCCAAAAAGGGCGTATGCGTTTTTTCCTGAATATATTCAGGAAAAAACGCATACGCCCTTTTTGGCCAACCAAGCAAGCTTGCAAAGGAAATCTGCACTACAATGAAGTCTCACTTCCCCCCGGTCAAAAGGGCAATCTGAAAAAAGTGTAAAATCCAGAAAGGCAGGACAGGCCATGGAGAACTGGGAGCCTTGTTATGCTGATGGGCGGGATGTAAATTGCCAAAAAACACTAGGGAGAAGTGTATGGTGTTTCCTGAAACATCTATAAAACAAAGCAACAGAGCCTAGGGCACTGCCACTTATGGTCCTATAGCTTAGGGAAATTAAAATCAAAAAGACACAGCCACCCCAAAGTTTGGGACGCCTCTGTTTACAAGAACCTCATTTACCGTACAAGTTCAATATCACAGAAAGTGAAAAATGGATAAAGAAGTTGTGGTATTTACTTACAAAGCAATATCACTCAGCAATGAAATCTATGTCATCAGGCCCTTAGCAGCACAATGAGTGGATTCAGGTATGATGATTCTAACTGAAATAAGTCACACAGAAAAAGAAACATCATAAGATATCAGTAATACACGGAATGTAAACTTGGCCACACAGGAACTGAATTACAGAACAGAACAGGGTCTCAAATTTAGAAAACCAACTTATGCTTGCTTAAGGGTAAAGGTGAGTTGAGGTGCTGCATAAAAACAGAGATTGAAATGAGCACAGATAAAGTTCCTTAAGCCAAATATGGAATAGACAAGAGCTACTCCTTGCTCAACGAAATGGACTCAACACCGCATATTAAACGCCTAAGAATGTACCTGATTAGTAAGTATCTTAAAAGCTATGGATTGCTATGTCTCTGAAAGAGAATCAAGCGTGTGTACAGGGGCATAAACGCAGCAGTGATAGGATTGGAGAGGTTCGGTGAGCAAATGAAGACCCTTTGAAGTCATATTGCATGGTACCCATTACACGGGTCTGAACTCTCCAGGTTTAAGGTATTCTTCCTTCAGCTAAAACATGCATGTGGAACCCAGAGCATGATCAACTGTGTGAACGGGAGACGTGTTCAAATATGTCTCAGTTTTCCTCCCCTGGTACTCGGGTGCAACATTCCAGACGCTTTACTAACACTCTCCCCACTTGGAGAGTCAGCGCCTTTAACCTCCTGTTTGGCCCAGTTTGCAATTTCTTCGGAAGATGAACAGGAATAGGGAAAACCAATGAGAGACTAGCTGGAGGTGTCTGGACGGGCAAATTTAACTCTCATTTCCCACCAGGAAGAGGAAATAACCAAAGGCTCAGCGTGCCGTGCCGGAACCAGATTAGGGCATGAAGCCATCCTGCGGTGTTGCGGCCAGCTCAAAAGAAAGCGAGTTGAAGAAAGGAGCTCAGGGGCTCTGTAATTCACAAACCTGCAGAGTTATAAATGACAGCTGTCGTCCAAAAATATACTGAAGTAAGGCTGCCAAGAGGACTTGAAAGCGGGGCAGAATTGCAGGAAAACGATTTCAGGAGGTAGACTGGAATTGCATTGAAAGCATAGGAAAAGAGGCAGAACGTCCACAATGATTGCACTTGGCCAAAAAGGGCGTATGCGTTTTTTCCTGAATATATTCAGGAAAAAACGCATACGCCCTTTTTGGCCAACCAAGCAAGCTTGCAAAGGAAATCTGCACTACAATGAAGTCTCACTTCCCCCCGGTCAAAAGGGCCATCTGAAAAAAGTGTAAAATCCAGAAAGGCAGGACAGGCCATGGAGAACTGGGAGCCTTGTTATGCTGATGGGCGGGATGTAAATTGCCAACAACCACTGGGGAGAAGTGTATGGTGTTTCCTGAAACATCTAAAAAACAAAGCAACAGAGCCAAGGGCACTTCCACTTATGGTACTATAGCTTAGGGAAATTAAAATCAAAAAGACACAGCCACCCCAAAGTTTGGAACGGTTATGTTTACAAGAACCTCGTTTACAGTACAAGTTCAACATCGCAGAAAGTGAAAACTGGATAAAGAAGTTGTGGTATTTACTTACAAAGCAGTATCACTCAGCAATGAAATCTATGTCATCAGGCCCTTAGCAGCACAATGAGTGGATTCAGGTACGATGATTCTAACTGAAATAAGTCACACAGAAAAAGAAACATCATAAGATATCACGAATACACGGAATGTAAACTTGGCTACACAGGAACTGAATTCCAAAACAGAACAGGGTCTCAAATTTAGAAAACCAACTTATGCTTGCTTAAGGGGAAAGGTGAGTTGGGATGCTGCATAAAACCAGAGATTGAAATGAGCACAGATAAAGTTCCTTAAGCCAAATATGGAATAGACAAGAGCTACTCCTTGCTCAACGAAATGGACTCAACACCGCATATTAAACGCCTAAGAATGTACCTGACTAGTAAGTATCTTAAAACCTATGGATTGCTATGTCTCCAAAAGAGAATCAAGCGTGTGTACAGGGACATAAACGCAGCAGTGCTAGGATTGGAGAGGTTCGGTGAGCAAATGAAGACCCTTTGAAGTCATATTGCATGGTACCCATTACACGAGTCTGAACTCTCCAGGTTTAAGGTATTCTTCCTTCAGCTAAAACATGCATGTGGAACCCAGAGCATGATCAACTGTGTGAACGGGAGACGTGTTCAAATATGTCTCAGTTTTCCTCCCCTGGTACTCGGGTGCAACATTCCAGACGCTTTACTAACACTCTCCCCACTTGGAGAGTCAGCGCCTTTAACCTCCTGTTTGGCCCAGTTTGCAATTTCTGCGCAAGATGAACAGGAATAGGGAGAACCAATGAGAGACTAGCTGGAGGTGTCTGGACGGACAAATTTAACTCTCATTTCCCACCAGGAAGAGGAAATAACCAAAGGATCAGCGTGCCGTGCCGGAACCAGATTAGGGCCTGAAGCCATCCTGCGGTGTTGCGGCCATCTCAAAAGAAAGCGAGTTGAAGAAAGGAGCTCAGGGGCACTGTAATTCACAAACCTGCAGAGTTATAAATGACAGCTATCGTCCAAAAATATACTGAAGTAAGGCTGCCAAGAGGACTTGAAAGCGGGGCAGAATTGCAGGAAACCGATTTCAGGAGGTAGACTGGAATTGCATTGAAAGCATAGGAAAAGAGGCAGAACGTCCACAATGATGCACTTGGCCAAAAAGGGCGTATGTGTTTTTTCCTGAATATATTCAGGAAAAAACGCATACGCCCTTTTTGACCAACCAAGCAAGCTTGCAAAGGAAATCTGCACTACAATGAAGTCTCACTTCCCCCCGGTCAAAAGGGCCATCTGAAAAAAGTGTAAAATCCAGAAAGGCAGGACAGGCCATGGAGAACTGGAAGCCTTGTTATGCTGATGGGCGGGATGTAAATTGCCAACAACCACTCGGGAGAAGTGTATGGTGTTTCCTGAAACATCTAAAAAACAAAGCAACAGAGCCTAGGGCACTTCCACTTATGGTCCTATTGCTTAGGGAAATTAAAATCAAAAAGACACAGCCACCCCAAAGTTTGCAATGGCTCTGTGTACAAGAACCTCGTTTACAGTACAAGTTCAACATCGCAGAAAGTGAAAAATGGATAAAGAAGTTGTGGTATTCACTTACAAAGCAATATCATTCAGCAATGAAATCTATGTCATCAGGCCCTTAGCAGCACAATGAGTGGATTCAGGTATGATGATTCTAACTGAAATAAGTCACACAGAAAAAGAAACATCATAAGATATCAGTAATACAAGGAATGGAAACTTGGCTACACAGGAACTGAATTACAGAACAGAACAGTGTCTCAAACTTAGAAAACCAACTTATGCTTGCTTAAGGGGAAAGGTGAGTTGGGGTGCTGCATAAAACCAGAGATTGAAATGAGCACAGATAAAGTTCCTTAAGCCAAATATGGAATAGACAAGAGCTACTCCTTGCTCAACGAAATGGACTCAACACCACATATTAAACGCCTAAGAATGTACCTGACTAGTAAGTATCTTAAAACCTATGGATTGCTATGTCTCCGAAAGAGAATCAAGCATGTGTACAGGGGCATAAACGCAGCAGTGATAGGATTGGAGAGGTTCGGTGAGCAAATGAAGACCCTTTGAAGTCATATTGCATGGTACCCTTTACACGGGTCTCAACTCTCCAGGTTTAAGGTATTCTTCCTTCAGCTAAAACATGCATGTGGAACCCAGAGTATGATCAACCATGTAAACGGGAGTCGTGTGCAAATATGTCTCAGTTTTCCTCCCCTGGTACTCGGGTGCAACATTCCAGACGCTTTACTAACACTCTCCCGACTTGGAGAGTCAGTCCCTTTAACCTCCTGTTTGGCCCAGTTTGCAATTTCTGCGGAAGATGAACAGGAATAGCGAGAACCAATGAGAGGCTAGCTGGAGGTGTCTGGATGGGCAAATTTAACTCTCATTTCCCACCAGGAAGAGGAATTAACCAAAGGCTCAGTGTGCCGTGCCAGAACCAGATTAGGGCCTGAAGACATCCTGCGGTGTTGCGGCCAGGTCACAAGAAAGCGAGTTGAAGAAAGGAGCTCAGGGGCACTGTAATTCACAAACCTGCAGAGTTATAAATGACAGCTATCGTCCAAAAATAGACTGAAGTAAGGCTGCCAAGAGGACTTGAAAGCGGGGCAGAATTGCAGGAAACCGATTTCAGGAGGTAGACTGGAATTGCATTGAAAGCATAGGAAAAGAGGCAGAACGTCCACAATGATGCACTTGGCCAAAAAGGGCGTATGCGTTTTTTCCTGAATATATTCAGGAAAAAACGCATACGCCCTTTTTGGCCAACCAAGCAAACTTGCAAAGGAAATCTGCACTACAATGAAGTCTCACTTTCCCCTGGTCAAAAGGGCCATCTGAAAAAAGTGTAAAATCCAGAAAGGCAGGACAGGCCATGGAGAACTGGGAGCCTTGTTATGCTGATGGGCGGGATGTAAATTGCCAACAGACAGTCAGGAGAAGTGTATGGTGTTTCCTGAAACATCTAAAAAACAAAGCAACAAAGCCTAGGGCACTTCCACTTATGGTCCTATAGCTTAGGGAAATTAAAATCAAAAAGACACAGCCACCCCAAAGTTTGGGACGCATCCGTTTACAAGAACCTCGTTTACCGTACAAGTTCAATATCACAGAAAGTGAAAAATGGATAAAGAAGTTGTGGTACTTACGTACAATGCAGTATCACTCAGCAATGAAATCTATGTCATCAGGCCCGTAGCAGCATAATGAGTGGATTCAGGTACGATGATTCTAACTGAAATAAGTCACACAGAAAAAGAAACATCATAAGATATCACTAATACACGGAATGTAAACTTGGCTACACAGGAACTGCATTCCACAACAGAACAGGGTCTCAAATTTAGAAAACCAACTTATGCTTGCTTAAGGGGAAAGGTGAGTTGGGGTGCTGCATAAAACCAGAGATTGAAATGAGCACAGATAAAGTTCCTTAAGCCAAATATGGAATAGACAAGAGCTACTCCTTGCTCAACGAAATGGACTCAAAACCCCATATTAAACGCCTAAGAATGTACCTGACTTGTAAGTATCTTAAAACCTATGGATTGCTATGTCTCCAAAAGAGAATCAAGCGTGTGTACAGGGGCATAAACGCAGCAGTGATAGGATTGGAGAGGTTCGGTGAGCAAATGAAGACCCTTTGAAGTCATATTGCATGGTACCCATTACACGGGTCTCAACTCTCCAGGTTTAAGGTATTCTTCCTTCAGCTAAAACATGCATGTGGAACCCAGAGTATGATCAACCATGTAAACGGGAGACGTGTTCAAATATGTCTCAGTTTTCCTCCCCTGGTACTCGGGTGCAACATTCCAGACGCTTTACTAACACTCTCCCCACTTGGAGAGTCAGCGCCTTTAACCTCCTGTTTGGCACAGTTTGCAATTTCTTCGGAAGATGAACAGGAATAGCGAGAACCAATGAGAGGCTAGCTGGAGGTGTCTGGACGGGCAAATTTAACTCTCATTTCCCACCAGGAAGAGGAAATAACCAAAGGCTCAGCGTGCCGTACCGGAACCAGATTAGGGCCTGAAGCCATCCTGCGGTGTTGCGGCCAGGTCACAAGAAAGCGAGTTGAAGAAAGGAGCTCAGGGGCACTGTAATTCACAAACCTGCAGAGTTATAAATAACAGCTATCGTCCAAAAATATACTGAAGTAAGGCTGCCAAGAGGACTTGAAAGCGGGGCAGAATTGCAGGAAACCGATTTCAGGAGGTAGACTGGAATTGCATTGAAAGCATAGGAAAAGAGGCAGAACGTCCACAATGATGCACTTGGCCAAAAAGTGTGTATGCGTTTTTTCCTGAATATATTCAGGAAAAAACGCATACGCCCTTTTTGGCCAACCAAGCAAACTTGCAAAGGAAATCTGCACTACAATGAAGTCTCACTTTCCCCTGTCAAAAGGGCCATCTGAAAAAAGTGTAAAATCCAGAAAGGCAGGACAGGCCATGGAGAACTGGGAGCCTTGTTATGCTGATGGGCGGGATGTAAATTGCCAACAGACAGTCAGGAGAAGTGTATGGTGTTTCCTGAAACATCTAAAAAACAAAGCAACAAAGCCTAGGGCACTTCCACTTATGGTCCTATAGCTTAGGGAAATTAAAATCAAAAAGACACAGCCACCCCAAAGTTTGGGACGCATCCGTTTACAAGAACCTCGTTTACCGTACAAGTTCAATATCACAGAAAGTGAAAAATGGATAAAGAACTTGTGGTACTTACGTACAATGCAGTATCACTCAGCAATGAAATCTATGTCATCAGGCCCGTAGCAGCACAATGAGTGGATTCAGGTACGATGATTCTAACTGAAATAAGTCACACAGAAAAAGAAACATCATAAGATATCAGTAATACACGGAATGTAAACTTGGCTACACAGGAACTGCATTCCACAACAGAACAGGGTCTCAAATTTAGAAAACCAACTTATGCTTGCTTAAGGGGAAAGGTGAGTTGGGGTGCTGCATAAAACCAGAGATTGAAATGAGCACAGATAAAGTTCCTTAAGCCAAATATGGAATAGACAAGAGCTACTCCTTGCTCAACGAAATGGACTCAAAACCCCATATTAAACGCCTAAGAATGTACCTGACTAGTAAGTATCTTAAAACCTATGGATTGCTATGTCTCCAAAAGAGAATCAAGCGTGTGTACAGGGGCATAAACGCAGCAGTGATAGGATTGGAGAGGTTCGGTGAGCAAATGAAGACCCTTTGAAGTCATATTGCATGGTACCCATTACACGGGTCTCAACTCTCCAGGTTTAAGGTATTCTTCCTTCAGCTAAAACATGCATGTGGAACCCAGAGTATGATCAACCATGTAAACGGGAGACGTGTTCAAATATGTCTCAGTTTTCCTCCCCTGGTACTCGGGTGCAACATTGCAGACGCTTTACTAACACTCTCCCGACTTGGAGAGTCAGTCCCTTTAACCTCCTGTTTGGCCCAGTTTGCAATTTCTGCGGAAGATGAACAGGAATAGCGAGAACCAATGAGAGGCTAGCTGGAGGTGTCTGGATGGGCAAATTTAACTCTCATTTCCCACCAGGAAGAGGAATTAACCAAAGGCTCAGCATGCCGGGCCGGAACCAGATTAGGGCCTGAAGCCATCCTGCGGTGTTGCGGCCAGCTCAAAAGAAAGCGAGTTGAAGAAAGGAGCTCAGGGGCACTGTAATTCACAAACCTACAGAGTTATAAATGACAGCTATCGTCCAAAAATATACTGAAGTAAGGCTGCCAAGAGGACTTGAAAGCGGGGCAGAATTGCAGGAAACCGATTTCAGGAGGTAGACTGGAATTGCATTGAAAGCATAGGAAAAGAGGCAGAACGTCCACAATGATGCACTTGGCCAAAAAGGGCGTATGCGTTTTTTCCTGAATATATTCAGGAAAAAACGCATACGCCCTTTTTGGCCAACCAAGCAAGCTTGCAAAGGAAATCTGCACTACAATGAAGTCTCACTTCCCCCCGGTCAAAAGGGCCATCTGAAAAAAGTGTAAAATCCAGAAAGGCAGGACAGGCCATGGAGAACTGGGAGCCTTGTTATGCTGATGGGCGGGATGTAAATTGCCAACAACCACTGGGGAGAAGTGTATGGTGTTTCCTGAAACATCTAAAAAACAAAGCAACAGAACCTAGGGCACTTCCACTTATGGTCCTATAGATTAGGGAAATTAAAATCAAAAAGACACAGCCACCCCAAAGTTTGGAACGGCTCTGTTGACAAGAACCTCGTTTACAGTACAAGTTCAACATCGCAGAAAGTGAAAAATGGATAAAGAAGTTGTGGTATTTACTTACAAAGCAATATCACTCAGCAATGAAATCTGTGTCATCAGGCCCTTAGCAGCACAATGAGTGGATTCAGGTATGATGATTCTAACTGAAATAAGTCACACAGAAAAAGAAACATCATAAGATATCAGTAATACACGGAATGGAAACTTGGCTACACAGGAACTGAATTACAGAACAGAACAGGGTCTCAAATTTAGAAAACCAACTTATGCTTGCTTAAGGGGAAAGGTGAGTTGGGGTGCTGCATAAAACCAGAGATTGAAATGAGCACAGATAAAGTTCCTTAAGCCAAATATGGAAGAGACAAGAGCTACTCCTTGCTCAACGAAATGGACTCAACACCGCATATTAAACGCCTAAGAATGTACCTGACTAGTAAGTATCTTAAAACCTATGGATTGGTATGACTCCGAAAGAGAATCAAGCATGTGTACAGGGGCATAAACGCAGCAGTGATAGGATTGGAGAGGTTCGGTGAGCAAATGAAGACCCTTTGAAGTCATATTGCATGGTACCCATTCCACGGGTCTCAACTCTCCAGGTTTAAGGTATTCTTCCTTCAGCTAAAACATGCATGTGGAACCCAGAGTATGATCAACCATGTGATCGGGAGACGTGTTCAAATATGTCTCAGTTTTCCTCCCCTGGTACTCGGGTGCAACATTCCAGACGCTTTACTAACACTCTCCCCACTTGGAGAGTCAGCGCCTTTAACCTCCTGTTTGGCACAGTTTGCAATTTCTGCGGAAGTTGAACAGGAATAGCTAGAACCAATGAGAGGCTAGCTGGAGGTGTCTGGACGGGCAAATTTAACTCTCATTTCCCACCAGGAAGAGGAAATAACCAAAGGCTCAGCGTGCCGTACCGGAACCAGATTAGGGCCTGAAGCCATCCTGGGGTGTTGCGGCGAGCTCAAAAGAAAGCGAGTTGAAGAAAGGAGCTCAGGGGCACTGTAATTCACAAACCTGCAGAGTTATAAATGACAGCTATCGTCCAAAAATAGACTGAAGTAAGGCTGCCAAGAGGACTTGAAAGCGGGGCAGAATTGCAGGAAACCGATTTCAGGAGGTAGACTGGAATTGCATTGAAAGCATAGGAAATGAGGCAGAACGTCCACAATGATGCACTTGGCCAAAAAGGGCGTATGCGTTTTTTCCTGAATATATTCAGGAAAAAACGCATACGCCCTTTTTGGCCAACCAAGCAAGCTTGCAAAGGAAATCTTCACTACAAGGAAGTCTCACTTCCCCCCGGTCAAAAGGGCCATCTGAAAAAAGTGTAAAATCCAGAAAGGCAGGACAGGCCATGGAGAACTGGGAGCCTTGTTATGCTGATGGGCGGGATGTAAATTGCCAACAGACACTCAGGAGAAGTGTATGGTGTTTCCTGAAACATCTAAAAAACAAAGCAACAGAGCCTAGGGCACTTCCACTTATGGTCCTATAGCTTAGGGAAATTAAAATCAAAAAGACACAGCCACCCCAAAGTTTGGAACGGCTCTGTTGACAAGAACCTCGTTTACAGTACAAGTTCAACATCGCAGAAAGTGAAAAATGGATAAAGAAGTTGTGGTATTTACTTACAAAGCAATATCACTCAGCAATGAAATCTGTGTCATCAGGCCTGTAGCAGCACAATGAGTGGATTCAGGTACGATGATTCTAACTGAAATAAGTCACACAGAAAAAGAAACATCATAAGATATCACTAATACACGGAATGTAAACTTGGCTACACACGAACTGAATTTCAAAACAGAACAGGGTCTCAAATTTAGAAAACCAACTTATGCTTGCTTAAGGGGAAAGGTGAGTTGGGGTGCTGCATAAAACCAGAGATTGAAATGAGAACAGATAAAGTTCCTTAAGCCAAATATGGAATAGAAAAGAGCTACTCCTTGCTCAACGAAATGGACTCAACACCGCATATTAAACGGCTAAGAATGTACCTGACTAGTAAGTATCTTAAAACCTATGGATTGCTATGTCTCCAAAAGAGAATCAAGCGTGTGTACAGGGGCATAAACGCAGCAGTGATAGGATTGGAGAGGTTCGGTGAGCAAATGAAGACCCTTTGAAGTCATATTGCATGGTACCCATTACACGGGTCTCAACTCTCCAGGTTTAAGGTATTCTTCCTTCAGCTAAAACATGCATGTGGAACACAGAGTATGATCAACCATGTGAACGGGAGACGTGTTCAAATATGTCTCAGTTTTCCTCCCCTGGTACTCGGGTGCAACATTCCAGACGCTTTACTAACACTCTACCCACTTGGAGAGTCAGCGCCTTTTACCTCCTGTTTGGCCCAGTTTGCAATTTCTGCGCAAGATGAACAGGAATAGGGAGAACCAATGAGAGACTAGCTGGAGGTGTCTGGACGGGCAAATTTAACTCTCATTTCCCACCAGGAAGAGGAAATAACCAAAGGCTCAGCGTGCCATGCCGGAACCAGATTAGGGCCTGAAGCCATCCTGCGGTGTTGCGGCCAGGTCACAAGAAAGCGAGTTGAAGAAAGGAGCTCAGGGGCACTGTAATTCACAAACCTGCAGAGTTATAAATGACAGCTATCGTCCAAAAATAGACTGAAGTAAGGCTGCCAAGAGGACTTGAAAGCGGGGCAGAATTGCAGGAAACCGATTTCAGGAGGTAGACTGGAATTGCATTGAAGGCATAGGAAAAGAGGCAGAACGTCCACAATGATGCACTTGGCCAAAAAGGGCGTATGCGTTTGTTCCTGAATATATTCAGGAAAAAACGCATACGCCCTTTTTGGCCAACCAAGCAAGCTTGCAAAGGAAATCTGCACTACAATGAAGTCTCACTTCCCCCCCGTCAAAAGGGCAATCTGAAAAAAGTGTAAAATCCAGAAAGGCAGGACAGGCCATGGAGAACTGGGAGCCTTGTTATGCTGATGGGCGGGATGTAAATTGCCAACAACCACTCGGGAGAAGTGTATGGTGTTTCCTGAAACATCTAAAAAACAAAGCAACAGAGCCTAGGGCACTGCCACTTATGGTCCTATAGCTTAGGGAAATTAAAATCAAAAAGACACAGCCACCCCAAAGTTTGGGATGCCTCTGTTTACAAGAACCTCGTTTACCGTACAAGTTCAATATCACAGAAAGTGAAAAATGGATAAAGAAGTTGTGGTATTTACTTACAAAGCAATATCACTTAGCAATGAAATCTATGTCACCAGGCCCGTAGCAGCACAATGAGTGGATTCAGGTACGATGATTCTAACTGAAATAAGTCACACAGAAAAAGAAACATCATAAGATATCACTAATACACGGAATGTAAACTTGGCTACACAGGAACTGAATTCCAAAACAGAACAGGGTCTCAAATTTAGAAAACCAACTTATGCTTGCTTAAGGGGAAAGGTGAGTTGGGGTGCTGCATAAAACCAGAGATTGAAATGAGCACAGATAAAGTTCCTTAAGCCAAATATGGAATAGACAAGAGCTACTCCTTGCTCAATGAAATGGACTCAACACCGCATATTAAATGCCTAAGAATGTACCTGACTAGTAAGTATCTTAAAACCTATGGATTGCTATGTCTCCAAAAGAGAATCAAGCGTGTGTACAGGGGCATAAACGCAGCAGTGATAGGATTGGAGAGGTTCGATGAGCAAATGAAGACCCTTTGAAGTCATATTGCATGGTACCCATTCCACGGGTCTCAACTCTCTAGGTTTAAGGTATTCTTCCTTCAGCTAAAACATGCATGTGGAACCCAGAGTATGATCAACCGTGTGAACGGGAGACGTGTTCAAATATGTCTCAGTTTTCCTCCCCTGGTACTCGGGTGCAACATTCCAGACGCTTTACTAACACTCTCCCCACTTGGAGAGTCAGCGCCTTTAACCTCCTGATTGGCCCAGTTTGCAATTTCTACGCAAGATGAACAGGAATAGGGAGAACCAATGAGAGACTAGCTGGAGGTGTCTGGACGGGCAAATTTAACTCTCATTTCCCACCAGGAAGAGGAAATAACCAAAGGCTCAGCGTGCCATGCCGGAACCAGATTAGGGCCTGAAGCCATCCTGCGGTGTTGCGGCCAGCTCACAAGAAAGCGAGTTGAAGAAAGGAGCTCAGGGGCACTGTAATTCACAAACCTGCAGAGTTATAAATGACAGCTATCGTCCAAAAATATACTGAAGTAAGGCTGCCAAGAGGACTTGAAAGCGGGGCAGAATTGCAGGAAACCGATTTCAGGAGGTAGACTGGAATTGCATTGAAAGCATAGGAAAAGAGGCAGAACGTCCACAATGATGCACTTGGCCAAAAAGGGCGTATGCGTTTTTTCCTGAATATATTCAGGAAAAAACGCATACGCCCTTTTTGGCCAACCAAGCAAGCTTGCAAAGGAAATCTGCACTACAATGAAGTCTCACTTCCCCCCGGTCAAAAGGGCAATCTGAAAAAAGTGTAAAATCCAGAAAGGCAGGACAGGCCATGGAGAACTGGGAGCCTTGTTATGCTGATGGGCGGGATGTAAATTGCCAAAAAACACTAGGGAGAAGTGTATGGTGTTTCCTGAAACATCTATAAAACAAAGCAACAGAGCCTAGGGCACTGCCACTTATGGTCCTATAGCTTAGGGAAATTAAAATCAAAAAGACACAGCCACCCCAAAGTTTGGGACGCCTCTGTTTACAAGAACCTCATTTACCGTACAAGTTCAATATCACAGAAAGTGAAAAATGGATAAAGAAGTTGTGGTATTTACTTACAAAGCAATATCACTCAGCAATGAAATCTATGTCATCAGGCCCTTAGCAGCACAATGAGTGGATTCAGGTATGATGATTCTAACTGAAATAAGTCACACAGAAAAAGAAACATCATAAGATATCAGTAATACACGGAATGTAAACTTGGCCACACAGGAACTGAATTACAGAACAGAACAGGGTCTCAAATTTAGAAAACCAACTTATGCTTGCTTAAGGGTAAAGGTGAGTTGAGGTGCTGCATAAAAACAGAGATTGAAATGAGCACAGATAAAGTTCCTTAAGCCAAATATGGAATAGACAAGAGCTACTCCTTGCTCAACGAAATGGACTCAACACCGCATATTAAACGCCTAAGAATGTACCTGATTAGTAAGTATCTTAAAAGCTATGGATTGCTATGTCTCTGAAAGAGAATCAAGCGTGTGTACAGGGGCATAAACGCAGCAGTGATAGGATTGGAGAGGTTCGGTGAGCAAATGAAGACCCTTTGAAGTCATATTGCATGGTACCCATTACACGGGTCTGAACTCTCCAGGTTTAAGGTATTCTTCCTTCAGCTAAAACATGCATGTGGAACCCAGAGCATGATCAACTGTGTGAACGGGAGACGTGTTCAAATATGTCTCAGTTTTCCTCCCCTGGTACTCGGGTGCAACATTCCAGACGCTTTACTAACACTCTCCCCACTTGGAGAGTCAGCGCCTTTAACCTCCTGTTTGGCCCAGTTTGCAATTTCTTCGGAAGATGAACAGGAATAGGGAAAACCAATGAGAGACTAGCTGGAGGTGTCTGGACGGGCAAATTTAACTCTCATTTCCCACCAGGAAGAGGAAATAACCAAAGGCTCAGCGTGCCGTGCCGGAACCAGATTAGGGCATGAAGCCATCCTGCGGTGTTGCGGCCAGCTCAAAAGAAAGCGAGTTGAAGAAAGGAGCTCAGGGGCTCTGTAATTCACAAACCTGCAGAGTTATAAATGACAGCTGTCGTCCAAAAATATACTGAAGTAAGGCTGCCAAGAGGACTTGAAAGCGGGGCAGAATTGCAGGAAAACGATTTCAGGAGGTAGACTGGAATTGCATTGAAAGCATAGGAAAAGAGGCAGAACGTCCACAATGATTGCACTTGGCCAAAAAGGGCGTATGCGTTTTTTCCTGAATATATTCAGGAAAAAACGCATACGCCCTTTTTGGCCAACCAAGCAAGCTTGCAAAGGAAATCTGCACTACAATGAAGTCTCACTTCCCCCCGGTCAAAAGGGCCATCTGAAAAAAGTGTAAAATCCAGAAAGGCAGGACAGGCCATGGAGAACTGGGAGCCTTGTTATGCTGATGGGCGGGATGTAAATTGCCAACAACCACTGGGGAGAAGTGTATGGTGTTTCCTGAAACATCTAAAAAACAAAGCAACAGAGCCAAGGGCACTTCCACTTATGGTACTATAGCTTAGGGAAATTAAAATCAAAAAGACACAGCCACCCCAAAGTTTGGAACGGTTATGTTTACAAGAAACTCGTTTACAGTACAAGTTCAACATCGCAGAAAGTGAAAACTGGATAAAGAAGTTGTGGTATTTACTTACAAAGCAGTATCACTCAGCAATGAAATCTATGTCATCAGGCCCTTAGCAGCACAATGAGTGGATTCAGGTACGATGATTCTAACTGAAATAAGTCACACAGAAAAAGAAACATCATAAGATATCACGAATACACGGAATGTAAACTTGGCTACACAGGAACTGAATTCCAAAACAGAACAGGGTCTCAAATTTAGAAAACCAACTTATGCTTGCTTAAGGGGAAAGGTGAGTTGGGATGCTGCATAAAACCAGAGATTGAAATGAGCACAGATAAAGTTCCTTAAGCCAAATATGGAATAGACAAGAGCTACTCCTTGCTCAACGAAATGGACTCAACACCGCATATTAAACGCCTAAGAATGTACCTGACTAGTAAGTATCTTAAAACCTATGGATTGCTATGTCTCCAAAAGAGAATCAAGCGTGTGTACAGGGACATAAACGCAGCAGTGATAGGATTGGAGAGGTTCGGTGAGCAAATGAAGACCCTTTGAAGTCATATTGCATGGTACCCATTACACGGGTCTGAACTCTCCAGGTTTAAGGTATTCTTCCTTCAGCTAAAACACGCATGTGGAACCCAGAGCATGATCAACTGTGTGAACGGGAGACGTGTTCAAATATGTCTCAGTTTTCCTCCCCTGGTACTCGGGTGCAACATTCCAGACGCTTTACTAACACTCTCCCCACTTGGAGAGTCAGCGCCTTTAACCTCCTGTTTGGCCCAGTTTGCAATTTCTGCGCAAGATGAACAGGAATAGGGAGAACCAATGAGAGACTAGCTGGAGGTGTCTGGACGGACAAATTTAACTCTCATTTCCCACCAGGAAGAGGAAATAACCAAAGGATCAGCGTGCCGTGCCGGAACCAGATTAGGGCCTGAAGCCATCCTGCGGTGTTGCGGCCATCTCAAAAGAAAGCGAGTTGAAGAAAGGAGCTCAGGGGCACTGTAATTCACAAACCTGCAGAGTTATAAATGACAGCTATCGTCCAAAAATATACTGAAGTAAGGCTGCCAAGAGGACTTGAAAGCGGGGCAGAATTGCAGGAAACCGATTTCAGGAGGTAGACTGGAATTGCATTGAAAGCATAGGAAAAGAGGCAGAACGTCCACAATGATGCACTTGGCCAAAAAGGGCGTATGTGTTTTTTCCTGAATATATTCAGGAAAAAACGCATACGCCCTTTTTGACCAACCAAGCAAGCTTGCAAAGGAAATCTGCACTACAATGAAGTCTCACTTCCCCCCGGTCAAAAGGGCCATCTGAAAAAAGTGTAAAATCCAGAAAGGCAGGACAGGCCATGGAGAACTGGAAGCCTTGTTATGCTGATGGGCGGGATGTAAATTGCCAACAACCACTCGGGAGAAGTGTATGGTGTTTCCTGAAACATCTAAAAAACAAAGCAACAGAGCCTAGGGCACTTCCACTTATGGTCCTATTGCTTAGGGAAATTAAAATCAAAAAGACACAGCCACCCCAAAGTTTGCAATGGCTCTGTGTACAAGAACCTCGTTTACAGTACAAGTTCAACATCGCAGAAAGTGAAAAATGGATAAAGAAGTTGTGGTATTCACTTACAAAGCAATATCATTCAGCAATGAAATCTATGTCATCAGGCCCTTAGCAGCACAATGAGTGGATTCAGGTATGATGATTCTAACTGAAATAAGTCACACAGAAAAAGAAACATCATAAGATATCAGTAATACAAGGAATGGAAACTTGGCTACACAGGAACTGAATTACAGAACAGAACAGTGTCTCAAACTTAGAAAACCAACTTATGCTTGCTTAAGGGGAAAGGTGAGTTGGGGTGCTGCATAAAACCAGAGATTGAAATGAGCACAGATAAAGTTCCTTAAGCCAAATATGGAATAGACAAGAGCTACTCCTTGCTCAACGAAATGGACTCAACACCACATATTAAACGCCTAAGAATGTACCTGACTAGTAAGTATCTTAAAACCTATGGATTGCTATGTCTCCGAAAGAGAATCAAGCATGTGTACAGGGGCATAAACGCAGCAGTGATAGGATTGGAGAGGTTCGGTGAGCAAATGAAGACCCTTTGAAGTCATATTGCATGGTACCCTTTACACGGGTCTCAACTCTCCAGGTTTAAGGTATTCTTCCTTCAGCTAAAACATGCATGTGGAACCCAGAGTATGATCAACCATGTAAACGGGAGACGTGTGCAAATATGTCTCAGTTTTCCTCCCCTGGTACTCGGGTGCAACATTCCAGACGCTTTACTAACACTCTCCCGACTTGGAGAGTCAGTCCCTTTAACCTCCTGTTTGGCCCAGTTTGCAATTTCTGCGGAAGATGAACAGGAATAGCGAGAACCAATGAGAGGCTAGCTGGAGGTGTCTGGATGGGCAAATTTAACTCTCATTTCCCACCAGGAAGAGGAATTAACCAAAGGCTCAGTGTGCCGTGCCAGAACCAGATTAGGGCCTGAAGACATCCTGCGGTGTTGCGGCCAGGTCACAAGAAAGCGAGTTGAAGAAAGGAGCTCAGGGGCACTGTAATTCACAAATCTGCAGAGTTATAAATGACAGCTATCGTCCAAAAATAGACTGAAGTAAGGCTGCCAAGAGGACTTGAAAGCGGGGCAGAATTGCAGGAAACCGATTTCAGGAGGTAGACTGGAATTGCATTGAAAGCATAGGAAAAGAGGCAGAACGTCCACAATGATGCACTTGGCCAAAAAGGGCGTATGCGTTTTTTCCTGAATATATTCAGGAAAAAACGCATACGCCCTTTTTGGCCAACCAAGCAAACTTGCAAAGGAAATCTGCACTACAATGAAGTCTCACTTTCCCCTGGTCAAAAGGGCCATCTGAAAAAAGTGTAAAATCCAGAAAGGCAGGACAGGCCATGGAGAACTGGGAGCCTTGTTATGCTGATGGGCGGGATGTAAATTGCCAACAGACAGTCAGGAGAAGTGTATGGTGTTTCCTGAAACATCTAAAAAACAAAGCAACAAAGCCTAGGGCACTTCCACTTATGGTCCTATAGCTTAGGGAAATTAAAATCAAAAAGACACAGCCACCCCAAAGTTTGGGACGCATCCGTTTACAAGAACCTCGTTTACCGTACAAGTTCAATATCACAGAAAGTGAAAAATGGATAAAGAAGTTGTGGTACTTACGTACAATGCAGTATCACTCAGCAATGAAATCTATGTCATCAGGCCCGTAGCAGCATAATGAGTGGATTCAGGTACGATGATTCTAACTGAAATAAGTCACACAGAAAAAGAAACATCATAAGATATCACTAATACACGGAATGTAAACTTGGCTACACAGGAACTGCATTCCACAACAGAACAGGGTCTCAAATTTAGAAAACCAACTTATGCTTGCTTAAGGGGAAAGGTGAGTTGGGGTGCTGCATAAAACCAGAGATTGAAATGAGCACAGATAAAGTTCCTTAAGCCAAATATGGAATAGACAAGAGCTACTCCTTGCTCAACGAAATGGACTCAAAACCCCATATTAAACGCCTAAGAATGTACCTGACTTGTAAGTATCTTAAAACCTATGGATTGCTATGTCTCCAAAAGAGAATCAAGCGTGTGTACAGGGGCATAAACGCAGCAGTGATAGGATTGGAGAGGTTCGGTGAGCAAATGAAGACCCTTTGAAGTCATATTGCATGGTACCCATTACACGGGTCTCAACTCTCCAGGTTTAAGGTATTCTTCCTTCAGCTAAAACATGCATGTGGAACCCAGAGTATGATCAACCATGTAAACGGGAGACGTGTTCAAATATGTCTCAGTTTTCCTCCCCTGGTACTCGGGTGCAACATTCCAGACGCTTTACTAACACTCTCCCCACTTGGAGAGTCAGCGCCTTTAACCTCCTGTTTGGCACAGTTTGCAATTTCTTCGGAAGATGAACAGGAATAGCGAGAACCAATGAGAGGCTAGCTGGAGGTGTCTGGACGGGCAAATTTAACTCTCATTTCCCACCAGGAAGAGGAAATAACCAAAGGCTCAGCGTGCCGTACCGGAACCAGATTAGGGCCTGAAGCCATCCTGCGGTGTTGCGGCCAGGTCACAAGAAAGCGAGTTGAAGAAAGGAGCTCAGGGGCACTGTAATTCACAAACCTGCAGAGTTATAAATAACAGCTATCGTCCAAAAATATACTGAAGTAAGGCTGCCAAGAGGACTTGAAAGCGGGGCAGAATTGCAGGAAACCGATTTCAGGAGGTAGACTGGAATTGCATTGAAAGCATAGGAAAAGAGGCAGAACGTCCACAATGATGCACTTGGCCAAAAAGTGTGTATGCGTTTTTTCCTGAATATATTCAGGAAAAAACGCATACGCCCTTTTTGGCCAACCAAGCAAACTTGCAAAGGAAATCTGCACTACAATGAAGTCTCACTTTCCCCTGTCAAAAGGGCCATCTGAAAAAAGTGTAAAATCCAGAAAGGCAGGACAGGCCATGGAGAACTGGGAGCCTTGTTATGCTGATGGGCGGGATGTAAATTGCCAACAGACAGTCAGGAGAAGTGTATGGTGTTTCCTGAAACATCTAAAAAACAAAGCAACAAAGCCTAGGGCACTTCCACTTATGGTCCTATAGCTTAGGGAAATTAAAATCAAAAAGACACAGCCACCCCAAAGTTTGGGACGCATCCGTTTACAAGAACCTCGTTTACCGTACAAGTTCAATATCACAGAAAGTGAAAAATGGATAAAGAACTTGTGGTACTTACGTACAATGCAGTATCACTCAGCAATGAAATCTATGTCATCAGGCCCGTAGCAGCACAATGAGTGGATTCAGGTACGATGATTCTAACTGAAATAAGTCACACAGAAAAAGAAACATCATAAGATATCAGTAATACACGGAATGTAAACTTGGCTACACAGGAACTGCATTCCACAACAGAACAGGGTCTCAAATTTAGAAAACCAACTTATGCTTGCTTAAGGGGAAAGGTGAGTTGGGGTGCTGCATAAAACCAGAGATTGAAATGAGCACAGATAAAGTTCCTTAAGCCAAATATGGAATAGACAAGAGCTACTCCTTGCTCAACGAAATGGACTCAAAACCCCATATTAAACGCCTAAGAATGTACCTGACTAGTAAGTATCTTAAAACCTATGGATTGCTATGTCTCCAAAAGAGAATCAAGCGTGTGTACAGGGGCATAAACGCAGCAGTGATAGGATTGGAGAGGTTCGGTGAGCAAATGAAGACCCTTTGAAGTCATATTGCATGGTACCCATTACACGGGTCTCAACTCTCCAGGTTTAAGGTATTCTTCCTTCAGCTAAAACATGCATGTGGAACCCAGAGTATGATCAACCATGTAAACGGGAGACGTGTTCAAATATGTCTCAGTTTTCCTCCCCTGGTACTCGGGTGCAACATTGCAGACGCTTTACTAACACTCTCCCGACTTGGAGAGTCAGTCCCTTTAACCTCCTGTTTGGCCCAGTTTGCAATTTCTGCGGAAGATGAACAGGAATAGCGAGAACCAATGAGAGGCTAGCTGGAGGTGTCTGGATGGGCAAATTTAACTCTCATTTCCCACCAGGAAGAGGAATTAACCAAAGGCTCAGCATGCCGGGCCGGAACCAGATTAGGGCCTGAAGCCATCCTGCGGTGTTGCGGCCAGCTCAAAAGAAAGCGAGTTGAAGAAAGGAGCTCAGGGGCACTGTAATTCACAAACCTACAGAGTTATAAATGACAGCTATCGTCCAAAAATATACTGAAGTAAGGCTGCCAAGAGGACTTGAAAGCGGGGCAGAATTGCAGGAAACCGATTTCAGGAGGTAGACTGGAATTGCATTGAAAGCATAGGAAAAGAGGCAGAACGTCCACAATGATGCACTTGGCCAAAAAGGGCGTATGCGTTTTTTCCTGAATATATTCAGGAAAAAACGCATACGCCCTTTTTGGCCAACCAAGCAAGCTTGCAAAGGAAATCTGCACTACAATGAAGTCTCACTTCCCCCCGGTCAAAAGGGCCATCTGAAAAAAGTGTAAAATCCAGAAAGGCAGGACAGGCCATGGAGAACTGGGAGCCTTGTTATGCTGATGGGCGGGATGTAAATTGCCAACAACCACTGGGGAGAAGTGTATGGTGTTTCCTGAAACATCTAAAAAACAAAGCAACAGAACCTAGGGCACTTCCACTTATGGTCCTATAGCTTAGGGAAATTAAAATCAAAAAGACACAGCCACCCCAAAGTTTGGAACGGCTCTGTTTACAAGAACCTCGTTTACAGTACAAGTTCAACATCGCAGAAAGTGAAAAATGGATAAAGAACTTGTGGTATTTACTTACAAAGCAATATCACTCAGCAATGAAATCTGTGTCATCAGGCCCTTAGCAGCACAATGAGTGGATTCAGCTATGATGATTCTAACTGAAATAAGTCACACAGAAAAAGAAACATCATAAGATATCAGTAATACACGGAATGGAAACTTGGCTACACAGGAACTGAATTACAGAACAGAACAGGGTCTCAAATTTAGAAAACCAACTTATGCTTGCTTAAGGTGAAAGGTGAGTTGGGGTGCTGCATAAAACCAGAGATTGAAATGAGCACAGATAAAGTTCCTTAAGCCAAATATGGAATAGACAAGAGCTACTCCTTGCTCAACGAAATGGACTCAACACCGCATATTAAACGCCTAAGAATGTACCTGACTAGTAAGTATCTTAAAACCTATGGATTGCTATGTCTCTGAAAGAGAATCAAGCATGTGTACAGGGGCATAAACGCAGCAGTGATAGGATTGGAGAGGTTCGGTGAGCAAATGAAGACCCTTTGAAGTCATATTGCATTCTACCCATTCCACGGGTTTCAACTACCCAGGTTTAAGGTATTCTTCCTTCAGCTAAAACATGCATGTGGAACCCAGAGTATGATCAACCATGTGATCGGGAGACGTGTTCAAATATGTCTCAGTTTTCCTCCCCTGGTACTCGGGTGCAACATTCCAGACGCTTTACTAACACTCTCCCCACTTGGAGAGTCAGCGCCTTTAACCTCCTGTTTGGCACAGTTTGCAATTTCTTCGGAAGATGAACAGGAATAGCGAGAACCAATGAGAGGCTAGCTGGAGGTGTCTGGACGGGCAAATTTAACTCTCATTTCCCACCAGGAAGAGGAAATAACCAAAGGCTCAGCGTGCCGTACCGGAACCAGATTAGGGCCTGAAGCCATCCTGCGGTGTTGCGGCCAGGTCACAAGAAAGCGAGTTGAAGAAAGGAGCTCAGGGGCACTGTAATTCACAAACCTGCAGAGTTATAAATGACAGCTATCGTCCAAAAATATACTGAAGTAAGGCTGCCAAGAGGACTTGAAAGCGGGGCAGAATTGCAGGAAACCGATTTCAGGAGGTAGACTGGAATTGCATTGAAAGCATAGGAAAAGAGGCAGAACGTCCACAATGATGCACTTGGCCAAAAAGGGTGTATGCGTTTTTTCCTGAATATATTCAGGAAAAAACGCATACGCCCTTTTTGGCCAACCAAGCAAACTTGCAAAGGAAATCTGCACTACAATGAAGTCTCACTTTCCCCTGTCAAAAGGGCCATCTGAAAAAAGTGTAAAATCCAGAAAGGCAGGACAGGCCATGGAGAACTGGGAGCCTTGTTATGCTGATGGGCGGGATGTAAATTGCCAACAGACAGTCAGGAGAAGTGTATGGTGTTTCCTGAAACATCTAAAAAACAAAGCAACAAAGCCTAGGGCACTTCCACTTATGGTCCTATAGCTTAGGGAAATTAAAATCAAAAAGACACAGCCACCCCAAAGTTTGGGACGCATCCGTTTACAAGAACCTCATTTACCGTACAAGTTCAATATCACAGAAAGTGAAAAATGGATAAAGAACTTGTGGTACTTACGTACAATGCAGTATCACTCAGCAATGAAATCTATGTCATCAGGCCCGTAGCAGCATAATGAGTGGATTCAGGTATGATGATTCTAACTGAAATAAGTCACACAGAAAAAGAAACCTCATAAGATATCAGTAATACACGGAATGTAAACTTGGCTACACAGGAACTGAATTACAGAACAGAACAGGGTCTCAAATTTAGAAAACCAACTTATGCTTGCTTAAGGGGAAAGGTGAGTTGGGGTGCTGCATAAAACCAGAGATTGAAATGAGCACAGATAAAGTTCCTTAAGCCAAATATGGAATAGACAAGAGCTACTCCTTGCTCAATGAAATGGACTCAACACCGCATATTAAACGCCTAAGAATGTACCTGACTAGTAAGTATCTTAAAACCTATGGATTGCTATGTCTCCGAAAGAGAATCAAGCATGTGTACAGGGGCATAAACGCAGCAGTGATAGGATTGGAGAGGTTCGTGAGCAAATGAAGACCCTTTGAAGTCATATTGCATGGTACCCATTCCACGGGTTTCAACTACCCAGGTTTAAGGTATTCTTCCTTCAACTAAAACATGCATGTGGAACCCAGAGTATGATCAACCATGTGATCGAGAGACGTGTTCAAATATGTCTCAGTTTTCGTACCCTGGTACTCGGGTGCAACATTCCAGACGCTTTACTAACACTCTCCCGACTTGGAGAGTCAGTCCCTTTAACCTCCTGTTTGGCCCAGTTTGCAATTTCTGCGGAAGATGAACAGGAATAGCGAGAACCAATGAGAGGCTAGCTGGAGGTGTCTGGACGGGCAAATTTAACTCTCATTTCCCACCCGGAAGAGGAATTAACCAAAGGCTCAGCGTGCCGTGCCGGAACCAGATTAGGGCCTGAAGCCATCCTGCGGTGTTGCGGCCAGCTCAAAAGAAATCGAGTTGAAGAAAGGAGCTCAGGGGCACTGTAATTCACAAACCTGCAGAGTTATAAATGACAGCTATCGTCCAAAAATAGACTGAAGTAAGGCTGCCAAGAGGACTTGAAAGCGGGGCAGAATTGCAGGAAACCGATTTCAGGAGGTAGACTGGAATTGCATTGGAAGCTAAGGAAAAGAGGCAGAACGTCCACAATGATGCACTTGGCCAAAAAGGGCGTATGCGTTTTTTCCTGAATATATTCAGGAAAAAACGCATACGCCCTTTTTGGCCAACCAAGCAAGCTTGCAAAGGAAATCTGCACTACAATGAAGTCTCACTTCCCCCCGGTCAAAAGGGCCATCTGACAAAAGTGTAAAATCCAGAAAGGCAGGACAGGCCATGGAGAACTGGGAGCCTTGTTATGCTGATGGGCGGGATGTAAATTGCCAACAGACACTAGGGAGAAGTGTATGGTGTTTCCTGAAACATCTAAAAAACAAAGCAACAGAGCCTAGGGCACTGCCACTTATGGTCCTATAGCTTAGGGAATTTAAAATCAAAAAGACACAGCCACGCCAAAGTTTGGAATGGCTCTGTTTACAAGAACCTCGTTTACCGTACAAGTTCAACATCTCAGAAAGTGAAAAATGGATAAAGAACTTGTGGTACTTACGTACAATGCAGTATCACTCAGCAATGAAATCTATGTCATCAGGCCCGTAGCAGCATAATGAGTGGATTCAGGTACGATGATTCTAACTGAAATAAGTCACACAGAAAAAGAAACCTTATAAGATATCACTAATACACGGAATGTAAACTTGGCTACACAGGAACTGAATTCCAAAACAGAACATGTTCTCAAATTTAGAAAACCAACTTATGCTTGCTTAAGGGTAAAGGTGAGTTGGGGTGCTGCATAAAACCAGAGATTGAAATGAGCACAGATAAAGTTCCTTAAGCCAAATATGGAATAGACAAGAGCTACTCCTTGCTCAACGAAATGGACTCAACACCGCATATTAAACGCCTAAGAATGTACCTGACTAGTAAGTATCTTAAAACCTATGGATTGCTATGTCTCCAAAAGAGAATCAAGCGTGTGTACAGGGGCATAAACGCAGCAGTGATAGGATTGGAGAGGTTCGGTGAGCAAATGAAGACCCTTTGAAGTCATATTGCATGGTACCCATTACACGGGTCTGAACTCTCCAGGTTTAAGGTATTCTTCCTTCAGCTAAAACCTGCATGTGGAACCCTGAGTATGATCAACCATGTGAACGGGAGACGTGTTCAAATATGTCTCAGTTTTCCTCCCCTGGTACTCGGGTGCAACATTCCAGACGCTTTACTAACACTCTCCCGACTTGGAGAGTCAGCGCCTTTAACCTCCTGTTTGGCCCAGTTTGCAATTTCTGCGGAAGATGAACAGGAATAGCGAGAACCAATGAGAGACTAGCTGGAGATGTCTGAACGGGCAAATTTAACTCTCATTTCCCACCAGGAAGGGAATTAACCAAAGGCTCAGCATGCCGGGCCGGAACCAGATTAGGGCCTGAAGCCATCCTGCGGTGTTGCGGCCAGGTCACAAGAAAGCGAGTTGAAGAAAGGAGCTCAGGGGCACTGTAATTCACAAACCTGCAGAGTTATAAATGACAGCTATCGTCCAAAAATAGACTGAAGTAAGGCTGCCAAGAGGACTTGAAAGCGGGGCAGAATTGCAGGAAACCGATTTCAGGAGGTAGACTGGAATTGCATTGAAAGCATAGGAAAAGAGGCAGAACATCCACAATGATGCACTTGACCAAAAAGGGCGTATGCGTTTTTTCCTGAATATATTCAGGAAAAAACGCATACGCCCTTTTTGGCCAACCAAGCAAGCTTGCAAAGGAAATCTGCACTACAATGAAGTCTCACTTCCCCCAGTCAAAAGGGCCATCTGAAAAAAGTGTAAAATCCAGAAAGGCAGGACAGGCCATGGAGAACTGGGAGCCTTGTTATGCTGATGGGCGGGATGTAAATTGCCAACAACCACTTGGGAGAAGTATATGGTGTTTCCTCAAACATCTAAAAAACAAAGCAACAGAGCCTAGGGCACTTCCACTTATGGTCCTATAGCTTAGGGAAATTAAAATCAAAAAGACACAGCCACCCCAAAGTTTGGAACGGCTCTGTTTACAAGAACCTCGTTTACAGTACAAGTTCAACATCGCAGAAAGTGAAAAATGGATAAAGAAGTTGTGGTATTTACTTACAAAGCAATATCACTCAGCAATGAAATCTATGTCATCAGGCCCTTAGCAGCACAATGAGTGGATTCAGGTATGATGATTCTAACTGAAATAAGTCACACAGAAAAAGAAACATCATAAGATATCAGTAATACATGGAATGTAAACTTGGCTACACAGGAACTGAATTACAGAACAGAACAGGGTCTCAAATTTAGAAAACCAACTTATGCTTGCTTAAGGGTAAAGGTGAGTTGGGGTGCTGCATAAAACCAGAGATTGAAATGAGCACAGATAAAGTTCCTTAAGCCAAATATGGAATAGACAAGAGCTACTCCTTGCTCAACGAAATGGACTCAACACCGCATATTAAACGCCTAAGAATGTACCTGACTAGTAAGTATCTTAAAACCTATGGATTGCTATGTCTCTGAAAGAGAATCAAGCATGTGTACAGGGGCATAAACGCAGCAGTGATAGGATTGGAGAGGTTCGGTGAGCAAATGAAGACCCTTTCAAGTCATATTGCATGGTACCCATTCCTCGGGTCTTAACTCTCCAGGATTAAGGTATTTTTCCTTCAGCTAAAACATGCATGTGGAATCCAAGTATGATCAACCATGTGAACGGGAGACGTGTTCAAATATGTCTCAGTTTTCCTCCCCTGGTACTCGGGTGCAACATTCCAGACGCTTTACTAACACTCTCCCGACTTGGACAGTCAGTGCCTTCAACCTCCTGTTTGGCCCAGTTTGCAATTTCTGCGGAAGATGAACAGGAATACGGAGAACCAATGAGAGACTAGCTGGAGGTGTCTGGAAGGGCAAATTTAACTCTCATTTCCCACTAGGAAGAGTAATTAACCAAAGGCTCAGCGTGCCGTGCTGGAAACAGATTAGGGCCTGAAGCCATCCTGCGGTGTTGCGGCCAGGTCACAAGAAAGCGAGTTGAAGAAAGGAGCTAAGGGGCACTGTAATTCACAAACCTGCAGAGTTATAAATGACAGCTATCGTCCAAAAATAGACTGAAGTAAGGCTTCCAAGAGGACTTGAAAGCGGGGCAGAATTGCAGGAAACCGATTTCAGGAGGTAGACTGGAATTGCATTGAAAGCATAGGAAAAGAGGCAGAACGTCCACAATGATGCACTTGGCCAAAAAGTGCGTATGCGTCTTTTCCTGAATATATTCAGGAAAAAACGCATACGCCCTTTTTGGCCAACCAAGCAAGCTTGCAAAGGAAATCTGCACTACAATGAAGTCTCACTTCCCCCCGGTCAAAAGGGCCATCAGAATAAAGTGTAAAATCCAGAAAGGCAGGACAGGCCATGGAGAACTGGGAGCCTTGTTATGCTGATGGGCGGGATGTAAATTGCCAACAGACACTCGGGAGAAGTGTATGGTGTTTCCTGAAACATCTAAAAAACAAAGCAACAGAGCCTAGGGCACTTCCACTTATGGTCCTATAGCTTAGGGAAATTAATATCAAAAAGACACAGCAACCCCAAAATTTGGGATGGCTGTTTTTACAGGAATCTCTTCTACGGCACAAGTTAAATATCCCAGAGAGCAAATAATGGATAAAAAAGTTGCGGTACTTCTGTACAACAGAATACCACTCAGCAATGAAATCTATGTCACCAGGCCCGTACCAGCATAATGAGTGGATTGAGGCACGATGATTCTAAGTGAAATAAGTCACACAGAAAAAGAAACCTCATAAGGTATCACTAATACACGGAATGTGAACTTGGCTACACATGAACTGAATTACAAAACAGAACAGGGTCTCAAGTTTAGAAAACCAACTTATGCCTGCTTAAGGGGGAAGGTGAGTTGGGGTGCTGCATAAAAGCAGAGTTTGAAATTAGCACAGATACCGTTCCATAAGCCAAATATGTAATAGACAAGAGCTACCCCTTGCTCAACGAAATGGATTCAACAATGAGGTATCACCTCACACCTGGTAGAATAGGCATCATTGAAAATCTACAAACAAAAAATGCTGGAAAGGGTGTGGAGAAAAGGAACCCTCTTTCACTATTGTTGGGAATATAAATTGATACAGTCATTATGGAGAACAATATGGAATTTCTTAAGAAACTAACAATAGAATTACCATATGATACAGCAATCCCAGTACTGGACATATACCCAGACAAAACCATAAATCAAAAAGAGTCATTCACCGCAATGTTCATTGCATCACTATTTACAATATCGAGGTAATGGAAGCAACCTAAATGCCCACAGACAGACGAATGCATAAAGCTGTGGTACATATATAAAATGGAATATTACTCAGCCATGAAAAGGAATGAAATTGGGTCATTTGTAGAGACGTCGATGGATCTAGAGACTGTCATACAGAGTGAAGTAAGTCAGAAAGAGAAAAACAAATCTTGTATATTCATGCATATATGTGGAACCTAGAAAAACTGTACAGATTAACCATTTTGCAAGGCATAAATAGAGAAACAGATGTAGACAACAAACGTATGGACAACAAGGGGGGAAAGCTGTTGGGGGGGTGGTGGTGGGAGGAGTTGAGAGACTGGGATTGGCATGTATACATTTATATGTATAAAATAGATAACTAATAAGAACCTGCTGTATAAAAATATAAAATAAAATTCAAAATTAAAAAGAAGTAAAATTTAAAAAATAAAACAGAAAAAACAATTATTCCCTGCACATACATGTATTTATATGAATAAATTATTTCCATGCTTATATCTGTAAATACAAAAAAGAGGAATAAAATCTACCTTGAAGCAAAAACGAAAAAGAGAAAAAAAACACAGAACCCACCAGTTACACAGAGGAAAACCGTATCAGGGCACTTGCTCCAGTTGTAAACAATTCTGAAGTTGGTCAGTGGTGGGGAATCGTCTCCCATTCAGCCAGCAGCCCCCACGCAACAAGCGTCCTCATTGCAAAGCTGGGGCACCGTGCGGAGGCATCTGTGAGTAAACGTGAGCTGAGCCCCAGGCCAGTTGCTGCTGAACTATTCCCACCCGTCCCAGGTAAAACACCTGAATATATACAAGGACTTGAAAGCCTAGAGGAAGGGCCATAGAGCCACACGAGTGACAGCATGCCGGCCGACTTGGTGCCTGCAGGCCAGCCAGGATGGTCCTGGCCCTGGGTGCTCTTCTGGAAGATTTCCATTTCCCTGCCTGAGATACCCGTCCTGTCCCTGCCCCCACTGCTTTTTTCCTTCCTCACCTCTGCCCAGGGAGAAATTCCAGCAGCAGGTATGGGTGACACATCCTCTTCTTTAGCAGGTGGCAGCCTGGCAACTGCTGCAGAAAGTCCAGCAGAGCCCCACTCACACTGGGCCACCCACAAAGCCGTGGCCTCTCACTCCCTCCCACCAGCCCAGCCCCGAGACTGCTGACAGGGCAGAGAAAATGGCGTCAGGCACGGCTGCAGGGGCTCTTGCTGCCTGGAGTGGTATTTATATTGATCTCAACCCAGGCACACCTGGGGAGGGCTGGCCGGCACGGTAAGGCTGCCCAGGTCAGCCAATCATCACCCCTCAGGGGCTCACAGTTGCAGAAAATGGAACTTGCTGAACCGGCCAGGTCCAAGGAACAGGTGTGGGCTCCTGAGAGTCAGGATAGACAAGGGGCTGCAGCTTTGGCTTGTTTTCTAATCATTTTATCTGGCCCATGAGTGGGAGACAACTTCAAGAAAACCCTCTCCTAATGAGAGGAACCCAGGAGTCAGGGAGAGGAGGGGTGGGTGGTGGTTGGAGACAGAGGCCTGGTGCCCCGGGTGCAGTGGAAGTCTCTGGAAGACCAGGTGGAGGGAGGCCTCACGGAGTGATGCCCAGGGTCACAGACCTGTCGCAGCTGCTGTTTGTTAGTTCAAGTCCTGCTCTGAGGTGCTCTGTGTCAGCTCTGAGCGACAGGTGAGCTGGGGGTGCTCTGCAATGAGGGCTATGTGCACGGTTCCTGTGTGCCCAGCCCTGCCACGGTACCTGCAAGGGTAGCTCTGTATCCTGGGAGGGGCCTGACCACGAGAGCCCCGTGGGCTGGGGTGGGGGTGGGGTACCTGCCCAGGTGAGCTCCATATTCTGGGATTGTTCTGACCACGAGAGCCCCATGGGCCGCTGGGGACCTGGTAAAGGATGTCAGGACAGTCAGTGAAGCCACTGAGGATATACCTCCAGTTGCTCCTAATTCCTACACCCTGCTGGTCATTCTACCAACCACCAGGACATGGTATTCTGTATTAGTCTTCAATGATGCCTTCTTTTGTATTCCATTAGTCCCAGAGTCACAAGAAATTTTGGCTTGTGAGTGGCAGGACTCAACATACAACTAAAACAATACTTCCGGGCCGTCTGGCCCCAAGGGTGCAAAAATTCCCACACCATCTTTGGGGAAAGCTTAGCTAAAGACCTAAAAGTTCTACCTCTGGAAAAGGAAACCCTCCTTCAATATGCAGACGACATTCTGATCACCAGCCCTACTAAGGAGGCCTCTGAACTACCAAGCCAATAAAGGATAGAAGTTGTCCAAGAAAAAGCTCAAATATCACAGACTGCGGTGACCTGCCTGGGCTTCATTCTCACAGAAGGTCAGAGAAGCCCATCCCAGGAAAGGGAAGAAACCATTTTCAGCCTTACCCCTTTCTAAAACTAGAAGACAGCTTAGGGGTTCCTGGGGAGGCCAGGGTTTGCTGCTTCTGGATCCCTAACTACAGTCTACTAGCTGGGCCTCTATATGAAACACTGAAAGGAAAAGATGATGATCCTTTTGAATAGAATCCAGAAGTGGCCTTTCAAGAATGGAAAGAGCAGTCAATTCACACCCTTGCCCTGGAACTCCCTAATTTAGCTAAACCCTTTGACCTTTACATTCCCGGTGAAAGGTGAATCGCCATTGGAGAATTAGTGCAAAAACTGGGACCACTTGAAATGGAACAATGCAAGAATGCCATCCAGGTAGGATAAACTACGGTCACTAAGGGCTTGGCCCACTGCCACATCTGGCCAAGATACTGGCGGTATCTAAAAACCTGGAAATCAGCAGCCCAAAAGGCCACCTCCCTCCTAAGGGAAAAGGACCCCACGTGGTGATCCTAACCACCAACCATGCCCTGAAGTTGCAGGGTTCGCTCCGTGGGCACACCGACCTCGAGTGAGGAGGCCCTCCAACTCCAACATCCAGAGAGATAACCGGGGGCAACAGGGCACCATGACGACTCGTGTGAACATCACTTGACCTGGAGTTTCTCTCATAAAACAACAAGAGTGTGTCCCAAAAGAGTAGACTACTGCTTGCAGGACTTACTGCACCCAGAGGGGAGCTAATAATCTTGGCGGGGGAACAGTATACCACACTGTCACCATAGAAAAGCCTACAGACACCGTGATGATGGTGGCCAATAAGACCGGCTGGACTCCTGTTTACTTCAAAAGGCTGTTGACTCAGTAGCCATAATGGTCCTTGGTCACCACTGACCCTGGACTGTCTGGGAGTTGAGCGGGCAGGGCTCTGACACCTGGTGCTGTTTGTACGTTAATTCAGGGGCCTAACTGAAGAAAGCACAGACTACTGGTCAGAGCATCTAGGCTGGCAGAGACGGTCAGCCTAAGGTGGCCGAACAAATGTGGGGCGGGGTGAAACCGGCCCCCACAGCGTCTCTGCACATCTCTTTCCTGGACCCTTAAAGGTCATTAGAATCTATAACACTTCCAATGCTGGTGCTCAGGTGGACGAGCAGGGAGGCAGGGGTCCTGGGGACAATCAACGTCACCGGGAGGCTGCTGGGGAGAAGCTCTGACCCTCGCCCCAGGGTATGAGGGCTCCCAACTCAGCACTCAGCAGTTACAGAAGAAGGGTCTGCACCCTCAGCACTCCAAGAATGAGGAACGGGACAAAAGGCAGAGGAGGGGTTTGTCCCCAGCAAAGCCCATTAAAAATCCCTGGGAGATAAAAATAGAATCTGGGCAATAAAGTCAAGTCTAACCTTTTTTATCCTTTGTGCTTTGTCTAATTTCACGTGCTCCTAGGGTCCCGCATGCAGAGGTTCCACACCCGGCACTTCAGACCAGATTTCCTAGTGCAGAATGGCTGGGTCGACACCTCAGCTCCTGGGGCCCAGTGCAGACTCCACGATATAGAGCCTGAGCTACAGCCAACCCGGCCCTCGAGAGCTCCGCCGCCTCCCTCCCTCCCACTGACTCTGACAGGATCTCTACACAGCAGCCCAGCCCACAGCCCACGGGGTAGTGCATGCTCTCACCTCTCCATTCTCTGATCAAAATATAAAGTTTCCTTTGCTTGTGAACCAAACTCAGTCTCGATCTGTTGGCCCCAATGACACTGGGCAGGGGGACACTTGTTGGGGTCCACTCTGGAGGATCAGTAACAGAAATTGAGACTATTGTAACCTCAATGAACAGATGTGTGAGCCAAACTGTAGTTAACATAGAACAGTGTATAAGGCTCGGGTAAAATAAGATGCTTTTAACACTTCCATTTGATATTTCCATCACTTTTTATAAGCAAGTTCAGTGAAAAGGTTTGTCTTATTTGTCAGGTCAATATTAGAGAAACGAAGTGATTTCTTTCCAAGGATGTACATCTAATAATCTTGGTTAAACCTTCAATCTTGTTTTAAATGCTTTTCCATTGAAAATGATACCTCTCTTTCAGCTCCCCCATTTCTGAGAAGTATAAAATCTTATAATTTATTATTACCAAAGGGGAAAGGTGGGAGGAGGGATAAATTAACAGTTTGGAATGAACACATACACACTGCTATGTATAAAATAGATCATCAACAAGGAACTACTGTATAGCACAGGGAACTACACTCAACATTTTGCAATAACCTATGAGGGGAAATAATCTGAAAAAGAATAGATATTTTTATTGACATCATCTATCAATGACAGTTAAAGTGTAGCCTAAGGGAAGCTGGTGGTGAGTGCTTCTGACCCTGAAGACTTCAATCATCTAAAGTTTGGACTCTGCCTACTTCCCAAGGCCCTTAATGAACATATGTGTAGCCGTAGCTTAAAAACTTCCCCAGTTTGGGTTTCGGGGAGACACTGATTTTGAAAAAGCCCTGGTGTTCTCCTTACATGAATGGGACTCTTCCTACTGCTAAAACATGTCTGTCACACCCAGAGGATGGTATACCGTCTGATCGGGAAGAGTTTGGAAAAGGCATCTCATCTCCTCATCTCCTGGTGCTCGGGTTCACCCCTCCAGCGTCTTTACTAACAGTCTCCCCACTTGGAGATGTCAGCACTGTCAACATCCTGTTGCGTACAGTTTGGAATTTGTCCAGAGGATGAAGCGGAAGGATGAGGAACAATGAGAGACAAGTCCTAGGTGTTCAGACAGGCACATGTCACTCTAATTTCCAATCAGGAAGACGAATTGACCAAAGGCTAGGGTTGCCCATGGAAACAGTATAGGGCTTGAGGAAATCCCGCTGCTTTGTGGCCAGTTCCCATAAACACGAGTTGAACAATGGAACTCAGGGGCAGTAAAATTCACAAAACTGCAGAGTTGAAAATATCCATCACTGAAAAATGTCTTGAGGAAAGTCAGAGAAAAGGACTTGTAAGCAAGGGAGAATGGCAGGAAAGGGATTTGAGGAGGTAGAAAGGACTCGCCATTAAGCACAAGAAAAGGAGCTGAACATTGCCAACATTGCAGTTGGCCAAAAAGGGTGTATGCGTTCTTTTCTGTATATATTCAAGAAAAGGGCATACACTTTTTTAGCCAACCAAACAGGTGGGCACTGGAAGTCAATACCACAAAAGATATCACTTCGCATCAGTCAGAAGAGCCATCCTCATAAAGCGTAAACAACAGAAATGCAGGACAGGGCAACGAGAAGAGGGAGCCCTGTGAGACTTATAGTGGAAATGTATATTGCCAACGGCCATTCTGGAGAAGTGTATTGTGTTTACTAAAGCATCTAAAAAATGAGCTACAGAGCATAGGGCACTTGCACTCATGGGCGTATATCTTGGGAAAAACAAAAATCGAGAGGACACAGGCACCCCAATGTTTACCCCCTCTCTGTTTAAAAGATCCTTGACTAGGATATAACTTAAATGTCTCTGGAGGGAAAAAATGGATAGAGATGTGGTACTTAGGTAGAGTGGAATATTATTCAGCCTGGAAATCAATGAAATATGGCCAGTTGTAACAACTCCGGAGGAGTTACGTATGATCATTCTAAGTGACAGAATTCAAAAAGAAAAAGACACATATCATAAGATATCACTTAAAGGTGGAATCCAAAATGGCTACACATGAAATCAATTACAAAACAAAAACATAGTCAAATATGTAGAAAACACGCATAAGGCTGCTAAACGGGAAAGGTGGGGAGGGGTGAGGCATCATCCAGGAGGTTGAAATTAGCAAAGATACCATTCCAAATACCAAACTGATAATCAACAAGGCCTACACGGTAGCTAAAAGAACTGCACTCAGCACACTCAAGTCACCGGAAAAGAATATATACGACTGGTAAGAATCTGAAAAAGAATTTATTGATGTCTCTCTGTACGTGAATCAAGTGGATGTACAGCAGCAAGAAACAGAGCTTTGAAAATCAGCTGTAACCAATATAGTAATAAATTGAAAAAAATAAACGACAGAGAGACAGAGAAAACCTCTTACAACTTTTCCTCAGGGACGGTGATGCAACATGGATTGAACACATCTAGACCCACAGCAGGATGAGACATAAGGCTGGAAACTGTTTGCGCTAAGAGAAATGTGAGGTTGGGTGAGGAAATGCACACCCTTTAAAGTAATACTACCTGGTACCCATTCAATGGGTCCCAAATCTGCAGGTTCAAGGGATCTTCCTACAGCTAAAACATGCATGGAAAACCCAGAGGACTGTACACCATGTGATCGGGAGATGTGTCTAAAATGCACCTCATTTATCCTCTCCTGGTGCTCCTGTTCACCATTCCAGCCACGCTACTTAGAATCTCCCCACTTGGAGAATCAGCACATTTAAACTTCTGTTTCACACATTTTGCAAATTGTGAGGAGGATGAACGGGAAGAGGGGGAACCAATGAGAGAAGAGTTGTAGGGGTTTGGACGGGCACATATCACTCTAATTTCCCATTAAGAATAAGAATTAAAGAAAGGCTCAGCCTGCCTCGCCGGAGCCAAAATAGGGTCTGAAGCAATCCTGCGGGTTTGAGGCCAGCTCACAAAAGAGCAACTTAAAAAATGGAGCTCAGGGTCACTGCAATTCACAAACCTGCAGAGTTATAAATGAAAACTAACGTCCAAAAATATGTTGAGGTAAGGCAAAGAAGAGGATCTGAATGCAAGACAGAATTGCAAGAAACAGATTTCAAGAGATAGATTGGACTCGTCTTTAACGCACATGAAAAGCGGCAGAATTTCGACAATGATGCAGTTGGCCCAAAAGGGCGTATGCGTTTTTTCCTGATTATATCCAGGAAAAAACGCATACGCACTTTATGGGCAACGAAGCAAGCAAGCAATGCAAATGTGCACAACAAAGAAGTCTCACTTCCCACCGGTCAAAAGGGCCATCCTAAAAAATTGTAAAAACCAGAAATGCAGGACAGGCCATGGAGAACAGGGAGCCTTTATACGCTGATGGGCAGTGTGTGAACTGCCGAGAGCCACTCTGGAGAAGTGTATGGTGGTTCCTAAATCATCTAAAAAACAGAGCTACAGAGCATAGGACTCTTCCAATCATGGGAGTATATCTAGGGAAGTCTAAAAATCAACAAGACACAAGCACACCACAGTTTAGGGCTACTCTGTTTACAAGAACCTCAACTTCAGTACACCTTAAATATCCCAGGAAAGAGAACAATGGATAAAGAAGATGTGGTACATATGTACAATGGAATATCTCTTCACCATGAAATCAATGTAATAAGGCTAGTAGAAGGATAAAGAGTGGATTTAGGTCCGATAATACTACTTGAAATAAGTCAAACAGAAAAAGAAACATATCATAAGATATCACTTATAGAGGGAGGGTAAATATGGCTGCACAAGAAATGAATTACAGAACAGAACAGTGTCTCACATTTAGAAAACACACTTATGTCAGCTTAAGGGGAAAGGAGAGGTGGGGTGATGCATAAAACCAGAGTTTGAAATTAGCACAGATACCGTTCAATAAACCAAATAGGTATTAGACAAGATCTACACCTTGCTCAATGAACTGGCCTCAACACACCCTATACACCGCAGAGAAATATATCTGAGGAATAAGAATCTTAAAACCCATGTATTGATATATCTCCATAAGGGAATCAAGTGTGTGCAGAGCGGCACAAACACAGCAGTGAAAAGGAGCTAAACCCCATTATAGAAATAAATTTTAAAAACAAAACGCTGAAACAATGAAAGAGAGAAAAATTCTTACAAAATTCGCTCAGGGGCTGTGATGCAACCTGGATTGACCACATATAAACCCACAGCTGGATAAGACATAAGGCTGGACACTTGGGGCTGACAGGATTGGTGAGCTTTGGTGAGCAACTGCCGAAAGTTTAATGCAATACTTCATGCTACTCAGTCCAAGGGTCCCAACACTCCAGGTTGAAGGGAATCTTCCTACAGCTAAACCATGCTTGGGAAACCCAGCGACTGGTATACCATATGATCGGGAAAGGTTTCTAAAACGCACCTCATTTTTCCTCTCCTGGGGCTCCGGATCGACATTCCAGCCGCTTTACTAACAACATCCCCACATGGAGTCAATGCCTTTAAGTTCTGGTATCGCACAGTCTGCAGTTAGTGCAGAGGATGAATGGGAATAGGGGGAACCAGTGAGAAACTAGCTGTAGCGGTTTCAATGGGCACATGTCACTCTAATATCACATCAGTAAGAAGAATTAACCAAAGCCACAGCAAGGTGCCCCAGAAGAAAAATAGGGCTTCAAGGAATCCTGTGGTTACGGGGCAAGACCACAAAAATAAGAGCTAAAAAATGGAGCTAAGGGCCACTGCAATTCAAAAACCTGCAGAGTTATAAAGGCCAACTATTTTTAAAAAATATATTGAGGTAAGGCTATCAAGAGGCATTGAAAGCAAGGCAGAATTGCAGGAAACCGATTTCAGGAGGTAGACTGGAATTGCATTGAAAACATATGAAGAGAGTCAGAAATTCGACAATGATGCACTTGGCCAAAAAGGGCGTATGCGTTTTTTCCTGAATATATTCAGGAAAAAACGCATACGCCCTTTTTGGCCAACCAAGCAAGCTTGCAAAGGAAATCTGCACTACAATGAAGTCTCACTTCCACCTGGTCAAAAGGGCCATCTGAAAAAAGTGTAAAATCCATAAAGGCACGACAGGCCATGGAGAACTGGGAGCCTTCTTATGCTGATGGGCGGGATGTAAATTGCCAACAGCCACTCTGGAGAAGTGTATGGTGTTTCCTGAAACATCTAAAAAACAAAGCAACAGAGCCTAGGGCACTTCCACTTATGGTCCTATAGCTTAGGGAAATTAAAATCAAAAAGACACAGCCACCCCAAAGTTTGGGATGCCTCTGTTTACAAGAACCTCGTTTACCGTACAAGTTCAATATCGCAGAAAGTGAAAAATGGATAAAGAACTTGTGGTACTTACGTACAATGCAATATCACTAAGCAATGAAATCTATGTCATCAGGCCCGTAGCAGCATAATGAGTGGATTCAGGTATGATGATTCGAACTGAAATAAGTCACACAGAAAAGAAACATCATAAGGTATCACTAATACACAGAATGTGAACTTGGCTACACAAGAACTGAATTACAAAACAGAACAGTGTCTCAAGTTTAGAAAACCAACTTATGCTTGCTTAACGGGGAAGGTGAGTTGGGGTGCTGCATAAAACCAGAGATTGAAATGAGCACAGATAAAGTTCCTTAAGCCAAATATGGAATAGACAAGAGCTACTCCTTGCTCAACGAAATGGACTCAACACCTCATATTAAACGCCTAAGAATGTACCTGACTAGTAAGTATCTTAAAACCTATGGATTGCTATGTCTCCAAAAGAGAATCAAGCGTGTGTACAGGGGCATAAACGCAGCAGTGATAGGATTGGAAAGGTTCAGTGAGCAAATGAAGACCCTTTGAAGTCATATTGCATGGTACCCATTACACGGGTCTCAACTCTCCAGGTTTAAGGTATTCTTCCTTCAGCTAAAACATGCATGTGGAACCCAGAGTATGATCAACCGTGTGAACGGGAGACGTGTTCAAATATGTCTCAGTTTTCCTCCCCTGGTACTCGGGTGCAACATTCCAGATGCTTTACTAAAACTCTCCCTACTTGGAGAGTCAGTGCCTTTAACCTCCTGTTTGCCCCAGTTTGCAATTTCTGCGGAAGATGAACAGGAATAGGGAGAACCAATGAGAGACTAGCTGGAGGTGTCTGGACGGGCAAATTTAACTCTCATTTCCCACCAGGAAGAGGAAATAACCAAAGGCTCAGCGTGCCGTGCCGGAACCAGATTAGGGCCTGAAGCCATGCTGCGGTGTTGCGGCCAGGTCACAAGAAAGCGAGTTGAAGAAAGGAGCTCAGGGGCACTGTAATTCACAAACCTGCAGAGTTATAAATGACAGCTATCGTCCAAAAATAGACTGAAGTAAGGCTGCCAAGAGGACTTGAAAGCGGGGCAGAATTGCAGGAAACCGATTTCAGGAGGTAGACTGGAATTGCATTGAAAGCGTAGGAAAAGAGGCAGAACGTCCACAATGATGCACTTGGCCAAAAGGGCATATGCGTTTTTTCCTGAATATATTCAGGAAAAAATGCATACGCCCTTTTTGGCCAACCAAGCAAGCTTGCAAAGGAAATCTGCACTACAATGAAGCCTCACTTCCGCCTGGTCAAAAGGGCCATCAGAATAAAGTGTAAAATCCAGAAAGGCAGGACAGGCCATGGAGGACTGGGAGCCTTGTTATGCTGATGGGCGGGATGTAAATTGCCAACAGACACTCGGGAGAAGTGTATGGTGTTTCCTGAAACATCTAAAAAACAAAGCAACAGAGCCTAGGGCACTTCCACTTATGGTCCTATAGCTTAGGGAAATTAATATCAAAAAGACACAGCAACCCCAAAATTTGGGACGGCTCTTTTTACAGGAATCTCTTCTACGGCACAAGTTAAATATCCCAGAGAGCAAATAATGGATAAAGAAGTTGCGGTACTTCTGTACAACAGAATACCACTCAGCAATGAAATCTATGTCACCAGGCCCGTACCAGCATAATGAGTGGATTGAGGCACGATGATTCTAAGTGAAATAAGTCACACAGAAAAAGAAACCTCATAAGGTATCACTAATACACGGAATGTGAACTTGGCTACACATGAACTGAATTACAAAACAGAACAGGGTCTCAAGTTTAGAAAACCAACTTATGCCTGCTTAAGGGGGAAGGTGAGTTGGGGTGCTGCATAAAAGCAGAGTTTGAAATTAGCACAGATACCGTTCCATAAGCCAAATATGTAATAGACAAGAGCTACCCCTTGCTCAACGAAATGGATTCAACAATGAGGTATCACCTCACACCTGGTAGAATAGGCATCTTTGAAAATCTACAAACAAAAAATGCTGGAAAGGGTGTGGAGAAAAGGAACCCTCTTCCACTATTGTTGGGAATATAAATTGATACAGTCATTATGGAGAACAATATGGAATTTCTTAAGAAACTAACAATAGAATTACCATATGATACAGCAATCCCAGTACTGGACATATACCCAGACAAAACCATAAATCAAAAAGAGTCATTCACCGCAATGTTCATTGCATCACTATTTACAATATCGAGGTAATGGAAGCAACCTAAATGCCCACAGACAGACGAATGCATAAAGCTGTGGTACATATATAAAATGGAATATTACTCATCCATGAAAAGGAATGAAATTGGGTCATTTGTAGAGACGTCGATGGATCTAGAGACTGTCATACAGAGTGAAGTAAGTCAGAAAGAGAAAAACAAATCTTGTATATTCATGCATATATGTGGAACCTAGAAAAACTGTACAGATTCACCATTTTGCAAGGCATAAATAGAGCAACAGATGTAGACAACAAACGTATGGACAACAAGGGGGGAAAGCTGTTGGGGGGGTGGTGGTGGGAGGAGTTGAGAGACTGGGATTGGCATGTATACATTTATATGTATAAAATAGATAACCAATAAGAACCTGCTGTATAAAAATATAAAATAAAATTCAAAATTAAAAAGAAGTAAAATTTAAAAAATAAAACAGAAAAAACAATTATTCCCTGCACATACATGTATTTATATGAATAAATTATTTCCATGCTTATATCTGTAAATACAAAAAAGAGGAATAAAATCTACCTTGAAGCAAAAACGAAAAAGAGAAAAAAAACACAGAACCCACCAGTTACACAGAGGAAAACCGTATCAGGGCACTTGCTCCAGTTGTAAACAATTCTGAAGTTGGTCAGTGGTGGGGAATCGTCTCCCATTCAGCCAGCAGCCCCCACGCAACAAGCGTCCTCATTGCAAAGCTGGGGCACCGTGCCGAGGCATCTGTGAGTAAACGTGAGCTGAGCCCCAGGCCAGTTGCTGCTGAACTATTCCCACCCGTCCCAGGTAAAACACCTGAATATATACAAGGACTTGAAAGCCTAGAGGAAGGGCCATAGAGCCACACGAGTGACAGCATGCCGGCCGACTTGGTGCCTGCAGGCCAGCCAGGATGGTCCTGGCCCTGGGTGCTCTTCTGGAAGATTTCCATTTCCCTGCCTGAGATACCCGTCCTGTCCCTGCCCCCACTGCTTTTTTCCTTCCTCACCTCTGCCCAGGGAGAAATTCCAGCAGCAGGTATGGGTGACACACCCTCTTCTTTAGCAGGTGGCAGCCTGGCAACTGCTGCAGAAAGTCCAGCAGAGCCCCACTCACACTGGGCCACCCACAAAGCCGTGGCCTCTCACTCCCTCCCACCAGCCCAGCCCCGAGACTGCTGACAGGGCAGAGAAAATGGCGTCAGGCACGGCTGCAGGGGCTCTTGCTGCCTGGAGTGGTATTTATATTGATCTCAACCCAGGCACACCTGGGGAGGGCTGGCCGGCACGGTAAGGCTGCCCAGGTCAGCCAATCATCACCCCTCAGGGGCTCACAGTTGCAGAAAATGGAACTTGCTGAACCGGCCAGGTCCAAGGAACAGGTGTGGGCTCCTGAGAGTCAGGATAGACAAGGGGCTGCAGCTTTGGCTTGTTTTCTAATCATTTTATCTGGCCCATGAGTGGGAGACAACTTCAAGAAAACCCTCTCCTAATGAGAGGAACCCAGGAGTCAGGGAGAGGAGGGGTGGGTGGTGGTTGGAGACAGAGGCCTGGTGCCCCGGGTGCAGTGGAAGTCTCTGGAAGACCAGGTGGAGGGAGGCCTCACGGAGTGATGCCCAGGGTCACAGACCTGTCGCAGCTGCTGTTTGTTAGTTCAAGTCCTGCTCTGAGGTGCTCTGTGTCAGCTCTGAGCGACAGGTGAGCTGGGGGTGCTCTGCAATGAGGGCTATGTGCACGGTTCCTGTGTGCCCAGCCCTGCCACGGTACCTGCAAGGGTAGCTCTGTATCCTGGGAGGGGCCTGACCACGAGAGCCCCGTGGGATGGGGTGGGGGTGGGGTACCTGCCCAGGTGAGCTCCATATTCTGGGATTGTTCTGACCACGAGAGCCCCATGGGCCGCTGGGGACCTGGTAAAGGATGTCAGGACAGTCAGTGAAGCCACTGAGGATATACCTCCAGTTGCTCCTAATTCCTACACCCTGCTGGTCATTCTACCAACCACCAGGACATGGTATTCTGTATTAGTCTTCAATGATGCCTTCTTTTGTATTCCATTAGTCCCAGAGTCACAAGAAATTTTGGCTTGTGAGTGGCAGGACTCAACATACAACTAAAACAATACTTCCGGGCCGTCTGGCCCCAAGGGTGCAAAAATTCCCACACCATCTTTGGGGAAAGCTTAGCTAAAGACCTAAAAGTTCTACCTCTGGAAAAGGAAACCCTCCTTCAATATGCAGACGACATTCTGATCACCAGCCCTACTAAGGAGGCCTCTGAACTACCAAGCCAATAAAGGATAGAAGTTGTCCAAGAAAAAGCTCAAATATCACAGACTGCGGTGACCTGCCTGGGCTTCATTCTCACAGAAGGTCAGAGAAGCCCATCCCAGGAAAGGGAAGAAACCATTTTCAGCCTTACCCCTTTCTAAAACTAGAAGACAGCTTAGGGGTTCCTGGGGAGGCCAGGGTTTGCTGCTTCTGGATCCCTAACTACAGTCTACTAGCTGGGCCTCTATATGAAACACTGAAAGGAAAAGATGATGATCCTTTTGAATAGAATCCAGAAGTGGCCTTTCAAGAATGGAAAGAGCAGTCAATTCAGACCCTTGCCCTGGAACTCCCTAATTTAGCTAAACCCTTTGACCTTTACATTCCCGGTGAAAGGTGAATCGCCATTGGAGAATTAGTGCAAAAACTGGGACCACTTGAAATGGAACAATGCAAGAATGCCATCCAGGTAGGATAAACTACGGTCACTAAGGGGCTTGGCCCACTGCCACATCTGGCCAAGATACTGGCGGTATCTAAAAACCTGGAAATCAGCAGCCCAAAAGGCCACCTCCCTCCTAAGGGAAAAGGACCCCACGTGGTGATCCTAACCACCAACCATGCCCTGAAGTTGCAGGGTTCGCTCCGTGGGCACACCGACCTCGAGTGAGGAGGCCCTCCAACTCCAACATCCAGAGAGATAACCGGGGGCAACAGGGCACCATGACGACTCGTGTGAACATCACTTGACCTGGAGTTTCTCTCATAAAACAACAAGAGTGTGTCCCAAAAGAGTAGACTACTGCTTGCAGGACTTACTGCACCCAGAGGGGAGCTAATAATCTTGGCGGGGGAACAGTATACCACACTGTCACCATAGAAAAGCCTACAGACACCGTGATGATGGTGGCCAATAAGACCGGCTGGACTCCTGTTTACTTCAAAAGGCTGTTGACTCAGTAGCCATCATGGTCCTTGGTCACCACTGACCCTGGACTGTCTGGGAGTTGAGCGGGCAGGGCTCTGACACCTGGTGCTGTTTGTACGTTAATTCAGGGGCCTAACTGAAGAAAGCGCAGACTACTGGTCAGAGCATCTAGGCTGGCAGAGACGGTCAGCCTAAGGTGGCCGAACAAATGTGGGGCGGGGTGAAACCGGCCCCCACAGCGTCTCTGCACATCTCTTTCCTGGACCCTTAAAGGTCATTAGAATCTATAACACTTCCAATGCTGGTGCTCAGGTGGACGAGCAGGGAGGCAGGGGTCCTGGGGACAATCAACGTCACCGGGAGGCTGCTGGGGAGAAGCTCTGACCCTCGCCCCAGGGTATGAGGGCTCCCAACTCAGCACTCAGCAGTTACAGAAGAAGGGTCTGCACCCTCAGCACTCCAAGAATGAGGAACGGGACAAAAGGCAGAGGAGGGGTTTGTCCCCAGCAAAGCCCATTAAAAATCCCTGGGAGATAAAAATAGAATCTGGGCAATAAAGTCAAGTCTAACCTTTTTTATCCTTTGTGCTTTGTCTAATTTCACGTGCTCCTAGGGTCCCGCATGCAGAGGTTCCACACCCGGCACTTCAGACCAGATTTCCTAGTGCAGAATGGCTGGGTCGACACCTCAGCTCCTGGGGCCCAGTGCAGACTCCACGATATAGAGCCTGAGCTACAGCCAACCCGGCCCTCGAGAGCTCCGCCGCCTCCCTCCCTCCCACTGACTCTGACAGGATCTCTACACAGCAGCCCAGCCCACAGCCCACGGGGTAGTGCATGCTCTCACCTCTCCATTCTCTGATCAAAATATAAAGTTTCCTTTGCTTGTGAACCAAACTCAGTCTCGATCTGTTGGCCCCAATGACACTGGGCAGGGGGACACTTGTTGGGGTCCACTCTGGAGGATCAGTAACAGAAATTGAGACTATTGTAACCTCAATGAACAGATGTGTGAGCCAAACTGTAGTTAACATAGAACAGTGTATAAGGCTCGGGTAAAATAAGATGCTTTTAACACTTCCATTTGATATTTCCATCACTTTTTATAAGCAAGTTCAGTGAAAAGGTTTGTCTTATTTGTCAGGTCAATATTAGAGAAACGAAGTGATTTCTTTCCAAGGATGTACATCTAATAATCTTGGTTAAACCTTCAATCTTGTTTTAAATGCTTTTCCATTGAAAATGATACCTCTCTTTCAGCTCCCCCATTTCTGAGAAGTATAAAATCTTATAATTTATTATTACCAAAGGGGAAAGGTGGGAGGAGGGATAAATTAACAGTTTGGAATGAACACATACACACTGCTATGTATAAAATAGATCATCAACAAGGAACTACTGTATAGCACAGGGAACTACACTCAACATTTTGCAATAACCTATAAGGGGAAATAATCTGAAAAAGAATAGATATTTTTATTGACATCATCTATCAATGACAGTTAAAGTGTAGCCTAAGGGAAGCTGGTGGTGAGTGCTTCTGACCCTGAAGACTTCAATCATCTAAAGTTTGGACTCTGCCTACTTCCCAAGGCCCTTAATGAACATATGTGTAGCCGTAGCTTAAAAAATTCCCCAGTTTGGGTTTCGGGGAGACACTGATTTTGAAAAAGCCCTGGTGTTCTCCTTACATGAATGGGACTCTTCCTACTGCTAAAACATGTCTGTCACACCCAGAGGATGGTATACCGTCTGATCGGGAAGAGTTTGGAAAAGGCATCTCATCTCCTCATCTCCTGGTGCTCGGGTTCACCCCTCCAGCGTCTTTACTAACAGTCTCCCCACTTGGAGATGTCAGCACTGTCAACATCCTGTTGCGTACAGTTTGGAATTTGTCCAGAGGATGAAGCGGAAGGATGAGGAACAATGAGAGACAAGTCCTAGGTGTTCAGACAGGCACATGTCACTCTAATTTCCAATCAGGAAGACGAATTGACCAAAGGCTAGGGTTGCCCATGGAAACAGTATAGGGCTTGAGGAAATCCCGCTGCTTTGTGGCCAGTTCCCATAAACACGAGTTGAACAATGGAACTCAGGGGCAGTAAAATTCACAAAACTGCAGAGTTGAAAATATCCATCACTGAAAAATGTCTTGAGGAAAGTCAGAGAAAAGGACTTGTAAGCAAGGGAGAATGGCAGGAAAGGGATTTGAGGAGGTAGAAAGGACTCGCCATTAAGCACAAGAAAAGGAGCTGAACATTGCCAACATTGCAGTTGGCCAAAAAGGGTGTATGCGTTCTTTTCTGTATATATTCAAGAAAAGGGCATACACTTTTTTAGCCAACCAAACAGGTGGGCACTGGAAGTCAATACCACAAAAGATATCACTTCGCATCAGTCAGAAGAGCCATCCTCATAAAGCGTAAACAACAGAAATGCAGGACAGGGCAACGAGAAGAGGGAGCCCTGTGAGACTTATAGTGGAAATGTATATTGCCAACGGCCATTCTGGAGAAGTGTATTGTGTTTACTAAAGCATCTAAAAAATGAGCTACAGAGCATAGGGCACTTGCACTCATGGGCGTATATCTTGGGAAAAACAAAAATCGAGAGGACACAGGCACCCCAATGTTTACCCCCTCTCTGTTTAAAAGATCCTCGACTAGGATATAACTTAAATGTCTCTGGAGGGAAAAAATGGATAGAGATGTGGTACTTAGGTAGAGTGGAATATTATTCAGCCTGGAAATCAATGAAATATGGCCAGTTGTAACAACTCCGGAGGAGTTACGTATGATCATTCTAAGTGACAGAATTCAAAAAGAAAAAGACACATATCATAAGATATCACTTAAAGGTGGAATCCAAAATGGCTACACATGAAATCAATTACAAAACAAAAACATAGTCAAATATGTAGAAAACACGCATAAGGCTGCTAAACGGGAAAGGTGGGGAGGGGTGAGGCATCATCCAGGAGGTTGAAATTAGCAAAGATACCATTCCAAATACCAAACTGATAATCAACAAGGCCTACACGGTAGCTAAAAGAACTGCACTCAGCACACTCAAGTCACCGGAAAAGAATATATACGACTGGTAAGAATCTGAAAAAGAATTTATTGATGTCTCTCTGTACGTGAATCAAGTGGATGTACAGCAGCAAGAAACAGAGCTTTGAAAATCAGCTGTAACCAATATAGTAATAAATTGAAAAAAATAAACGACAGAGAGACAGAGAAAACCTCTTACAACTTTTCCTCAGGGACGGTGATGCAACATGGATTGAACACATCTAGACCCACAGCAGGATGAGACATAAGGCTGGAAACTGTTTGCGCTAAGAGAAATGTGAGGTTGGGTGAGGAAATGCACACCCTTTAAAGTAATACTACCTGGTACCCATTCAATGGGTCCCAAATCTGCAGGTTCAAGGGATCTTCCTACAGCTAAAACATGCATGGAAAACCCAGAGGACTGTACACCATGTGATCGGGAGATGTGTCTAAAATGCACCTCATTTATCCTCTCCTGGTGCTCCTGTTCACCATTCCAGCCACGCTACTTAGAATCTCCCCACTTGGAGAATCAGCACATTTAAACTTCTGTTTCACACATTTTGCAAATTGTGAGGAGGATGAACGGGAAGAGGGGGAACCAATGAGAGAAGAGTTGTAGGGGTTTGGACGGGCACATATCACTCTAATTTCCCATTAAGAATAAGAATTAAAGAAAGGCTCAGCCTGCCTCGCCGGAGCCAAAATAGGGCCTGAAGCAATCCTGCGGGTTTGAGGCCAGCTCACAAAAGAGCAACTTAAAAAATGGAGCTCAGGGTCACTGCAATTCACAAACCTGCAGAGTTATAAATGAAAACTAACGTCCAAAAATATGTTGAGGTAAGGCAAAGAAGAGGATCTGAATGCAAGACAGAATTGCAAGAAACAGATTTCAAGAGATAGATTGGACTCGTCTTTAACGCACATGAAAAGCGGCAGAATTTCGACAATGATGCAGTTGGCCCAAAAGGGCGTATGCGTTTTTTCCTGATTATATCCAGGAAAAAACGCATACGCACTTTATGGGCAACGAAGCAAGCAAGCAATGCAAATGTGCACAACAAAGAAGTCTCACTTCCCACCGGTCAAAAGGGCCATCCTAAAAAATTGTAAAAACCAGAAATGCAGGACAGGCCATGGAGAACAGGGAGCCTTTATACGCTGATGGGCAGTGTGTGAACTGCCGAGAGCCACTCTGGAGAAGTGTATGGTGGTTCCTAAATCATCTAAAAAACAGAGCTACAGAGCATAGGACTCTTCCAATCATGGGAGTATATCTAGGGAAGTCTAAAAATCAACAAGACACAAGCACACCACAGTTTAGGGCTACTCTGTTTACAAGAACCTCAACTTCAGTACACCTTAAATATCCCAGGAAAGAGAACAATGGATAAAGAAGATGTGGTACATATGTACAATGGAATATCTCTTCACCATGAAATCAATGTAATAAGGCTAGTAGAAGGATAAAGAGTGGATTTAGGTCCGATAATACTACTTGAAATAAGTCAAACAGAAAAAGAAACATATCATAAGATATCACTTATAGAGGGAGGGTAAATATGGCTGCACAAGAAATGAATTACAGAACAGAACAGTGTCTCACATTTAGAAAACACACTTATGTCAGCTTAAGGGGAAAGGAGAGGTGGGGTGATGCATAAAACCAGAGTTTGAAATTAGCACAGATACCGTTCAATAAACCAAATAGGTATTAGACAAGATCTACACCTTGCTCAATGAACTGGCCTCAACACACCCTATACACCGCAGAGAAATATATCTGAGGAATAAGAATCTTAAAACCCATGTATTGATATATCTCCATAAGGGAATCAAGTGTGTGCAGAGCGGCACAAACACAGCAGTGAAAAGGAGCTAAACCCCATTATAGAAATAAATTTTAAAAACAAAACGCTGAAACAATGAAAGAGAGAAAAATTCTTACAAAATTCGCTCAGGGGCTGTGATGCAACCTGGATTGACCACATATAAACCCACAGCTGGATAAGACATAAGGCTGGACACTTGGGGCTGACAGGATTGGTGAGCTTTGGTGAGCAACTGCCGAAAGTTTAATGCAATACTTCATGCTACTCAGTCCAAGGGTCCCAACACTCCAGGTTGAAGGGAATCTTCCTACAGCTAAACCATGCTTGGGAAACCCAGCGACTGGTATACCATATGATCGGGAAAGGTTTCTAAAACGCACCTCATTTTTCCTCTCCTGGGGCTCCGGATCGACATTCCAGCCGCTTTACTAACAACATCCCCACATGGAGTCAATGCCTTTAAGTTCTGGTATCGCACAGTCTGCAGTTAGTGCAGAGGATGAATGGGAATAGGGGGAACCAGTGAGAAACTAGCTGTAGCGGTTTCAATGGGCACATGTCACTCTAATATCACATCAGTAAGAAGAATTAACCAAAGGCACAGCAAGGTGCCCCAGAAGAAAAATAGGGCTTCAAGGAATCCTGTGGTTACGGGGCAAGACCACAAAAATAAGAGCTAAAAAATGGAGCTAAGGGCCACTGCAATTCAAAAACCTGCAGAGTTATAAAGGCCAACTATTTTTAAAAAATATATTGAGGTAAGGCTATCAAGAGGCATTGAAAGCAAGGCAGAATTGCAGGAAACCGATTTCAGGAGGTAGACTGGAATTGCATTGAAAACATATGAAGAGAGTCAGAAACTCGACAATGATGCACTTGGCCAAAAAGGGCGTATGCGTTTTTTCCTGAATATATTCAGGAAAAAACGCATACGCCCTTTTTGGCCAACCAAGCAAGCTTGCAAAGGAAATCTGCACTACAATGAAGTCTCACTTCCACCTGGTCAAAAGGGCCATCTGAAAAAAGTGTAAAATCCATAAAGGCACGACAGGCCATGGAGAACTGGGAGCCTTCTTATGCTGATGGGCGGGATGTAAATTGCCAACAGCCACTCTGGAGAAGTGTATGGTGTTTCCTGAAACATCTAAAAAACAAAGCAACAGAGCTTAGGGCACTTCCACTTATGGTCCTATAGCTTAGGGAAATTAAAATCAAAAAGACACAGCCACCCCAAAGTTTGGGATGCCTCTGTTTACAAGAACCTCGTTTACCGTACAAGTTCAATATCGCAGAAAGTGAAAAATGGATAAAGAACTTGTGGTACTTACGTACAATGCAATATCACTAAGCAATGAAATCTATGTCATCAGGCCCGTAGCAGCATAATGAGTGGATTCAGGTATGATGATTCGAACTGAAATAAGTCACACAGAAAAGAAACATCATAAGGTATCACTAATACACAGAATGTGAACTTGGCTACACATGAACTGAATTACAAAACAGAACAGTGTCTCAAGTTTAGAAAACCAACTTATGCTTGCTTAACGGGGAAGGTGAGTTGGGGTGCTGCATAAAACCAGAGATTGAAATGAGCACAGATAAAGTTCCTTAAGCCAAATATGGAATAGACAAGAGCTACTCCTTGCTCAACGAAATGGACTCAACACCCCATATTAAACGCCTAAGAATGTACCTGACTAGTAAGTATCTTAAAACCTATGGATTGCTATGTCTCCAAAAGAGAATCAAGCGTGTGTACAGGGGCATAAACGCAGCAGTGATAGGATTGTAGAGGTTCGGTGAGCAAATGAAGACCCTTTGAAGTCATATTGCATGGTACCCATTACACGGGTCTCAACTCTCCAGGTTTAAGGTATTCTTCCTTCAGCTAAAACATGCATGTGGAACCCAGAGTATGATCAACCGTGTGAACGGGAGACGTGTTCAAATATGTCTCAGTTTTCCTCCCCTGGTACTCGGGTGCAACATCCCAGAAGCTTTACTAACACTCTCTCTACTTGGAGAGTCAGTGCCTTTAACCTCCTGTTTGCCCCAGTTTGCAATTTCTGCGGAAGATGAACAGGAATAGCGAGAAACAATGAGAGACTACCTGGAGGTGTCTGAACGGGCAAATTTAACTCTCATTTCCCACCAGGAAGAGGAATTAACCAAAGGCTCAGCGTGCCATGCCGGAACCACATTAGGGCCTGAAGACATCCTGTGGTGTTGCGGCCAGCTCACAAGAAAGCGAGTTGAAGAAAGGAGCTCAGGGGCACTGTAATTCACAAACCTGCAGAGTTATAAATGACAGCTATCGTCCAAAAATAGACTGAAGTAAGGCTGCCAAGAGGACTTGAAAGCGGGGCAGAATTGCAGGAAACCGATTTCAGGAGGTAGACAGGAACTGCATTTCAAGCATAGAAAAAGAGGCAGAACGTCCACAGTGATGCACTTGCCCAAAAAGGGCATATGCGTTTTTTCCTGAATATATTCAGGAAAACACACATAGGCGCTTTTTGGCCAACCAAGCAAGCTTGCAAAGGAAATCTGCACTACAATGAAGTCTCACTTCCCCCCGGTCAAAAGGGCCATCTGAAAAAAGTGTAAAATCCAGAAAGGCAGAACAGGCCATGGAGAACTGGGAGCCTTGTTATGCTGATGGGCGGGATGTAAATTGCCAACAGACACTCTGGAGAAGTGTATGGTGTTTCCTGAAACATCTAAAAAACAAAACAACAGAGCCTAGGGCACTTCCATTTATGGTCCTATAGCTTAGGGAAATTAAAATCAAAAAGACACAGCCACCCCAACGTTTGGAACGGCTCTGTTTACAAGAACCTCGTTTACAGTACAAGTTCAACATCGCAGAAAGTGAAAAATGGATAAAGAAGTTGTGGTATTCACTTACAAAGCAATATCACTCAGCAATGAAATCTATGTCATCAGGGCCTTAGCAGCACAATGAGTGGATTCAGGTATGATGATTCTAACTGAAATAAGTCACACAGAAAAAGAAACATCATAAGATATCACTAGTAAACGAAATGTAAACTTGGTTACACAGGAACTGAATTACAGAACAGAACAGGGTCTCAAATTTAGAAAACCAACTTATGCTTGCTTAAGGGGAAAGGTGAGTTGGGGTGCTGCATAAAACCAGAGATTGAAATGAGCACAGATAAAGTTCCTTAAGCCAAATATGGAATAGACAAGAGCTACTCCTTGCTCAACGAAATGGACTCAACACCGCATATTAAACGCCTAAGAATGTACCTGACTAGTAAGTATCTTAAAACCTATGGATTGCTATGTCTCCAAAAGAGAATCAAGCATGTGTACAGGGGCATAAATGCAGCAGTGATAGGATTGGAGGGGTTCGTGAGCAAATGAAGACCCTTTGAAGTCATATTGCATGGTACCCATTCCACGGGTTTCAACTACCCAGGTTTAAGATATTCTTCCTTCAGCTAAAACATGCATGTGTCCCTAGAGTATGATCAACCATGTGATCGGGAGACGTGTTCAAATATGTCTCAGTTTTCGTACCCTGGTACTCAGGTGCAACATTCCAGACGCTTTACTAACACTCTCCCGACTTGTAGAGTCAGTCCCTTTAACCTCCTGTTTGGCCCAGTTTGCAATTTCTGCGGAAGATGAACAGGAATAGCGAGAACCAATGAGAGACTAGCTGGAGGTGTCTGGACGGGCAAATTTAACTCTCATTTCCCACCAGGAAGAGGAATTAACCAAAGGCTCAGCATGCCGGGCCGGAACCAGTTTAGGGCCTGAAGCCATCCTGCGGTGTTGCAGCCAGCTCACAAGAAAGCGAGTTGAAGAAAGGAGCTCAGGGGCACTGTAATTCACAAACCTGCAGAGTTATAAATGACAGCTATCGTCCAAAAATAGACTGAAGTAAGGCTGCCAAGAGGACTTGAAAGCGGGGCAGAATTGCAGGAAACCGATTTCAGGAGGTAGACTGGAATTGCATTGAAAGCATAGGAAAAGAGGCAGAACGTCCACAATGATGCACTTGGCCAAAAAGGGCATATGCGTTTTTTCCTGAATATATTCAGGAAAAAACGCATACGCCCTCTTTGGCCAACCAAGCAAGCTTGCAAAGAAAATCTGCACTACAATGAAGTCTCACTTCCCCCCGGTCAAAAGGGCCATCAGTATAAAGTGTAAAATCCAGAAAGGCAGGACAGGCCATGGAGAACTGGGAGCCTTGTTATGCTGATGGGCGGGATGTAAATTGCCAACAGACACTCTGGAGAAGTGTATGGTGTTTCCTGAAACATCTAAAAAACAAAACAACAGAGCCTAGGGCACTTCCACTTACGGTCCTATAGCTTAGGGAAATTAAAATCAAAAAGACACAGCCACCCCAACGTTTGGAACGGCTCTGTTTACCAGATCCTCGTTTACAGTACAAGTTCAACATCGCAGAAAGTGAAAAATGGATAAAGAAGTTGTGGTATTTACTTACAAAGCAATATCACTCAGCAATGAAATCTATGTCATCAGGCCCTTAGCAGCACAATGAGTGGATTCAGGTACGGTGATTCGAACTGAAATAAGTCACACAGAAAAAGAAACATCATAAGATATCACTAATAAACGGAATGTAAACTTGGTTACACAGGAACTGAATTACAGAACAGAACAGGGTCTCAAATTTAGAAAACCAACTTATGCTTGCTTAAGGGGAAAGGTGAGTTGGGGTGCTGCATAAAACCAGAGATTGAAATGAGCACAGATAAAGTTCCTTAAGCCAAATATGGAATAGACAAGAGCTACTCCTTGCTCAACGAAATGGACTCAACACCGCATATTAAACGCCTAAGAATGTACCTGACTAGTAAGTATCTTAAAACCTATGGATTGCTATGTCTCCAAAAGAGAATCAAGCATGTGTACAGGGGCATAAATGCAGCAGTGATAGGATTGGAGGGGTTCGTGAGCAAATGAAGACCCTTTGAAGTCATATTGCATGGTACCCATTCCACGGGTTTCAACTACCCAGGTTTAAGATATTCTTCCTTCAGCTAAAACATGCATGTGTCCCTAGAGTATGATCAACCATGTGATCGGGAGACGTGTTCAAATATGTCTCAGTTTTCGTACCCTGGTACTCAGGTGCAACATTCCAGACGCTTTACTAACACTCTCCCGACTTGGAGAGTCAGTCCCTTTAACCTCCTGTTTGGCCCAGTTTGCAATTTCTGCGGAAGATGAACAGGAATAGCGAGAACCAATGAGAGACTAGCTGGAGGTGTCTGGACGGGCAAATTTAACTCTCATTTCCCACCAGGAAGAGGAATTAACCAAAGGCTCAGCATGCCGGGCCGGAACCAGATTAGGGCCTGAAGCCATCCTGCGGTGTTGCAGCCAGCTCACAAGAAAGCGAGTTGAAGAAAGGAGCTCAGGGGCACTGTAATTCACAAACCTGCAGAGTTATAAATGACAGCTATCGTCCAAAAATAGACTGAAGTAAGGCTGCCAAGAGGACTTGAAAGCGGGGCAGAATTGCAGGAAACCGATTTCAGGAGGTAGACTGGAATTGCATTGAAAGCATAGGAAAAGAGGCAGAACGTCCACAATGATGCACTTGGCCAAAAAGGGCATATGCGTTTTTTCCTGAATATATTCAGGAAAAAACGCATACGCCCTCTTTGGCCAACCAAGCAAGCTTGCAAAGAAAATCTGCACTACAATGAAGTCTCACTTCCCCCCGGTCAAAAGGGCCATCAGTATAAAGTGTAAAATCCAGAAAGGCAGGACAGGCCATGGAGAACTGGGAGCCTTGTTATGCTGATGGGCGGGATGTAAATTGCCAACAGACACTCTGGAGAAGTGTATGGTGTTTCCTGAAACATCTAAAAAACAAAACAACAGAGCCTAGGGCACTTCCACTTACGGTCCTATAGCTTAGGGAAATTAAAATCAAAAAGACACAGCCACCCCAACGTTTGGAACGGCTCTGTTTACCAGATCCTCGTTTACAGTACAAGTTCAACATCACAGAAAGTGAAAAATGGATAAAGAAGTTGTGGTATTTACTTACAAAGCAATATCACTCAGCAATGAAATCTATGTCATCAGGCCCTTAGCAGCACAATGAGTGGATTCAGGTACGGTGATTCGAACTGAAATAAGTCACACAGAAAAAGAAACATCATAAGATATCACTAATAAACGGAATGTAAACTTGGTTACACAGGAACTGAATTACAGAACAGAACAGGGTCTCAAATTTAGAAAACCAACTTATGCTTGCTTAAGGGGAAAGGTGAGTTGGGGTGCTGCATAAAACCAGAGATTGAAATGAGCACAAATAAAGTTCCTTAAGCCAAATATGGAATAGACAAGAGCTACTTCTTGCTCAACGAAATGGACTCAACACCGCATATTAAACGCCTAAGAATGTACCTGACTAGTAAGTATCTTAAAACCTATGGATTGCTATGTCTCCAAAAGAGAATCAAGCATGTGTACAGGGGCATAAACGCAGCAGTGATAGGATTGGAGAGGTTCGTGAGCAAATGAAGACCCTTTGAAGTCATATTGCATGGTACCCATTCCTCGGGTTTCAACTACCCAGGTTTAAGATATTCTTCCTTCAGCTAAAACATGCATGTGTCCCTAGAGTATGATCAACCATGTGATCGGGAGACGTGTTCAAATATGTCTCAGTTTTCGTACCCTGGTACTCGGGTGCAACATTCCAGACGCTTTACTAACAGTCTCCCGACTTGGAGAGTCAGTCCCTTTAACCTCCTGTTTGGCCCAGTTTGCAATTTCTGCGGAAGATGAACAGGAATAGCGAGAACCAATGAGAGACTAGCTGGAGGTGTCTGGACGGGCAAATTTAACTCTCATTTCCCACCAGGAAGAGGAATTAACCAAAGGCTCAGCGTGCCGTGCCGGAACCAGATTAGGGCCTGAAGCCATGCTGCGGTGTTGCGGCCAGGTCACAAGAAAGCGAGTTGAAGAAAGGAGCTCAGGGGCACTGTAATTCACAAACCTGCAGAGTTATAAATGACAGCTATCGTCCAAAAATAGACTGAAGTAAGGCTGCCAAGAGGACTTGAAAGCGGGGCAGAATTGCAGGAAACCGATTTCAGGAGGTAGACTGGAATTGCATTGAAAGCATAGGAAAAGAGGCAGAACGTCCACAATGATGCACTTGGCCAAAAAGGGCGTATGCGTTTTTTCCTGAATATATTCAGGAAAAAACGCATACGCACTTTTTGGCCAACCAAGCAAGCTTGCAAAGGAAATCTGCACTATAATGAAGTCTCACTTCCACCTGGTCAAAAGGGCCATCTGAAAAAAGTGTAAAATCCATAAAGGCAGGACAGGCCATGGAGAACTGGGAGCCTTGTTATGCTGATGGGCGGGATGTAAATTGCCAACAGACACTCGGGAGAAGTGTATGGTGTTTCCTGAAACATCTAAAAAACAAAGCAACAGAGCCTAGGGCACTTCCACTTATGGTCCTATAGCTTAGGGAAATTAAAATCAAAAAGACACAGCCACCCCAAAGTTTGGGACGCCTCTGTTTACAAGAACCTCATTTACCGTACAAGTTCAATATCACAGAAAGTGAAAAATGGATAAAGAACTTGTGGTACTTACGTACAATGCAGTATCACTCAGCAATGAAATCTATGTCATCAGGCCAGTAGCAGCATAATGAGTGGATTCAGGTACGATGATTCTAACTGAAATAAGTCACACAGAAAAAGAAACATCATAAGATATCACTAATACACAGAATGAAAAATGGCTACACAGGAACTGAATTCCAAAACAGAACAGGGTCTCAAATTTAGAAAACCAACTTATGCTTGCTTAAGGGGAAAGGTGAGTTGGGGTGCTACATAAAACCAGAGATTGAAATGAGCACAGATAAAGTTCCTTAAGCCAAATATGGAATAGACAAGAGCTACTCCTTGCTCAACGAAATGGACTCAACACACCATATTAAACGCGTAAGAATGTACCTGACTAGAAAGTATCTTAAAATCTATGGATTGCTATGTCTCCAAAAGAGAATCAAGCGTGTGTACAGGGGCATAAACGCAGCAGTGATAGGATTGGAGAGGTTCGGTGAGCAAATGAAGACCCTTTGAAGACATATTGCATGGTACCCATTCCACGGGTCTCAACTCTCCAGGTTTAAGGTATTCTTCCTTCAGCTAAAACATGCATGTGGAACCCAGAGTATGATCAACCGTGTGAACGGGAGACGTGTTCAAATATGTCTCAGTTTTCCTCCCCTGGTACTCGGGTGCAACATTCCAGACGCTTTACTAACACTCTCCCCACTTGGAGAGTCAGCGCCTTTAACCTCCTGTTTGGCCCAGTTTGCAATTTCTGCGGAAGATGAACAGGAATAGGGAGAACCAATGAGAGACTAGCTGGAGGTGTCTGGACGGGCAAATTTTACTCTCATTTCCCTCCAGGAAGAGGAAATATCCAAAGGCTCAGCGTGCCGTGCCGGAACGAGATTAGGGCCTGAAGCCATGCTGCGGTGTTGCGGCCAGCTCACAAGAAAGCGAGTTGAAGAAAGGAGCTCAGGGGCACTGTAATTCACAAACCTGCAGAGTTATAAATGACAGCTATCGTCCAAAAATAGACTGAAGTAAGGCTGCCAAGAGGACTTGAAAGCGGGGCAGAATTGCAGGAAACCGATTTCAGGAGGTAGACTGGAATTGCATTGAAAGCGTAGGAAAAGAGGCAGAACGTCCACAATGATGCACTTTGCCAAAAGGGCATATGCGTTTTTTCCTGAATATATTCAGGAAAAAACGCATACGCCCTCTTTGGCCAACCAAGCAAGCTTGCAAAGAAAATCTGCACTACAATGAAGTCTCACTTCCCCCCGGTCAAAAGGGCCATCAGTATAAAGTGTAAAATCCAGAAAGGCAGGACAGGCCATGGAGAACTGGGAGCCTTGTTATGCTGATGGGCGGGATGTAAATTGCCAACAGACACTCTGGAGAAGTGTATGGTGTTTCCTGAAACATCTAAAAAACAAAGCAACAGAGCCTAGGGCACTTCCACTTATGGTCCTATAGCTTAGGGAAATTAAAATCAAAAATACACAGCCACCCCAAAGTTTGGGACGCCTCCATTTACAAGAACCTCGTTTACCGTAGAAGTTCAATATCACAGAAAGTGAAAAATGGATAAAGAACTTGTGGTACTTACGTACAATGCAGTATCACTCAGCAATGAAATCTATGTCATCAGGCCTGTAGCAGCATAATGAGTGGATTCAGGTACGATGATTCTTACTGAAATAAGTCACACAGAAAAAGAAACATCATAAGATATCACTAATACACGGAATGGAAACTTGGCTACACAGGAACTGCATTCCAGAACAGAACAGGGTCTCAAATTTAGAAAACCAACTTATGCTTGCTTAAGGGGAAAGGTGAGTTGGGGTGCTGCATAAAACCAGAGATTGAAATGAGCACAGATAAAGTTCCTTAAGCCAAATATGGAATACACAAGAGCTACTCCTTGCTCAACGAAATGGACTCAAAACCCCATATTAAATGCCTAAGAATGTACCTGACTAGTAAGTATCTTAAAACCTATGGATTGCTATGTCTCCAAAAGAGAATCAAGCGTGTGTACAGGGGCATAAACGCAGCAGTGATAGGATTGGAGAGGTTCGGTGAGCAAATGAAGACCCTTTGAAGTCATATTGCATGGTACCCATTCCACGGGTTTCAACTACCCAGGTTTTAGGCATTCTTCCTTCAGCTAAAACATGCATGTGGAACCCAGAGTATGATCAACCATGTGATCGGGAGACGTGTTCAAATATGTCTCAGTTTTCGTACCCTGGTACTCGGGTGCAACATTCCAGACGCTTTACTAACACTCTCCCGACTTGGAGTGTCAGTCCCTTTAACCTCCTGTTTGGCCCAGTTTGCAATTTCTGCGGAAGATGAACAGGAATAGCGAGAACCAATGAGAGGCTAGCTGGAGGTGTCTGGACGGGCAAATTTAACTCTCATTTCCCACCAGGAAGAGGAAATAACCAAAGGCTCAGCGTGCCGTACCAGAACCAGATTAGGGCCTGAAGCCATCCTGCGGTGTTGCGGCCAGCTCAAAAGAAAGCGAGTTGAAGAAAGGAGCTCAGGGGCACTGTAATTCACAAACCTGCAGAGTTATAAATGAGAGCTATCGTCCAAAAATATACTGATGTAAGGCTGCCAAGAGGACTTGAAAGCGGGGCAGAATTGCAGGAAACCGATTTCAGGAGGTAGACTGGAATTGCATTGAAAGCATAGGAAAAGAGGCAGAACGTCCACAATGATGCACTTGGCCAAAAAGGGCGTATGCGTTTTTTCCTGAATATATTCAGGAAAAAACGCATACGCCCTTTTTGGCCAACCAAGCAAGCTTGCAAAGGAAATCTGCACTACAATGAAGTCTCACTTCCCCCCGGTCAAAAGGGCCATCTGAAAAAAGTGTAAAATCCAGAAAGGCAGGACAGGCCATGGAGAACTGGGAGCCTTGTTATGCTGATGGGCGGGATGTAATTTGCCAACAGACACTCAGGAGAAGTGTATGGTGTTTCCTGAAACATCTAAAAAACAAAGAAACAGAGCCTAGGGCACTTCCACTTATGGTCCTATAGCTTAGGGAAATTAAAATCAAAAAGGCACAGCCACCCCAAAGTTTGGGAAGCCTCTGTTTACAAGAACCTCGTTTACAGTACAAGTTCAACATCGCAGAAAGTGAAAAATGGATAAAGAAGTTGTAGTATTTACTTAGAAAGCAATATCACTCAGCAATGAAATCTATGTCATCAGGCCCTTAGCAGCACAATGAGTGGATTCAGGTATGATGATTCTAACTGAAATAAGTCACACAGAAAAAGAAACATCATAAGATATCAGTAATACACGGAATGGAAACTTGGCTACACAGGAACTGAATTACAGAACAGAACAGGGTCTCAAATTTAGAAAACCAACTTATGCTTGCTTAAGGGGAAAGGTGAGTTGGGGTGCTGCATAAAACCAGAGATTGAAATGAGCACAGATAAAGTTCCTTAAGCCAAATATGGAATAGACAAGAGCTACTCCTTGCTCAACGAAATGGACTCAACACCGCATATGAAACGCCTAAGAATGTACCTGACTAGTAAGTATCTTAAAACCTATGGATTGCTATGTCTCCGAAAGAGAATCAAGCATGTGTACAGGGACATAAACGCAGCAGTGATAGGATTGGAGAGGTTCGTGAGCAAATGAAGACCCTTTGAAGTCATATTGCATGGTACCCATTCCACAGGTTTCAACTACCCAGGTTTAAGGTATTCTGCCTTCAGCTAAAACATGCATGTGGAACCTAGAGTATGATCAAGCATGTGATCGGGAGACGTGTTCAAATATGTCTCAATTTTCGTACCCTGCTACTCGGGTGCAACATTCCAGACGCTTTACTAACACTCTCCCCACTTGGAGAGTCAGTCCCTTTAACCTCCTGTTTGGCCCAGTTTGCAATTTCTGCAGAAGATGAACAGGAATAGCGAGAACCAATGAGAGACTAGCTGGAGGTGTCTGGATGGGCAAATTTAACTCTCATTTCCCCCCAGGAAGAGGAATTAACCAAAGGCTCAGCGTGCCGTGCCAGAAAGAGATTAGGGCCTGAAGACCTCCTGCGGTGTTGCGGCCAGGTCACAAGAAAGCGAGTTGAAGAAAGGAGCTCAGGGGCACTGTAATTCACAAACCTGCAGAGTTATAAATGACAGCTATCGTCCAAAAATAGACTGAAGTAAGGCTGCCAAGAGGACTTGAAAGCGGGGCAGAATTGCAGGAAACCGATTTCAGGAGGTAGACTGGAATTGCATTGAAAGCGTAGGAAAAGAGGCAGAACGTCCACAATGATGCACTTTGCCAAAAGGGCATATGCGTTTTTTCCTGAATATATTCAGGAAAAAACGCATACGCCCTCTTTGGCCAACCAAGCAAGCTTGCAAAGAAAATCTGCACTACAATGAAGTCTCACTTCCCCCCGGTCAAAAGGGCCATCAGTATAAAGTGTAAAATCCAGAAAGGCAGGACAGGCCATGGAGAACTGGGAGCCTTGTTATGCTGATGGGCGGGATGTAAATTGCCAACAGACACTCTGGAGAAGTGTATGGTGTTTCCTGAAACATCTAAAAAACAAAGCAACAGAGCCTAGGGCACTTCCACTTATGGTCCTATAGCTTAGGGAAATTAAAATCAAAAATACACAGCCACCCCAAAGTTTGGGACGCCTCCATTTACAAGAACCTCGTTTACCGTAGAAGTTCAATATCACAGAAAGTGAAAAATGGATAAAGAACTTGTGGTACTTACGTACAATGCAGTATCACTCAGCAATGAAATCTATGTCATCAGGCCCGTAGCAGCATAATGAGTGGATTCAGGTACGATGATTCTTTCTGAAATAAGTCACACAGAAAAAGAAACATCATAAGATATCACTAATACACGGAATGTAAACTTGGCTACACAGGAACTGCATTCCAGAACAGAACAGGGTCTCAAATTTAGAAAACCAACTTATGCTTGCTTAAGGGGAAAGGTGAGTTGGGGTGCTGCATAAAACCAGAGATTGAAATGAGCACAGATAAAGTTCCTTAAGCCAAATATGGAATACACAAGAGCTACTCCTTGCTCAACGAAATGGACTCAAAACCCCATATTAAATGCCTAAGAATGTACCTGACTAGTAAGTATCTTAAAACCTATGGATTGCTATGTCTCCAAAAGAGAATCAAGCGTGTGTACAGGGGCATAAACGCAGCAGTGATAGGATTGGAGAGGTTCGGTGAGCAAATGAAGACCCTTTGAAGTCATATTGCATGGTACCCATTCCACGGGTTTCAACTACCCAGGTTTTAGGCATTCTTCCTTCAGCTAAAACATGCATGTGGAACCCAGAGTATGATCAACCATGTGATCGGGAGACGTGTTCAAATATGTCTCAGTTTTCGTACCCTGGTACTCGGGTGCAACATTCCAGACGCTTTACTAACACTCTCCCGACTTGGAGAGTCAGTCCCTTTAACCTCCTGTTTGGCCCAGTTTGCAATTTCTGCGGAAGATGAACAGGAATAGCGAGAACCAATGAGAGGCTAGCTGGAGGTGTCTGGACGGGCAAATTTAACTCTCATTTCCCACCAGGAAGAGGAAATAACCAAAGGCTCAGCGTGCCGTACCGGAACCAGATTAGGGCCTGAAGCCATCCTGCGGTGTTGCGGCCAGCTCAAAAGAAAGCGAGTTGAAGAAAGGAGCTCAGGGGCACTGTAATTCACAAACCTGCAGAGTTATAAATGAGAGCTATCGTCCAAAAATATACTGATGTAAGGCTGCCAAGAGGACTTGAAAGCGGGGCAGAATTGCAGGAAACCGATTTCAGGAGGTAGACTGGAATTGCATTGAAAGCATAGGAAAAGAGGCAGAACGTCCACAATGATGCACTTGGCCAAAAAGGGCGTATGCGTTTTTTCCTGAATATATTCAGGAAAAAACGCATACGCCCTTTTTGGCCAACCAAGCAAGCTTGCAAAGGAAATCTGCACTACAATGAAGTCTCACTTCCCCCCGGTCAAAAGGGCCATCTGAAAAAAGTGTAAAATCCAGAAAGGCAGGACAGGCCATGGAGAACTGGGAGCCTTGTTATGCTGATGGGCGGGATGTAATTTGCCAACAGACACTCAGGAGAAGTGTATGGTGTTTCCTGAAACATCTAAAAAACAAAGCAACAGAGCCTAGGGCACTTCCACTTATGGTCCTATAGCTTAGGGAAATTAAAATCAAAAAGGCACAGCCACCCCAAAGTTTGGGAAGCCTCTGTTTACAAGAACCTCGTTTACAGTACAAGTTCAACATCGCAGAAAGTGAAAAATGGATAAAGAAGTTGTAGTATTTACTTAGAAAGCAATATCACTCAGCAATGAAATCTATGTCATCAGGCCCTTAGCAGCACAATGAGTGGATTCAGGTATGATGATTCTAACTGAAATAAGTCACACAGAAAAAGAAACATCATAAGATATCAGTAATACACGGAATGGAAACTTGGCTACACAGGAACTGAATTACAGAACAGAACAGTGTCTCAAATTTAGAAAACCAACTTATGCTTGCTTAAGGGTAAAGGTGAGTTGGGGTGCTGCATAAAACCAGAGATTGAAATGAGCACAGATAAAGTTCCTTAAGCCAAATATGGAATAGACAAGAGCTACTCCTTGCTCAACGAAATGGACTCAACACCGCATATGAAACGCCTAAGAATGTACCTGACTAGTAAGTATCTTAAAACCTATGGATTGCTATGTCTCCGAAAGAGAATCAAGCATGTGTACAGGGACATAAACGCAGCAGTGATAGGATTGGAGAGGTTCGTGAGCAAATGAAGACCCTTTGAAGTCATATTGCATGGTACCCATTCCACAGGTTTCAACTACCCAGGTTTAAGGTATTCTTCCTTCAGCTAAAACATGCATGTGGAACCTAGAGTATGATCAAGCATGTGATCGGGAGACGTGTTCAAATATGTCTCAGTTTTCGTACCCTGCTACTCGGGTGCAACATTCCAGACGCTTTACTAACACTCTCCCCACTTGGAGAGTCAGTCCCTTTAACCTCCTGTTTGGCCCAGTTTGCAATTTCTGCAGAAGATGAACAGGAATAGCGAGAACCAATGAGAGACTAGCTGGAGGTGTCTGGATGGGCAAATTTAACTCTCATTTCCCATCAGGAAGAGGAATTAACCAAAGGCTCAGCGTGCCGTGCCAGAAAGAGATTAGGGCCTGAAGACCTCCTGCGGTGTTGCGGCCAGGTCACAAGAAAGCGAGTTGAAGAAAGGAGCTCAGGGGCACTGTAATTCACAAACCTGCAGAGTTATAAATGACAGCTATCGTCCAAAAATAGACTGAAGTAAGGCTGCCAAGAGGACTTGAAAGCGGGGCAGAATTGCAGGAAACCGATTTCAGGAGGTAGACTGGAATTGCATTGAAAGCATAGGAAAAGAGGCAGAACGTCCACAATGATGCACTTGGCCAAAAAGGGCGTATGCGTTTTTTCCTGAATATATTCAGGAAAAAACGCATACGCCCTTTTTGGCCAACCAAGCAAGCTTGCAAAGGAAATCTGCACTACAATGAAGTCTCACTTCCCCCCGGTCAAAAGGGCCATCTGAAAAAAGTGTAAAATCCAGAAAGGCAGGACAGGCCATGGAGAACTGGGAGCCTTGTTATGCTGATGGGCGGGATGTAAATTGCCAACAGACACTCAGGAGAAGTGTATGGTGTTTCCTGAAACATCTAAAAAACAAAGCAACAGAGCCTAGGGCACTTCCACTTATGGTCCTATAGCTTAGGGAAATTAAAATCAAAAAGACACAGCCACCCCAAAGTTTGGGATGCCTCCGTTTACAAGAACCTCGTTTACCGTACAAGTTCAATATCACAGAAAGTGAAAAATGGATAAAGAACTTGTGGTACTTACGTACAATGCAGTATCACTCAGCAATGAAATCTATGTCATCAGGCCCGTAGCAGCATAATGAGTGGATTCAGGTACGATGATTCTAACTGAAATAAGTCACACAGAAAAAGAAACATCATAAGATATCACTAATACACGGAATGTAAACTTGGCTACACAGGAACTGCATTCCAAAACAGAACAGGGTCTCAAATTTAGAAAACCAACTTATGCTTGCTTAAGGGGAAAGGTGAGTTGGGGTGCTGCATAAAACCAGAGATTGAAATGAGCACAGATAAAGTTCCTTAAGCCAAATATGGAATAGACAAGAGCTACTCCTTGCTCAACGAAATGGACTCAACACCGCATATTAAACGCCTAAGAATGTAACTGACTAGTAAGTATCTTAAAACCTATGGATTGCTATGTCTCCGAAAGAGAATCAAGCATGTGTACAGGGGCATAAACGCAGCAGTGATAGGATTGGAGAGGTTCGGTGAGCAAATGAAGACCCTTTGAAGTCATATTGCATGGTACCCATTCCACGGGTTTCAACTACCCAGGTTTAAGGTATTCTTCCTTCAGCTAAAACATGCATGTGGAACCTAGAGTATGATCAACCATGTGATCGGGAGACGTGTTCAAATATGTCTCAGTTTTCGTACCCTGGTACTCAGGTGCAACATTCCAGACGCTTTACTAACCCTCTCCCGACTTGGAGAGTCAGCCCCTTTAACCTCCTGTTTGGCCCAGTTTGCAGTTTCTGCGGAAGATGAACAGGAATAGCGAGAACCAATGGAAACTAGCTGGAGGTGTCTGGACGGGCAAATTTAACTCTCATTTCCCACCAGGAAGAGGAAATAACCAAAGGCTCAGCGTGCCGTGCCGGAACCAGATTAGGGCCTGAAGCCATCCTGCGGTGTTGCGGCCAGGTCACAAGAAACAAGTTGAAGAAAGGAGCTCAGGGGCACTGTAATTCACAAACCTGCAGAGTTATAAATGACAGCTATCGTCCAAAAATAGACTGAAGTAAGGCTGCCAAGAGGACTTGAAAGCGGGGCAGAATTGCAGGAAACCGATTTCAGGAGGTAGACTGGAATTGCATTGAAAGCATAGGAAAAGAGGCAGAACGTCCACAATGATGCACTTGGCCAAAAAGGGCGTATGCGTTTTTTCCTGAATATATTCAGGAAAAAACGCATACGCCCTTTTTGGCCAACCAAGCAAGCTTGCAAAGGAAATCTGCACTAAAATGAAGTCTCACTTCCCCCCGGTCAAAAGGGCCATCTGAAAAAAGTGTAAAATCCAGAAAGGCAGGACAGGCCATGGAGAACTGGGAGCCTTGTTATGCTGAAGGGCGGGATGTAAATTGCCAACAACCACTCCGGAGAAGTGTATGGTGTTTCCTGAAACATCTAAAAAACAAAGCAACAGAGCCTAGGGCACTTCCACTTATGGTCCTATAGCTTAGGGAAATTAAAATCAAAAAGACACAGCCACCCCAAAGTTTGGAACGGCTCTGTTTACAAGAACCTCGTTTACAGTACAAGTTCAACATCGCCGAAAGTGAAAAATGGATAAAGAAGTTGTGGTATTTACTTACAAAGCAATATCACTCAGCAATGAAATCTGTGTCATCAGGCCCTTAGCAGCACAATGAGTGGATTCAGGTATGATGATTCTAACTGAAATAAGTCACACAGAAAAAGAAACATCATAAGATATCAGTAATACACGGAATGGAAACTTGGCTACACAGGAACTGAATTACAGAACAGAACAGGGTCTCAAATTTAGAAAACCAACTTATTCTTGCTTAAGGGTAAAGGTGAGTTGGGGTGCTGCATAAAACCAGAGATTGAAATGAGCACAGATAAAGTTCCTTAAGCCAAATATGGAATAGACAAGAGCTACTCCTTGCTCAACGAAATGGACTCAAAACCACATATTAAACGCCTAAGAATGTACCTGACTAGTAAGTATCTTAAAACCTATGGATTGCTATGTCTCCAAAAGAGAATCAAGCGTGTGTACAGGGGCATAAACGCAGCAGTGATAGGATTGGAGAGGTTCGGTGAGCAAATGAAGACCCTTTGAAGTCATATTGCATGGTACCCATTACACGGGTCTCAACTCTCCAGGTTTAAGGTATTCTTCCTTCAGCTAAAACATGCATGTGGAACACAGAGTATGATCAACCATGTGATCGGGAGACGTGTTCAAATATGTCTCAGTTTTCGTACCCTGGTACTCGGGTGCAACATTCCAGACGCTTTACTAACCCTCTCCCGACTTGGAGAGTCAGTCCCTTTAACCTCCTGTTTGGCCCAGTTTGCAGTTTCTGCGGAAGATGAACAGGAATAGCGAGAACCAATGGAGACTAGCTGGAGGTGTCTGGACGGGCAAATTTAACTCTCATTTCCCACCAGGAAGAGGAAATAACCAAAGGCTCAGCGTGCCGTGCCGGAACCAGATTAGGGCCTGAAGCCATCCTGCGGTGTTGCGGCCAGGTCACAAGAAACAAGTTGAAGAAAGGAGCTCAGGGGCACTGTAATTCACAAACCTGCAGAGTTATAAATGACAGCTATCGTCCAAAAATAGACTGAAGTAAGGCTGCCAAGAGGACTTGAAAGCGGGGCAGAATTGCAGGAAACCGATTTCAGGAGGTAGACTGGAATTGCATTGAAAGCATAGGAAAAGAGGCAGAACGTCCACAATGATGCACTTGGCCAAAAAGGGCGTATGCGTTTTTTCCTGAATATATTCAGGAAAAAACGCATACGCCCTTTTTGGCCAACCAAGCAAGCTTGCAAAGGAAATCTGCACTACAATGAAGTCTCACTTCCCCCCGGTCAAAAGGGCCATCTGAAAAAAGTGTAAAATCCAGAAAGGCAGGACAGGCCATGGAGAACTGGGAGCCTTGTTATGCTGAAGGGCGGGATGTAAATTGCCAACAACCACTCCGGAGAAGTGTATGGTGTTTCCTGAAACATCTAAAAAACAAAGCAACAGAGCCTAGGGCACTTCCACTTATGGTCCTATAGCTTAGGGAAATTAAAATCAAAAAGACACAGCCACCCCAAAGTTTGGAACGGCTCTGTTTACAAGAACCTCGTTTACAGTACAAGTTCAACATTGCCGTAAGTGAAAAATGGATAAAGAAGTTGTGGTATTTACTTACAAAGCAATATCACTCAGCAATGAAATCTGTGTCATCAGGCCCTTAGCAGCACAATGAGTGGATTCAGGTATGATGATTCTAACTGAAATAAGTCACACAGAAAAAGAAACATCATAAGATATCACTAATACATGGAATGTAAACTTGGCTACACAGGAACTGAATTACAGAACAGAACAGGGTCTCAAATTTAGAAAACCAACTTATTCTTGCTTAAGGGTAAAGGTGAGTTGGGGTGCTGCATAAAACCAGAGATTGAAATGAGCACAGATAAAGTTCCTTAAGCCAAATATGGAATAGACAAGAGCTACTCCTTGCTCAACGAAATGGACTCAAAACCACATATTAAACGCCTAAGAATGTACCTGACTAGTAAGTATCTTAAAACCTATGGATTGCTATGTCTCCAAAAGAGAATCAAGCGTGTGTACAGGGGCATAAACGCAGCAGTGATAGGATTGGAGAGGTTCGGTGAGCAAATGAAGACCCTTTGAAGTCATATTGCATGGTACCCATTACACGGGTCTCAACTCTCCAGGTTTAAGGTATTCTTCCTTCAGCTAAAACATGCATGTGGAACACAGAGTATGATCAACCATGTGATCGGGAGACGTGTTCAAATATGTCTCAGTTTTCGTACCCTGGTACTCGGGTGCAACATTCCAGACGCTTTACTAACCCTCTCCCGACTTGGAGAGTCAGTCCCTTTAACCTCCTGTTTGGCCCAGTTTGCAGTTTCTGCGGAAGATGAACAGGAATAGCGAGAACCAATGGAGACTAGCTGGAGGTGTCTGGACGGGCAAATTTAACTCTCATTTCCCACCAGGAAGAGGAAATAACCAAAGGCTCAGCGTGCCGTGCCGGAACCAGATTAGGGCCTGAAGCCATCCTGCGGTGTTGCGGCCAGGTCACAAGAAACAAGTTGAAGAAAGGAGCTCAGGGGCACTGTAATTCACAAACCTGCAGAGTTATAAATGACAGCTATCGTCCAAAAATAGACTGAAGTAAGGCTGCCAAGAGGACTTGAAAGCGGGGCAGAATTGCAGGAAACCGATTTCAGGAGGTAGACTGGAATTGCATTGAAAGCATAGGAAAAGAGGCAGAACGTCCACAATGATGCACTTGGCCAAAAAGGGCGTATGCGTTTTTTCCTGAATATATTCAGGAAAAAACGCATACGCCCTTTTTGGCCAACCAAGCAAGCTTGCAAAGGAAATCTGCACTACAATGAAGTCTCACTTCCCCCCGGTCAAAAGGGCCATCTGAAAAAAGTGTAAAATCCAGAAAGGCAGGACAGGCCATGGAGAACTGGGAGCCTTGTTATGCTGAAGGGCGGGATGTAAATTGCCAACAACCACTCCGGAGAAGTGTATGGTGTTTCCTGAAACATCTAAAAAACAAAGCAACAGAGCCTAGGGCACTTCCACTTATGGTCCTATAGCTTAGGGAAATTAAAATCAAAAAGACACAGCCACCCCAAAGTTTGGAACGGCTCTGTTTACAAGAACCTCGTTTACAGTACAAGTTCAACATTGCCGTAAGTGAAAAATGGATAAAGAAGTTGTGGTATTTACTTACAAAGCAATATCACTCAGCAATGAAATCTGTGTCATCAGGCCCTTAGCAGCACAATGAGTGGATTCAGGTATGATGATTCTAACTGAAATAAGTCACACAGAAAAAGAAACATCATAAGATATCAGTAATACACGGAATGGAAACTTGGCTACACAGGAACTGAATTACAGAACAGAACAGGGTCTCAAATTTAGAAAACCAACTTATTCTTGCTTAAGGGTAAAGGTGAGTTGGGGTGCTGCATAAAACCAGAGATTGAAATGAGCACAGATAAAGTTCCTTAAGCCAAATATGGAATAGACAAGAGCTACTCCTTGCTCAACGAAATGGACTCAAAACCACATATTAAACGCCTAAGAATGTACCTGACTAGTAAGTATCTTAAAACCTATGGATTGCTATGTCTCCAAAAGAGAATCAAGCGTGTGTACAGGGGCATAAACGCAGCAGTGATAGGATTGGAGAGGTTCGGTGAGCAAATGAAGACCCTTTGAAGTCATATTGCATGGTACCCATTACACGGGTCTCAACTCTCCAGGTTTAAGGTATTCTTCCTTCAGCTAAAACATGCATGTGGAACACAGAGTATGATCAACCATGTGATCGGGAGACGTGTTCAAATATGTCTCAGTTTTCGTACCCTGGTACTCGGGTGCAACATTCCAGACGCTTTACTAACCCTCTCCCGACTTGGAGAGTCAGTCCCTTTAACCTCCTGTTTGGCCCAGTTTGCAGTTTCTGCGGAAGATGAACAGGAATAGCGAGAACCAATGGAGACTAGCTGGAGGTGTCTGGACGGGCAAATTTAACTCTCATTTCCCACCAGGAAGAGGAAATAACCAAAGGCTCAGCGTGCCGTGCCGGAACCAGATTAGGGCCTGAAGCCATCCTGCGGTGTTGCGGCCAGGTCACAAGAAACAAGTTGAAGAAAGGAGCTCAGGGGCACTGTAATTCACAAACCTGCAGAGTTATAAATGACAGCTATCGTCCAAAAATAGACTGAAGTAAGGCTGCCAAGAGGACTTGAAAGCGGGGCAGAATTGCAGGAAACCGATTTCAGGAGGTAGACTGGAATTGCATTGAAAGCATAGGAAAAGAGGCAGAACGTCCACAATGATGCACTTGGCCAAAAAGGGCGTATGCGTTTTTTCCTGAATATATTCAGGAAAAAACGCATACGCCCTTTTTGGCCAACCAAGCAAGCTTGCAAAGGGAATCTGCACTACAATGAAGTCTCACTTCTCCCCGGTCAAAAGGGCCATCTGAAAAAAGTGTAAAATCCAGAAAGGCAGGACAGGCCATGGAGAACTGGGAGCCTTGTTATGCTGAAGGGCGGGATGTAAATTGCCAACAACCACTCCGGAGAAGTGTATGGTGTTTCCTGAAACATCTAAAAAACAAAGCAACAGAGCCTAGGGCACTTCCACTTACGGTCCTATAGATTAGGCAATTTAAAATCAAAAAGACACAGCCACCCCAAAGTTTGGAACGGCTCTGTTTACAAGAACCTCGTTTACAGTACAAGTTCAACATCGCAGAAAGTGAAAAATGGATAAAGAAGTTGTGGTATTTACTTACAAAGCAATATCACTCAGCAATGAAATCTGTGTCATCAGGCCCTTAGCAGCACAATGAGTGGATTCAGGTATGATGATTCTAACTGAAATAAGTCACACAGAAAAAGAAACATCATAAGATATCAGTAATACACGGAATGGAAACTTGGCTACACAGGAACTGAATTACAGAACAGAACAGGGTCTCAAATTTAGAAAACCAACTTATGCTTGCTTAAGGGGAAAGGTGAGTTGGGGTGCTGCATAAAACCAGAGATTGAAATGAGCACAGATAAAGTTCCTTAAGCCAAATATGGAATAGACAAGAGCTACTCCTTGCTCAACGAAATGGACTCAACACCGCATATTAAACGCCTAAGAATGTACCTGACTAGTAAGTATCTTAAAACCTATGGATTGCTATGTCTCCGAAAGAGAATCAAGCATGTGTACAGGGGCATAAACGCAGCAGTGATAGGATTGGAGAGGTTCGGTGAGCAAATGAAGACCCTTTGAAGTCATATTGCATGGTACCCATTCCACGGGTTTCAACTACCCAGGTTTAAGGTATTCTTCCTTCAGCTAAAACATGCATGTGGAACCTAGAGTATGATCAACCATGTGATCGGGAGACGTGTTCAAATATGTCTCAGTTTTCGTACCTGGTACTCGGGTGCAACATTCCAGACGCTTTACTAACCCTCTCCCGACTTGGAGAGTCAGTCCCTTTAACCTCCTGTTTGGCCCAGTTTGCAGTTTCTGCGGAAGATGAACAGGAATAGCGAGAACCAATGGAGACTAGCTGGAGGTGTCTGGACGGGCAAATTTAACTCTCATTTCCCACCAGGAAGAGGAAATAACCAAAGGCTCAGCGTGCCGTGCCGCAACCAGATTAGGGCCTGAAGCCATCCTGCGGTGTTGCGGCCAGGTCACAAGAAACAAGTTGAAGAAAGGAGCTCAGGGGCACTGTAATTCACAAACCTGCAGAGTTATAAATGACAGCTATCGTCCAAAAATAGACTGAAGTAAGGCTGCCAAGAGGACTTGAAAGCGGGGCAGAATTGCAGGAAACCGATTTCAGGAGGTAGACTGGAATTGCATTGAAAGCATAGGAAAAGAGGCAGAACGTCCACAATGATGCACTTGGCCAAAAAGGGCGTATGCGTTTTTTCCTGAATATATTCAGGAAAAAACGCATACGCCCTTTTTGGCCAACCAAGCAAGCTTGCAAAGGAAATCTGCACTACAATGAAGTCTCACTTCCCCCCGGTCAAAAGGGCCATCTGAAAAAAGTGTAAAATCCAGAAAGGCAGGACAGGCCATGGAGAACTGGGAGCCTTGTGATGCTGAAGGGCGGGATGTAAATTGCCAACAGACACTCGGGAGAAGTGTATGGTGTTTCCTGAAACATCTAAAAAACAAAGCAACAGAACCTAGGGCACTTCCACTTATGGTCCTATAGCTTAGGGAAATTAAAATCAAAAAGACACAGCCACCCCAAAGTTTCGAACGGCTTTGTTTACAAGAACCTCGTTTACAGTACAAGTTCGACGTCGCAGAAAGTGAAAAATGGATAAAGAAGTTGTGGTATTTACTTACAAAGCAATATCACTCAGCAATGAAATCTGTGTCATCAGGCCCTTAGCAGCACAATGAGTGGATTCAGGTATGATGATTCTAACTGAAATAAGTCACACAGAAAAAGAAACATCATAAGATATCAGTAATACACGGAATGGAAACATGGGTACACAGGAACTGAATTACAGAACAGAACAGGGTCTCAAATTTAGAAAACCAACTTATGCTTGCTTAAGGGGAAAGGTGAGTTGGGGTGCTGCATAAAACCAGAGATTGAAATGAGCACAGATAAAGTTCCTTAAGCCAAATATGGAATAGACAAGAGCTACTCCTTGCTCAACAAAATGGACTCAACACCGCATATTAAACGCCTAAGAATGTACCTGACTAGTAAGTATCTTAAAACCTATGGATTGCTATGTCTCCGAAAGAGAATCAAGCATGTGTACAGGGGCATAAACGCAGCAGTGATAGGATTGGAGAGGTTCGGTGAGCAAATGAAGACCCTTTGAAGTCATATTGCATGGTACCCATTACACGGGTCTCAACTCTCCAGGTTTAAGGTATTCTTCCTTCAGCTAAAACATGCATGTGGAACACAGAGTATGATCAACCATGTGATCGGGAGACGTGTTCAAATATGTCTCAGTTTTCGTACCCTGGTACTCGGGTGCAACATTCCAGATGCTTTACTAACCCTCTCCCGACTTGGAGAGTCAGTCCCTTTAACCTCCTGTTTGGCCCAGTTTGCAGTTTCTGCGGAAGATGAACAGGAATAGCGAGAACCAATGGAGACTAGCTGGAGGTGTCTGGACGGGCAAATTTAACTCTCATTTCCCACCAGGAAGAGGAAATAACCAAAGGCTCAGCGTGCCGTGCCGCAACCAGATTAGGGCCTGAAGCCATCCTGCGGTGTTGCGGACAGGTCACAAGAAACAAGTTGAAGAAAGGAGCTCAGGGGCACTGTAATTCACAAACCTGCAGAGTTATAAATGACAGCTATCGTCCAAAAATAGACTGAAGTAAGGCTGCCAAGAGGACTTGAAAGCGGGGCAGAATTGCAGGAAACCGATTTCAGGAGGTAGACTGGAATTGCATTGAAAGCATAGGAAAAGAGGCAGAACGTCCACAATGATGCACTTGGCCAAAAAGGGCGTATGTGTTTTTTCCTGAATATATTCAGGAAAAAACGCATACGCCCTTTTTGGCCAACCAAGCAAGCTTGCAAAGGAAATCTGCACTACAATGAAGTCTCACTTCCCCCCGGTCAAAAGGGCCATCTGAAAAAAGTGTAAAATCCAGAAAGGCAGGACAGGCCATGGAGAACTGGGAGCCTTGTTATGCTGAAGGGCGGGATGTAAATTGCCAACAGACACTCGGGAGAAGTGTATGGTGTTTCCTGAAACATCTAAAAAACAAAGCAACAGAGCCTAGGGCACTTCCACTTATGGTCCTATAGCTTAGGGAAATTAAAATCAAAAAGACACAGCCACCCCAAAGTTTCGAACGGCTTTGTTTACAAGAACCTCGTTTACAGTACAAGTTCAACGTCGCAGAAAGTGAAAAATGGATAAAGAAGTTGTGGTATTTACTTACAAAGCAATATCACTCAGCAATGAAATCTGTGTCATCAGGCCCTTAGCAGCACAATGAGTGGATTCAGGTATGATGATTCTAACTGAAATAAGTCACACAGAAAAAGAAACATCATAAGATATCAGTAATACACGGAATGGAAACATGGGTACACAGGAACTGAATTACAGAACAGAACAGGGTCTCAAATTTAGAAAACCAACTTATGCTTGCTTAAGGGGAAAGGTGAGTTGGGGTGCTGCATAAAACCAGAGATTGAAATGAGCACAGATAAAGTTCCTTAAGCCAAATATGGAATAGACAAGAGCTACTCCTTGCTCAACAAAATGGACTCAACACCGCATATTAAACGCCTAAGAATGTACCTGACTAGTAAGTATCTTAAAACCTATGGATTGCTATGTCTCCGAAAGAGAATCAAGCATGTGTACAGGGGCATAAACGCAGCAGTGATAGGATTGGAGAGGTTCGGTGAGCAAATGAAGACCCTTTGAAGTCATATTGCATGGTACCCATTACACGGGTCTCAACTCTCCAGGTTTAAGGTATTCTTCCTTCAGCTAAAACATGCATGTGGAACACAGAGTATGATCAACCATGTGATCGGGAGACGTGTTCAAATATGTCTCAGTTTTCGTACCCTGGTACTCGGGTGCAACATTCCAGACGCTTTACTAACCCTATCCCGACTTGGAGAGTCAGTCCCTTTAACCTCCTGTTTGGCCCAGTTTGCAGTTTCTGCGGAAGATGAACAGGAATAGCGAGAACCAATGGAGACTAGCTGGAGGTGTCTGGACGGGCAAATTTAACTCTCATTTCCCACCAGGAAGAGGAAATAACCAAAGGCTCAGCGTGCCGTGCCGCAACCAGATTAGGGCCTGAAGCCATCCTGCGGTGTTGCGGACAGGTCACAAGAAACAAGTTGAAGAAAGGAGCTCAGGGGCACTGTAATTCACAAACCTGCAGAGTTATAAATGACAGCTATCGTCCAAAAATAGACTGAAGTAAGGCTGCCAAGAGGACTTGAAAGCGGGGCAGAATTGCAGGAAACCGATTTCAGGAGGTAGACTGGAATTGCATTGAAAGCATAGGAAAAGAGGCAGAACGTCCACAATGATGCACTTGGCCAAAAAGGGCGTATGTGTTTTTTCCTGAATATATTCAGGAAAAAACGCATACGCCCTTTTTGGCCAACCAAGCAAGCTTGCAAAGGAAATCTGCACTACAATGAAGTCTCACTTCCCCCCGGTCAAAAGGGCCATCTGAAAAAAGTGTAAAATCCAGAAAGGCAGGACAGGCCATGGAGAACTGGGAGCCTTGTTATGCTGAAGGGCGGGATGTAAATTGCCAACAACCACTCCGGAGAAGTGTATGGTGTTTCCTGAAACATCTAAAAAACAAAGCAACAGAGCCTAGGGCACTTCCACTTATGGTCCTATAGCTTAGGGAAATTAAAATCAAAAAGACACAGCCACCCCAAAGTTTGGAACGGCTCTGTTTACAAGAACCTCGTTTACAGTACAAGTTCAACATCGCAGAAAGTGAAGAATGGATAAAGAAGTTGTGGTATTTACTTACAAAGCAATATCACTCAGCAATGAAATCTGTGTCATCAGGCCCTTAACAGCACAATGAGTGGATTCAGGTATGATGATTCTAACTGAAATAAGTCACACAGAAAAAGAAACATCATAAGATATCAGTAATACACGGAATGGAAACTTGGCTACACAGGAACTGAATTACAGAACAGAACAGGGTCTCAAATTTAGAAAACCAACTTATGCTTGCTTAAGGGGAAAGGTGAGTTGGGGTGCTGCATAAAACCAGAGATTGAAATGAGCACAGATAATGTTCCTTAAGCCAAATATGTAATAGACAAGAGCTACTCCTTGCTCAACGAAATGGACTCAAAACCCCATATTAAACGCCTAAGAATGTACCTGACTAGTAAGTATCTTAAAACCTATGGATTGCTATGTCTCCAAAAGAGAATCAAGCGTGTGTACAGGGGCATAAACGCAGCAGTGATAGGATTGGAGAGGTTCGGTGAGCAAATGAAGACCCTTTGAAGTCATATTGCATGGTACCCATTACACGGGTCTCAACTCTCCAGGTCTAAGGTATTCTTCCTTCAGCTAAAACATGCATGTGGAACCCAGAGTATGATCAACCATGTGAACGGGAGTCGTGTTCAAATATGTCTCAGTTTTCCTCCCCTGGTACTCGGGTGCAACATTCCAGACGCTTTACTAACACTCCCCCGAGTTGGAGAGTCAGTCCCTTTAACCTCCTGTTTGGCCCAGTTTGCAATTTCTGCGGAAGATGAACAGGAATAGCGAGAACCAATGAGAGGCTAGCTGGAGGTTTCTGGACAGGCAAATTTAACTCTCATTTCCCACCAGGAAGAGGAATTAACCAAAGGCTCAGCATGCCGGACTGGAACCAGATTAGGGCCTGAAGCCATCCTGCGGTGTTACGGCCAGGTCACAAGAAAGCGAGTTGAAGAAAGGAGCTCAGGGGCACTGTAATTCACAAACTTGCAGAGTTATAAATGACAGCTATCGTCCAAAAATATACTGAAGTAAGGCTGCCAAGAGGACTTGAAAGCGGGGCAGAATTGCAGGAAACCGATTTCAGGAGGTAGACTGGAATTGCATTTCAAGCATAGGAAAAGAGGCAGAACGTCCACAATGATGCACTTGGCCAAAAAGGGCGTAGGCGTTTTTTCCTGAATATATTCAGGAAAAAACGCATACGCCCTTTTTGGCCAACCAAGCAAGCTTGCAAAGGAAATCTGCACTACAATGAAGTCTCACTTCTCCCCGGTCAAAAGGGCCATCTGAAAAAAGTGTAAAATCCAGAAAGGCAGGACAGGCCATGGAGAACTGGGAGCCTTGTTATGCTGAAGGGCGGGATGTAAATTGCCAACAACCACTCGGGAGAAGTGTATGGTGTTTCCTGAAACATCTAAAAAACAAAGCAACAGAGCCTAGGGCACTTCCACTTATGGTCCTATAGCTTAGGGAAATTAAAATAAAAAAGACACAGCCACCCCAATGTTTGGGACGCCTCCGTTTACAAGAACCTCGTTTACTGTACAAGTTCAATATCACAGAAAGTGAAAAATGGATAAAGAACTTGTGGTACTTACGTACAATGCAGTATCACTCAGCAATGAAATCTATGTCATTAGGCCCGTAACAGCATAATGAGTGGATTCAGGTATGATGATTCTAACTGAAATAAGTCACACAGAAAAAGAAACATCATAAGATATCAGTAATACACGGAATGGAAACTTGGCTACACAGGAACTGAATTACAGAACAGAACAGGGTCTCAAATTTAGAAAACCAACTTATGCTTGCTTAAGGGTAAAGGTGAGTTGGGGTGCTGCATAAAACTAGAGATTGAAATGAGCACAGATAAAGCTCCTTAAGCCAAATATGGAATAGACAAGAGCTACTCCTTGCTCAACGAAATGGACTCAACACCGCATATTAAACGCCTAAGAATGTACCTGACTAGTAAGTATCTTAAAACCTATGGATTGCTATGTCTCCGAAAGAGAATCAAGCATGTGTACAGGGGCATAAACGCAGCAGTGATAGGATTGGAGAGCTTCGGTGAGCAAATGAAGACCCTTTGAAGTCATATTGCATGGTACCCATTCCAGGGGTTTCAACTACCCAGGTTTAAGGTATTCTTCCTTCAGCTAAAACATGCATGTGGAACCTAGAGTATGATCAACCATGTGATCGGGAGACGTGTTCAAATATGTCTCAGTTTTCCTACCCTGGTACTCGGGTGCAACATTCCAGACGCTTTACTAACACTCTCCCCACTTGGAGAGTCAGTCCCTTTAACCTCCTGTTTGGCCCAGTTTGCAATTTCTGTGGAAGATGAACAGGAATAGCGAGAACCAATGAGAGACTAGCTGGAGGTGTCTGGATGGGCAAATTTAACTCTCATTTCCCACAAGGAAGAGGAATTAACCAAAGGCTCAGCATGCCGAGCCAGAACCAGATTAGGGCCTGAAGACATCCTGCGGTGTTGCGGCCAGGTCACAAGAAAGCGAGTTGAAGAAAGGAGCTCAGGGGCACTGTAATTCACAAACCTGCAGAGTTATAAATGACAGCTATTGTCCAAAAATAGACTGAAGTAAGGCTGCCAAGAGGACTTGAAAGCGGGGCAGAATTGCAGGAAACCGATTTCAGGAGGTAGACTGGAATTGCATTGAAAGCATAGGAAAAGAGGCCGAACGTCCACAATGATGCACTTGGCCAGAAAGGGCGTATGCGTATTTTCCTGAATATATTCAGAAAAAAACGCATACGCCCTTTTTGGCCAACCAAGCAAACTTGCAAAGGAAATCTGCACTACAATGAAGTCTCACTTCTCCCCGGTCAAAAGGGCCATCTGAAAAAAGTGTAAAATCCAGAAAGGCAGGACAGGCCATGGAGAACTGGGAGCCTTGTTATGCTGATGGGCGGGATGTAAATTGCCAACAGACACTCAGGAGAAGTGTATGGTGTTTCCTGAAACATCTAAAAAACAAAGCAACAGAGCCTAGGGCACTTCCACTTATGGTCCTATAGTTTAGGGAAATTAAAATCAAAAAGACACAGCCTCCCCAAAGTTTCGAACGGCTCTGTTTAGAAGAACCTCGTTTACACTACAAGTTCAACATCGCAGAAAGTGAAAAATGGATAAAGAAGTTGTGGTATTTACTTACAAAGCAATATCACTCAGCAATGTAATCTGTGTCATTAGGCCCTTAGCAGCATAATGAGTGGATTCAGGTATGATGATTCTAACTGAAATAAGTCACACAGAAAAAGAAACATCATAAGATATCAGTAATACACGGAATGTAAACTTGGCTACACAGGAACTGAATTACAGAACAGAACAGGGTCTCAAATTTAGAAAACCAACTTATGCTTGCTTAAGGGGAAAGGTGAGTTGGGGCGCTGCATAAAACCAGAGATTGAAATGAGCACAGATAAAGTTCCTTAAGCCAAATATGGAATAGACAAGAGCTACTCCTTGCTCAACGAAATGGACTCAACACCGCATATTAAACTCCTAAGAATGTACCTGACTAGTAAGTATCTTAAAACCTATGGATTGCTATGTCTCCGAAAGAGAATCAAGCATGTGTACAGGGGCATAAACGCAGCAGTGATAGGATTGGAGAGGTTTGGTGAGCAAATGAAGACCCTTTGAAGTCATATTGCATGGTACCCATTCCACGGGTTTCAACTACCCAGGTTTTAGGTATTCTTCCTTCAGCTAAAACATGCATGTGGAACCCAGAGTATGATCAACCATGTGATTGGGAGACGTGTTCAAATATGTCTCAGTTTTCGTACCCTGGTACTCGGGTGCAACATTCCAGACGCTTTACTAACACTCTTCCCACATGGAGAGTCAGCGCCTTTAACCTCCTGTTTGGCCCAGTTTGCAATTTCTGCGGAAGATGAACAGGAATAGCGAGAACCAATGATAGGCTAGCTGGAGGTGTCTGGACGGGCAAATTTAACTCTCATTTCCCACCAGGAAGAGGAAATAACCAAAGGCGCAGCGTGCCGTACCAGAACCAGATTAGGGCCTGAAGACATCCTGCGGTGTTGCGGCCAGCTCAAAGAAAGCGAGTTGAAGAAAGGAGCTCAGGGGCACTGTAATTCACAAACCTGCAGAGTTATAAATGACAGCTATCGTCCAAAAATATACTGAAGTAAGGCTGCCAAGAGGACTTGAAAGCGGGGCAGAATTGCAGGAAACCGATTTCAGGAGGTAGACTGGAATTGCATTTCAACCATAGGAAAAGAGGCAGAACGTCCACAATGATGCACTTGGCCAAAAAGGGCGTATGCGTTTTTTCCTGAATAAATTCAGGAAAAAACGCATACGCACTTTTTGGCCAACCAAGCAAGCTTGCAAAGGAAATCTGCACTACAATGAAGTCTCACTTCCCCCCGGTCAAAAGGGCCATCTGAAAAAAGTGTAAAATCCAGAAAGGCAGGACAGGCCATGGAGAACTGGGAGCCTTGTTATGCTGATGGGCGGGATGTAAATTGCCAAAAACCACTCGGGAGAAGTGTATGGTGTTTCCTGAAACATCTAAAAAACAAAGCAACAGAACCTAGGGCACTTCCACTTATGGTCCTATAGCTTAGGGAAATTAAAATCAAAAAGACACAGCCACCCCAAAGTTTGGAACGGCTCCGTTTACAAGAACCTCGTTTACAGTAAAAGTTCAACATCGCAGAAAGTGAAAAATGGATAAAGAAGTTGTGGTATTTACTTACAAAGCAATATCACTCAACAATGAAATCTGTGTCATCAGGCCCTTAGCAGCACAATGAGTGGATTCAGGTATGATGATGCTAACTGAAATAAGTCACACAGAAAAAGAAACATCATAAGATATCAGTAATACACGGAATGGAAACTTGGCTACACAGGAACTGAATTACAGAACAGAAAAGGGTCTCAAATTTAGAAAAACAACTTATGCTTGCTTAAGGGTAAAGGTGAGTTGGGGTGCTGCATAAATCCAGAGATTGAAATGAGCACAGATAAAGTTCCTTAAGCCAAATATGGAATAGACAAGAGCTACTCGTTGCTCAATGAAATGGACTCAACACCGCATATTAAACGCCTAAGAATGTACCTGACTAGTAAGTATCGTAAAACCTATGGATTGCTATGTCTCCAAAAGAGAATCAAGCATGTGTACAGGGGCATAAACGCAGCAGTGGTAGGATTGGAGAGGTTTGGTGAGCAAATGAAGACCCTTTGAAGTCATATTGCATGGTACCCATTCCACGGTTTTCAACTACCCAGGTTTTAGGTATTCTTCCTTCAGCTAAAACATGCATGTGGAACCCAGAGTATGATCAACCATGTGATTGGGAGACGTGTTCAAATATGTCTCAGTTTTCGTACCCTGGTACTCGGGTGCAACATTCCAGACGCTTTACTAACACTCTCCCCACATGGAGAGTCAGCGCCTTTAACCTCCTGTTTGGCCCAGTTTGCAATTTCTGCGGAAGATGAACAGGAATAGCGAGAACTAATGATAGGCTAGCTGGAGGTGTCTGGACGGGCAAATTTAACTCTCATTTCCCACCAGGAAGAGGAAATAACCAAAGGCGCAGCATGCCGTACCAGAACCAGATTAGGGCCTGAAGACATCCTGCGGTGTTGCGGCCAGCTCAAAGAAAGCGAGTTGAAGAAAGGAGCTCAGGGGCACTGTAATTCACAAACCTGCAGAGTTACAAATGACAGCTATCGTCCAAAAATAGACTGAAGTAAGGCTGCCAAGAGGACTTGAAAGCGGGGCAGAATTGCAGGAAACCGATTTCAGGAGGTAGACTGGAATTGCATTGAAAGCATAGGAAAAGAGGCAGAACGTCCACAATGATGCACTTGGCCAAAAAGGGCGTATGCGTTTTTTCCTGAATATATTCAGGAAAAAACGCATACGCCCTTTTTGGCCAACCAAGCAAGCTTGCAAAGGAAATCTGCACTACAATGAAGTCTCACTTCTCCCTGGTCAAAAGGGCCATCTGAAAAAAGTGTAAAATCCAGAAAGGCAGGACAGGCCATGGAGAACTGGGAGCCTTATTATGCTGAAGGTCGGGATGTAAATTGCCAACAACCACTCGGGAGAAGTGTATGGTGTTTCCTGAAACATCTAAAAAACAAAGCAACAGAGCCTAGGGCACTTCCACTTATGGTCCTATAGCTTAGGCAATTTAAAATCAAAAAGACACAGCCACCCCAAAGTTTGGAACGGCTCTGTTTACAAGAACCTCGTTTACAGTACAAGTTCAACATCACAGAAAGTGAAAAATGGATAAAAAAGTTGTGGTATTTACTTACATAGCAATATCACTCAGCAATGAAATCTGTGTCATCAGGCCCTTAGCAGCACAATGAGTGGATTCAGGTATGATGATTCTAACTGAAATAAGTCACACAGAAAAAGAAACATTATAAGATATCAGTAATACACGGAATGGAAACTTGGCTACACAGGAACTGAATTTCAGAACAGAACAGGGTCTCAAATTTAGAAAACCAACTTATGCTTGCTTAAGGGTAAAGGTGAGTTGGGGTGCTGCATAAAACCAGAGATTGAAATGAGCACAGATAAAGTTCCTTAAGCAAAATATGGAATAGACAAGAGCTACTCCTTGCTCAACGAAATGGACTCAACACCGCATATTAAACGCCTAAGAATGTACCTGACTAGTAAGTGTCTTAAAACCTATGGATTGCTATGCCTCCAAAAGAGAATCCAGCATGTGTATAGGGGCATAAACGCAGCAGTGATAGGATTGGAGAGGTTCGGTGAGCAAATGAAGACCCTTTGAAGTCATATTGCATGGTACCCATTCCACGGGTTTCAACTACCCAGGTTTAAGGTATTCTTCCTTCAGCTAAAACATGCATGTGGAACCCAGAGTATGATCAACCATGTGAACGGGAGACGTGTTCAAATATGTCTCAGTTTTCCTCCCCTGGTACTCGGGTGCAACATTAGAGATGCTTTACTAACACTCTCCCGACTTGGAGAGTCAGTCCCTTTAACCTCCTGTTTGGCCCAGTTTCCAATTTCTGCGGAAGATGAACAGGAATAGCGAGAACCAATGAGAGGCTAGCTGGAGGTGTCTGGACGGGCAAATTTAACTCTCATTTCCCACCAGGAAGAGGAATTAACCAAAGGCTCAGCGTGCCGTGCCAGAACCAGATTAGGGCCTGAAGCCATCCTGCGGTGTTGCGGCCAGCTCAAAAGAAAGCGAGTTGAAGAAAGGAGCTCAGGGGCACTGTAATTCACAAACCTGCAGAGTTACAAATGACAGCTATCGTCCAAAAATAGACTGAAGTAAGGCTGCCAAGAGGACTTGAAAGCGGGGCAGAATTGCAGGAAACCGATTTCAGGAGGTAGACTGGAATTGCATTGAAAGCATAGGAAAAGAGGCAGAACGTCCACAATGATGCACTTGGCCAAAAAGGGCGTATGCGTTTTTTCCTGAATATATTCAGGAAAAAACGCATACGCCCTTTTTGGCCAACCAAGCAAGCTTGCAAAGGAAATCTGCACTACAATGAAGTCTCACTTCTCCCCGGTCAAAAGGGCCATCTGAAAAAAGTGTAAAATCCAGAAAGGCAGGACAGGCCATGGAGAACTGGGAGCCTTGTTATGCTGATGGGCGGGATGTAAATTGCCAACAATCACTGGGGAGAAGTGTATGGTGTTTCCTGAAACATCTAAAAAACAAAGCAACAGAACCTAGGGCACTTCCACTTAAGGTCCTATAGCTTAGGGAAATTAAAATCAAAAAGACACAGGCACTCCAAAGTTTCGAACGGCTCTGTTTACAAGAACCTCGTTTACAGTACAAGTTCAACATCGCAGAAAGTGAAAAATGGATAAAGAAATTGTGGTATTTACTTACAAAGCAATATCACTCAGCAATGAAATCTGTGTCATCAGGCCCTTAGCACCACAATGAGTGGATTCAGGTATGATGATTCTAACTGAAATAAGTCACACAGAAAAAGAAACATCATAAGATATCACTAATACACGGAATGTAAACTTGGCTACACAGGAACTGAATTACAGAACAGAACAGGGTCTCAAATTTAGAAAACCAACTTATGCTTGCTTAAGGGGAAAGGTGAGTTGGGGTGCTGCATAAAACCAGAGATTGAAATGAGCACAGATAAAGTTCCTTAAGCCAAATATGGAATAGACAAGAGCTACTCCTTGCTCAACGAAATGGACTCAACACCCCATATTAAACGCCTAAGAATATACCTGACTAGTAAGTATCTTAAAACCTATGGATTGCTATGTCTCTGAAAGAGAATCAAGCATGTGTACAGGGGCATAAATGCAGCAGTGATAGGATTGGAGAGGTTCGTGAGCAAATGAAGACCCTTTGAAGTCATATTGCATGGTACCCATTCCACGGGTTTCAACTACCCAGGTTTAAGGTATTCTTCCTTCAGTTAAAACATGCATGTGGAACCCAGAGTATGATCAACCATGTGAACGGGAGACGTGTTCAAATATGTCTCAGTTTTCCTCCCCTGGTACTCGGGTGCAACATTAGAGATGCTTTACTAACACTCTCCCGACTTGGAGAGTCAGTCCCTTTAACCTCCTGTTTGGCCCAGTTTGCAATTTCTGCGGAAGATGAACAGGAATAGCGAGAACAAATGAGAGGCTAGCTGGAGGTGTCTGGACGGGCAAATTTAACTCTCATTTCCCACCAGGAAGAGGAATTAACCAAAGGCTCAGCGTGCTGTGCCGGAACCAGATTAGGGCCTGAAGCCATCCTGCGGTGTTGCGGCCAGCTCAAAAGAAAGCGAGTTGAAGAAAGGAGCTCAGGGGCACTGTAATTCACAAACCTGCAGAGTTATAAATGACAGCTATCGTCCAAAAATATACTGAGGTAAGGTTGCCAGGAGGACTTGAAAGCAGGGCAGAATTGCAGGAAACCGATTTCAGGAGGTAGACTGGAATTGCATTGAAAGCATAGGAAAAGAGGCAGAACGTCCACAATGATGCACTTGGCCAAAAAGGGCGTATGCGTTTTTTCCTGAATATATTCAGGAAAAAACGCATACGCCCTTTTTGGCCAACCAAGCAAGCTTGCAAAGGAAATCTGCACTACAATGAAGTCTCACTTCCCCCCGGTCAAAAGGGCCATCTGAAAAAAGTGTAAAATCCAGAAAGGCAGGACAGGCCATGGAGAACTGGGAGCCTTGTTATGCTGATGTGCGGGATGTAAATTGCCAACAGACACTCCGGAGAAGTGTATGGTGTTTCCTGAAACATCTAAAAAACTAAGCAACAGAGCCTAGGGCACTGCCACTTATGGTCCTATAGCTTAGGGAAATTAAAATGAAAAAGACACAGCCACCCCAAAGTTTGGGATGCCTCTGTTTACAAGAACCTCGTTTACAGTACAAGTTCAACATCGCAGAAAGTGAAAAATGGATAAAGAAGTTGTGGTATTTACTTACAAAGCAATATCACTCAGCAATGAAATCTGTGTCATCAGGCCCTTAGCAGCACAATGAGTGGATTCAGGTATGATGATTCTAACTGAAATAAGTCACACAGCAAAAGAAACATCATAAGATATCAGTAATACATGGAATGGAAACTTGGCTACACAGGAACTGAATTACAGAACAGAACAGGGTCTCAAATTTAGAAAACCAACTTATGCTTGCTTAAGGGTAAAGGTGAGTTGGGGTGCTGCATAAAACCAGAGATTGAAATGAGCACAGATAAAGTTCCTTAAGTCAAATATGGAATAGACAAGAGCTACTCCTTGCTCAACGAAATGGACTCAACACCGCATATTAAACGCCTAAGAATGTACCTGACTAGTAAGTATCGTAAAACCTATGGATTGCTATGTCTCCAAAAGAGAATCAAGCATGTGTACAGGGGCATAAACGCAGCAGTGATAGGATTGGAGAGGTTCGGTGAGCAAATGAAGACCCTTTGAAGTCATATTGCATGGTACCCATTCCACGGGTCTCAACTCTCCAGGTTTAAGGTATTCTTCCTTCAGCTAAAACATGCATGTGGAACCCAGAGTATGATCAACCATGTGAACGGGAGACGTGTTCAAATATGTCTCAGTTTTCGTACCCTGGTACTCGGGTGCAACATTCCAGACGCTTTACTAACACTCTCCCCACTTGGAGAGTCAGCGCCTTTAACCTCCTGTTTGGCCCAGTTTGCAATTTCTGCGGAAGATGAACAGGAATAGCGAGAACCAATGGAGACTAGCTGGAGGTGTCTGCACGGGCAAATTTAACTCTCATTTCCTACCAGGAAGAGGAATTAACCAAAGGCTCAGCGTGCCATGCCAGAACCAGATTAGGGCCTGAAGCCATCCTGCGGTGTTGCGGCCAGGTCACAAGAAAGCGAGTTGAAGAAAGGAGCTCAGGGGCACTGTAATTCACAAACCTGCAGAGTTATAAATGACAGCTATCATCCAAAAATAGACTGAAGTAAGGCTGCCAAGAGGACTTGAAAGCGGGGCAGAATTGCAGGAAACCAATTTCAGGAGGTAGACTGGAATTGCATTGAAAGCATAGGAAAAGAGGCAGAACGTCCACAATGATGCACTTGGCCAAAAAGGGCGTATGCGTTTTTTCCTGAATATATTCAGGAAAAAACGCATACGCCCTTTTTGGCCAACCAAGCAAGCTTGCAAAGGAAATCTGCACTACAATGAAGTCTCACTTCCCCCCGGTCAAAAGGGCCATCTGAAAAAAGTATAAAATCCAGAAAGGCAGGACAGGCCATGGAGAACTGGGAGCATTGTTATGCTGATGGGCGGGATGTAAATTGCCAACAACCACTCGGGAGAAGTGTATGGTGTTTCCTGAAACATCTAAAAAACAAAGCAACAGAACCTAGGGCACTTCCACTTATGGTCCTATAGCTTAGGGAAATTAAAATCAAAAAGACACAGCCACCCCAAAGTTTGGGACGCCTCCGTTTACAAGAACCTCGTTTACCGTACAAGTTCAATATCACAGAAAGTGAAAAATGGATAAAGAACTTGTGGTACTTACGTACAATGCAGTATCACTCAGCAATGAAATCTATGTCATCAGGCCCGTAGCAGCATAATGAGTGGATTCAGGTACGATGATTCTAACTGAAATAAGTCACACAGAAAAAGAAACATCATAAGATATCACTAATACACGGAATGTAAACTTGGCTACACAGGAACTGAATTACAGAACAGAACAGGGTCTCAAATTTAGAAAACCAACTTATGCTTGCTTAAGGGTAAAGGTGAGTTGGGGTGCTGCATAAAACCAGAGATTGAAATGAGCACAGATAAAGTTCCTTAAGCCAAATATGGAATAGACAAGAGCTACTCCTTGCTCAACGAAATGGACTCAACACCGCATATTAAACGCCTAAGAATGTACCTGACTAGTAAGTATCTTAAAACCTATGGATTGCTATGTCTCCGAAAGAGAATCAAGCATGTGTACAGGGGCATAAACGAAGCAGTGATAGGATTGTAGATGTTCGGTGAGGAAATGAAGACCCTTTGAAGTCATATTGCATGGTACCCATTACACGGGTCTCAACTCTCCAGGTTTAAGGTATTCTTCCTTCAGCTAAAACATGCATGTGGAACCCAGAGTATGATCAACCATGTGATCGGGGGACATGTTCAAATATGTCTCAGTTTTCGTACCCTGGTACTCGGGTGCAACATTCCAGACGCTTTACTAACACTCTCCCAACTTGGAGAGTCAGTCCCTTTAACCTCCTGTTTGGCCCAGTTTGCAATTTCTGCGGAAGATGAACAGGAATAGCGAGAACCAATGAGAGACTAGCTGGAGGTGTCTGAACGGGCAAATTTAACTCTCACTTCCCATCAGCAAGAGGAATTAACCAAAGGCTCAGCATGCCGTGCCGGAACCAGATTAGGGCCTGAAGCCATCCTGCGGTGTTGCGGCCAGGTCACAAGAAAGCGAGTTGAAGAAAGGAGCTCAGGGGCACTGTAATTCACAAACCTGCAGAGTTATAAATGACAGCTATCGTCCAAAAATAGACTGAAGTAAGGCTGCCAAGAGGACTTGAAAGCGGGGCAGAATTGCAGGAAACCGAATTCAGGAGGTAGACTGGAATTGCATTGAAAGCATAGGAAAAGAGGCAGAACGTCCACAATGATGCACTTGGCCAAAAAGGGCGTATGCGTTTTTTCCTGAATATATTCAGGAAAAAACGCATACGCCCTTTTTGGCCAACCAAGCAAACTTGCAAAGGAAATCTGCACTACAATGAAGTCTCACTTCCCCCCGGTCAAAAGGGCCATCTGAAAAAAGTGTAAAATCCAGAAAGGCAGGACAGGCCATGGAGAACTGGGAGCCTTGTTCTGCTGATGGGCGGGATGTAAATTGCCAACAGACACTCGGGAGAAGTGTATGGTGTTTCCTGAAACATCTAAAAAACAAAGCAACAGAACCTAGGGCACTTCCACTTATGGTCCTATAGCTTAGGGAAATTAAAATCAAAAAGACACAGCCACCCCAAAGTTTGGGACGCCTCTGTTTACAAGAACCTCGTTTACCGTACAAGTTCAATATCACAGAAAGTGAAAAATGGATAAAGAACTTGTGGTACTTACGTACAATGCAGTATCACTCAGCAATGAAATCTATGTCATCAGGCCCGTAGCAGCATAATGAGTGGATTCAGGTACGATGATTCTAACTGAAATAAGTCACACTGAAAAAGAAACATCATAAGATATCAGTAATACACGGAATGGAAACTTGGCTACACAGGAACTGAATTACAGAACAGAACAGGGTCTCAAATTTAGAAAACCAACTTATGCTTGCTTAAGGGTAAAGGTGAGTTGGGGTGCTGCATAAAACCAGAGATTGAAATGAGCACAGATAAAGTTCCTTAAGCCAAATATGGAATAGACAAGAGCTACTCCTTGCTCAACGAAATGGACTCAACACCGCATATTAAACGCCTAAGAATGTACCTGACTAGTAAGTATCTTAAAACCTATGGATTGCTATGTCTCCGAAAGAGAATCAAGCATGTGTACAGGGGCATAAACGCAGCAGTGATAGGATTGGAGAGGTTCGTGAGCAAATGAAGACCCTTTGAAGTCATATTGCATGGTACCCATTCCACGGGTTTCAACTACCCAGGTTTAAGGTATTCTGCCTTCAGCTAAAACATGCATGTGGAACCTAGAGTATGATCAACCATGTGATCGGGAGACGTGTTCAAATATGTCTCAGTTTTCGTACCCTGGTACTCGGTTGCAACATTCCAGACGCTTTACTAACACTCTCCCGACTTGGAGAGTCAGTCCCTTAAACCTCCTGTTTGGCTCAGTTTGCAATTTCTGCGGAAGATGAACAGGAATAGCGAGAACCAATGAGAGACTAGCTGGAGGTGTCTGAACGGGCAAATTTAACTCTCATTTCCCACCAGGAAGAGGAATTAACCAAAGGCTCGGCGTGCCGTGCCGGAACCAGATTAGGGCCTGAAGCCATCCTGCGGTGTTGCGGCCAGGTCACAAGAAAGCGAGTTGAACAATGGATCTCAGGGGCACTGTAATTCACAAACCTGCAGAGTTATAAATGACAGCTATCGTCCAAAAATATACTGAAGTAAGGCTGCCGAGAGGACTTGAAAGCGGGGCAGAATTGCAGGAAACCGATTTGAGGAAGTAGACTGGAATTGCATTGAAAGCATAGGAAAAGAGTCAGAACGTCCACAATGATGCACTTGGTCAAAAAGGGCGTATGCGTTTTTTCCTGAATATATTCAGGAAAAAACGCATACGCCCTTTTTGGCCAACGAAGCAAACTTGCAAAGGAAATCTGCACTACAATGAAGTCTCACTTCCCCCCGGTCAAAAGGGCCATCTGAAAAAAGTGTAAAATCCAGAAAGGCAGGACAGGCCATGGAGAACTGGGAGCCTTGTTATGCTGATGGGCGGGATGTAAATTGCCAACAGACACTTGGGAGAAGTGTATGGTGTTTCCTGAAACATCTAAAAAGCAAAGCAACAGAATCTAGGGCACTTCCACTTATGGTCCTATAGCTTAGGGAAATTAAAAGCAAAAAGACACAGCCACCCCAAAGTTTGGAACGGCTCTGTTTACAAGAACCTCGTTTACAGTACAAGTTCAACATCGCAGAAAGTGAAAAATGGATAAAGAAGTTGTGGTATTTACTTACAAAGCAATATCACTCAGCAATGAAATCTGTGTCATCAGGCCCTTAGCAGCACAATGAGTGGATTCAGGTATGATGATTCTAACTGAAATAAGTCACACAGAAAAAGAAACATCGTAAGATATCAGTAATACACGGAATGGAAACTTGGCTACACAGGAACTGAATTACAGAACAGAACAGGGTCTCAAATTTAGAAAACCAACTTATGCTTGCTTAAGGGTAAAGGTGAGTTGGGGTGCTGCATAAAACCAGAGATTGAAATGAGCACAGATAAAGTTCCTTAAGCCAAATATGGAATAGACAAGAGCTACTCGTTGCTCAATGAAATGGACTCAACACCGCATATTAAACGCCTAAGAATGTACCTGACTAGTAAGTATCTTAAAACCTATGGATTGCTATGTCTCCGAAAGAGAAGCAAGCATGTGTACAGGGGCATAAACGCAGCAGTGATAGGATTGGAGAGGTTCGTGAGCAAATGAAGACCCTTTGAAGTCATATTGCATGGTACCCATTCCACGGGTTTTAACTACCCAGGTTTAAGGTATTCTTCCTTCAGCTAAAACATGCATGTGGAACCCAGAGTATGATCAACCATGTGAACGGGAGACATGTTCAAATATCTCTCAGTTTTCCTCCCCTGGTACTCGGGTGCAACATTCCAGACGCTTTACTAACACTCTCCCGACTTGGAGAGTCAGTCCCTTTAACCTCCTGTTTGGCCCAGTTTGCAATTTCTGCGGAAGATGAACAGGAATAGCGAGAACCAATGAGAGGCTAGCTGGAGGTGTCTGGACGGGCAAATTTAACTCTCATTTCCCACCAGGAAGAGGAATTAACCAAAGGCTCAGCGTGCCGTGCCAGAACCAGATTAGGGCCTGAAGACATACTGCGGTGTTGCGGCCAGCTCAAAAGAAAGCGAGTTGAAGAAAGGAGCTCAGGGGCACTGTAATTCACAAACCTGCAGAGTTATAAATGACAGCTATCGTCCAAAAATAGACTGAAGTAAGGCTGCCAAGAGGACTTGAAAGCGGGGCAGAATTGCAGGAAACCGATTTCAGGAGGTAGACTGGAATTGCATTGAAAGCATAGGAAAAGAGGCAGAACGTCCACAATGATGCACTTGGCCAAAAAGGGCGTATGCGTTTTTTCCTGAATATATTCAGGAAAAAACGCATACGCCCTTTTTGGCCAACCAAGCAAGCTTGCAAAGGAAATCTGCACTACAATGAAGTCTCACTTCCCCCCGGTCAAAAGGGCCATCTGAAAAAAGTGTAAAATCCAGAAAGGCAGGACAGGCCATGGAGAACTGGGAGCCTTGTTATGCTGATGGGCGGGATGTAAATTGCCAACAGACACTCGGGAGAAGTGTATGGTGTTTCCTGAAACATCTAAAAAACCAAGCAACAGAGCCTAGGGCACTGCCACTTATGGTCCTATAGCTTAGGGAAATTAAAATCAAAAAGACACAGCCACCCCAAAGTTTGGAAAGGCTCTGTTTACAAGAACCTCGTTTACAGTACAAGTTCAACATCGCAGAAAGTGAAAAATGGATAAAGAAGTTGTGGTATTTACTTACAAAGCAATATCACTCAGCAATGAAATCTGTGTCATCAGGCCCTTAGCAGCACAATGAGTGGATTCAGGTATGATGATTCTAACTGAAATAAGTCACACAGAAAAAGAAACATCATAAGATATCAGTAATACACGGAATGGAAACTTGGCTACACAGGAACTGAATTACAGAACAGAACAGGGTCTCAAATTTAGAAAACCAACTTATGCTTGCTTAAGGGTAAAGGTGAGTTGGGGTGCTGCATAAAACCAGAGATTGAAATGAGCACAGATAAAGTTCCTTAAGTCAAATATGGAATAGACAAGAGCTACTCCTTGCTCAACGAAATGGACTCAACACCACATATTAAACGCCTAAGAATGTACCTGACTAGTAAGTATCGTAAAACCTATGGATTGCTATGTCTCCAAAAGAGAATCAAGCATGTGTACAGGGGCATAAACGCAGCAGTGATAGGATTGGAAAGGTTCGGTGAGCAAATGAAGACCCTTTGAAGTCATATTGCATGGTACCCATTACACGGGTCTCAACTCTCCAGGTTTAAGGTATTCTTCCTTCAGCTAAAACATGCATGTGGAACCCAGAGTATGATCAACCATGTGAACGGGAGACGTGTTCAAATATGTCTCAGTTTTCCTCCCCTGGTACTCGGGTGCAACATTCCAGACGCTTTACTAACACTCTCCCCACTTGGAGAGTCAGCACCTTTAACCTCCTGTTTGGCCCAGTTTGCAATTTCTGCGGAAGATGAACAGGAATAGTGAGAACCAATGGAGACTAGCTGGAGGTGTCTGGACGGGCAAATTTAACTCTCATTTCCTACCAGGAAGAGGAATTAACCAAAGGCTCAGCGTGCCATGCCAGAACCAGATTAGGGCCTGAAGCCATCCTGCGGTGTTGTGGCCAGGTCACAAGAAAGCGAGTTGAGGAAAGGAGCTCGGGGGCACTGTAATTCACAAACCTGCAGAGTTATAAATGACAGCTATCGTCCAAAAATAGACTGAAGTAAGGTTGCCAAGAGGACTTGAAAGCGGGGCAGAATTGCAGGAAACCGATTTCAGGAGGTAGACTGGAATTGCATTGAAAGCATAGGAAAAGAGGCAGAACGTCCACAATGATGCACTTGGCCAAAAAGGGCGTATGCGTTTTTTCCTGAATATATTCAGGAAAAAACGCATACGCCCTTTTTGGCCAACCAAGCAAGCTTGCAAAGGAAATCTGCACTACAATGAAGTCTCACTTCCCCCCGGTCAAAAGGGCCATCTGAAAAAAGTGTAAAATCCAGAAAGGCAGGACAGGCCATGGACAACTGGGAGCCTTGTTATGCTGATGGGCGGGATGTAAATTGCCAACAGACACTTGGGAGAAGTGTATGGTGTTTCCTGAAACATCTAAAAAACCAAGCAACAGAGCCTAGGGCACTGCCACTTATGGTCCTATAGCTTAGGGAAATTAAAATCAAAAAGACACAGCCACCCCAAAGTTTGGAAAGGCTCTGTTTACAAGAACCTCGTTTACAGTACAAGTTCAACATCGCAGAAAGTGAAAAATGGATAAAGAAGTTGTGGTATTTACTTACAAAGCAATATCACTCAGCAATGAAATCTGTGTCATCAGGCCCTTAGCAGCACAATGAGTGGATTCAGGTATGATGATTCTAACTGAAATAAGTCACACAGAAAAAGAAACATCATAAGATATCAGTAATACACGGAATGGAAACTTGGCTACACAGGAACTGAATTACAGAACAGAACAGGGTCTCAAATTTAGAAAACCAACTTATGCTTGCTTAAGGGTAAAGGTGAGTTGGGGTGCTGCATAAAACCAGAGATTGAAATGAGCACAGATAAAGTTCCTTAAGTCAAATATGGAATAGACAAGAGCTACTCCTTGCTCAACGAAATGGACTCAACACCACATATTAAACGCCTAAGAATGTACCTGACTAGTAAGTATCGTAAAACCTATGGATTGCTATGTCTCCAAAAGAGAATCAAGCATGTGTACAGGGGCATAAACGCAGCAGTGATAGGATTGGAAAGGTTCGGTGAGCAAATGAAGACCCTTTGAAGTCATATTGCATGGTACCCATTACACGGGTCTCAACTCTCCAGGTTTAAGGTATTCTTCCTTCAGCTAAAACATGCATGTGGAACCCAGAGTATGATCAACCATGTGAACGGGAGACGTGTTCAAATATGTCTCAGTTATCCTCCCCTGGTACTCGGGTGCAACATTCCAGACGCTTTACTAACACTCTCCCCACTTGGAGAGTCAGCACCTTTAACCTCCTGTTTGGCCCAGTTTGCAATTTCTGCGGAAGATGAACAGGAATAGCGAGAACCAATGGAGACTAGCTGGAGGTGTCTGGACGGGCAAATTTAACTCTCATTTCCTACCAGGAAGAGGAATTAACCAAAGGCTAAGCGTGCCATGCCAGAACCAGATTAGGGCCTGAAGCCATCCTGCGGTGTTGTGGCCAGGTCACAAGAAAGCGAGTTGAGGAAAGGAGCTCGGGGGCACTGTAATTCACAAACCTGCAGAGTTATAAATGACAGCTATCGTCCAAAAATAGACTGAAGTAAGGTTGCCAAGAGGACTTGAAAGCGGGGCAGAATTGCAGGAAACCGATTTCAGGAGGTAGACTGGAATTGCATTGAAAGCATAGGAAAAGAGGCAGAACGTCCACAATGATGCACTTGGCCAAAAAGGGCGTATGCGTTTTTTCCTGAATATATTCAGGAAAAAACGCATACGCCCTTTTTGGCCAACCAAGCAAGCTTGCAAAGGAAATCTGCACTACAATGAAGTCTCACTTCCCCCCGGTCAAAAGGGCCATCTGAAAAAAGTGTAAAATCCAGAAAGGCAGGACAGGCCATGGAGAACTGGGAGCCTTGTTATGCTGATGGGCGGGATGTAAATTGCCAACAGACACTCGGGAGAAGTGTATGGTGTTTCCTGAAACATCTAAAAAACCAAGCAACAGAACCTAGGGCACTTCCACTTATGGTCCTATAGCTTAGGGAAATTAAAATAAAAAAGACACAGCCACCCCAAAGTTTGGAAAGGCTCTGTTTACAAGAACCTCATTTACAGTACTAGTTCAACATCGCAGAAAGTGAAAAATGGATAAAGAAGTTGTGGTATTTACTTACAAAGCAATAACACTCAGCAATGAAATCTGTGTCATCAGGCCCTTAGCAGCACAATGAGTGGATTCAGGTATGATGATTCTAACTGAAATAAGTCACACAGAAAAAGAAACATCATAAGATATCAGTAATACACGGAATGTAAACTTGGCTACACAGGAACTGAATTACAGAACAGAACAGGGTCTCAAATTTAGAAAACCACCTTATGCTTGCTTAAGGGTAAAGGTGAGTTGGGGTGCTGCATAAAACCAGAGATTGAAATGAGCACAGATAAAGTTCCTTAAGCCAAATATGGAATAGACAAGAGCTACTCCTTGCTCAACGAAATGGACTCAAAACCCCATATTAAACGCCTAAGAATGTACCTGACTAGTAAGTATCGTAAAACCTATGGATTGCTATGTCTCCAAAAGAGAATCAAGCGTGTGTACAGGGGCATAAACGCAGCAGTGATAGGATTGGAGAGGTTCGGTGAGCAAATGAAGACCCTTTGAAGTCATATTGCATGGTACCCATTCCACGGGTTTCAACTACCCAGGTTTTAGGTATTCTTCCTTCAGCTAAAACATGCATGTGAACCCAGAGTATGATCAACCATGTGATCGGGAGACGTGTTCAAATATGTCTCAGTTTTCCTCCCCTTGTACTCGGGTGCAACATTCCAGACGCCTTACTAACACTCTCCCCACTTGGAGAGTCAGCGCCTTTAACCTCCTGTTTGGCACAGTTTGCAATTCCTGCGGAAGATGAACAGGAATAGGAGAACCAATGAGAGGCTAGCTGGAGGTGTCTGGACGGGCAAATTTAACTCTCATTTCCCACCAGGAAGAGGAATTAACCAAAGGCTCAGCATGCCGTACCGGAACCAGATTAGGGCCTGAAGCCATCCTGCGGTGTTGCGGCCAGGTCACAAGAAAGCGAGTTGAAGAAAGGAGCTCAGGGGCACTGTAATTCACAAACCTGCAGAGTTATAAATGACAGCTATCGTCCAAAAATAGACTGAAGTAAGGCTGCCAAGAGGACTTGAAAGCGGGGCAGAATTGCAGGAAACCGATTTCAGGAGGTAGACTGGAATTGCATTGAAAGCATAGGAAAAGAGGCAGAACGTCCACAATGATGCACTTGGCCAAAAAGGGCGTATGCGTTTTTTCCTGAATATATTCAGGAAAAAACGCATACGCCCTTTTTGGCCAACCAAGCAAGCTTGCAAAGGAAATCTGCACTACAATGAAGTATCACTTCCCCCCGGTCAAAAGGGCCATCTGAAAAAAGTGTAAAATCCAGAAAGGCAGGACAGGCCATGGAGAACTGGGAGCCTTGTTATGCTGAAGGGCGGGATGTAAATTGCCAACAACCACTTGGGAGAAGTGTATGGTGTTTCCTGAAACATCTAAAAAACAAAGCAACAGAACCTAGGGCACTTCCACTTATGGTCCTATAGCTTAGGGAAATTAAAATCAAAAAGACACAGCCACCCCAAAGTTTGGAACGGCTCTGTTTACAAGAACCTCGTTTACAGTACAAGTTCAACATCGCAGAAAGTGAAAAATGGATAAAGAAGTTGTGGTATTTACTTACAAAGCAATATCACTCAGCAATGAAATCTGTGTCATCAGGCCCTTAGCAGCACAATGAGTGGATTCAGGTATGATGATTCTAACTGAAATAAGTCACACAGAAAAAGAAACATCGTAAGATATCAGTAATACACGGAATGGAAACTTGGCTACACAGGAACTGAATTACAGAACAGAACAGGGTCTCAAATTTAGAAAACCAACTTATGCTTGCTTAAGGGTAAAGGTGAGTTGGGGTGCTGCATAAAACCAGAGATTGAAATGAGCACAGATAAAGTTCCTTAAGCCAAATATGGAATAGACAAGAGCTACTCGTTGCTCAATGAAATGGACTCAACACCGCATATTAAACGCCTAAGAATGTACCTGACTAGTAAGTATCTTAAAACCTATGGATTGCTATGTCTCCGAAAGAGAAGCAAGCATGTGTACAGGGGCATAAACGCAGCAGTGATAGGATTGGAGAGGTTCGTGAGCAAATGAAGACCCTTTGAAGTCATATTGCATGGTACCCATTCCACGGGTTTTAACTACCCAGGTTTAAGGTATTCTTCCTTCAGCTAAAACATGCATGTGGAACCCAGAGTATGATCAACCATGTGAACGGGAGACGTGTTCAAATATGTCTCAGTTTTCCTCCCCTGGTACTCGGGTGCAACATTCCAGACGCTTTACTAACACTCTCCCGACTTGGAGAGTCAGTCCCTTTAACCTCCTGTTTGGCCCAGTTTGCAATTTCTGCGGAAGATGAACAGGAATAGCGAGAACCAATGAGAGACTAGCTGGAGGTGTCTGGTTGGGCAAATTTAACTCTCATTTCCCACCAGGAAGAGGAATTAACAAAAGGCTCAGCGTGCCGTGCCGGAACCAGATTAGGGCCTGAAGCCATCCTGCAGTGTTGCGGCCAGGTCACAAGAAAGCGAGTTGAAGAATGGAGCTCAGGGGCACTGTAATTCACAAACCTGCAGAGTTATAAATGACAGCTATCGTCCAAAAATAGACTGAAGTAAGGCTGCCAAGAGGACTTGAAAGCGGGGCAGAATTGCAGGAAACCGATTTCAGGAGGTAGACTGGAATTGCATTGAAAGCATAGGAAAAGAGGCAGAACGTCCACAATGATGCACTTGGCCAAAAAGGGCGTATGCGTTTTTTCCTGAATATATTCAGGAAAAAACGCATACGCCCTTTTTGGTGAACCAAGCAAGCTTGCAAAGGAAATCTGCACTACAATGAAGTCTCACTTCTCCCCGGTCAAAAGGGCCATCTGAAAAAAGTGTAAAATCCAGAAAGGCAGGACAGGCCATGGAGAACTGGGAGCCTTGTTATGCTGATGGGCAGGATGTAAATTGCCAACAGACACTCGGGAGAAGTGTATGGTGTTTCCTGAAACATCTAAAAAACAAAGCAACAGAGCCTAGGGCACTTCCACTTATGGTCCTATAGCCTAGGGAAATTAAAATCAAAAAGACACAGCCACCCCAAAGTTTGGGATGCCTCCGTTTACAAGAACCTCGTTTACAGTACAAGTTCAATATCACAGAAAGTGAAAAATGGATAAAGAACTTGTGGTACTTACGTACAATGTGGTATCACTCAGCAATGAAATCTATGCCATCAGGCCCGTAGCAGCATAATGAGTGGATTCAGGTACGATGATTCTAACTGAAATAAGTCACACAGAAAAAGAAACATCATAAGATATCACTAATACACGGAATGTAAACTTGGCTACACAGGAACTGCATTCCAAAACAGAACAGGGTCTCAAATTTAGAAAACCACCTTATGCTTGCTTAAGGGGAAAGGTGAGTTGGGGTGCTGCATAAAACCAGAGATTGAAATGAGCACAGATAAAGTTCCTTAAGCCAAATATGGAATAGACAAGAGCTACTCCTTGCTCATCGAAATGGACTCAAAACCCCATATTAAACGCCTAAGAATGTACCTGACTAGTAAGTATCTTAAAACCTATGGATTGCTATGTCTCCAAAAGAGAATCAAGTGTGTGTACAGGGGCATAAAAGCAGCAGTGATAGGATTGGAGAGGTTCGGTGAGCAAATGAAGACCCTTTGAAGTCATATTGCATGGTACCCATTACACGGGTCTCAACTCTAAAGGTTTAAGGTATTCTTTCTTCAGCTAAAACATGCATGTGGAACCCAGAGTATGATCAACTATGTGAACGGGAGACGTGTTCAAATATGTCTCAGTTTTCCTCCCCTGGTACTCGGGTGCAACATTCCAGATGCTTTACTAACACTCTCCCGACTTGGAGAGTCAGTCCCTTTAACCTACTGTTTGGCCCAGTTTGCAATTTCTGCGGAAGATGAACAGGAATAGCGAGAACCAATGAGAGGCTAGCTGGAGGTGTCTGGACGGGCAAATTTAACTCTCATTTCCCACCAGGAAGAGGAATTAACCAAAGGCTCAGCATGCCGTGCCGGAACCAGATTAGGGCCTGAAGCCATCCTGCGGTGTTGCGGCCAGCTCAAAAGAAAGCGAGTTGAAGAAAGGAGCTCAGGGGCACTGTAATTCACAAACCTGCAGAGTTATAAATGACAGCTATCGTCCAAAAATAGACTGAAGTAAGGCTGCCAAGAGGACTTGAAAGCGGGGCAGAATTGCAGGAAACCGATTTCAGGAGGTAGACTGGAATTGCATTGAAAGCATAGGAAAAGAGGCAGAACGTCCACAATGATGCACTTGGCAAAAAAGGGCGTATGCGTTTTTTCCTGAATATATTCAGGAAAAAACGCATACGCCCTTTTTGGCCAACCAAGCAAGCTTGCAAAGGAAATCTGCACTACAATGAAGTCTCACTTCCCCCGGTCAAAAGGGCCATCTGAAAAAAGTGTAAAATCCAGAAAGGCAGGACAGGCCATGGAGAACTGGGAGCCTTGTTATGCTGATGGGCGGGATGTAAATTGCCAAGAGACACTCGGGAGAAGTGTATGGTGTTTCCTGAAACATCTAAAAAACAAAACAACAGAGCCTAGGGCACTGCCACTTATGGTCCTATAGCTTAGGGAAATTAAAATCAAAAAGACACAGCCACCCCAAAGTTTGGGACGCCTCTGTTTACAAGAACCTCGTTTACAGTACAAGTTCAACATCGCAGAAAGTGAAAAATGGATAAAGAAGTTGTGGTATTTACTTACAAAGCAATGTCACTCAGCAATGAAATCTATGTCATCAGGCCCTTAGCATCACAATGAGTGGATTCAGGTATGATGATTCTAACTGAAATAAGTCACACAGAAAAAGAAACATCATAAGATATCAGTAATACACGGAATGTAAACTTGGCTACACAGGAACTGAATGACAGAACAGAACAGGGTCTCAAATTTAGAAAACCAACTTATGCTCGCTTAAGGGTAAAGGTGAGTTGGGGTGCTGCATAAAACCAGAGATTGAAATGAGCACAGATAAAGTTCCTTAAGCCAAATATGGAATAGACAAGAGCTACTCCTTGCTCAACGAAATGGACTCAACACCGCATATTAAACGCCTAAGAATGTACCTGACTAGTAAGTATCTTAAAACCTATGGATTGCTATGTCTCCGAAAGAGAATTCAGCATGTGTACAGGGGCATAAACGCAGCAGTGATAGGATTGGAGAGGTTCGGTGAGCAAATGAAGACCCTTTGAAGTCATATTGCATGGTACCCATTCCACGGGTTTCAACTACCCAGGTTTTAGGTATTCTTCCTTCAGCTAAAACATGCATGTGGAACCCAGAGTATGATTAACCATGTGATCGGGAGACGTGTTCAAATAAGTCTCAGTTTTCGTACCCTGGTACTCGGGTGCAACATTCCAGACGCTTTACTAACACTCTGCCGACTTGGAGAGTCAGTCCCTTTAACCTCCTGTTTGGCCCAGTTTGCAATTTCTGCGGAAGATGTACAGGAATAGCGAGAACCAATGAGAGGCTAGCTGGAGGTGTCTGGACGGGCAAATTTAACTCTCATTTCCCACCAGGAAGAGGAATTTACCAAAGACTCAGCGTGCCGTGCCGGAACCAGATTAGGGCCTGAAGCCATCCTGCGGTGTTGCGGCCAGGTCACAATAAAACGAGTTGAAGAAAGGAGCTCAGGGGCACTGTAATTCACAAACCTGCAGAGTTATAAATGACAGCTATCGTCCAAAAATACACTGAAGTAAGGCTGCCAAGAGGATTGGAAAGTGGGGCAGAATTGCAGGAAACCGATTTCAGGAGGTAGACTGGAATTGCATTGAAAGCATAGGAAAAGAGGCAGAATGTCCACAATGATACACTTGGCCAAAAAGGGCGTATGCGTTTTTTCCTGAATATATTCAGGAAAAAACGCATACGCCCTTTTTGGTCAACCAAGCAAGCTTGCAAAGGAAATCTGCACTACAATGAAGTCTCACTTCCCCCCGGTCAAAAGGGCCATCTGAAAAAAGTGTAAAATCCAGAAAGGCAGGACAGGCCATGGAGAACTGGGAGCCTTGTTATGCTGATGGGCGGGATGTAAATTGCCAACAGACACTCGGGAGAAGTGTATGGTGTTTCCTGAAACATCTAAAAAACAAAGCAACAGAGCCTAGGGCACTTCCACTTATGGTCCTATAGCTTAGGGAAATTAAAATCAAAAAGACACAGCCACCCCAAAGTTTGGGACACCTCTGTTTACAAGAACCTCGTTTACAGTACAAGTTCAACATCGCAGAAAGTGAAAAATGGAGAAAGAAGTTGTGGTATTTACTTACAAAGCAATATCACTCAGCAATGAAATCTGTGTCATCAGGCCCTTAGCAGCACAATGAGTGGATTCAGGTATGATGATTCTAACTGAAATAAGTCACACAGAAAAAGAAACATCATAAGATATCAGTAATACACGGAATGGAAACTTGGCTACACAGGAACTGAATTACAGAACAGAACAGGGTCTCAAATTTAGAAAACCAACTTATGCTTGCTTAAGGGTAAAGGTGAGTTGGGGTGCTGCATAAAACCAGAGATTGAAATGAGCACAGATAAAGTTCCTTAAGTCAAATATGGAATAGACAAGAGCTACTCCTTGCTCAACGAAATGGACTCAACACCACATATTAAACGCCTAAGAATGTACCTGACTAGTAAGTATCGTAAAACCTATGGATTGCTATGTCTCCAAAAGAGAATCAAGCATGTGTACAGGGGCATAAACGCAGCAGTGATAGGATTGGAAAGGTTCGGTGAGCAAATGAAGACCCTTTGAAGTCATATTGCATGGTACCCATTACACGGGTCTCAACTCTCCAGGTTTAAGGTATTCTTCCTTCAGCTAAAACATGCATGTGGAACCCAGAGTATGATCAACCATGTGAACGGGAGACGTGTTCAAATATGTCTCAGTTATCCTCCCCTGGTACTCGGGTGCAACATTCCAGACGCTTTACTAACACTCTCCCCACTTGGAGAGTCAGCACCTTTAACCTCCTGTTTGGCCCAGTTTGCAATTTCTGCGGAAGATGAACAGGAATAGCGAGAACCAATGGAGACTAGCTGGAGGTGTCTGGACGGGCAAATTTAACTCTCATTTCCTACCAAGAAGAGGAATTAACCAAAGGCTAAGCGTGCCATGCCAGAACCAGATTAGGGCCTGAAGCCATCCTGCGGTGTTGTGGCCAGGTCACAAGAAAGCGAGTTGAGGAAAGGAGCTCGGGGGCACTGTAATTCACAAACCTGCAGAGTTATAAATGACAGCTATCGTCCAAAAATAGACTGAAGTAAGGTTGCCAAGAGGACTTGAAAGCGGGGCAGAATTGCAGGAAACCGATTTCAGGAGGTAGACTGGAATTGCATTGAAAGCATAGGAAAAGAGGCAGAACGTCCACAATGATGCACTTGGCGAAAAAGGGCGTATGCGTTTTTTCCTGAATATATTCAGGAAAAAACGCATACGCCCTTTTTGGCCAACCAAGCAAGCTTGCAAAGGAAATCTGCACTACAATGAAGTCTCACTTCCCCCCGGTCAAAAGGGCCATCTGAAAAAAGTGTAAAATCCAGAAAGGCAGGACAGGCCATGGAGAACTGGGAGCCTTGTTATGCTGATGGGCGGGATGTAAATTGCCAACAGACACTCGGGAGAAGTGTATGGTGTTTCCTGAAACATCTAAAAAACCAAGCAACAGAACCTAGGGCACTTCCACTTATGGTCCTATAGCTTAGGGAAATTAAAATAAAAAAGACACAGCCACCCCAAAGTTTGGAAAGGCTCTGTTTACAAGAACCTCATTTACAGTACTAGTTCAACATCGCAGAAAGTGAAAAATGGATAAAGAAGTTGTGGTATTTACTTACAAAGCAATAACACTCAGCAATGAAATCTGTGTCATCAGGCCCTTAGCAGCACAATGAGTGGATTCAGGTATGATGATTCTAACTGAAATAAGTCACACAGAAAAAGAAACATCATAAGATATCAGTAATACACGGAATGTAAACTTGGCTACACAGGAACTGAATTACAGAACAGAACAGGGTCTCAAATTTAGAAAACCACCTTATGCTTGCTTAAGGGTAAAGGTGAGTTGGGGTGCTGCATAAAACCAGAGATTGAAATGAGCACAGATAAAGTTCCTTAAGCCAAATATGGAATAGACAAGAGCTACTCCTTGCTCAACGAAATGGACTCAAAACCCCATATTAAACGCCTAAGAATGTACCTGACTAGTAAGTATCGTAAAACCTATGGATTGCTATGTCTCCAAAAGAGAATCAAGCGTGTGTACAGGGGCATAAACGCAGCAGTGATAGGATTGGAGAGGTTCGGTGAGCAAATGAAGACCCTTTGAAGTCATATTGCATGGTACCCATTCCACGGGTTTCAACTACCCAGGTTTTAGGTATTCTTCCTTCAGCTAAAACATGCATGTGAACCCAGAGTATGATCAACCATGTGATCGGGAGACGTGTTCAAATATGTCTCAGTTTTCCTCCCCTTGTACTCGGGTGCAACATTCCAGACGCCTTACTAACACTCTCCCCACTTGGAGAGTCAGCGCCTTTAACCTCCTGTTTGGCACAGTTTGCAATTCCTGCGGAAGATGAACAGGAATAGGAGAACCAATGAGAGGCTAGCTGGAGGTGTCTGGACGGGCAAATTTAACTCTCATTTCCCACCAGGAAGAGGAATTAACCAAAGGCTCAGCATGCCGTACCGGAACCAGATTAGGGCCTGAAGCCATCCTGCGGTGTTGCGGCCAGGTCACAAGAAAGCGAGTTGAAGAAAGGAGCTCAGGGGCACTGTAATTCACAAACCTGCAGAGTTATAAATGACAGCTATCGTCCAAAAATAGACTGAAGTAAGGCTGCCAAGAGGACTTGAAAGCGGGGCAGAATTGCAGGAAACCGATTTCAGGAGGTAGACTGGAATTGCATTGAAAGCATAGGAAAAGAGGCAGAACGTCCACAATGATGCACTTGGCCAAAAAGGGCGTATGCGTTTTTTCCTGAATATATTCAGGAAAAAACGCATACGCCCTTTTTGGCCAACCAAGCAAGCTTGCAAAGGAAATCTGCACTACAATGAAGTATCACTTCCCCCCGGTCAAAAGGGCCATCTGAAAAAAGTGTAAAATCCAGAAAGGCAGGACAGGCCATGGAGAACTGGGAGCCTTGTTATGCTGATGGGCGGGATGTAAATTGCCAACAACCACTTGGGAGAAGTGTATGGTGTTTCCTGAAACATCTAAAAAACAAAGCAACAGAACCTAGGGCACTTCCACTTATGGTCCTATAGCTTAGGGAAATTAAAATCAAAAAGACACAGCCACCCCAAAGTTTGGAACGGCTCTGTTTACAAGAACCTCGTTTACAGTACAAGTTCAACATCGCAGAAAGTGAAAAATGGATAAAGAAGTTGTGGTATTTACTTACAAAGCAATATCACTCAGCAATGAAATCTGTGTCATCAGGCCCTTAGCAGCACAATGAGTGGATTCAGGTATGATGATTCTAACTGAAATAAGTCACACAGAAAAAGAAACATCGTAAGATATCAGTAATACACGGAATGGAAACTTGGCTACACAGGAACTGAATTACAGAACAGAACAGGGTCTCAAATTTAGAAAACCAACTTATGCTTGCTTAAGGGTAAAGGTGAGTTGGGGTGCTGCATAAAACCAGAGATTGAAATGAGCACAGATAAAGTTCCTTAAGCCAAATATGGAATAGACAAGAGCTACTCATTGCTCAATGAAATGGACTCAACACCGCATATTAAACGCCTAAGAATGTACCTGACTAGTAAGTATCTTAAAACCTATGGATTGCTATGTCTCCGAAAGAGAAGCAAGCATGTGTACAGGGGCATAAACGCAGCAGTGATAGGATTGGAGAGGTTCGTGAGCAAATGAAGACCCTTTGAAGTCATATTGCATGGTACCCATTCCACGGGTTTTAACTACCCAGGTTTAAGGTATTCTTCCTTCAGCTAAAACATGCATGTGGAACCCAGAGTATGATCAACCATGTGAACGGGAGACGTGTTCAAATATGTCTCAGTTTTCCTCCCCTGGTACTCGGGTGCAACATTCCAGACGCTTTACTAACACTCTCCCGACTTGGAGAGTCAGTCCCTTTAACCTCCTGTTTGGCCCAGTTTGCAATTTCTGCGGAAGATGAACAGGAATAGCGAGAACCAATGAGAGACTAGCTGGAGGTGTCTGGTTGGGCAAATTTAACTCTCATTTCCCACCAGGAAGAGGAATTAACAAAAGGCTCAGCGTGCCGTGCCGGAACCAGATTAGGGCCTGAAGCCATCCTGCAGTGTTGCGGCCAGGTCACAAGAAAGCGAGTTGAAGAATGGAGCTCAGGGGCACTGTAATTCACAAACCTGCAGAGTTATAAATGACAGCTATCGTCCAAAAATAGACTGAAGTAAGGCTGCCAAGAGGACTTGAAAGCGGGGCAGAATTGCAGGAAACCGATTTCAGGAGGTAGACTGGAATTGCATTGAAAGCATAGGAAAAGAGGCAGAACGTCCACAATGATGCACTTGGCCAAAAAGGGCGTATGCGTTTTTTCCTGAATATATTCAGGAAAAAACGCATACGCCCTTTTTGGCCAACCAAGCAAGCTTGCAAAGGAAATCTGCACTACAATGAAGTCTCACTTCCCCCCGGTCAAAAGGGCCATCTGAAAAAAGTGTAAAATCCAGAAAGGCAGGACAGGCCATGGAGAACTGGGAGCCTTGTTATGCTGATGGGCGGGATGTAAATTGCCAACAACCACTGGGGAGAAGTGTATGGTGTTTCCTGAAACATCTAAAAAACAAAGCAACAGAACCTAGGGCACTTCCACTTATGGTCCTATAGCTTAGGGAAATTAAAATCAAAAAGACACAGCCACCCCAAAGTTTGGAACGGCTCTGTTTACAAGAACCTCGTTTACAGTACAAGTTCAACATCGCAGAAAGTGAAAAATGGATAAAGAAGTTGTGGTATTTACTTACAAAGCAATATCACTCAGCAATGAAATCTGTGTCATCAGGCCCTTAGGAGCACAATGAGTGGATTAAGGTATAATGATTCTAACTGAAATAAGTCACACAGAAAAAGAAACATCGTAAGATATCAGTAATACACGGAATGGAAACTTGGCTACACAGGAACTGAATTACAGAACAGAACAGGGTCTCAAATTTAGAAAACCAACTTATGCTTGCTTAAGGGTAAAGGTGAGTTGGGGTGCTGCATAAAACCAGAGATTGAAATGAGCACAGATAAAGTTCCTTAAGCCAAATATGGAATAGACAAGAGCTACTCCTTGCTCAACGAAATGGACTCAACACCGAATATTAAACGCCTAAGAATGTACCTGACTAGTAAGTATCTTAAAACCTATGGATTGCTATGTCTCCGAAAGAGAATCAAGCATGTGTACAGGGGCATAAACGCAGCAGTGATAGGATTGGAGAGGTTCGGTGAGCAAATGAAGACCCTTTGAAGTCATATTGCATGGTACCCATTACACGGGTCTCAACTCTCCAGGTTTAAGGTATTCTTCCTTCACCTAAAACATGCATGTGGAACCCAGAGTATGATCAACCATGTGAACGGGAGACGTGTTCAAATATGTCTCAGTTTTCCTCCCCTGGTACTCGGGTGCAACATTCCAGATGCTTTACTAACACTCTCCCGACTTGGAGAGTCAGTCCCTTTAACCTCCTGTTTGGCCCAGTTTGCAATTTCTGCGGAAGATGAACAGGAATAGCGAGAACCAATGAGAGACTAGCTGGAGGTGTCTGAACGGCAAATTTAACTCTCATTTCCCACCAGGAAGAGGAATTAACCAAAGGCTCAGCGTGCCGTGCCGGAACCAGATTAGGGCCTGAAGCCATCCTGCAGTGTTGCGGCCAGGTCACAAGAAAGCGAGTTGAAGAATGGAGCTCAGGGGCACTGTAATTCACAAACCTGCAGAGTTATAAATGACAGCTATCGTCCAAAAATAGACTGAAGTAAGGCTGCCAAGAGGACTTGAAAGCGGGGCAGAATTGCAGGAAACCGATTTCAGGAGGTAGACTGGAATTGCATTGAAAGCATAGGAAAAGAGGCAGAACGTCCACAATGATGCACTTGGCCAAAAAGGGCGTATGCGTTTTTTCCTGAATATATTCAGGAAAAAACGCATACGCCCTTTTTGGTGAACCAAGCAAGCTTGCAAAGGAAATCTGCACTACAATGAAGTCTCACTTCTCCCCGGTCAAAAGGGCCATCTGAAAAAAGTGTAAAATCCAGAAAGGCAGGACAGGCCATGGAGAACTGGGAGCCTTGTTATGCTGATGGGCAGGATGTAAATTGCCAACAGACACTCGGGAGAAGTGTATGGTGTTTCCTGAAACATCTAAAAAACAAAGCAACAGAGCCTAGGGCACTTCCACTTATGGTCCTATAGCCTAGGGAAATTAAAATCAAAAAGACACAGCCACCCCAAAGTTTGGGATGCCTCCGTTTACAAGAACCTCGTTTACAGTACAAGTTCAATATCACAGAAAGTGAAAAATGGATAAAGAACTTGTGGTACTTACGTACAATGTGGTATCACTCAGCAATGAAATCTATGCCATCAGGCCCGTAGCAGCATAATGAGTGGATTCAGGTACGATGATTCTAACTGAAATAAGTCACACAGAAAAAGAAACATCATAAGATATCACTAATACACGGAATGTAAACTTGGCTACACAGGAACTGCATTCCAAAACAGAACAGGGTCTCAAATTTAGAAAACCACCTTATGCTTGCTTAAGGGGAAAGGTGAGTTGGGGTGCTGCATAAAACCAGAGATTGAAATGAGCACAGATAAAGTTCCTTAAGCCAAATATGGAATAGACAAGAGCTACTCCTTGCTCATCGAAATGGACTCAAAACCCCATATTAAACGCCTAAGAATGTACCTGACTAGTAAGTATCTTAAAACCTATGGATTGCTATGTCTCCAAAAGAGAATCAAGTGTGTGTACAGGGGCATAAAAGCAGCAGTGATAGGATTGGAGAGGTTCGGTGAGCAAATGAAGACCCTTTGAAGTCATATTGCATGGTACCCATTACACGGGTCTCAACTCTAAAGGTTTAAGGTATTCTTTCTTCAGCTAAAACATGCATGTGGAACCCAGAGTATGATCAACTATGTGAACGGGAGACGTGTTCAAATATGTCTCAGTTTTCCTCCCCTGGTACTCGGGTGCAACATTCCAGATGCTTTACTAACACTCTCCCGACTTGGAGAGTCAGTCCCTTTAACCTACTGTTTGGCCCAGTTTGCAATTTCTGCGGAAGATGAACAGGAATAGCGAGAACCAATGAGAGGCTAGCTGGAGGTGTCTGGACGGGCAAATTTAACTCTCATTTCCCACCAGGAAGAGGAATTAACCAAAGGCTCAGCATGCCGTGCCGGAACCAGATTAGGGCCTGAAGCCATCCTGCGGTGTTGCGGCCAGCTCAAAAGAAAGCGAGTTGAAGAAAGGAGCTCAGGGGCACTGTAATTCACAAACCTGCAGAGTTATAAATGACAGCTATCGTCCAAAAATAGACTGAAGTAAGGCTGCCAAGAGGACTTGAAAGCGGGGCAGAATTGCAGGAAACCGATTTCAGGAGGTAGACTGGAATTGCATTGAAAGCATAGGAAAAGAGTCAGAACGTCCACAATGATGCACTTGGCAAAAAAGGGCGTATGCGTTTTTTCCTGAATATATTCAGGAAAAAACGCATACGCCCTTTTTGGCCAACCAAGCAAGCTTGCAAAGGAAATCTGCACTACAATGAAGTCTCACTTCCCCCGGTCAAAAGGGCCATCTGAAAAAAGTGTAAAATCCAGAAAGGCAGGACAGGCCATGGAGAACTGGGAGCCTTGTTATGCTGATGGGCGGGATGTAAATTGCCAAGAGACACTCGGGAGAAGTGTATGGTGTTTCCTGAAACATCTAAAAAACAAAACAACAGAGCCTAGGGCACTGCCACTTATGGTCCTATAGCTTAGGGAAATTAAAATCAAAAAGACACAGCCACCCCAAAGTTTGGGACGCCTCTGTTTACAAGAACCTCGTTTACAGTACAAGTTCAACATCGCAGAAAGTGAAAAATGGATAAAGAAGTTGTGGTATTTACTTACAAAGCAATGTCACTCAGCAATGAAATCTATGTCATCAGGCCCTTAGCATCACAATGAGTGGATTCAGGTATGATGATTCTAACTGAAATAAGTCACACAGAAAAAGAAACATCATAAGATATCAGTAATACACGGAATGTAAACTTGGCTACACAGGAACTGAATGACAGAACAGAACAGGGTCTCAAATTTAGAAAACCAACTTATGCTCGCTTAAGGGTAAAGGTGAGTTGGGGTGCTGCATAAAACCAGAGATTGAAATGAGCACAGATAAAGTTCCTTAAGCCAAATATGGAATAGACAAGAGCTACTCCTTGCTCAACGAAATGGACTCAACACCGCATATTAAACGCCTAAGAATGTACCTGACTAGTAAGTATCTTAAAACCTATGGATTGCTATGTCTCCGAAAGAGAATTCAGCATGTGTACAGGGGCATAAACGCAGCAGTGATAGGATTGGAGAGGTTCGGTGAGCAAATGAAGACCCTTTGAAGTCATATTGCATGGTACCCATTCCACGGGTTTCAACTACCCAGGTTTTAGGTATTCTTCCTTCAGCTAAAACATGCATGTGGAACCCAGAGTATGATTAACCATGTGATCGGGAGACGTGTTCAAATAAGTCTCAGTTTTCGTACCCTGGTACTCGGGTGCAACATTCCAGACGCTTTACTAACACTCTGCCGACTTGGAGAGTCAGTCCCTTTAACCTCCTGTTTGGCCCAGTTTGCAATTTCTGCGGAAGATGTACAGGAATAGCGAGAACCAATGAGAGGCTAGCTGGAGGTGTCTGGACGGGCAAATTTAACTCTCATTTCCCACCAGGAAGAGGAATTTACCAAAGACTCAGCGTGCCGTGCCGGAACCAGATTAGGGCCTGAAGCCATCCTGCGGTGTTGCGGCCAGGTCACAATAAAACGAGTTGAAGAAAGGAGCTCAGGGGCACTGTAATTCACAAACCTGCAGAGTTATAAATGACAGCTATCGTCCAAAAATACACTGAAGTAAGGCTGCCAAGAGGATTGGAAAGCGGGGCAGAATTGCAGGAAACCGATTTCAGGAGGTAGACTGGAATTGCATTGAAAGCATAGGAAAAGAGGCAGAATGTCCACAATGATACACTTGGCCAAAAAGGGCGTATGCGTTTTTTCCTGAATATATTCAGGAAAAAACGCATACGCCCTTTTTGGTCAACCAAGCAAGCTTGCAAAGGAAATCTGCACTACAATGAAGTCTCACTTCCCCCCGGTCAAAAGGGCCATCTGAAAAAAGTGTAAAATCCAGAAAGGCAGGACAGGCCATGGAGAACTGGGAGCCTTGTTATGCTGATGGGCGGGATGTAAATTGCCAACAGACACTCGGGAGAAGTGTATGGTGTTTCCTGAAACATCTAAAAAACAAAGCAACAGAGCCTAGGGCACTTCCACTTATGGTCCTATAGCTTAGGGAAATTAAAATCAAAAAGACACAGCCACCCCAAAGTTTGGGACACCTCTGTTTACAAGAACCTCGTTTACAGTACAAGTTCAACATCGCAGAAAGTGAAAAATGGAGAAAGAAGTTGTGGTATTTACTTACAAAGCAATATCACTCAGCAATGAAATCTATGTCATCAGGCCCTTAGCAGCACAATGAGTGGATTCAGGTATGATGATTCTAACTGAAATAAGGCACACAGAAAAAGAAACATCATAAGATATCAGTAATAAACGGAATGTAAACTTGGCTACACAGGAACTGAATTACAGAACAGAACAGGGTCTCAAATTTAGAAAACCAACTTATGCTTGCTTAAGGGCAAAGGTGAGTTGGGGTGCTGCATAAAACCAGAGATTGAAATGAGCACAGATAAAGTTCCTTAAGCCAAATATGGAATAGACAAGAGCTACTCCTTGCTCAACGAAATGGACTCAACACCGCATATTAAACGCCTAAGAATGTACCTGACTAGTAAGTATCTTAAAACCTATGGATTGCTATGTCTGCAAAAGAGAATCAAGCATGTGTACAGGGGCATAAACGCAGCAGTGTTAGGATTGGAGAGGTTCGTGAGCAAATGAAGACCCTTTGAAGTCATATTGCATGGTACCCATTCCACGAGTTTCAACTACCCAGGTTTAAGGTATTCTTCCTTCAGCTAAAACATGCATGTGGAACCTAGAGTATGATCAACCATGTGATCGGGAGACGTGTTCAAATATGTCTCAGTTTTTGTACCCTGGTACTCGGGTGAAACATTCCAGACGCTTTACTAACACTCTCCCCACTTGGAGAGTCAGCCCCTTTAACCTCCTGTTTGGCCCAGTTTTCAATTTCTGTGGAAGATGAACAGGAATAGCGAGAACCAATGAGAGACTAGCTGGAGGTGTCTGGGTGGGCAAATTTAACTCTCATTTCCCACCAGGAAGAGGAATTAACCAAAGGCTCAGCGTGCCGTGCCAGAACCAGATTAGGGCCTGAAGCCATCCAGCGGTGTTGCGGCCAGGTCACAAGAAAGCGAGTTGAAGAAAGGAGCTCAGGGGCACTGTAATTCACAAACCTGCAGTTATAAATGACAGCTATCGTCCAAAAATACACAGAAGTAAGGCTGCCAAGAGGACTTGAAAGCGGGGCAGAATTGCAGGAAACCCATTTCAGGAGGTAGACAGGAATTGCATTGAAAGCATAGGAAAAGAGGCAGAACGTCCACAATGATGCACTTGGCCAAAAAGGGCGTATGCGTTTTTTCCTGAATATATTCAGGAAAAAACGCATACGCCCTTTTTGGCCAACCAAGCAAACTTGCAAAGGAAATCTGCACTACAATGAAGTCTCACTTCTCCCCGGTCAAAAGGGCCATCTGAAAAAAGTGTAAAATCCAGAAAGGCAGGACAGGCCATGGAGAACTGGGAGCCTTGTTATGCTGATGGGCGGGATGTAAATTGCCAACAGACACTCGGGAGAAGTGTATGGTGTTTCCTGAAACATCTAAAAAACAAAGCAACAGAGCCTAGGGCACTTCCACTTATGGTCCTATAGCTTAGGGAAATTAAAATCAAAAAGACACAGCCACCCCAAAGTTTGGGACGCCTCCGTTTACAAGAACCTCGTTTACCGTACAAGTTCAATATCACAGAAAGTGAAAAATGGATAAAGAACTTGTGGTACTTACGTACAATGCAGTATCACTCAGCAATGAAATCTATGTCATCAGGCCCGTAGCAGCATAATGAGTGGATTCAGGTACGATGATTCTAACTGAAATAAGTCACACAGAAAAAGAAACATCATAACATATCAGTAATACACGGAATGTAAACTTGGCTACACAGGAACTGAATTACAGAACAGAACAGGGTCTCAAATTTAGAAAACCAACTTAGGCTTGCTTAAGGGTAAAGGTGAGTTGGGGTGCTGCATAAAACCAGAGATTGAAATGAGCACAGATAAAGTTAATTAAGCCAAATATGGAATAGACAAGAGCTACTGCTTGCTCAACGAAATGGACTCAACACCGCATATTAAACGCCTAAGAATGTACCTGACTAGTAAGTATCTTAAAACCTATGGATTGCTAAGTCTCCGAAAGAGAATCAAGCATGTGTACAGGGGCATAAACACAGCAGTGATAGGATTGGAGAGGTTCGTGAGCAAATGAAGACCCTTTGAAGTCATATTGCATGGTACCCATTCCACGGGTTTCAACTACCCAGGTTTAAGGTATTCTTCCTTCAGCTAAAACATGCATGTGGAACCTAGAGTATGACCAACCATGTGATCGGGAGATGTGTTCAAATATGTCTCAGTTTTCGTACCCTGGTACTCGGGTGCAACATTCCAGACGCTTTACTAACACTCTCCCCACTTGGAGAGTCAGCCCCTTTAACCTCCTGTTTGGCCCAGTTTGCAATTTCTGCGGAAGATGAACAGGAATAGCGAGAACCAATGAGAGACTAGCTGGAGGTGTCTGGATGGGGAAATTTAACTCTCATTTCCCACCAGGCAGCGGAATTAACCAAAGACTCAGCGTGCCGTGCAGGAACCAGATTAGGGGCTGAAGCCATCCTGCGATGTTGCGGCCAGCTCAAAAGAAAGCGAGTTGAAGAAAGGAGCTCAGGGGCACTGTAATTCACAAACCTGCAGAGTTATAAATGACAGCTATCATCCAAAAATACACTGAAGTAAGGCTGCCAAGAGGACTTGAAAGCGGGGCAGAATTGCAGGAAACCGATTTCAGGAGGTAGACTGGAATTGCATTGAAAGCATAGGAAAAGAGGCAGAACGTCCACAATGATGCACTTGGCCAAAAAGGGCGTATGCGTTTTTTCCTGAATATATTCAGGAAAAAACGCATACGCCCTTTTTGGCCAACCAAGCAAGCTTGCAAAGGAAATCTGCACTACAATGAACTCTCACTTCCCCCCGGTCAAAAGGGCCATCTGAAAAAAGTGTAAAATCCAGAAAGGCAGGACAGGCCATGGAGAACTGGGAGCCTTGTTATGCTGATGGGCGGGATGTAAATTGCCAACAGACAATTGGGAGAAGTGTATGGTGTTTCCTGAAACATCTAAAAAACAAAGCAACAGAGCCTAGGGCACTTCCACTTATGGTCCTATAGCTTAGGGAAATTAAAATCAAAAAGACACAGCCACCCCAAAGTTTGGGACGCCTCTGTTTACAAGAACCTCGTTTACAGTACAAGTTCAACATCGCAGAATGTGAAAAATGGATAAAGAAGTTGTGGTATTTACTTACAAAGCAATATCACTCAGCAATGAAATCTATGTCATCAGGCCCTTAGCAGCACAATGAGTGGATTCAGGTATGATGATTCTAACTGAAATAAGGCACACAGAAAAAGAAACATCATAAGATATCAGTAATACACGGAATGTAAACTTGGCTACACAGGAACTGAATTACAGAACAGAACAGGGTCTCAAATTTAGAAAACCAACTTAGGCTTGCTTAAGGGTAAAGGTGAGTTGGGGTGCTGCATAAAACCAGAGATTGAAATGAGCACAGATAAAGTTCCTTAAGCCAAATATGGAATAGACAAGAGCTACTCCTTGCTCAACGAAATGGACTTAAAACCGCATATTAAACGGCTAAGAATGTACCTGACTAGTAAGTATCTTAAAACCTATGGATTGCTATGTCTGCAAAAGAGAATCAAGCATGTGTACAGGGGCATAAACGCAGCAGTGATAGGATTGGAGAGGTTCGTGAGCAAATGAAGACCCTTTGAAGTCATATTGCATGGTACCCATTCCACGAGTTTCAACTACCCAGGTTTAAGGTATTCTTCCTTCAGCTAAAACATGCATGTGGAACCTAGAGTATGATCAACCATGTGATCGGGAGACGTGTTCAAATATGTCTCAGTTTTTTTACCCTGGTACTCGGGTGAAACATTCCAGACGCTTTACTAACACTCTCCCCACTTGGAGAGTCAGCCCCTTTAACCTCCTGTTTGGCCCAGTTTTCAATTTCTGTGGAAGATGAACAGGAATAGCGAGAACCAATGAGAGACTAGCTGGAGGTGTCTGGGTGGGCAAATTTAACTCTCATTTCCCACCAGGAAGAGGAATTAACCAAAGGCTCAGCGTGCCGTGCCAGAACCAGATTAGGGCCTGAAGCCATGCTGCGGTGTTGCGGCCAGGTCACAAGAAAGCGAGTTGAAGAAAGGAGCTCAGGGGCACTGTAATTCACAAACCTGCAGAGTTATAAATGACAGCTATCGTCCAAAAATACACAGAAGTAAGGCTGCCAAGAGGACTTGAAAGCGGGGCAGAATTGCAGGAAACCCATTTCAGGAGGTAGACAGGAATTGCATTGAAAGCATAGGAAAAGAGGCAGAACGTCCACAATGATGCACTTGGCCAAAAAGGGCGTATGCGTTTTTTCCTGAATATATTCAGGAAAAAACGCATACGCCCTTTTTGGCCAACCAAGCAAACTTGCAAAGGAAATCTGCACTACAATGAAGTCTCACTTCTCCCCGGTCAAAAGGGCCATCTGAAAAAAGTGTAAAATCCAGAAAGGCAGGACAGGCCATGGAGAACTGGGAGCCTTGTTATGCTGATGGGCGGGATGTAAATTGCCAACAGACACTCAGGAGAAGTGTATGGTGTTTCCTGAAACATCTAAAAAACAAAGCAACAGAGCCTAGGGCACTTCCACTTATGGTCCTATAGCTTAGGGAAATTAAAATCAAAAAGACACAGCCACCCCAAAGTTTGGGACACCTCCGTTTACAAGAACCTCGTTTACCGTACAAGTTCAATATCACAGAAAGTGAAAAATGGAAAAAGAACTTGTGGTACTTACGTACAATGCAGTATCACTCAGCAATGAAATCTATGTCATCAGGCCCGTAGCAGCATAATGAGTGGATTCAGGTACGATGATTCTAACTGAAATAAGTCACACAGAAAAAGAAACATCATAAGATATCAGTAATACACGGAATGTAAACTTGGCTACACAGGAACTGAATTACAGAACAGAACAGGGTCTCAAATTTAGAAAACCAACTTAGGCTTGCTTAAGGGTAAAGGTGAGTTGGGGTGCTGCATAAAACCAGAGATTGAAATGAGCACAGATAAAGTTAATTAAGCCAAATATGGAATAGACAAGAGCTACTGCTTGCTCAACGAAATGGACTCAACACCGCATATTAAACGCCTAAGAATGTACCTGACTAGTAAGTATCTTAAAACCTATGGATTGCTATGTCTCCGAAAGAGAATCAAGCATGTGTACAGGGGCATAAACGCAGCAGTGATAGGATTGGAGAGGTTCGTGAGCAAATGAAGACCCTTTGAAGTCATATTGCATGGTACCCATTCCACGGGTTTCAACTACCCAGGTTTAAGGTATTCTTCCTTCAGCTAAAACATGCATGTGGAACCTAGAGTATGACCAACCATGTGATCGGGAGATGTGTTCAAATATGTCTCAGTTTTCGTACCCTGGTACTCGGGTGCAACATTCCAGACGCTTTACTAACACTCTCCCCACTTGGAGAGTCAGCCCCTTTAACCTCCTGTTTGGCCCAGTTTGCAATTTCTGCGGAAGATGAACAGGAATAGCGAGAACCAATGAGAGACTAGCTGGAGGTGTCTGGATGGGGAAATTTAACTCTCATTTCCCACCAGGCAGCGGAATTAACCAAAGGCTCAGCGTGCCGTGCCAGATCCAGATTAGGGCCTGAAGCCATCCTGCGGTGTTGCGGCCAGGTCACAAGAAAGCGAGTTGAAGAAAGGAGCTCAGGGGCACTGTAATTCACAAACCTGCAGAGTTATAAATGACAGCTATCGTCCAAAAATAGACTGAAGTAAGGCTGCCAAGAGGACTTGAAAGCGGGGCAGAATTGCATGAAACCGATTTCAGGAGGTAGACTGGAATTGCATTGAAAGCATAGGAAAAGAGGCAGAACGTCCACAATGATGCACTTGGCCAAAAAGGGCGTATGCGTTTTTTCCTGAATATATTCAGGAAAAAACGCATACGCCCTTTTTGGCCAACCAAGCAAACTTGCAAAGGAAATCTGCACTACAATGAAGTCTCACTTCTCCCCGGTCAAAAGGGCCATCTGAAAAAAGTGTAAAATCCAGAAAGGCAGGACAGGCCATGGAGAACTGGGAGCCTTGTTATGCTGATGGGCGGGATGTAAATTGCCAACAGACACTCAGGAGAAGTGTATGGTGTTTCCTGAAACATCTAAAAAACAAAGCAAGAGAGCCTAGGGCACTTCCACTTATGGTCCTATAGTTTAGGGAAATTAAAATCAAAAAGACACAGCCACCCCAAAGTTTGGGACGCCTCCGTTTACAAGAACCTCGTTTACCGTACAAGTTCAATATCGCAGAAAGTGAAAAATGGATAAAGAACTTGTGGTACTTACGTACAATGCAGTATCACTCAGCAATGAAATCTATGTCATCAGGCCCGTAGCAGCATAATGAGTGGATTCAGGTACGATGATTCTAACTGAAATGTCACACAGAAAAAGAAACATCATAAGATATCACTAACACACGGAATGCAAACTTGGCTACACAGGAACTGCATTCCAGAACAGAACAGGGTCTCAAATTTAGAAAACCAACTTATGCTTGCTTAAGGGGAAAGGTGAGTTGGGGTGCTGCATAAAACCAGAGATTGAAATGAGCACAGATAAAGTTCCTTAAGCCAAATATGGAATAGACAAGAGCTACTCCTTGCTCAACGAAATGGACTCAACACCGCATATTAAACCCCTAAGAATGTACCTGACTAGTAAGTATCTTAAAACCTATGGATTGCTATGTCTCCAAAAGAGAATCAAGCGTGTGTACAGGGGCATAAACGCAGCAGTGATAGGATTGGAGAGGATCGGTGAGCAAATGAAGACCCTTTGAAGTCATATTGCATGGTACCCATTACACGGGTCTCAACTCTCCAGGTTTAAGGTATTCTTCCTTCAGCTAAAACATGCATGTGGAACCCAGAGTATGATCAACCATGTGAACGGGAGACGTGTTCCAATATGTCTCAGTTTTCCTCCCCTGGTACTCGGGTGCAACATTCCAGACGCTTTACTAACACTCTCCCCACTTGGACAGTCAGTCACTTTAACCTCCTGTTTGGCCCAGTTTGCAATTTCTGCGGAAGATGAACAGGAATAGTGAGAAACAATGAGAGGCTACCTGGAGGTGTCTGGACGGGCAAATTTAACTCTCATTTCCCACCAGGAAGAGGAATTAACCAAAGGCTCAGCGTGCCGTGCCGGAACCAGATTAGGGCCTGAAGCCATCCTGCGGTGTTTCGGCCAGCTCACAAGAAAGCGAGTTGAAGAAAGGAGCTCAGGGGCACTGTAATTCACAAACATGCAGAGTTATAAATGACAGCTATCGTCCAAAAATATACTGAAGTAAGGCTGCCAAGAGGACTTGAAAGCGGGGCAGAATTGCAGGAAACCGATTTCAGGAGGTAGACTGGAATTGCATTGAAAGCATAGGAAAAGAGGCAGAACGTCCACAATGATGCACTTGGCCAAAAAGGGCGTATGCGTTTTTTCCTGAATATATTCAGGAAAAAACGCATACGCCCTTTTTGGCCAACCAAGCAAGCTTGCAAAGGAAATCTGCACTACAATGAAGTCTCACTTCCCCCCGGTCAAAAGGGCCATCTGAAAAAAGTGTAAAATCCAGAAAGGCAGGACAGGCCATGGAGAACTGGGAGCCTTGTTATGCTGATGGGCGGGATGTAAATTGCCAACAGACACTTGGGAGAAGTGTATGGTGTTTCCTGAAACATCTAAAAAACAAAGCAACAGAGCCTAGGGCACTTCCACTTATGGTCCTATAGCTTAGGGAAATTAAAATCAAAAAGACACAGCCACCCCAAAGTTTGGGACGCCTCTGTTTACAAGAACCTTGTTTACCGTACAAGTTCAATATCACAGAAAGGGAAAATGGATAAAGAACTTGTGGTACTTACGTACAATGCAGTATCACTCAGCAATGAAATCTATGTCATCAGGCCCGTAGCAGCATAATGAGTGGATTCAGGTACGATGATTCTAACTGAAATAAGTCACACAGAAAAAGAAACATCATAAGATATCACTAATACACGGAATGTAAAGTTGGCTACACAGGAACTGCATTCCAAAACAGAACAGGTTCTCAAATTTAGAAAACCAATTTATGCTTGCTTAAGGGGAAAGGTGAGTTGGGTTGCTGCATAAAACCAGAGATTGAAATGAGCACAGATAAAGTTCCTTAAGCCAAATATGGAATAGACAAGAGCTACTCCTTGCTCAACGAAATGGACTCAACACCGCATTTTAAACGCCTAAGAATGTACCTGATTAGTAAGTATCTTAAAACCTATGGATTGCTATGTCTCCGAAAGAGAATCAAGCATGTGTACAGGGGCATAAACGCAGCAGTGATAGGATTGGAGAGGTTCGGTGAGCAAATGAAGACCCTTTGAAGTCATATTGCATGGTACCCATTCCACGGGTTTCAACTCTCCAGGTTTAAGGTATTCTTCCTTCAGCTAAAACATGCATGTGGAACCTAGAGTATGATCAACCATGTGATCGGGAGACGTGTTCAAATATGTCTCAGTTTTCGTACCCTGGTACTCGGGTGCAACATTCCAGACGCTTTACTAACACTCTCCCCACTTGGAGAGTCAGTCCCTTTAACCTCCTGTTTGGCCCAGTTTGCAAATTCTGTTGAAGATGAACAGGAATAGCGAGAACCAATGAGAGACTAGCTGGAGGTGTGTGGATGGGCAAATTTAACTCTCATTTCCCACCAGGAAGAGGAATTAACCAAAGGCTCAGCGTGCCGTGCCAGAACCAGATTAGGGCCTGAAGACATCCTGCGGTGTTGCGGCCAGGTCACAAGAAAGCGAGTTGAAGAAAGAAGCTCAGGGGCACTGTAATTCACAAACCTGCAGAGTTATAAATGACAGCTATCGTCCAAAAATAGACTGAAGTAAGGCTGCCAAGAGGACTTGAAAGCGGGGCAGAATTGCAGGAAACCGATTTCAGTAGGTAGACTAGAATTGCATTGAAAGCATAGGAAAAGAGGCAGAACGTCCACAATGATGCACTTGGCCAAAAAGGGCGTATGCGTTTTTCCCTGAATATATTCAGGAAAAAATGCATACGCCCTTTTTGGCCAACCAAGCAAACTTGCAAAGGAAATCTGCACTACAATGAAGTCTCACTTCTCCCCAGTCAAAAGGGCCATCTGAAAAAAGTGTAAAATCCAGAAAGGCAAGACAGGCCATGGAGAACTGGGAGCCTTGTTATGCTGATGGGCGGGATGTAAATTGCCAACAGACACTCGGGAGAAGTGTATGGTGTTTCCTGAAACATCTAAAAAACAAAGCAACAGAGCCTAGGGCACTTCCACTTATGGTCCTATAGCTTAGGGAAATTAAAATCAAAAAGACACAGCCACCCCAAAGTTTGGGACGCCTCCGTTTACAAGAACCTCGTTTACCGTACAAGTTCAATATCACAGAAAGTGAAAAATGGAAAAAGAACTTGTGGTACTTACGTACAATGCAGTATCACTCAGCAATGAAATCTATGTCATCAGGCCCGTAGCAGCATAATGAGTGGATTCAGGTAAGATGATTCTAACTGAAATAAGTCACACAGAAAAAGAAACATCATAAGATATCACTAATACACGGAATGTAAACTTGGCTACACAGGAACTGCATTCCAAAACAGAACAGGGTCTCAAATTTAGAAAACCAACTTATGCTTGCTTAAGGGGAAAGGTGAGTTGGGGTGCTGCATAAAACCAGAGATTGAAATGAGCACAGATAAAGTTCCTTAAGCCAAATATGGAATAGACAAGAGCTACTCCTTGCTCAACGAAATGGACTCAAAACCTCATATTAAACGCCTAAGACTGTACCTGACTAGTAAATATCTTAAAACCTATGGATTGCTATGTCTCCAAAAGAGAATCAAGCGTATGTACAGGGGCATAAACGCAGCAGTGATAGGATTGGAGAGGTTCGGTGAGCAAATGAAGACCCTTTGAAGTCATATTGCATGGTACCCATTACACGGGTCTCAACTTTCCAGGTTTAAGGTATTCTTCCTTCAGCTAAAACATGCATGTGGAACCCAGAGTATGATCAACCATGTGAACGGGAGACGTGTTCAAATATGTCTCAGATTTCGTCCCCTGGTACTCGGGTGCAACATTCCAGACGCTTTACTAACACTCTCCCGACTTGGAGAGTCAGTCCCTTTAACCTCCTGTTTGGCCCAGTTTGCAATTTCTGCGGAAGATGAACAGGAATAGCGAGAACCAATGAGAGGCTAGCTGGAGGTTTCTGGACGGGCAAATTTAACTCTCATTTCCCACCAGGAAGAGGAATTAACCAAAGGCTCAGCATGCCGGGCCGGAAAAAGATTAGGGCCTGAAGCCATCGTGCGGTGTTGCGGCCAGTTCACAAGAAAGCGAGTTGAAGAAAGGAGCTCAGGGGCACTGTAATTCACAAACCTGCAGAGTTATAAATGACAGCTATCGTCCAAAAATAGACTGAAGTAAGGCTGCCAAGAGGACTTGAAAGCGGGGCAGAATTGCAGGAAACCGATTTCAGGAGGTAGACTGGAATTGCATTGAAAGCATAGGAAAAGAGGCAGAACGTCCACAATGATGCACTTGGCCAAAAAGGGCGTATGCGTTTTTTCCTGAATATATTCAGGAAAAAACGCATACGCACTTTTTGGCCAACCAAGCAAGCTTGCAAAGGAAATCTGCACTACAATGAAGTCTCACTTCTCCCCGGTCAAAAGGGCCATCTGAAAAAAGTGTAAAATCCAGAAAGGCAACAGGCCATGGAGAACTGGGAGCCTTGTTATGCTGATGGGCGGGATGTAAATTGCCAACAGACACTTGGGAGAAGTGTATGGTGTTTCCTGAAACATCTAAAAAACAAAGCAACAGAGCCTAGGGCACTTCAACTTATGGTCCTATAGCTTAGGGAAATTAAAATCAAAAAGACACAGCCACCCCAAAGTTTGGGACGCCTCTGTTTACAAGAACCTCATTTACAGTACAAGTTCAACATCGCAGAAAGTGAAAAATGGATAAAGAAGTTGTGGTATTCACTTACAAAGCAATATCACTCAGCAATGAAATCTATGTCATCAGGCCCTTAGCAGCACAATGAGTGGATTCAGGTATGATGATTCTAACTGAAATAAGTCACACAGAAAAAGAAACATCATAAGATATCAGTAATACACGGAATGGAAACTTGGCTACACAGGAACTGAATTACAGAACAGAACAGGGTCTCAAATTTAGAAAACCAACTTATGCTTGCTTAAGGTGAAAGGTGACTTGGGGTGCTGCATAAAACCAGAGATTGAAATGAGCACAGATAAAGTTCCTTAAACCAAATATGGAATAGACAAGAGCTACTCCTTGCTCAACGAAATGGACTCAACACCGCATATTAAATGCCTAAGAATGTACCTGACTAGTAAGTATCTTAAAACCTATGGATTGCTATGTCTCCGAAAGAGAAGCAAGCATGTGTACAGGGCCATAAACGCAGCAGTGATAGGATTGGAGAGGTTCGTGAGCAAATGAAGACCCTTTGAAGTCATATTGCATGGTACCCATTCCACGGGTTTCAACGACCCAGGTTTAAGGTATTCTTCCTTCAGCTAAAACATGCATGTGGAACCTAGAGTATGATCAACCATGTGATCGGGAGACGTGTTCAAATATGTCTCAGATTTCGTACCCTGGTACTCGGGTGCAACATTCCAGACGCTTTACTAACACTCTCCCGACTTGGAGAGTCAGTCCCTTTAACCTCCTGTTTGGCCCAGTTTGCAATTTCTGCGGAAGATGAACAGGAATAGCGAGAACCAATGAGAGGCTAGCTCAAGGTGTCGGGACGGGCAAATTTAACTCTCATTTCCCACCAGGAAGAGGAATTAACCAAAGGCTCAGCGTGCCGTGCCAGAACCAGATTAGGGCCTAAAGCCATCCTGCGGTGTTGCGGCCAGGTCACAAGAAAGCGAGTTGAAGAAAGGAGTTCAGGGGCACTGTAATTCACAAACCTGCAGAGTTATAAATGACAGCTATCGTCCAAAAATAGACTGAAGTAAGGCTGCCAAGAGGACTTGAAAGCGGGGCAGAATTGCAGGAAACCGATTTCAGGAGGTAGACTGGAATTGCATTGAAAGCATAGGAAAAGAGGCAGAACGTCCACAATGATGCACTTGGCCAAAAAGGGCATATGCGTTTTTTCCTGAATATATTCAGGAAAAATCGCATACGCACTTTTTGGCCAACCAAGCAAGTTTGCAAAGGAAATCTGCACTACAATGAAGTCTCACTTCCCCCCGGTCAAAAGGGCCATCTGACAAAAGTGTAAAATCCAGAAAGACAGGACAGGCCATGGAGAACTGGGAGCCTTGTTATGCTGATGGGCGGGATGTAAATTGCCAACAGACACTCGGGAGAAGTGTATGGTGTTTCCTGAAACATCTAAAAAACAAAGCAACAGAGCCTAGGGCACTTCCACTTATGGTCCTATAGCTTAGGGAAATTAAAATCAAAAAGACACAGCGATCCCAAAGTTTGGGACGCCTCTGTTTACAAGAACCTCGTTTACCGTACAAGTTCAATATCACAGAAAGTGAAAAATGGATAAAGAACTTGTGGTACATACGTACAATGCAGTATCACTCAGCAATGAAATCTATGTCATCAGGCCCGTAGCAGCATAATGAGTGGATTCAGGTACGATGATTCTAACTGAAATAAGTCACACAGAAAAAGAAACATCATAAGATATCACTAATACATGGAATGTAAACTTGGCTACACAGGAACTGAATTCCAAAACAGAACAGGTTCTCAAATTTAGAAAACCAACTTATGCTTGCTTAAGGGGAAAGGTGAGTTGGGGTGCTGCATAAAACCAGAGATTGAAATGAGCACAGATAAAGTTCCTTAAGCCAAATATGGAATAGACAAGAGCTACTCCTTGCTCAACGAAATGGACTCAACACCGCACTTTAAACGCCTAAGAATGTACCTGACTAGTAAGTATCTTAAAACCTATGGATTGCTATGTCTCCAAAAGAGAATCAAGCATGTGTACAGGGGCATAAACGCAGCAGTGATAGGATTGGAGAGGTTCGGTGAGCAAATGAAGACCCTTTGAAGTCATATTGCATGGTACCCATTCCACGGGTTTCAACTACCCAGGTTTAAGGTATTCTTCCTTCAGCTAAAACATGCATGTGGAACCTAGAGTATGATCAACCATGTGATCAGGAGACGTGTTCAAATATATCTCAGTTTTCGTACCCTGGTACTCGGGTGCAACATTCCAGACACTTTACTAACACTCTCCCGACTTGGAGAGTCAGTCCCTTTAACCTCCTGTTTGGCCCAGTTTGCAATTTCTGCGGAAGATGAACAGGAATAGCGAGAACCAATGAGAGGCTAGCTGGAGGTGTCGGGACGGGCAAATTTAACTCTCATTTCCCACCAGGAAGAGGAATTAACCAAAGGCTCAGCATGCCATGCCGGAACCAGATTAGGGCGTGAAGCCATCCTGCGGTGTTGCGGCCAGCTCAAAAGAAAGCGAGTTGAAGAAAGGAGCTCAGGGGCACTGTAATTCACAAACCTGCAGAGTTATAAATGACAGCTATCGTCCAAAAATAGACTGAAGTAAGGCTGCCAAGAGGACTTGAAAGCGGGGCAGAATTGCAGGAAACTGATTTCAGGAGGTAGACTGGAATTGCATTGAAAGCATAGGAAAAGAGGCAGAACGTCCACAATGATGCACTTGGCCAAAAAGGGCGTATGCGTTTTTTCCTGAATATATTCAGGAAAAAACGCATACGCCCTTTTTGGCCAACCAAGCAAGCTTGCAAAGGAAATCTGCACTACAATGAAGTCTCACTTCTCCCCGGTCAAAAGGGCCATCTGAAAAAAGTGTAAAATCCAGAAAGGCAACAGGCCATTGAGAACTGGGAGCCTTGTTATGCTGATGGGCGGGATGTAAATTGCCAACAGACACTCGGGAGAAGTGTATGGTGTTTCCTGAAACATCTAAAAAACAAAGCAACAGAGCCTAGGGCACTTCCACTTATGGTCCTATAGCTTAGGGAAATTAAAATCAAAAAGACACAGCCACCCCAAAGTTTGGGACGCCTCTGTTTACAAGAACCTCGTTTACCGTACAAGTTCAATATCACAGAAAGTGAAAAATGGATAAAGAACTTGTGGTACTTACGTACAATGCAGTATCACTCAGCAATGAAATCTCTGTCATCAGGCCCTTAGCAGCATAATGAGTGGATTCAGGTACGATGATTCTAACTGAAATAAGTCACACAGAAAAAGAAACATCATAAGATATCAGTAATACACGGAATGGAAACTTGGCTACACAGAACTGAATTACAGAACAGAAGAGGGTCTCAAATTTAGAAAACCAACTTATGCTTGCTTAAGGGTAAAGGTGAGTTGGGGTGCTGCATAAAACCAGAGATTGAAATGAGCACAGATAAAGTTCCTTAAGCCAAATATGGAATAGACAAGAGCTACTCCTTGCTCAACGAAATGGACTCAACACCCCATATTAAACGCCAAAGAATGTACCTGACTAGTAAGTATCTTAAAACCTATGGATTGCTATGTCTCCGAAAGAGAATCAAGCATGTGTACAGGGTCATAAACGCAGCAGTGATAGGATTGGAGAGGTTCGGTGAGCAAATGAAGACCCTTTGAAGTCATATTGCATGGTACCCATTCCACGAGTTTCAACTACCCAGGTTTAAGGTATTCTTCCTTCAGCTAAAACATGCATGTGGAACCTAGAGTATGATCAACCATGTGATCGGGAGACGTGTTCAAATATGTCTCAGTTTTCGTACCCTGGTACTCGGGTGCAACATTCCAGACACTTTACTAACACTCTCCCGACTTGGAGAGTCAGTCCCTTTAACCTCCTGTTTGGCCCAGTTTGCAATTTCTGCGGAAGATGAACAGGAATAGCGAGAACCAATGAGAGGCTAGCTGGAGGTGTCGGAACGGGCAAATTTAACTCTCATTTCCCACCAGGAAGAGGAATTAACCAAAGGCTCAGCATGCCGTGCCGGAACCAGATTAGGGCCTGAAGCCATCCTGCGGTGTTGCGGCCAGCTCAAAAGAAAGCGAGTTGAAGAAAGGAGCTCAGGGGCACTGTAATTCACAAACCTGCAGAGTTATAAATGACAGCTATCGTCCAAAAATAGACTGAAGTAAGGCTGCCAAGAGGACTTGAAAGCGGGGCAGAATTGCAGGAAACCGATTTCAGGAGGTAGACTGGAATTGCATTGAAAGCATAGGAAAAGAGGCAGAACGTCCACAATGATGCACTTGGCCAAAAAGGGCGTATGCGTTTTTTCCTGAATATATTCAGGAAAAAACGCATACGCCCTTTTTGGCCAACCAAGCAAGCTTGCAAAGGAAATCTGCACTACAATGAAGTCTCACTTCCCCCCGGTCAAAAGGGCCATCTGAAAAAAGTGTAAAATCCAGAAAGGCAGGACAGGCCATGGAGAACTGGGAGCCTTGTTATGCTGATGGGCGGGATGTAAATTGCCAACAGACACTCGGGAGAAGTGTATGGTGTTTCCTGAAACATCTAAAAAACAAAGCAACAGAGCCTAGGGCACTTCCACTTATGGTCCTATAGCTTAGGGAAATTAAAATCAAAAAGACACAGCCACCCCAAAGTTTGGGACGCCTCTGTTTACAAGAACCTCGTTTACCGTACAAGTTCAATATCACAGAAAGTGAAAAATGGATAAAGAACTTGTGGTACTTACGTACAATGCAGTATCACTCAGCAATGAAATCTATGTCATCAGGCCCGTAGCAGCATAATGAGTGGATTCAGGTACGATGATTCTAACTGAAATAAGTCACACAGAAAAAGAAACATCATAAGATATCAGTAATACACGGAATGGAAACTTGGCTACACAGAACTGAATTACAGAACAGAAGAGGGTCTCAAATTTAGAAAACCAACTTATGCTTGCTTAAGGGGAAAGGTGAGTTGGGTTACTGCATAAAACCAGAGATTGAAATGAGCACAGATAAAGTTCCTTAAGCCAAATATGGAATAGACAAGAGCTACTCCTTGCTCAACGAAATGGACTCAACACCGCATTTTAAACGCCTAAGAATGTACCTGATTAGTAAGTATCTTAAAACCTATGGATTGCTATGTCTCCTAAAGAGAATCAAGCATGTGAACAGGGCCATAAACGCAGCAGTGATAGGATTGGAGAGGTTTGGTGAGCAAATGAAGACCCTTTGAAGTCATATTTCATGGTACCCATTCCACGAGTTTCAACTACCCAGGTTTAAGGTATTCTTCCTTCAGCTAAAACATGCATGTGGAACCTAGAGTATGATCAACCATGTGATCGGGAGACGTGTTCAAATATGTCTCAGTTTTCGTACCCTGGTACTCGGGTGCAACATTCCAGACACTTTACTAACACTCTCCTGACTTGGAGAGTCAGTCCCTTTAACCTCCTGTTTGGCCCAGTTTGCAATTTCTGCGGAAGATGAACAGGAATAGCGAGAACCAATGAGAGGCTAGCTGGAGGTGTCGGGACGGGCAAATTTAACTCTCATTTCCCACCAGGAAGAGGAATTAACCAAAGGCTCAGCATGCCGTGCCGGAACCAGATTAGGGCCTGAAGCCATCCTGCGGTGTTGCGGCCAGCTCAAAAGAAAGCGAGTTGAAGAAAGGAGCTCAGGGGCACTGTAATTCACAAACCTGCAGAGTTATAAATGACAGCTATCGTCCAAAAATAGACTGAAGTAAGGCTGCCAAGAGGACTTGAAAGCGGGGCAGAATTGCAGGAAACCGATTTCAGGAGGTAGACTGGAATTGCATTGAAAGCATAGGAAAAGAGGCAGAACGTCCACAATGATGCACTTGGCCAAAAAGGGCGTATGCGTTTTTTCCTGAATATATTCAGGAAAAAACGCATACGCCCTTTTTGGCCAACCAAGCAAGCTTGCAAAGGAAATCTGCACTACAATGAAGTCTCACTTCCCCCCGGTCAAAAGGGCCATCTGAAAAAAGTGTAAAATCCAGAAAGGCAGGACAGGCCATGGAGAACTGGGAGCCTTGTTATGCTGATGGGCGGGATGTAAATTGCCAACAACCACTCGGGAGAAGTGTATGGTGTTTCCTGAAACATCTAAAAAACAAAGCAACAGAGCCTAGGGCACTTCCACTTATGGTCCTATAGCTTAGGGAAATTAAAATCAAAAAGACACAGCCACCCCAAAGTTTGGGACGCCTCTGTTTACAAGAACCTCGTTTACCGTACAAGTTCAATATCACAGAAAGTGAAAAATGGATAAAGAACTTGTGGTACTTACGTACAATGCAGTATCACTCAGCAATGAAATCTATGTCATCAGGCCCGTAGCAGCATAATGAGTGGATTCAGGTACGATGATTCTAACTGAAATAAGTCACACAGAAAAAGAAACATCATAAGATACCAGTAATACACGCAATGGAAACTTGGCTACACAGGAACTGAATTACAGAACAGAACAGGGTCTCAAATTTAGAAAACCAACTTATGCTTGCTTAAGGGGAAAGGTGAGTTGGGGTGCTGCATAAAACCAGAGATTGAAATGAGCACAGATAAAGTTCCTTAAGCCAAATATGGAATAGACAAGAGCTACTCCTTGCTCAACGAAATGGACTCAACACCGCATATTAAACGCCTAAGAATGTACCTGACTAGTAAGTATCTTAAAACCTATGGATTGCTATGTCTCCGAAAGAGAATCAAGCATGTGTACAGGGGCATAAACGCAGCAGTGATAGGATTGGAGAGGTTCGGTGAGCAAATGAAGACCCTTTGAAGTCATATTGCATGGTACCCATTCCACGGGTTTCAAATACCCACGTTTAAGGTATTCTTCCTTCAGCTAAAACATGCATGTGCAACCCAGAGTATGATCAACCATGTGATCGGGAGACGTGTTCAAATATGTCTCAGTTTTCGTACCCTGGTACTCGGGTGCAACATTCCAGACGCTTTACTAACACTCTCCCCACTTTGAGAGTCAGTCCCTTTAACCTCCTGTTTGGCCCAGTTTGCAATTTCTGCGGAAGATGAACAGGAATAGCGAGAACCAATGAGAGACTAGCTGGAGGTGTCTGGACGGGCAAATTTAACTCTCATTTCCCACCAGGAAGAGGAATTAACCAAAGGCTCAGCGTGCCGTGCCGGAACCAGATTAGGGCCTGAAGACATCCTGCGGTGTTGCGGCCAGGTCACAAGAAAGCGAGTTGAAGAAAGGAGCTCAGGGGCACTGTAATTCACAAACCTGCAGAGTTATAAATGACAGCTATCGTCCAAAAATAGACTGAAGTAAGGCTGCCAAGAGGACTTGAAAGCGGGGCAGAATTGCAGGAAACCGATTTCAGGAGGTAGACTGGAATTGCATTGAAAGCATAGGAAAAGAGGTAGAACGTCCACAATGATGCACTTGGCCAAAAAGGGCGTATGCGTTTTTTCCTGAATATATTCAGGAAAAAACGCATACGCCCTTTTTGGCCAACCAAGCAAGCTTGCAAAGGAAATCTGCACTACAATGAAGTCTCACTTCCCCTCGGTCAAGAGGGCCATCTGAAAAAAGTGTAAAATCCAGAAAGGCAGGACAGGCCATGGAGAACTGGGAGCCTTGTTATGCTGATGGGCGGGATGTAAATTGCCAACAACCACTCGGGAGAAGTGTATGGTGTTTCCTGAAACATCTAAAAAACAAAGCAACAGAGCCTAGGGCACTTCCACTTATGGTCCTATAGCTTAGGGAAATTAAAATCAAAAAGACACAGCCACCCCAATGTTTGGGACGCCTCTGTTTACAAGAACCTCGTTTACAGTACAAGTTCAACATCGCAGAAAGTGAAAAATGGATAAAGAAGTTGTGGTATTTACTTACAAAGCAATATCACTCAGCAATGAAATCTATGTCATCAGGCCCTTAGCAGCACAATGAGTGGATTCAGGTATGATGATTCTAACTGAAAGAAGTCACGCAGAAAAAGAAACATCATAAGATATCAGTAATACACGGAATGGAAACTTGGCTACACAGGAACTGAATTACAGAACAGAACAGGTTCTCAAACTTAGAAAACCAATTTATGCTTGCTTAAGGGGAAAGGTGAGTTGGGGTGCTGCATAAAACCAGAGATTGAAATGAGCACAGATAAAGTTCCTTAAGCCAAATATGGAATAGACAAGAGCTACTCCTTGCTCAACGAAATGGACTCAACACCGCATATTAAACGCCTAAGAATGTACCTGACTAGTAAGTATCTTAAAACCAATGGATTGCTATGTCTCCAAAAGAGAATCAAGCATGTGTACAGGGGCATAAACGCAGCAGTGATAGGATTGGAGAGGTTCGTGAGCAAATGAAGACCCTTTGAAGTCATATTGCATGGTACCCATTCCACGGGTTTCAACTACCCAGGTTTAAGGTATTCTTCCTTCAGCTAAAACATGCATGTGGAACCTAGAGTATGATCAACCATGTGATCGGGAGACGTGTTCAAATATGTCTCAGTTTTCGTACCCTGGTACTCGGGTGCAACATTCCAGACGCTTTACTAACACTCTCCCCACTTAGAGAGTCAGTCCCTTTAACCTCCTGTTTGGCCCAGTTTGCAATTTCTGCGGAAGATGAACAGGAATAGCGAGGACCAATGAGAGACTAGCTGGAGGTGTCTGGACGGGCAAATTTAACTCTCATTTCCCACCAGGAAGAGGAAATAACCAAAGGCTCAGCGTGCCGTGCCCGAAGCAGATTAGGGCCTGAAGCCATCCTGCGGTGTTTCGGCCAGCTCACAAGAAAGTGAGTTGAAGAAAGGAGCTCAGGGGCACTGTAATTCACAAACCTGCAGAGTTATAAATGACAGCTATCGTCCAAAAATATACTGAAGTAAGGCTGCCAAGAGGACTTGAAAGCGGGGCAGAATTGCAGGAAACCGATTTCAGGAGGTAGACTGGAATTGCATTGAAAGCATAGGAAAAGAGGCAGAACGTCCACAATGATGCACTTGGCCAAAAAGGGCGTATGCGTTTTTTCCTGAATATATTCAGGAAAAAACGCATACGCCCGTTTTGGCCAAACAAGCAAGCTTGCAAAGGAAATCTGCACTACAATGAAGTCTCACTTCCCCCGGTCCAAAGGGCTATCTGAAAAAAGTGTAAAATCCAGAAAGGCAGGACAGGCCATGGAGAACTGGGAGCCTTGTTATGCTGATGGGCGGGATGTAAATTGCCAACAACCACTCGGGAGAAGTGTATGGTGTTTCCTGAAACATCTAAAAAACAAAGAACAGAACCTAGGGCACTTCCACTTATGGTCCTATAGCTTAGGGAAATTAAAATCAAAAAGACACAGCCACCCCAAAGTTTGGAACGGCTCTGTTTAAAAGAAGCTCGTTTTCAGTACAAGTTCAACATCGCAGAAAGTGAAAAATGGATAAAGAAGTTGTGGTATTTACTTACAAAGCAATATCACTCAGCAATGAAATCTGTGTCATCAGGCCCTTAGCAGCACAATGAGTGGATTCAGGTATGATGATTCTAACTGAAATAAGTCACACAGAAAAAGAAACATCATAAGATATCAGTAATACACGGAATGTAAACTTGGCTACACAGGAACTGAATTCCAAAACAGAACAGGTTCTCAAATTTAGAAAACCAACTTATGCTTGCTTAAGGGGAAAGGTGAGTTGGGGTGCTGCATAAAACCAGAGATTGAAATGAGCACAGATAAAGTTCCTTAAGCCAAATATGGAATAGACAAGAGCTACTCCTTGCTCAACGAAATGGACTCAACACCGCATATTAAACGCCTAAGAATGTACCTGACTAGTAAGTATCTTAAAACCTATGGATTGCTATGTCTCCGAAAGAGAATCAAGCATGTGTACAGGGGCATAAACGCAGCAGTGATAGGATTGGAGATGTTCGGTGAGCAAATGAAGACCCTTTGAAGTCATATTGCATGGTACCCATTCCACGGGTTTCAACTACCCAGGTTTTAGGTATTCTTCCTTCAGCTAAAACATGCATGTGGAACCCAGAGTATGATCAACCATGTGATCGGGAGACGTGTTCAAATATGTCTCAGTTTTCCTCCCCTGGTACTCGGGTGCAACGTTCCAGATGCTTTACTAACACTCTCCCCACTTGGAGAGTCAGCGTCTTTAACCTCCTGTTTGGCCCTGTTTGCAATTTCTGCGGAAGATGAACAGGAATAGCGAGAACCAATGAGAGGCTAGCTGGAGGTGTCTGGACGGCAAATTTAACTCTCATTTCCCACCAGGAGGAGGAAATAACCAAAGGCTCAGGGTGCCGTGCCAGAACCAGATTAGGGCCTGAAGCCATCCTGCGGTGTTGCGGCCAGGTCACAAGAAAGCGAGTTGAAGAAAGGAGCTCAGGGGCACTGTAATTCACAAACCTGCAGAGTTATAAATGACAGCTATCGTCCAAAAATAGACTGAAGTAAGGCTGCCAAGAGGACTTGAAAGCGGGGCAGAATTGCAGGAAACCGATTTCAGGAGGTAGACTGGAATTGCATTGAAAGCATAGGAAAAGAGGCAGAACGTCCACAATGATGCACTTGGCCAAAAAGGGCGTATGCGTTTTTTCCTGAATATATTCAGGAAAAAACGCATACGCCCTTTTTGGCCAACCAAGCAAGCTTGCAAAGGAAATCTGCACTACAATGAAGTCTCACTTCCCCACGGTCAAAAGGGCCATCTGAAAAAAGTGTAAAATCCAGAAAGGCAGGACAGGCCATGGAGAACTGGGAGCCTTGTTATGCTGAAGGGCGGGATGTAAATTGCCAACAACCACTCGGGAGAAGTGTATGGTGTTTCCTGAAACATCTAAAAAACAAAGCAACAGAACCTAGGGCACTTCCACTTATGGTCCAATAGCTTAGGGAAATTAAAATCAAAAAGACACAGCCACCCCAAAGTTTGGAACGGCTCTGTTTACAAGAACCTCGTTTACAGTACAAGTTCAACATCGCAGAAAGTGAAAAATGGATAAAGAAGTTGTGGTATTTACTTACAAAGCAATATCACTCAGCAATGAAATCTGTGTCATCAGGCCCTTAGCAGCACAATGAGTGGATTCAGGTATGATGATTCTAACTGAAATAAGTCACACAGAAAAAGAAACATCATAAGATATCAGTAATACACGCAATGGAAACTTGGCTACACAGGAACTGAATTCCAAAACAGAACAGGTTCTCAAATTTAGAAAACCAACTTATGCTTGCTTAAGGGGAAAGGTGAGTTGGGGTGCTGCATAAAACCAGAGATTGAAATGAGCACAGATAAAGTTCCTTAAGCCAAATATGGAATAGACAAGAGCTACTCCTTGCTCAACGAAATGGACTCAACACCGCATATTAAACGCCTAAGAATGTACCTGACTAGTAAGTATCTTAAAACCTATGGATTGCTATGTCTCCGAAAGAGAATCAAGCATGTGTACAGGGGCATAAACGCAGCAGTGATAGGATTGGAGATGTTCGGTGAGCAAATGAAGACCCTTTGAAGTCATATTGCATGGTACCCATTCCACGGGTTTCAACTACCCAGGTTTTAGGTATTCTTCCTTCAGCTAAAACATGCATGTGGAACCCAGAGTATGATCAACCATGTGATCGGGAGACGTGTTCAAATATGTCTCAGTTTTCCTCCCCTGGTACTCGGGTGCAACATTCCAGACGCTTTACTAACACTCTCCCCACTTGGAGAGTCAGCGTCTTTAACCTCCTGTTTGGCACAGTTTGCAATTTCTGCGGAAGATGAACAGGAATAGCGAGAACCAATGAGAGGCTAGCTGGAGGTGTCTGGACGGGCAAATTTAACTCTCATTTCCCACCAGGAAGAGGAAATAACCAAAGGCTCAGCGTGCCGTACCGGAACCAGATTAGGGCCTGAAGCCATCCTGCGGTGTTGCGGCCAGCTCAAAAGAAAGCAAGTTGAAGAAAGGAGCTCAGGGGCACTGTAATTCACAAACCTGCAGAGTTATAAATGACAGCTATCGTCCAAAAATAGACTGAAGTAAGGCTGCCAAGAGGACTTGAAAGCGGGGCAGAATTGCAGGAAACTGATTTCAGGAGGTAGACTGGAATTGCATTGAAAGCATAGGAAAAGAGGCCTAATGTCCACAATGATGCACTTGGCCAAAAAGGGCGTATGCGTTTTTTCCTGAATATATTCAGGAAAAAACGCATACGCCCTTTTTGGCCAACCAAGCAAGCTTGCAAAGGAAATCTGCACTACAATGAAGTCTCACTTCCCCCCGGTCAAAAGGGCCATCTGAAAAAAGTGTAAAATCCAGAAAGGCAGGACAGGCCATGGAGAACTGGGAGCCTTGTTATGCTGATGGGCGGGATGTAAATTGCCAACAACCACTCTGGAGAAGTGTATGGTGTTTCCTGAAACATCTAAAAAACAAAGCAACAGAACCTAGGGCACTTCCACTTATGGTCCTATAGCTTAGGGAAATTAAAATCAAAAAGACACAGCTACCCCAAAGTTTGGAACGGCTCTGTTTACAAGAACCTCATTTACAGTACAAGTTCAACATCGCAGAAAGTGAAAAATGGATAAAGAAGTTGTGGTATTTACTTACAAAGCAATATCACTCAGCAATGAAATCTGTGTCATCAGACCCTTAGCAGCACAATGAGTGGATTCAGGTATGATGATTCTAACTGAAATAAGTCACACAGAAAAAGAAACCTCATAAGATATCAGTAATACACGGAATGTAAACTTGGCTACACAGGAACTGAATTACAGAACAGAACAGGGTCTCAAATTTAGAAAACCAAATTATGCTTGCTAAGGGGAAAGGTGAGTTGGGGTGCTACATAAAACCAGAGATTGAAATGAGCACAGATAAAGTTCCTTAAGCCAAATATGGAATAGACAAGAGCTACTCCTTGCTCAACGAAATGGACTCAACACCGCATATTAAACGCCTAAGAATGTACCTGACTAGTAAGTATCTTAAAACCTATAGATTGCTATGTCTCCGAAAGAGAATCAAGCATGTGTACAGGGGCATAAACGCAGCAGTGATAGGATTGGAGAGGTTCGGTGAGCAAATGAAGACCCTTTAAAGTCATATTGCATGGTACCCATTCCACGGGTTTCAACTACCAAGGTTTTAGGTATTCTTCCTTCAGCTAAAACATGCATGTGGAACCCAGAGTATGATCAACCATGTGATCGGGAGACGTGTTCAAATATGTCTCAGTTTTCCTCCCCTGGTACTCGGGTGCAACATTCCAGACGCTTTACTAACACTCTCCCCACTTGGAGAGTCAGCGCCTTTAACCTCCTGTTTGGCCCTGTTTGCAATTTCTGCGGAAGATGAACAGGAATAGCGAGAACCAATGAGAGGCTAGCTGGAGGTGTCTGGACGGCAAATTTAACTCTCATTTCCCACCAGGAGGAGGAAATAACCAAAGGCTCAGGGTGCCGTGCCAGAACCAGATTAGGGCCTGAAGCCATCCTGCGGTGTTGCGGCCAGGTCACAAGAAAGCGAGTTGAAGAAAGGAGCTCAGGGGCACTGTAATTCACAAACCTGCAGAGTTATAAATGACAGCTATCGTCCAAAAATAGACTGAAGTAAGGCTGCCAAGAGGACTTGAAAGCGGGGCAGAATTGCAGGAAACCGATTTCAGGAGGTAGACTGGAATTGCATTGAAAGCATAGGAAAAGAGGCAGAACGTCCACAATGATGCACTTGGCCAAAAAGGGCATATGCGTTTTTTCCTGAATATATTCAGGAAAAAACGCATACGCCCTTTTTGGCCAACCAAGCAAGCTTGCAAAGGAAATCTGCACTACAATGAAGTCTCACTTCCCCCCGGTCCAAATGGCCATCTGAAAAAAGTGTAAAATCCAGAAAGGCAGGACAGGCCATGGAGAACTGGGAGCCTTGTTATGCTGAAGGGCGGGATGTAAATTGCCAACAACCACTCGGGAGAAGTGTATGGTGTTTCCTGAAACATCTAAAAAACAAAGCAACAGAACCTAGGGCACTTCCACTTATGGTCCAATAGCTTAGGGAAATTAAAATCAAAAAGACACAGCCACCCCAAAGTTTGGAACGGCTCTGTTTACAAGAACCTCGTTTACAGTACAAGTTCAACATCGCAGAAAGTGAAAAATGGATAAAGAAGTTGTGGTATTTACTTACAAAGCAATATCACTCAGCAATGAAATCTGTGTCATCAGGCCCTTAGCAGCACAATGAGTGGATTCAGGTATGATGATTCTAACTGAAATAAGTCACACAGAAAAAGAAACATCATAAGATATCAGTAATACACGCAATGGAAACTTGGCTACACAGGAACTGAATTCCAAAACAGAACAGGTTCTCAAATTTAGAAAACCAACTTATGCTTGCTTAAGGGGAAAGGTGAGTTGGGGTGCTGCATAAAACCAGAGATTGAAATGAGCACAGATAAAGTTCCTTAAGCCAAATATGGAATAGACAAGAGCTACTCCTTGCTCAACGAAATGGACTCAACACCGCATATTAAACGCCTAAGAATGTACCTGACTAGTAAGTATCTTAAAACCTATGGATTGCTATGTCTCCGAAAGAGAATCAAGCATGTGTACAGGGGCATATAAGCAGCAGTGATAGGATTGGAGAGGTTCGGTGAGCAAATGAAGACCCTTTGAAGTCATATTGCATGGTACCCATTCCACGGGTTTCAACTACCCAGGTTTTAGGTATTCTTCGTTCAGCTAAAACATGCATGTGGAACCTAGAGTATGATCAACCATGTGATCGGGAGACGTGTTCAAATATGTCTCAGTTTTCCTCCCCTGGTACTCGGGTGCAACATTCCAGACGCTTTACTAACACTCTCCCCACTTGGAGAGTCAGCGTCTTTAACCTCCTGTTTGGCACAGTTTGCAATTTCTGCGGAAGATGAACAGGAATAGCGAGAACCAATGAGAGGCTAGCTGGAGGTGTCTGGAAGGGCAAATTTAACTCTCATTTCCCACCAGGAAGAGGAAATAACCAAAGGCTCAGCGTGCCGTACCGGAACCAGATTAGGGCCTGAAGCCATCCTGCGGTGTTGCGGCCAGCTCACAAGAAAGCGAGTTGAAGAAAGGAGCTCAGGGGCACTGTAATTCACAAACCTGCAGAGTTATAAATGACAGCTATCGTCCAAAAATATACTGAAGTAAGGCTGCCAAGAGGACTTGAAAGCGGGGAAGAATTGCAGGAAACCGATTTCAGGAGGTAGACTGGAATTGCATTGAAAGCATAGGAAAAGAGGCAGAACGTCCACAATGATGCACTTGGCCAAAAAGGGCGTATGCATTTTTTCCTGAATATATTCAGGAAAAAACGCATACGCCCTTTTTGGCCAACCAAGCAAGCTTGCAAAGGAAATCTGCACTACAATGAAGTCTCACTTCCCCCCGGTCAAAAGGGCCATCTGAAAAAAGTGTAAAATCCAGAAAGGCAGGACAGGCCATGGAGAACTGGGAGCCTTGTTATGCTGATGGGCGGGATGTAAATTGCCAACAACCACTCGGGAGAAGTGTATGGTGTTTCCTGAAACATCTAAAAAACAAAGCAACAGAACCTAGGGCACTTCCACTTATGGTCCTATAGCTTAGGGAAATTAAAATCAAAAAGACACAGCCACCCCAAAGTTTGGAACGGCTCTGTTTACAAGAACCTCATTTACAGTACAAGTTCAACATCGCAGAAAGTGAAAAATGGATAAAGAAGTTGTGGTATTTACTTACAAAGCAATATCACTCAGCAATGAAATCTGTGTCATCAGGCCCTTAGCAGCACAATGAGTGGATTCAGGTATGATGATTCTAACTGAAATAAGTCACACAGAAAAAGAAACCTCATAAGATATCAGTAAAACACGGAATGTAAACTTGGCTACACAGGAACTGAATTACAGAACAGAACAGGGTCTCAAATTTAGAAAACCAACTTATGCTTGCTTAAGGGTAAAGGTGAGTTGGGGTGCTGCATAAAACCAGAGATTGAAATGAGCACAGATAAAGTTCCTTAAGCCAAATATGGAATAGACAAGAGCTACTCCTTGCTCAACGAAATGGACTCAACACCGCATATTAAACGCCTAAGAATGTACCTGATTAGTAAGTATCTTAAAACCTATAGATTGCTATGTCTCCGAAAGAGAATCAAGCATGTGTACAGGGGCATAAACGCAGCAGTGATAGGATTGGAGAGGTTCGGTGAGCAAATGAAGACCCTTTAAAGTCATATTGCATGGTACCCATTCCACGGATTTCAACTACCCAGGTTTTAGGTATTCTTCCTTCAGCTAAAACATGCATGTGGAACCCAGAGTATGATCAACCATGTGATCGGGAGACGTGTTCAAATATGTCTCAGTTTTCCTCCCCTGGTACTCGGGTGCAACATTCCAGACGCTTTACTAACACTCTCCCCACTTGGAGAGTCAGCGACTTTAACCTCCTGTTTGACCCTGTTTGCAATTTCTGCGGAAGATGAACAGGAATAGCGTGATCCAATGAGAGGCTAGCTGGAGGTGTCTGGAAGGGAAAATTTAACTCTCATTTCCCACCAGGAGGAGGAAATAACCAAAGGCTCAGCGTGCCGTGCCAGAACCAGATTAGGGCATGAAGCCATCCTGCGGTGTTGCGGCCAGGTCACAAGAAAGTGAGTTGAAGAAAGGAGCTCAGGGGCACTGTAATTCACAAACCTGCAGAGTTATAAATGACAGCTATCGTCCAAAAATAGACTGAAGTAAGGCTGCCAAGAGGACTTGAAAGCGGGGCAGAATTGCAGGAAACCGATTTCAGGAGGTAGACTGGAATTGCATTGAAAGCATAGGAAAAGAGGCAGAACGTCCACAATGATGCACTTGGCCAAAAAGTGCGTATGCGTTTTTTCCTGAATATATTCAGGAAAAAACGCATACGCCCTTTTTGGCCAACCAAGCAAGCTTGCAAAGGAAATCTGCACTACAATGAAGTCTCACTTCCCCCCGGTCAAAAGGGCCATCTGAAAAAAGTGCAAAATCCAGAAAGGCAACAGGCCATGGAGAACTGGGAGCCTTGTTATGCTGATGGGCGGGATGTAAATTGCCAACAGACACTCGGGAGAAGTGTATGGTGTTTCCTGAAACATCTAAAAAACAAAGCAACAGAGCCTAGGGCACTTCCACTTATGGTCCTATAGCTAAGGGAAATTAAAATCAAAAAGACACAGCCACCTCAAAGTTTGGGACGCCTCTGTTTACAAGAACCTCGTTTACAGTACAAGTTCAACATCGCAGAAAGTGAAAAATGGATAAAGAAGTTGTGGTATTTACTTACAAAGCAATATCACTCAGCAATGAAATCTGTGTCATCAGGCCCTTAGCAGCACAATGAGTGGATTCAGGTATGATGATTCTAACTGAAATAAGTCACACAGAAAAAGAAACCTCATAAGATATCAGTAATACACGGAATGTAAACTTGGCTACACAGGAACTGAATAACAGAACAGAACAGGGTCTCAAATTTAGAAAACCAACTTATGCTTGCTTAAGGGGAAAGGTGAGTTGGGGTGCTGCATAAAACCAGAGATTGAAATGAGCACAGATAAAGTTCCTTAAGCCAAATATGGAATAGACAAGAGCTACTCCTTGCTCAACGAAATGGACTCAACACCGCATATTAAACGCCTAAGAATGTACCTGATTAGTAAGTATCTTAAAACCTATAGATTGCTATGTCTCCGAAAGAGAATCAAGCGTGTGTACAGGGGCATAAACGCAGCAGTGATAGGATTGGAGAGGTTCGGTGAGCAATGAAGGCCCTTTGAAGTCATATTGCATGGTACCCATTACACGGGTCTGAACTCTCCAGGTTTAAGGTATTCTTCCTTCAGCTAAAACATGCATGTGGAACCCAGAGAATGATCAACCATGTGAACGGCAGACGTGTTCAAATATGTCTCAGTTTTCCTCCCCTGGTACTCGGGTGCAACATTCCAGACGCTTTACTAACACTCTCCCCACTTGGAGAGTCAGTCCCTTTAAACTCCTGTTTGGCCCAGTTTGTAATTTCTGCGGAAGATGAACAGGAATAGCGAGAACCAATGAGAAACTAGCTGGAGGTGTCTGGACGGGCAAATTTAACTCTCATTTCCCACCAGGAAGAGGAATTAACCAAAGGCTCAGCGTGCCGTGCCGGAATGAGATTAGGGCCTGAAGCCATCCTGCGGTGTTGCGGCCAGCTCAAAAGAAAGCGAGTTGAAGAAAGGAGCTCAGGGGCACTGTAATTCACAAACCTGCAGAGTTATAAATGACAGCTATCGTCCAAAAATATACTGAAGTAAGGCTGCCAAGAGGACTTGAAAGCGGGGCAGAATTGCAGGAAACCGATTTCAGGAGGTAGACTGGAATTGCATTGAAAGCATAGGAAAAGAGGCAGAACGTCCACAATGATGCACTTGGCCAAAAAGGGCGTATGCGTTTTTTCCTGAATATATTCAGGAAAAAACGCATACGCCCTTTTTGGCCAACCAAGCAAGCTTGCAAAGGAAATCTGCACTAAAATGAAGTCTCACTTCCCCCCGGTCAAAAGGGCCATCTGAAAAAAGTGCAAAATCCAGAAAGGCAACAGGCCATGGAGAACTGGGAGCCTTGTTATGCTGATGGGCGGGATGTAAATTGCCAACAGACACTCGGGAGAAGTGTATGGTGTTTCCTGAAACATCTAAAAAACAAAGCAACAGAGCCTAGGGCACTTCCACTTATGGTCCTATAGCTAAGGGAAATTAAAATCAAAAAGACACAGCCACCTCAAAGTTTGGGACGCCTCTGTTTACAAGAACCTCGTTTACAGTACAAGTTCAACATCGCAGAAAGTGAAAAATGGATAAAGAAGTTGTGGTATTTACTTACAAAGCAATATCACTCAGCAATGAAATCTGTGTCATCAGGCCCTTAGCAGCACAATGAGTGGATTCATGTATGATGATTTTAACTTAAATAAGTCACACAGAAAAAGAAACATCATAAGATATCAGTAATACACGGAATGGAAACTTGGCTACACAGGAACTGAATTACAGAACAGAACAGGGTCTCAAATTTAGAAAACCAACTTATGCTTGCTTAAGGGGAAAGGTGAGTTGGGGTGCTGCATAAAACCAGAGATTGAAATGACCACAGATAAAGTTCCCTAAGCCAAATATGGAATAGACAAGAGCTACTCCTTGCTCAACGAAATGGACTCAACACCGCATATTAAACGCCTAAGAATGTACCTGACTAGTAAGTATCTTAAAACCTATAGATTGCTATGTCTCCGAAAGAGAATCAAGCATGTGTACAGGGGCATAAATGCAGCAGTGATAGGATTGGAGAGGTTCTGTGAGCAAATGAAGACCCTTTGACGTCATATTGCATGGTACCCATTCCACGGGTTTCAACTACCCAGGTTTTAGGTATTCTTCCTTCAGCTAAAACATGCATGTGGAACCCAGAGTATGATCAACCATGTGATCGGGAGACGTGTTCAAATATGTCTCAGTTTTCCTCCCCTGGTACTCGGGTGCAACATTCTAGATGCTTTACTAACACTCTCTGCAGTTGGAGACTCAGCGCCTTTAACCTCCTGTTTGACACAGTTTGCAATTTCTGCGGAAGATGAACAGGAATAGCGAGAACCAATGAGAGGCTAGCTGGAGGTGTCTGGATGGGCAAATTTAACTCTCATTTCCCACCAGGATGAGGAATTAACCAAAGGCTCAGCGTGCCATGCCGGAACCAGATTAGGGCCTGAAGCCATCCTGCGGTGTTTCGGACAGCTCACAAGAAAACGAGTTGAAGAATGGAGCTCAGGGGCACTGTAATCCACAAACCTGCAGAGTTATAAATGACAGCTATCGTCCAAAAATAGACCTAAGTAAGGCTGCCAAGAGGACTTGAAAGCGGGGCAGAATTGCAGGAAACCGATTTCAGGAGGTAGACTGGAATTGCATTGAAAGCATAGGAAAAGAGGCAGAACGTCCACAATGATGCACTTGGCCAAAAAGGGCGTATGTGTTTTTTCCTGAATATATTCAGGAAAAAACGCATACGCCCTTTTTGGCCAACCAAGCAAGCTTGCAAAGGAAATCTGCACTACAATGAAGTCTCACTTCCCCCCGGTCAAAAGGGCCATCTGAAAAAAGTGTAAAACCCAGAAAGGCAGGACAGGCCATGGAGAACTGGGAGCCTTGTTATGCTGATTGGCGGGACGTAAATTGCCAACAGACACTCGGGAGAAGTGTATGGTGTTTCCTGAAACATCTAAAAAACAAAGCAACAGAGCCTAGGGCACTTCCACTTATGGTCCTATAGCTTAGGGAAATTAATATCAAAAAGACACAGCAACCCCAAAATTTGGGATGGCTGTTTTTACAGGAATCTCTTCTACGGCACAAGTTAAATATCCCAGAGAGCAAATAATGGATAAAGAAGTTGCGGTACTTCTGTACAACAGAATACCACTCAGCAATGAAATCTATGTCACCAGGCCCGTACCAGCATAATGAGTGGATTGAGGCACGATGATTCTAAGTGAAATAAGTCACACAGAAAAAGAAACTTCATAAGGTATCACTAATACACGGAATGTGAACTTGGCTACACATGAACTGAATTACAAAACAGAACAGGGTCTCAAGTTTAGAAAACCAACTTATGCCTGCTTAAGGGGGAAGGTGAGTTGGGGTGCTGCATAAAAGCAGAGTTTGAAATTAGCACAGATACCGTTCCATAAGCCAAATATGTAATAGACAAGAGCTACCCCTTGCTCAACGAAATGGATTCAACAATGAGGTATCACCTCACACCTGGTAGAATAGGCATCATTGAAAATCTACAAACAAAAAATGCTGGAAAGGGTGTGGAGAAAAGGAACCCTCTTCCACTATTGTTGGGAATATAAATTGATACAGTCATTATGGAGAACAATATGGAATTTCTTAAGAAACTAACAATAGAATTACCATATGATACAGCAATCCCAGTACTGGACATATACCCAGACAAAACCATAAATCAAAAAGAGTCATTCACCGCAATGTTCATTGCATCACTATTTACAATATCGAGGTAATGGAAGCAACCTAAATGCCCACAGACAGACGAATGCATAAAGCTGTGGTACATATATAAAATGGAATATTACTCATCCATGAAAAGGAATGAAATTGGGTCATTTGTAGAGACGTCGATGGATCTAGAGACTGTCATACAGAGTGAAGTAAGTCAGAAAGAGAAAAACAAATCTTGTATATTCATGCATATATGTGGAACCTAGAAAAACTGTACAGATTCACCATTTTGCAAGGCATAAATAGAGCAACAGATGTAGACAACAAACGTATGGACAACAAGGGGGGAAAGCTGTTGGGGGGGTGGTGGTGGGAGGAGTTGAGAGACTGGGATTGGCATGTATACATTTATATGTATAAAATAGATAACCAATAAGAACCTGCTGTATAAAAATATAAAATAAAATTCAAAATTAAAAAGAAGTAAAATTTAAAAAATAAAACAGAAAAAACAATTATTCCCTGCACATACATGTATTTATATGAATAAATTATTTCCATGCTTATATCTGTAAATACAAAAAAGAGGAATAAAATCTACCTTGAAGCAAAAACGAAAAAGAGAAAAAAAACACAGAACCCACCAGTTACACAGAGGAAAACCGTATCAGGGCACTTGCTCCAGTTGTAAACAATTCTGAAGTTGGTCAGTGGTGGGGAATCGTCTCCCATTCAGCCAGCAGCCCCCACGCAACAAGCGTCCTCATTGCAAAGCTGGGGCACCGTGCCGAGGCATCTGTGAGTAAACGTGAGCTGAGCCCCAGGCCAGTTGCTGCTGAACTATTCCCACCCGTCCCAGGTAAAACACCTGAATATATACAAGGACTTGAAAGCCTAGAGGAAGGGCCATAGAGCCACACGAGTGACAGCATGCCGGCCGACTTGGTGCCTGCAGGCCAGCCAGGATGGTCCTGGCCCTGGGTGCTCTTCTGGAAGATTTCCATTTCCCTGCCTGAGATACCCGTCCTGTCCCTGCCCCCACTGCTTTTTTCCTTCCTCACCTCTGCCCAGGGAGAAATTCCAGCAGCAGGTATGGGTGACACACCCTCTTCTTTAGCAGGTGGCAGCCTGGCAACTGCTGCAGAAAGTCCAGCAGAGCCCCACTCACACTGGGCCACCCACAAAGCCGTGGCCTCTCACTCCCTCCCACCAGCCCAGCCCGGAGACTGCTGACAGGGCAGAGAAAATGGCGTCAGGCACGGCTGCAGGGGCTCTTGCTGCCTGGAGTGGTATTTATATTGATCTCAACCCAGGCACACCTGGGGAGGGCTGGCCGGCACGGTAAGGCTGCCCAGGTCAGCCAATCATCACCCCTCAGGGGCTCACAGTTGCAGAAAATGGAACTTGCTGAACCGGCCAGGTCCAAGGAACAGGTGTGGGCTCCTGAGAGTCAGGATAGACAAGGGGCTGCAGCTTTGGCTTGTTTTCTAATCATTTTATCTGGCCCATGAGTGGGAGACAACTTCAAGAAAACCCTCTCCTAATGAGAGGAACCCAGGAGTCAGGGAGAGGAGGGGTGGGTGGTGGTTGGAGACAGAGGCCTGGTGCCCCGGGTGCAGTGGAAGTCTCTGGAAGACCAGGTGGAGGGAGGCCTCACGGAGTGATGCCCAGGGTCACAGACCTGTCGCAGCTGCTGTTTGTTAGTTCAAGTCCTGCTCTGAGGTGCTCTGTGTCAGCTCTGAGCGACAGGTGAGCTGGGGGTGCTCTGCAATGAGGGCTATGTGCACGGTTCCTGTGTGCCCAGCCCTGCCACGGTACCTGCAAGGGTAGCTCTGTATCCTGGGAGGGGCCTGACCACGAGAGCCCCGTGGGATGGGGTGGGGGTGGGGTACCTGCCCAGGTGAGCTCCATATTCTGGGATTGTTCTGACCACGAGAGCCCCATGGGCCGCTGGGGACCTGGTAAAGGATGTCAGGACAGTCAGTGAAGCCACTGAGGATATACCTCCAGTTGCTCCTAATTCCTACACCCTGCTGGTCATTCTACCAACCACCAGGACATGGTATTCTGTATTAGTCTTCAATGATGCCTTCTTTTGTATTCCATTAGTCCCAGAGTCACAAGAAATTTTGGCTTGTGAGTGGCAGGACTCAACATACAACTAAAACAATACTTCCGGGCCGTCTGGCCCCAAGGGTGCAAAAATTCCCACACCATCTTTGGGGAAAGCTTAGCTAAAGACCTAAAAGTTCTACCTCTGGAAAAGGAAACCCTCCTTCAATATGCAGACGACATTCTGATCACCAGCCCTACTAAGGAGGCCTCTGAACTACCAAGCCAATAAAGGATAGAAGTTGTCCAAGAAAAAGCTCAAATATCACAGACTGCGGTGACCTGCCTGGGCTTCATTCTCACAGAAGGTCAGAGAAGCCCATCCCAGGAAAGGGAAGAAACCATTTTCAGCCTTACCCCTTTCTAAAACTAGAAGACAGCTTAGGGGTTCCTGGGGAGGCCAGGGTTTGCTGCTTCTGGATCCCTAACTACAGTCTACTAGCTGGGCCTCTATATGAAACACTGAAAGGAAAAGATGATGATCCTTTTGAATAGAATCCAGAAGTGGCCTTTCAAGAATGGAAAGAGCAGTCAATTCAGACCCTTGCCCTGGAACTCCCTAATTTAGCTAAACCCTTTGACCTTTACATTCCCGGTGAAAGGTGAATCGCCATTGGAGAATTAGTGCAAAAACTGGGACCACTTGAAATGGAACAATGCAAGAATGCCATCCAGGTAGGATAAACTACGGTCACTAAGGGGCTTGGCCCACTGCCACATCTGGCCAAGATACTGGCGGTATCTAAAAACCTGGAAATCAGCAGCCCAAAAGGCCACCTCCCTCCTAAGGGAAAAGGACCCCACGTGGTGATCCTAACCACCAACCATGCCCTGAAGTTGCAGGGTTCGCTCCGTGGGCACACCGACCTCGAGTGAGGAGGCCCTCCAACTCCAACATCCAGAGAGATAACCGGGGGCAACAGGGCACCATGACGACTCGTGTGAACATCACTTGACCTGGAGTTTCTCTCATAAAACAACAAGAGTGTGTCCCAAAAGAGTAGACTACTGCTTGCAGGACTTACTGCACCCAGAGGGGAGCTAATAATCTTGGCGGGGGAACAGTATACCACACTGTCACCATAGAAAAGCCTACAGACACCGTGATGATGGTGGCCAATAAGACCGGTTGGACTCCTGTTTACTTCAAAAGGCTGTTGACTCAGTAGCCATCATGGTCCTTGGTCACCACTGACCCTGGACTGTCTGGGAGTTGAGCGGGCAGGGCTCTGACACCTGGTGCTGTTTGTACGTTAATTCAGGGGCCTAACTGAAGAAAGCGCAGACTACTGGTCAGAGCATCTAGGCTGGCAGAGACGGTCAGCCTAAGGTGGCCGAACAAATGTGGGGCGAGGTGAAACCGGCCCCCACAGCGTCTCTGCACATCTCTTTCCTGGACCCTTAAAGGTCATTAGAATCTATAACACTTCCAATGCTGGTGCTCAGGTGGACGAGCAGGGAGGCAGGGGTCCTGGGGACAATCAACGTCACCGGGAGGCTGCTGGGGAGAAGCTCTGACCCTCGCCCCAGGGTATGAGGGCTCCCAACTCAGCACTCAGCAGTTACAGAAGAAGGGTCTGCACCCTCAGCACTCCAAGAATGAGGAACGGGACAAAAGGCAGAGGAGGGGTTTGTCCCCAGCAAAGCCCATTAAAAATCCCTGGGAGATAAAAGTAGAATCTGGGCAATAAAGTCAAGTCTAACCTTTTTTATCCTTTGTGCTTTGTCTAATTTCACGTGCTCCTAGGGTCCCGCATGCAGAGGTTCCACACCCGGCACTTCAGACCAGATTTCCTAGTGCAGAATGGCTGGGTCGACACCTCAGCTCCTGGGGCCCAGTGCAGACTCCACGATATAGAGCCTGAGCTACAGCCAACCCGGCCCTCGAGAGCTCCGCCGCCTCCCTCCCTCCCACTGACTCTGACAGGATCTCTACACAGCAGCCCAGCCCACAGCCCACGGGGTAGTGCATGCTCTCACCTCTCCATTCTCTGATCAAAATATAAAGTTTCCTTTGCTTGTGAACCAAACTCAGTCTCGATCTGTTGGCCCCAATGACACTGGGCAGGGGGACACTTGTTGGGGTCCACTCTGGAGGATCAGTAACAGAAATTGAGACTATTGTAACCTCAATGAACAGATGTGTGAGCCAAACTGTAGTTAACATAGAACAGTGTATAAGGCTCGGGTAAAATAAGATGCTTTTAACACTTCCATTTGATATTTCCATCACTTTTTATAAGCAAGTTCAGTGAAAAGGTTTGTCTTATTTGTCAGGTCAATATTAGAGAAACGAAGTGATTTCTTTCCAAGGATGTACATCTAATAATCTTGGTTAAACCTTCAATCTTGTTTTAAATGCTTTTCCATTGAAAATGATACCTCTCTTTCAGCTCCCCCATTTCTGAGAAGTATAAAATCTTATAATTTATTATTACCAAAGGGGAAAGGTGGGAGGAGGGATAAATTAACAGTTTGGAATGAACACATACACACTGCTATGTATAAAATAGATCATCAACAAGGAACTACTGTATAGCACAGGGAACTACACTCAACATTTTGCAATAACCTATAAGGGGAAATAATCTGAAAAAGAATAGATATTTTTATTGACATCATCTATCAATGACAGTTAAAGTGTAGCCTAAGGGAAGCTGGTGGTGAGTGCTTCTGACCCTGAAGACTTCAATCATCTAAAGTTTGGACTCTGCCTACTTCCCAAGGCCCTTAATGAACATATGTGTAGCCGTAGCTTAAAAAATTCCCCAGTTTGGGTTTCGGGGAGACACTGATTTTGAAAAAGCCCTGGTGTTCTCCTTACATGAATGGGACTCTTCCTACTGCTAAAACATGTCTGTCACACCCAGAGGATGGTATACCGTCTGATCGGGAAGAGTTTGGAAAAGGCATCTCATCTCCTCATCTCCTGGTGCTCGGGTTCACCCCTCCAGCGTCTTTACTAACAGTCTCCCCACTTGGAGATGTCAGCACTGTCAACATCCTGTTGCGTACAGTTTGGAATTTGTCCAGAGGATGAAGCGGAAGGATGAGGAACAATGAGAGACAAGTCCTAGGTGTTCAGACAGGCACATGTCACTCTAATTTCCAATCAGGAAGACGAATTGACCAAAGGCTAGGGTTGCCCATGGAAACAGTATAGGGCTTGAGGAAATCCCGCTGCTTTGTGGCCAGTTCCCATAAACACGAGTTGAACAATGGAACTCAGGGGCAGTAAAATTCACAAAACTGCAGAGTTGAAAATATCCATCACTGAAAAATGTCTTGAGGAAAGTCAGAGAAAAGGACTTGTAAGCAAGGGAGAATGGCAGGAAAGGGATTTGAGGAGGTAGAAAGGACTCGCCATTAAGCACAAGAAAAGGAGCTGAACATTGCCAACATTGCAGTTGGCCAAAAAGGGTGTATGCGTTCTTTTCTGTATATATTCAAGAAAAGGGCATACACTTTTTTAGCCAACCAAACAGGTGGGCACTGGAAGTCAATACCACAAAAGATATCACTTTGCATCAGTCAGAAGAGCCATCCTCATAAAGCGTAAACAACAGAAATGCAGGACAGGGCAACGAGAAGAGGGAGCCCTGTGAGACTTATAGTGGAAATGTATATTGCCAACGGCCATTCTGGAGAAGTGTATTGTGTTTACTAAAGCATCTAAAAAATGAGCTACAGAGCATAGGGCACTTGCACTCATGGGCGTATATCTTGGGAAAAACAAAAATCGAGAGGACACAGGCACCCCAATGTTTACCCCCTCTCTGTTTAAAAGATCCTCGACTAGGATATAACTTAAATGTCTCTGGAGGGAAAAAATGGATAGAGATGTGGTACTTAGGTAGAGTGGAATATTATTCAGCCTGGAAATCAATGAAATATGGCCAGTTGTAACAACTCCGGAGGAGTTACGTATGATCATTCTAAGTGACAGAATTCAAAAAGAAAAAGACACATATCATAAGATATCACTTAAAGGTGGAATCCAAAATGGCTACACATGAAATCAATTACAAAACAAAAACATAGTCAAATATGTAGAAAACACGCATAAGGCTGCTAAACGGGAAAGGTGGGGAGGGGTGAGGCATCATCCAGGAGGTTGAAATTAGCAAAGATACCATTCCAAATACCAAACTGATAATCAACAAGGCCTACACGGTAGCTAAAAGAACTGCACTCAGCACACTCAAGTCACCGGAAAAGAATATATACGACTGGTAAGAATCTGAAAAAGAATTTATTGATGTCTCTCTGTACGTGAATCAAGTGGATGTACAGCAGCAAGAAACAGAGCTTTGAAAATCAGCTGTAACCAATATAGTAATAAATTGAAAAAAATAAACGACAGAGAGACAGAGAAAACCTCTTACAACTTTTCCTCAGGGACGGTGATGCAACATGGATTGAACACATCTAGACCCACAGCAGGATGAGACATAAGGCTGGAAACTGTTTGCGCTAAGAGAAATGTGAGGTTGGGTGAGGAAATGCACACCCTTTAAAGTAATACTACCTGGTACCCATTCAATGGGTCCCAAATCTGCAGGTTCAAGGGATCTTCCTACAGCTAAAACATGCATGGAAAACCCAGAGGACTGTACACCATGTGATCGGGAGATGTGTCTAAAATGCACCTCATTTATCCTCTCCTGGTGCTCCTGTTCACCATTCCAGCCACGCTACTTAGAATCTCCCCACTTGGAGAATCAGCACATTTAAACTTCTGTTTCACACATTTTGCAAATTGTGAGGAGGATGAACGGGAAGAGGGGGAACCAATGAGAGAAGAGTTGTAGGGGTTTGGACGGGCACATATCACTCTAATTTCCCATTAAGAATAAGAATTAAAGAAAGGCTCAGCCTGCCTCGCCGGAGCCAAAATAGGGCCTGAAGCAATCCTGCGGGTTTGAGGCCAGCTCACAAAAGAGCAACTTAAAAAATGGAGCTCAGGGTCACTGCAATTCACAAACCTGCAGAGTTATAAATGAAAACTAACGTCCAAAAATATGTTGAGGTAAGGCAAAGAAGAGGATCTGAATGCAAGACAGAATTGCAAGAAACAGATTTCAAGAGATAGATTGGACTCGTCTTTAACGCACATGAAAAGCGGCAGAATTTCGACAATGATGCAGTTGGCCCAAAAGGGCGTATGCGTTTTTTCCTGATTATATCCAGGAAAAAACGCATACGCACTTTATGGGCAACGAAGCAAGCAAGCAATGCAAATGTGCACAACAAAGAAGTCTCACTTCCCACCGGTCAAAAGGGCCATCCTAAAAAATTGTAAAAACCAGAAATGCAGGACAGGCCATGGAGAACAGGGAGCCTTTATACGCTGATGGGCAGTGTGTGAACTGCCGAGAGCCACTCTGGAGAAGTGTATGGTGGTTCCTAAATCATCTAAAAAACAGAGCTACAGAGCATAGGACTCTTCCAATCATGGGAGTATATCTAGGGAAGTCTAAAAATCAACAAGACACAAGCACACCACAGTTTAGGGCTACTCTGTTTACAAGAACCTCAACTTCAGTACACCTTAAATATCCCAGGAAAGAGAACAATGGATAAAGAAGATGTGGTACATATGTACAATGGAATATCTCTTCACCATGAAATCAATGTAATAAGGCTAGTAGAAGGATAAAGAGTGGATTTAGGTCCGATAATACTACTTGAAATAAGTCAAACAGAAAAAGAAACATATCATAAGATATCACTTATAGAGGGAGGGTAAATATGGCTGCACAAGAAATGAATTACAGAACAGAACAGTGTCTCACATTTAGAAAACACACTTATGTCAGCTTAAGGGGAAAGGAGAGGTGGGGTGATGCATAAAACCAGAGTTTGAAATTAGCACAGATACCGTTCAATAAACCAAATAGGTATTAGACAAGATCTACACCTTGCTCAATGAACTGGCCTCAACACACCCTATACACCGCAGAGAAATATATCTGAGGAATAAGAATCTTAAAACCCATGTATTGATATATCTCCATAAGGGAATCAAGTGTGTGCAGAGCGGCACAAACACAGCAGTGAAAATGAGCTAAACCCCATTATAGAAATAAATTTTAAAAACAAAACGCTGAAACAATGAAAGAGAGAAAAATTCTTACAAAATTCGCTCAGGGGCTGTGATGCAACCTGGATTGACCACATATAAACCCACAGCTGGATAAGACATAAGGCTGGACACTTGGGGCTGACAGGATTGGTGAGCTTTGGTGAGCAACTGCCGAAAGTTTAATGCAATACTTCATGCTACTCAGTCCAAGGGTCCCAACACTCCAGGTTGAAAGGAATCTTCCTACAGCTAAACCATGCTTGGGAAACCCAGCGACTGGTATACCATATGATCAGGAAAGGTTTCTAAAACGCACCTCATTTTTCCTCTCCTGGGGCTCCGGATCGACATTCCAGCCGCTTTACTAACAACATCCCCACATGGAGTCAATGCCTTTAAGTTCTGGTATCGCACAGTCTGCAGTTAGTGCAGAGGATGAATGGGAATAGGGGGAACCAGTGAGAAACTAGCTGTAGCGGTTTCAATGGGCACATGTCACTCTAATATCACATCAGTAAGAAGAATTAACCAAAGGCACAGCAAGGTGCCCCAGAAGAAAAATAGGGCTTCAAGGAATCCTGTGGTTACGGGGCAAGACCACAAAAATAAGAACTAAAAAATGGAGCTAAGGGCCACTGCAATTCAAAAACCTGCAGAGTTATAAAGGCCAACTATTTTTAAAAAATATATTGAGGTAAGGCTATGAAGAGGTATTGAAAGCAAGGCAGAATTGCAGGAAACCGATTTCAGGAGGTAGACTGGAATTGCATTGAAAACATATGAAGAGAGTCAGAAACTCGACAATGATGCACTTGGCCAAAAAGGGCGTATGTGTTTTTTCCTGAATATATTCAGGAAAAAACGCATACGCACTTTTTGGCCAACCAAGCAAGCTTGCCAAGGAAATCTGCACTACAATGAAGTCTCACTTCCACCTGGTCAAAAGGGCCATCTGAAAAAAGTGTAAAATCCATAAAGGCACGACAGGCCATGGAGAACTGGGAGCCTTGTTATGCTGATGGGCGGGATGTAAATTGCCAACAGCCACTCTGGAGAAGTGTATGGTGTTTCCTGAAACATCTAAAAAACAAAGCAACAGAGCCTAGGGCACTTCCACTGATGGTCCTATAGCTTAGGGAAATTAAAATCAAAAAGACACAGCCACCCCAAAGTTTGGGATGCCTCTGTTTACAAGAACCTCGTTTACCGTACAAGTTCAATATCGCAGAAAGTGAAAAATGGATAAAGAAGTTGTGGTACTTACGTACAATGCAATATCACTAAGCAATGAAATCTATGTCATCAGGCCCGTACCAGCATAATGAGTGGATTCAGGTATGATGATTCGAACTGAAATAAGTCACACAGAAAAGAAACATCATAAGGTATCACTAATACACAGAATGTGAACTTGGCTACACATGAACTGAATTACAAAACAGAACAGTGTCTCAAGTTTAGAAAACCAACTTATGCTTGCTTAACGGGGAAGGTGAGTTGGGGTGCTGCATAAAACCAGAGATTGAAATGAGCACAGATAAAGTTCCTTAAGCCAAATATGGAATAGACAAGAGCTACTCCTTGCTCAACGAAATGGACTCAACACCCCATATTAAACGCCTAAGAATGTACCTGACTAGTAAGTATCTTAAAACCTATGGATCGCTAGGTCTCCAAAAGAGAATCAAGCGTGTGTACAGGGGCATAAACGCAGCAGTGATAGGATTGGAGAGGTTCGGTGAGCAAATGAAGACCCTTTGAAGTCATATTGCATGGTACCCATTACACGGGTCTCAACTCTCCAGGTTTAAGGTATTCTTCCTTCAGCTAAAACATGCATGTGGAACCCAGAGTATGATCAACCGTGTGAACGGGAGACGTGTTCAAATATGTCTCAGTTTTCCTCCCCTGGTACTCGGGTGCAACATTCCAGATGCTTTACTAAAATCTCCCTACTTGGAGAGTCAGTGCCTTTAACCTCCTGTTTGCCCCAGTTTGCAATTTCTGCGGAAGATGAACAGGAATAGCGAGAACCAATGAGAGACTACCTGGAGGTGTCTGAACGGGCAAATTTAACTCTCATTTCCCACCAGGAAGAGGAATTAACCAAAGGCTCAGCGTGCCATGCCGGAACCACATTAGGGCCTGAAGACATCCTGCGGTGTTGCGGCCAGCTCACAAGAAAGCGAGTTGAAGAAAGGAGCTCAGGGGCACTGTAATTCACAAACCTGCAGAGTTATAAATGACAGCTATCGTCCAAAAATAGACTGAAGTAAGGCTGCCAAGAGGACTTGAATTGCATTGAAAGCATAGGAAAAGAGGCAGAACTGCATTGCATTGAAAGCATAGGAAAAGAGGCAGAACGTCCACAATGATGCACTTGGCCAAAAAGGGCGTATGCGTTTTTTCCTGAATATATTCAGGAAAACCAACTTATGCTTGCTTAAGGGGAAAGGTGAGTTGGGGTGCTGTATAAAACCAGAGATTGAAATGAGCACAGATAAAGTTCCTTAAGCCAAATATGGAATAGACAAGAGCTACTCCTTGCTCAACGAAATGGACTCAACACCGCATATTAAACGCCTAAGAATGTACCTGACTAGTAAGTATCTTAAAACCTGTGGATTGCTATGTCTCTGAAAGAGAATCAAGCATGTGTACAGGGGTATAAAAGCAGCAGTGATAGGATTGGAGAGGTTCGGTGAGCAAATGAAGACCCTTTGAAGTCATATTGCATGGTACCCATTAAACGAGTTTCAACTACCCAGGTTTAAGGTATTCTTCCTTCAGCTAAAACATGCATGTGGAACCTAGAGTATGATCAACCATGTGATCGGGAGACGTGTTCAAATATGTCTCAGTTTTCGTACCCTGGTACTCGGGTGCAACATTCCAGACGCTTTACTAACACTCTCCCCACTTGGAGAGTCAGCGCCGTTAACCTCCTGTTTGGCCCAGTTTGCAATTTCTGCGGAAGATGAACAGGAATAGCGAGAACCAATGAGAGACTAGCTGGAGGTGTCTGGACGGGCAAATTTAACTCTCATTTCCCACCAGGAAGAGGAATTAACCAAAGGCTCAGCGTGCCGTGCCGGAACCAGATTAGGGCCTGAAGCCATGCTGCGGTGTTGCGGCCAGGTCACAAGAAAGCGAGTTGAAGAAAGGAGCTCAGGGGCACTGTAATTCACAAACCTGCAGAGTTATAAATGACAGCTATCGTCCAAAAATAGACTGAAGTAAGGCTGCCAAGAGGACTTGAAAGCGGGGCAGAATTGCAGGAAACCGATTTCAGGAGGTAGACTGGAATTGCATTGAAAGCATAGGAAAAGAGGCAGAACGTCCACAATAATGCACTTGGCCAAAAAGGGCGTATGCGTTTTTTCCTGAATATATTTAGAAAACACACATACGTGCTTTTTGGCCAACCAAGCAATCTTGCAAAGGAAATCTGCACTACAATGAAGTCTCAATTCCCCCCGGTCAAAAGGGCCATCTGAAAAAAGTGTAAAATCCAGAAAGGCAGGACAGGCCATGGAGAACTGGGAGCCTTGTTATGCTGATGGGCGGGATGTAAATTGCCAACAGACACTTGGGAGAAGTGTATGGTGTTTCCTGAAACATCTAAAAAACAAAGCAACAGAGCCTAGGGCACTTCCACTTATGGTCCTATAGCTTAGGGAAATTAAAATCAAAAAGACACAGCCACCCCAAAGTTTGGGACGCCTCTGTTTACAAGAACCTCATTTACCATACAAGTTCAATATCACAGAAAGTGAAAAATGGATAAAGAACTTGTGGTACTTACGTACAATGCAGTATCACTCAGCAATGAAATCTATGTCATCAGGACCGTAGCAGCATAATGAGTGGATTCAGGTACGATGATTCTAACTGGAATAAGTCACACAGAAAAAGAAACATCATAAGATATCACTAATACACGGAATGTAAACTTGGCTACAGAGGAACTGAATTCCAAAACAGAACAGGATCTCAAATTTAAAAAACCAACTTATGCTTGCTTAAGGGGAAAGGTGAGTTGGGGTGCTGCATAAAACCAGAGATTGAAATGAGCACAGATAAAGTTCCTTAAGCCAAATATGGAATAGACAAGAGCTACTCCTTGCTCAACGAAATGGACTCAAAACCGCATATTAAACGCCTAAATATGTACCTGACTAGTAAGTATCTTAAAAGCTATGGATTGCTATGTCTCCAAAAGAGAATCAAGCGTGTGTACAGGGGCATAAACGCAGCAGTGATAGGATTGGAGAGGTTCGTGAGCAAATGAAGACCCTTTGAAGTCATATTGCATGGTACCCATTCCACGGGTTTCAACTACCCAGGTTTTAGGTATTCTTCCTTCAGCTAAAACATGCATGTGGAACCCAGAGTATGATCAACCATGTGATCGGGAGACGTGTTCAAATATGTCTCAGTTTTCGTCCCCTGGTACTCGGGTGCAACTTTCCAGACGCCTTACTAACACTCTCCCCACTTGGAGAGTCAGCGCCATTAACCTCCTGTTTGGCACAGTTTGCAATTTCTGCGGAAGATGAACAGGAATAGCGAGAACCAATGAGAGGCTAGCTGGAGGTGTCAGGACGGGCAAATTTAACTCTCATTTCCCACCAGGAAGAGGAATTAACCAAAGGCTCAGCGTGCCGTGCCAGAACCAGATTAGGGCCTGAAGTCATCCTGCGGTGTTGCGGCCAGGTCACAAGAAAGCGAGTTGAAGAAAGGAGCTCAGGGGCACTGTAATTCACAAACCTGCAGAGTTATAAATGACAGCTATCGTCCAAAAATAGACTGAAGTAAGGCTGCCAAGAGGACTTGAAAGCGGGGCAGAATTGCAGGAAACCAATTTCAGGAGGTAGACTGGAATTGCATTGAAAGCATAGGAAAATAGGCAGAACGTCCACAATGATGCACTTGGCCAAAAAGGGCGTATGCGTTTTTTCCTGAATATATTCAGGAAAAAACGCATACGCCCTTTTTGACCAACCAAGCAAGCTTGCAAAGGAAATCTGCACTACAATGAAGTCTCACTTCCCCCCGGTCAAAAGGGCCATCTGAGAAAAGTGTAAAATCCAGAAAGGCAGGACAGGCCATGGAGAACTGGGAGCCTTGTTATGCTGATGGGCGGGATGTAAATTGCCAACAACCACTCGGGAGAATTGTATGGTGTTTCCTGAAACATCTAAAAAACAAAGCAACAGAACCTAGGGCACTTCCACTTATGGTCCTATAGCTTAGGGAAATTAAAATCAAAAAGACACAGCCACCCCAAAGTTTGGAACGGCTCTGTTTACAAGAACCTCGTTTACAGTACAAGTTCAACATCGCAGAAAGTGAAAAATGGATAAAGAAGTTGTGGTATTTACTTACAAAGCAATATCACTCAGCAATGAAATCTGTGTCATCAGGCCCTTAGCAGCACAATGAGTGGATTCAGGTATGATGATTCTAACTGAAATAAGTCACACAGAAAAAGGAACCTCATAAGATATCAGTAATACACGGAATGTAAACTTGGCTACACAGGAACTGAATTACAGAACAGAACAGGGTCTCAAATTTAGAAAACCAACTTATGCTTGCTTAAGGGGAAAGGTGAGTTGGGGTGCTGCATAAAACCAGAGATTGAAATGAGCACAGATAAAGTTCCTTAAGCCAAATATGGAATAGACAAGAGCTACTCCTTGCTCAACGAAATGGACTCAACACCGCATATTAAACGCCTAAGAATGTACCTGACTAGTAAGTATTTTAAAACCTGTGGATTGCTATGAATCCGAAAGAGAATCAAGCATGTGTACAGGGGCATAAACGCAGCAGTGATAGGATTGGAGAGGTTCGGTGAGCAAATGAAGACCCTTTGAAGTCATATTGCATGGTACCCATTAAACGAGTTTCAACTACCCAGGTTTAAGGTATTCTTCCTTCAGCTAAAACATGCATGTGGAACCCAGAGTATGATCAACCATGTGAACGGGAGACGTGTTCAAATATGTCTCAGTTTTCCTCCCCTGGTACTCGGGTGCAACATTCCAGACGCTTTACTAACACTCTCCCCACTTGGAGAGTCAGCGCCTTTAACCTCCTGTTTGGCCCAGTTTGCAATTTCTGCGGAAGATGAACAGGAATAGCGAGAACCAATGAGAGACTAGCTGGAGGTGTCTGGACGGGCAAATTTAACTCTCATTTCCCACCAGGAAGAGGAATTAACCAAAGGCTCAGCGTGCCGTGCCGGAACCAGATTAGGGCCTGAAGCCATCCTGCGGTGTTGCGGCCAGCTCACAAGAAAGCGAGTTAAAGAAAGGAGCTCAGGGGCACTGTAATTCACAAACCTGCAGAGTTATAAATGACAGCTATCGTCCAAAAATAGACTGAAGTAAGGCTGCCAAGAGGACTTGAAAGCGGGGCAGAATTGCAGGAAACCGATTTCAGGAGGTAGACTGGAATTGCATTGAAAGCATAGGAAAAGAGGCAGAACGTCCACAATGATGCACTTGGCCAAAAAGGGCGTATGCGTTTTTTCCTGAATATATTCAGGAAAAAACGCATACGCCCTTTTTGGCCAACCAAGCAAGCTTGCAAAGGAAATCTGCACTACAATGAAGTCTCACTTCCCCCCGGTCAAAAGGGCCATCTGAAAAAAGTGTAAAATCCAGAAAGGCAGGACAGGCCATGGAGAACTGGGAGCCTTGTTATGCTGATGGGCGGGATGTAAATTGCCAACAGACACTCGGGAGAAGTGTATGGTGTTTCCTGAAACATCTAAAAAACAAAGCAACACAGCCTAGGGCACTTCCACTTATGGTCCTATAGCTTAGGGAAATTAAAATCAAAAAGACACAGCCACCCCAAAGTTTGGGATGCCTCTGTTTACAAGAACCTCGTTTACAGTACAAGTTCAACATCGCAGAAAGTGAAAAATGGATAAAGAAGTTGTGGTATTTACTTACAAATCAATATCACTCAGCAATGAAATCTATGTCATCAGGCCCTTAGCATCACAATGGGTGGATTCAGGTATGATGATTCTAACTGAAATAAGTCACACAGAAAAAGAAACATCATAAGATATCAGTAATACACGGAATGCAAACTTGGCTACACAGGAACTGAATTACAGAACAGAACAGGGTCTCAAATTTAGAAAACCAACTTATGCTTGCTTAAGGGTAAAGGTGAGTTGGGGTGCTGCATAAAACCAGAGATTGAAATGAGCACAGATAAAGTTCCTTAAGTCAAATATGGAATAGACAAGAGCTACTCCTTTCTCAACGAAATGGACTCAACACCGCATATTAAACGCCTAAGAATGTACCTGACTAGTAAGTATCGTAAAACCTATGGATTGCTATGTCTCCAAAAGAGAATCAAGCATGTGTACAGGGGCATAAACGCAGCAGTGATAGGATTGGAGAGGTTCGGTGAGCAAATGAAGACCCTTTGAAGTCATATTTCATGGTACCCTTTACACGGGTCTCAACTCTCCAGGTTTAAGGTATTCTTCCTTCAGCTAAAACATGCATGTGGAACCCAAGTATGATCAACCATGTGATTGGGAGACGTGTTCAAATATGTCTCAGTTTACCTCCCCTGGTACTCGGGTGCAACATTCCAGACGCTTTACTAACACTCTCCCGACTTGGAGAGTCAGTCCCTTTAACCTCCTGTTTGGCCCAGTTTGCAATTTCTGCGGAAGATGAACAGGAATAGCGAGAACCAATGAGAGACTAGCTGGAGGTGTCTGGACGGGCAAATTTAACTCTCATTTCCCACCAGGAAGAGGAATTAACCAAAGGCTCAGCGTGCCGTGCCGGAACCAGATTAGGGCCTGAAGCCATCCTGCGGTGTTTCGGCCAGCTCACAAGAAAGCGAGTTGAAGAAAGGAGCTCAGGGGCACTGTAATTCACAAACCTGCAGAGTTATAAATGACAGCTATCGTCCAAAAATAGACTGAAGTAAGGCTGCCAAGAGGACTTGAAAGCGGGGCAGAATTGCAGGAAACCGATTTCAGGAGGTAGACTGGAATTGCATTGAAAGCATAGGAAAAGAGGCAGAACGTCCACAATGATGCACTTGGCCAAAAAGGGCGTATGCGTTTTTTCCTGAATATATTCAGGAAAAAACGCATACGCCCTTTTTGGCCAACCAAGCAAGCTTGCAAAGGAAATCTACACTACAATGAAGTCTCACTTCCTCCCGGTCAAAAGGGCCATCTGAAAAAACTGTAAAATCCAGAAAGGCAAGACAGGCCATGGAGAACTGGGAGCCTTGTTATGCTGATGGGCGGGATGTAAACTGCCAACAACCACTCGGGAGAAGTGTATGGTGTTTCCTGAAACATCTAAAAAACAAAGCAACAGAACCTAGGGCACTTCCACTTATGGTCCTATAGCTTAGGGAAATTAAAATCAAAAAGACACAGCCACCCCAAAGTTTGGAACGGCTCTGTTTACAAGAACCTCGTTTACAGTACAAGTTCAACATCGCAGAAAGTGAAAAATGGATAAAGAAGTTGTGGTATTTACTTACAAAGCAATATCACTCAGCAATGAAATCTGTGTCATCAGGCCCTTAGCAGCACAATGAGTGGATTCAGGTATGATGATTCTAACTGAAATAAGTCACACAGAAAAAGAAACATCATAAGATATCAGTAATACACGGAATGTAAACTTGGCTACACAGGAACTGAATTACAGAACAGAACAGGGTCTCAAATTTAGAAAACCAACTTATGCTTGCTTAAGGGGAAAGGTGAGTTGGGGTGCTGCATAAAACCAGAGATTGAAATGAGCACAGATAAAGTTCCTTAAGCCAAATATGGAATAGACAAGAGCTACTCCTTGCTCAACGAAATGGACTCAACACCGCATATTAAACTCCTAAGATTGTACCTGACTAGTAAGTATCTTAAAACCTAGGGATTGCTATGTCTCCGAAAGAGAATCAAGCATGTGTACAGGGGCATAAACACAGCAGTGATAGGATTGGAGAGGTTCGGTGAGCAAATGAAGACCCTTTGAAGTCATATTGCATGGTACCCTTTACACGGGTCTCAACTCTCCAGGATTAAGGTATTCTTCCTTCAGCTAAAACATGCATGTGGAACCCAAGTATGATCAACCATGTGAACGGGAGACGTGTTCAAATATGTCTCAGTTTACCTCCCCTGGTACTCGGGTGCAACATTCCAGACGCTTTACTAACACTCTCCCGACTTGGAGAGTCAGTCCCTTTAACCTCCTGTTTGGCCCAGTTTGCAATTTCTGCGGAAGATGAACAGGAATAGCGAGAACCAATGAGAGACTAGCTGGAGGTGTCTGGACGGGCAAATTTTACTCTCATTTCCCACCAGGAAGAGGAATTAACCAAAGGCTCAGCATGCCGTGCCGGAACCAGATTAGGGCCTGAAGCCAGCCTGCGGTGTTTCGGCCAGCTCACAAGAAAGCGAGTTGAAGAAAGGACCTCAGGGGCACTGTAATTCACAAACCTGCAGAGTTATAAATGACAGCTATCGTCCAAAAATAGACTGAAGTAAGGCTGCCAAGAGGACTTGAAAGCGGGGCAGAATTGCAGGAAACCGATTTCAGGAGGTAGACTGGAATTGCATTGAAAGCATAGGAAAAGAGGCAGAACGTCCACAATGATGCACTTGGCCAAAAAGGGCGTATGCGTTTTTTCCTGAATATATTCAGGAAAAAACGCATACGCCCTTTTTGGCCAACCAAGCAAGCTTGCAAAGGAAATCTGCACTACAATGAAGTCTCACTTCCCCGCGGTCAAAAGGGCCATCTGAAAAAAGTTTAAAATCCAGAAAGTCAAGACAGGCCATGGAGAACTGGGAGCCTTGTTATGCTGATGGGTGGGATGTAAATTGCCAACAACCACTCGGGAGAAGTGTATGGTGTTTCCTGAAACATCTAAAAAACAAAGCAACAGAACCTAGGGCACTTCCACTTATGGTCCTATAGCTTAGGGAAATTAAAATCAAAAAGACACAGCCACCCCAAAGTTTGGAACGGCTCTGTTTACAAGAACCTCGTTTATAGTACAAGTTCAACATCGCAGAAAGTGAAAAATGGAGAAAGAAGTTGTGGTATTTACTTACAAAGCAATATCACTCAGCAATGAAATCTGTGTCATCAGGCCCTTAGCAGCACAATGAGTGGATTCAGGTATGATGATTCTAACTGAAATAAGTCACACAGAAAAAGAAACATCATAAGATATCAGTAATACACGGAATATAAACTTGGCTACACAGGAACTGAATTACAGAACAGAACAAGGTCTCAAATTTAGAAAACCAACTTATGCTTGCTTAAGGGGAAAGGTGAGTTGGGGTGCTGCATAAAACCAGAGATTGAAATGAGCACAGATAAAGTTCCTTAAGCCAAATATGGAATAGACAAGAGCTACTCCTTGCTCAACGAAATGGACACAACACCGCATATTAAACGCCTAAGATTGTACCTGACTAGTAAGTATCTTAAAACCTAGGGATTGCTATGTCTCCGAAAGAGAATCAAGCATGTGTACAGGGGCATAAACGCAGCAGTGATAGGATTGGAGAGGTTCGGTGAGCAAATGAAGACCCTTTGAAGTCATATTGCATGGTACCCATTCCACGGGTTTCAACTACCCAGGTTTAAGGTATTCTTCCTTCAGCTGAAACATGCATGTGGAACCTAGAGTATGATCAACCATGTGATCGGGAGACGTGTTCAAATATGTCTCAGTTTTCGTACCCTGGTACTCGGGTGCAACATTCCAGACGCTTTACTAACACTCTCCCCACTTGGAGAGTCAGTCCCTTTAACCTCCTGTTTGGCCCAGTTTGCAATTTCTGTGGAAGATGAACAGGAATAGCGAGAACCAATGAGAGACTAGCTGGAGGTGTCTGGATGGGCAAATTTAACTCTCATTTCCCACCAGGAAGAGGAATTAACCAAAGGCTCAGCGTGTCATGCCAGAACGAGATTAGGGCTTGAAGACATCCTGCGGTTTTGCGGCCAGGTCACAAGAAAGCGAGTTGAAGAAAGGAGCTCAGGGGCACTGTAATTCACAAACCTGCAGAGTTATAAATGACAGCTATCGTCCAAAAATAGACTGAAGTAAGGCTGCCAAGAGGACTTGAAAGCGGGGCAGAATTGCAGGAAACCGATTTCAGGAGGTAGACTGGAATTGCATTGAAAGCATAGGAAAAGAGGCAGAACGTCCACAATGATGCACTTGGCCAACAAGGGCCTATGCGTTTTTTCCTGAATATATTCAGGAAAAAACGCATACGCCCTTTTTGGCCAACCAAGCAAACTTGCAAAGGAAATCTGCACTACAATGAAGTCTCACTTCTCCCCGGTCAAAAGGGCGATCCGAAATAAGTGTAAAATCCAGAAAGGCAGGACAGGCCATGGAGAACTGGGAGCCTTGTTATGCTGATGGGCGGGAGGTAAATTGCCAACAGACACTCAGGAGAAGTGTATGGTGTTTCCTGAAACATCTAAAAAACAAAGCAACAGAGCCTAGGGCACTTCCACTTATGGTCCTATAGCTTAGGGAAATTAAAATCAAAAAGACACAGCCACCCCAAAGTTTGGGACGCCTCCGTTTACAAGAACCTCGTTTACCGTACAAGTGCAGTATCACAGAAAGTGAAAAATGGATAAAGAACTTGTGGTACTTACGTACAATGCAGTATCACTCAGCAATGAAATCTATGTCATCAGGCCCGTAGCAGCATAATGAGTGGATTCAGGTACGATGATTCTAACTGAAATAAGTCACACAGAAAAAGAAACATCATAAGATATCACTAATACACGGAATGTAAACTTGGCTACACAGGAACTGCATTCCAAAGCAGAACAGGGTCTCAAATTTAGAAAAGCAACTTATGCTTGCTTAAGGGGAAAGGTGAGTTGGGGTGCTGCATAAAACCAGAGATTGAAATGAGCACAGATAAAGTTCCTTAAGCCAAATATGGAATAGACAAGAGCTACTCCTTGCTCAACGAAATGGACTCAACACCGCAAATTAAACGCCTAAGAATGTACCTGACTAGTAAGTATCTTAAAACCTATGGATTGCTATGTCTCCGAAAGAGAATCAAGCATGTGTACAGGGGCATAAACGCAGCAGTGATAGGATTGGAGAGGTTCGTGAGCAAATGAAGACCCTTTGAAGTCATATTGCATGGTACCCATTCCACGGGTTTCAACTACCCAGGTTTAAGGTATTCTTCCTTCAGCTAAAACATGCATGTGGAACCTAGAGTATGATCAACCATGTGATCGGGAGACGTGTTCAAATATGTCTCAGTTTTCGTACCCTGGTACTCGGGTGCAACATTCCAGACGCTTAACACTCTCCCGACTTGGAGAGTCAGTCCCTTTAACCTCCTGTTTGGCCCAGTTTGCAATTTCTGCGGAAGATGAACAGGAATAGCGAGAACCAATGAGAGGCTAGCTGGAGGTGTCTGGACGGGCAAACTTAACTCTCATTTCCCACCAGGAAGAGGAATTAACCAAAGGCTCAGCGTGCCGTGCCGGAACCAGATTAGGGCCTGAAGCCATCCTGCGGTGTTGCAGCCAGCTCACAAGAAAGCGAGTTGAAGAAAGGAGCTCAGGGGCACTGTAATTCACAAACCTGCAGAGTTATAAATGACAGCTATCGTCCAAAAATAGACTGAAGTAAGGCTGCCAAGAGGACTTGAAAGCGGGGCAGAATTGCAGGAAACCGATTTCAGGAGGTAGACTGGAATTGCATTGAAAGCATAGGAAAAGAGGCAGAACGTCCACAATGATGCACTTGGCCAAAAAGGGTGTATGCGTTTTTTCCTGAATATATTCAGGAAAAAACGCATACGCACTTTTTGGCCAACCAAGCAAGCTTGCAAAGGAAATCTGCACTACAATGAAGTCTCACTTCCCCCCGGTCAAAAGGGCCATCTGAAAAAAGTGTAAAATCCAGAAAGGCAGGACAGGCCATGGAGAACAGGGAGCCTTCTTATGCTGATGGGCGGGATGTAAATTGCCAACAGACGCTGGGGAGAAGTGTATGGTGTTTCCTGAAACATCTAAAAAACAAAGCAACAGAGCCTAGGGCACTTCCACTTATGGTCCTATAGCTTAGGGAAATTAAAATCAAAAAGACACAGCGACCCCAAAGTTTGGGACGCCTCTGTTTACAAGAACCTCGTTTACCGTAAAAGTTCAATATCACAGAAAGTGAAAAATGGATAAAGAACTTGTGGTATTTACGTACAATGCAGTATCATTCAGCAATGAACTCTATGTCATCAGGCCCGTAGCAGCACAATGAGTGGATTCAGGTACGATGATTCTAACTGAAATAAGTCACACAGAAAAAGAAACATCATAAGAAATCACTAATACACAGAATGTAAACTTGGCTACACAGGAACTGAATTCCAAAACAGAACAGGGTCTCAAATTTAGAAAACCAACTTATGCTTGCTTAAGGGGAAAGGTGATTTGGGGTGCTGCATAAAACCAGAGATTGAAATGAGCACAGATAAATTTCCTTAAGCCAAATATGGAATAGACAAGAGCTACTCCTTGCTCAACGAAATGGACTCAACACCGCATATTAAACGCCTAAGAATGTACCTTACAAGTAAGTATCTTAAAACCTATGGATTGCTATGTCTCCGAAAGAGAATCAAGCGTGTGTACAGGGGCATAAACGCAGCAGTGATAGGATTGGAGAGGTTCGGTGAGCAAATGAAGACCCTTTGAAGTCATATTGCATGGTACCCATTCCACGGGTCTCAACTCTCCAGGTTTAAGGTATTCTTCCTTCAGATAAAACATGCATGTGGAACCCAGAGTATGATCAACCGTGTGAACGGGAGACGTGTTCAAATATGTCTCAGTTTTTGTACCCTGGTACTCGGGTGCAACATTCCAGACGCTTTACTAACACTCTCCCCACTTGGAGAGTCAGTCCCTTTAACCTCCTGTTTGGCCCAGTTTGCAATTTCCATGGAAGATGAACAGGAATAGAGAGAACCAATGAGAGACTAGCTGGATGTGTCTGGATGGGCAAATTTAACTCTCATTTCCCACCAGGAAGAGGAAATAACCAAAGGCTCAGCATGCCGTGCCGGAACCAGATTAGGGCCTGAAGCCATCCTGCGGTGTTGCGGCCTGCTCAAAAGAAAGCGAGTTGAAGAAAGGAGCTCAGGGGCACTGTAATTCACAAACCTGCAGAGTTATAAATGACAGCTATCGTCCAAAAATAGACTGAAGTAAGGCTGCCAAGAGGACTTGAAAGCGGGGCAGAATTGCAGGAAACCGATTTCAGGAGGTAGACTGGAATTGCATTGAAAGCATAGGAAAAGAGGCAGAACGTCCACAATGATGCACTTGGTCAAAAAGGGCGTATGCGTTTTTTCCTGAATATATTCAGGAAAAAACGCATACGCCCTTTTTGGCCAACCAAGCAAACTTGTAAAGGAAATCTGCACTACAATGAAGTCTCACTTCCCCCCGGTCAAAAGGGCCATCTGAAAAAAGTGTAAAATCCAGAAAGGCAGGACAGGCCATGGAGAACTGGGAGCCTTGTTATGCTGATGGGCGGGATGTAAATTGCCAACAGACACTCGGGTGAAGTGTATGGTGTTTCCTGAAATATCTAAAAAACAAAGCAACAGAACCTAGGGCACTTCCACTTATGGTCCTATAGCTTAGGGAAATTAATATCAAAAAGACACTGCAACCCCAAAATTTGGGACGGCTCTTTTTACAGGAATCTCTTCTATGGCACAAGTTAAATATCCCAGAGAGCAAATAATGGATAAAGAAGTTGCGGTACTTCTGTACAACAGAATACCACTCAGCAATGAAATCTATGTCACCAGGCCCGTACCAGCAAAATGAGTGGATTGAGGCACGATGATTCTAAGTGAAATAAGTCACACAGAAAAAGAAACATCATAAGGCATCACTAATACACGGAATGTGAACTTGGCTACACATGAACTGAATTACAAAACAGAACAGGGTCTCAAGTTTAGAAAACCAACTTATGCCTGCTTAAGGGGGAAGGTGAGTTGGGGTGCTGCATAAAAGCAGAGTTTGAAATTAGCACAGATACCGTTCCATAAGCCAAATATGTAATAGACAAGAGCTACCCCTTGCTCAACGAAATGGATTCAACAATGAGGTATCACCTCACACCTGGTAGAATAGGCATCATTGAAAATCTACAAACAAAAAATGCTGGAAAGGGTGTGGAGAAAAGGAACCCTCTTCCACTATTGTTGGGAATATAAATTGATACAGTCATTATGGAGAACAATATGGAATTTCTTAAGAAACTAACAATAGAATTACCATATGATACAGCAATCCCAGTACTGGACATATACCCAGACAAAACCATAAATCAAAAAGAGTCATTCACCGCAATGTTCATTGCATCACTATTTACAATATCGAGGTAATGGAAGCAACCTAAATGCCCACAGACAGACGAATGCATAAAGCTGTGGTACATATATAAAATGGAATATTACTAAGCCATGAAAAGGAATGAAATTGGGTCATTTGTAGAGACGTCGATGGATCTAGAGACTGTCATACAGAGTGAAGTAAGTCAGAAAGAGAAAAACAAATCTTGTATATTCATGCATATATGTGGAACCTAGAAAAACTGTACAGATTAACCATTTTGCAAGGCATAAATAGAGCAACAGATGTAGACAACAAACGTATGGACAACAAGGGGGGAAAGCTGTTGGGGGGGTGGTGGTGGGAGGATTTGAGAGACTGGGATTGGCATGTATACATTTATATGTATAAAATAGATAACCAATAAGAACCTGCTGTATAAAAATATAAAATAAAATTCAAAATTAAAAAGAAGTAAAATTTAAAAAATAAAACAGAAAAAACAATTATTCCCTGCACATACATGTATTTATATGAATAAATTATTTCCATGCTTATATCTGTAAATACAAAAAAGAGGAATAAAATCTACCTTGAACCAAAAACGAAAAAGAGAAAAAAAACACAGAACCCACCAGTTACACAGAGGAAAACCGTATCAGGGCACTTGCTCCAGTTGTAAACAATTCTGAAGTTGGTCAGTGGTGGGGAATCGTCTCCCATTCAGCCAGCAGCCCCCACGCAACAAGCGTCCTCATTGCAAAGCTGGGGCACCGTGCCGAGGCATCTGTGAGTAAACGTGAGCTGAGCCCCAGGCCAGTTGCTGCTGAACTATTCCCACCCGTCCCAGGTAAAACACCTGAATATATACAAGGACTTGAAAGCCTAGAGGAAGGGCCATAGAGCCACACGAGTGACAGCATGCCGGCCGACTTGGTGCCTGCAGGCCAGCCAGGATGGTCCTGGCCCTGGGTGCTCTTCTGGAAGATTTCCATTTCCCTGCCTGAGATACCCGTCCTGTCCCTGCCCCCACTGCTTTTTTCCTTCCTCACCTCTGCCCAGGGAGAAATTCCAGCAGCAGGTATGGGTGACACACCCTCTTCTTTAGCAGGTGGCAGCCTGGCAACTGCTGCAGAAAGTCCAGCAGAGCCCCACTCACACTGGGCCACCCACAAAGCCGTGGCCTCTCACTCCCTCCCACCAGCCCAGCCCCGAGACTGCTGACAGGGCAGAGAAAATGGCGTCAGGCACGGCTGCAGGGGCTCTTGCTGCCTGGAGTGGTATTTATATTGATCTCAACCACGGCACACCTGGGGAGGGCTGGCCGGCACGGTAAGGCTGCCCAGGTCAGCCAATCATCACCCCTCAGGGGCTCACAGTTGCAGAAAATGGAACTTGCTGAACCGGCCAGGTCCAAGGAACAGGTGTGGGCTCCTGAGAGTCAGGATAGACAAGGGGCTGCAGCTTTGGCTTGTTTTCTAATCATTTTATCTGGCCCATGAGTGGGAGACAACTTCAAGAAAACCCTCTCCTAATGAGAGGAACCCAGGAGTCAGGGAGAGGAGGGGTGGGTGGTGGTTGGAGACAGAGGCCTGGTGCCCCGGGTGCAGTGGAAGTCTCTGGAAGACCAGGTGGAGGGAGGTCTCACGGAGTGATGCCCAGGGTCACAGACCTGTCGCAGCTGCTGTTTGTTAGTTCAAGTCCTGCTCTGAGGTGCTCTGTGTCAGCTCTGAGCGACAGGTGAGCTGGGGGTGCTCTGCAATGAGGGCTATGTGCACGGTTCCTGTGTGCCCAGCCCTGCCACGGTACCTGCAAGGGTAGCTCTGTATCCTGGGAGGGGCCTGACCACGAGAGCCCCGTGGGCTGGGGTGGGGGTGGGGTACCTGCCCAGGTGAGCTCCATATTCTGGAATTGGTCTGACCACGAGAGCCCCATGGGCTGCTGGGGACCTGGTAAAGGATGTCAGGACAGTCAGTGAAGCCACCGAGGATATACCTCCAGTTGCTCCTAATTCCTACACCCTGCTGGTCATTCTACCAACCACCAGGACATGGTATTCTGTATTAGTCTTCAATGATGCCTTCTTTTGTATTCCATTAGTCCCAGAGTCACAAGAAATTTTGGCTTGTGAGTGGCAGGACTCAACATACAACTAAGACAATACTTCCGGGCCGTCTGGCCCCAAGGGTGCAAAAATTCCCACACCATCTTTGGGGAAAGCTTAGCTAAAGACCTAAAAGTTCTACCTCTGGAAAAGGAAACCCTCCTTCAATATGCAGACGACATTCTGATCACCAGCCCTACTAAGGAGGCCTCTGAACTACCAAGCCAATAAAGGATAGAAGTTGTCCAAGAAAAAGCTCAAATATCACAGACTGCGGTGACCTGCCTGGGCTTCATTCTCACAGAAGGTCAGAGAAGCCCATCCCAGGAAAGGGAAGAAACCATTTTCAGCCTTACCCCTTTCTAAAACTAGAAGACAGCTTAGGGGTTCCTGGGGAGGCCAGGGTTTGCTGCTTCTGGATCCCTAACTACAGTCTACTAGCTGGGCCTCTATATGAAACACTGAAAGGAAAAGATGATGATCCTTTTGAATAGAATCCAGAAGTGGCCTTTCAAGAATGGAAAGAGCAGTCAATTCAGACCCTTGCCCTGGAACTCCCTAATTTAGCTAAACCCTTTGACCTTTACATTCCCGGTGAAAGGTGAATCGCCATTGGAGAATTAGTGCAAAAACTGGGACCACTTGAAATGGAACAATGCAAGAATGCCATCCAGGTAGGATAAACTACGGTCACTAAGGGGCTTGGCCCACTGCCACATCTGGCCAAGATACTGGCGGTATCTAAAAACCTGGAAATCAGCAGCCCAAAAGGCCACCTCCCTCCTAAGGGAAAAGGACCCCACGTGGTGATCCTAACCACCAACCATGCCCTGAAGTTGCAGGGTTCGCTCTGTGGGCACACCGACCTCGAGTGAGGAGGCCCTCCAACTCCAACATCCAGAGAGATAACCGGGGGCAACAGGGCACCATGACGACTCGTGTGAACATCACTTGACCTGGAGTTTCTCTCATAAAACAACAAGAGTGTGTCCCAAAAGAGTAGACTACTGCTTGCAGGACTTACTGCACCCAGAGGGGAGCTAATAATCTTGGCGGGGGAACAGTATACCACACTGTCACCATAGAAAAGCCTACAGACACCGTGATGATGGTGGCCAATAAGACCGGCTGGACTCCTGTTTACTTCAAAAGGCTGTTGACTCAGTAGCCATCATGGTCCTTGGTCACCACTGACCCTGGACTGTCTGGGAGTTGAGCGGGCAGGACTCTGACACCTGGTGCTGTTTGTACGTTAATTCAGGGGCCTAACTGAAGAAAGCGCAGACTACTGGTCAGAGCATCTAGGCTGGCAGAGACGGTCAGCCTAAGGTGGCCGAACAAATGTGGGGCGGGGTGAAACCGGCCCCCACAGCGTCTCTGCACATCTCTTTCCTGGACCCTTAAAGGTCATTAGAATCTATAACACTTCCAATGCTGGTGCTCAGGTGGACGAGCAGGGAGGCAGGGGTCCTGGGGACAATCAACGTCACCGGGAGGCTGCTGGGGAGAAGCTCTGACCCTCGCCCCAGGGTATGAGGGCTCCCAACTCAGCACTCAGCAGTTACAGAAGAAGGGTCTGCACCCTCAGCACTCCAAGAATGAGGAACGGGACAAAAGGCAGAGGAGGGGTTTGTCCCCAGCAAAGCCCATTAAAAATCCCTGGGAGATAAAAATAGAATCTGGGCAATAAAGTCAAGTCTAACCTTTTTTATCCTTTGTGCTTTGTCTAATTTCACGTGCTCCTAGGGTCCCGCATGCAGAGGTTCCACACCCGGCACTTCAGACCAGATTTCCTAGTGCAGAATGGCTGGGTCGACACCTCAGCTCCTGGGGCCCAGTGCAGACTCCACGATATAGAGCCTGAGCTACAGCCAACCCGGCCCTCGAGAGCTCCGCCGCCTCCCTCCCTCCCACTGACTCTGACAGGATCTCTACACAGCAGCCCAGCCCACAGCCCACGGGGTAGTGCATGCTCTCACCTCTCCATTCTCTGATCAAAATATAAAGTTTCCTTTGCTTGTGAACCAAACTCAGTCTCGATCTGTTGGCCCCAATGACACTGGGCAGGGGGACACTTGTTGGGGTCCACTCTGGAGGATCAGTAACAGAAATTGAGACTATTGTAACCTCAATGAACAGATGTGTGAGCCAAACTGTAGTTAACATAGAACAGTGTATAAGGCTCGGGTAAAATAAGATGTTTTTAACACTTCCATTTGATATTTCCATCACTTTTTATAAGCAAGTTCAGTGAAAAGGTTTGTCTTATTTGTCAGGTCAATATTAGAGAAACGAAGTGATTTCTTTCCAAGGATGTACAGCTAATAATCTTGGTTAAACCTTCAATCTTGTTTTAAATGCTTTTCCATTGAAAATGATACCTCTCTTTCAGCTCCCCCATTTCTGAGAAGTATAAAATCTTATAATTTATTATTACCAAAGGGGAAAGGTGGGAGGAGGGATAAATTAACAGTTTGGAATGAACACATACACACTGCTATGTATAAAATAGATCATCAACAAGGAACTACTGTATAGCACAGGGAACTACACTCAACATTTTGCAATAACCTATAAGGGGAAATAATCTGAAAAAGAATAGATATTTTTATTGACATCATCTATCAATGACAGTTAAAGTGTAGCCTAAGGGAAGCTGGTGGTGAGTGCTTCTGACCCTGAAGACTTCAATCATCTAAAGTTTGGACTCTGCCTACTTCCCAAGGCCCTTAATGAACATATGTGTAGCTGTAGCTTAAAAAATTCCCCAGTTTGGGTTTCGGGGAGACACTGATTTTGAAAAAGCCCTGGTGTTCTCCTTACATGAATGGGACTCTTCCTACTGCTAAAACATGTCTGTCACACCCAGAGGATGGTATACCGTCTGATCGGGAAGAGTTTGGAAAAGGCATCTCATCTCCTCATCTCCTGGTGCTCGGGTTCACCCCTCCAGCGTCTTTACTAACAGTCTCCCCACTTGGAGATGTCAGCACTGTCAACATCCTGTTGCGTACAGTTTGGAATTTGTCCAGAGGATGAAGCGGAAGGATGAGGAACAATGAGAGACAAGTCCTAGGTGTTCAGACAGGCACATGTCACTCTAATTTCCAATCAGGAAGACGAATTGACCAAAGGCTAGGGTTGCCCATGGAAACAGTATAGGGCTTGAGGAAATCCCGCTGCTTTGTGGCCAGTTCCCATAAACACAAGTTGAACAATGGAACTCAGGGGCAGTAAAATTCACAAAACTGCAGAGTTGAAAATATCCATCACTGAAAAATGTCTTGAGGAAAGTCAGAGAAAAGGACTTGTAAGCAAGGGAGAATGGCAGGAAAGGGATTTGAGGAGGTAGAAAGGACTCGCCATTAAGCACAAGAAAAGGAGCTGAACATTGCCAACATTGCAGTTGGCCAAAAAGGGTGTATGCGTTCTTTTCTGTATATGCAACATGGATTGAACACATCTAGACCCACAGCAGGATGAGACATAAGGCTGGAAACTGTTTGCGCTAAGAGAAATGTGAGGTTGGGTGAGGAAATGCACACCCTTTAAAGTAATACTACCTGGTACCCATTCAATGGGTCCCAAATCTGCAGGTTCAAGGGATCTTCCTACAGCTAAAACATGCATGGAAAACCCAGAGGACTGTACACCATGTGATCGGGAGATGTGTCTAAAATGCACCTCATTTATCCTCTCCTGGTGCTCCTGTTCACCATTCCAGCCACGCTACTTAGAATCTCCCCACTTGGAGAATCAGCACATTTAAACTTCTGTTTCACACATTTTGCAAATTGTGAGGAGGATGAACGGGAAGAGGGGGAACCAATGAGAGAAGAGTTGTAGGGGTTTGGACGGGCACATATCACTCTAATTTCCCATTAAGAATAAGAATTAAAGAAAGGCTCAGCCTGCCTCGCCGGAGCCAAAATAGGGCCTGAAGCAATCCTGCGGGTTTGAGGCCAGCTCACAAAAGAGCAACTTAAAAAATGGAGCTCAGGGTCACTGCAATTCACAAACCTGCAGAGTTATAAATGAAAACTAACGTCCAAAAATATGTTGAGGTAAGGCAAAGAAGAGGATCTGAATGCAAGACAGAATTGCAAGAAACAGATTTCAAGAGATAGATTGGACTCGTCTTTAACGCACATGAAAAGCGGCAGAATTTCGACAATGATGCAGTTGGCCCAAAAGGGCGTATGCGTTTTTTCCTGATTATATCCAGGAAAAAACGCATACGCACTTTATGGGCAACGAAGCAAGCAAGCAATGTAAATGTGCACAACAAAGAAGTCTCACTTCCCACCGGTCAAAAGGGCCATCCTAAAAAATTGTAAAAACCAGAAATGCAGGACAGGCCATGGAGAACAGGGAGCCTTTATACGCTGATGGGCAGTGTGTGAACTGCCGAGAGCCACTCTGGAGAAGTGTATGGTGGTTCCTAAATCATCTAAAAAACAGAGCTACAGAGCATAGGACACTTCCAATCATGGGAGTATATCTAGGGAAGTCTAAAAATCAACAAGACACAAGCACACCACAGTTTAGGGCTACTCTGTTTACAAGAACCTCAACTTCAGTACACCTTAAATATCCCAGGAAAGAGAACAATGGATAAAGAAGATGTGGTACTTATGTACAATGGAATATCTCTTCACCATGAAATCAATGTAATAAGGCTAGTAGAAGGATAAAGAGTGGATTTAGGTCCGATAATACTACTTGAAATAAGTCAAACAGAAAAAGAAACATATCATAAGATATCACTTATAGAGGGAGGGTAAATATGGCTGCACAAGAAATGAATTACAGAACAGAACAGTGTCTCACATTTAGAAAACACACTTATGTCAGCTTAAGGGGAAAGGAGAGGTGGGGTGATGCATAAAACCAGAGTTTGAAATTAGCACAGATACCGTTCAATAAACCAAATAGGTATTAGACAAGATCTACACCTTGCTCAATGAACAGGCCTCAACACACCCTATACACCGCAGAGAAATATATCTGAGGAATAAGAATCTTAAAACCCATGTATTGATATATCTCCATAAGGGAATCAAGTGTGTGCAGAGCGGCACAAACACAGCAGTGAAAAGGAGCTAAACCCCATTATAGAAATAAATTTTAAAAACAAAACGCTGAAACAATGAAAGAGAGAAAAATTCTTACAAAATTCGCTCAGGGGCTGTGATGCAACCTGGATTGACCACATATAAACCCACAGCTGGATAAGACATAAGGCTGGACACTTGGGGATGACAGGATTGGTGAGCTTTGGTGAGCAACTGCCGAAAGTTTAATGCAATACTTCATGCTACTCATTCCAAGGGTTCCAACACTCCAGGTTGAAGGGAATCTTCCTACAGCTAAACCATGCTTGGGAAACCCAGCGACTGGTATACCATATGATCGGGAAAGGTTTCTAAAACGCACCTCATTTTTCCTCTCCTGGGGCTCCGGATCGACATTCCAGCCGCTTTACTAACAACATCCCCACATGGAGTCAATGCCTTTAAGTTCTGGTATCACACAGTATGCAGTTAGTGCAGAGGATGAATGGGAATAGGGGGAACCAGTGAGAAACTAGCTGTAGCTGTTTCAATGGGCACATGTCACTCTAATATCACATCAGTAAGAAAAATTAACCAAAGGCACAGCAAGGTGCCCCAGAAGAAAAATAGGGCTTCAAGGAATCCTGTGGTTACGGGGCAAGACCACAAAAATAAGAGCTAAAAAATGGAGCTAAGGGCCACTGCAATTCAAAAACCTGCAGAGTTATAAAGGCCAACTATTTTTAAAAAATATATTGAGGTAAGGCTATGAAGAGGCATTGAAAGCAAGGCAGAATTGCAGGAAACCGATTTCAGGAGGTAGACTGGAATTGCATTGAAAGCATATGAAGAGAGTCAGAAACTCGACAATGATGCACTTTGTCAAAAAGGGCGTATGCGTTTTTTCCTGAATATATTCAGGAAAAAACGTATACGCCCTTTTTGGCCAACCAAGCAAGCTTGCAAAGGAAATCTGCACTACAATGAAGTCTCACTTCCACCTGGTCAAAAGGGCCATCTGAAAAAAGTGTAAAATCCATAACGGCACGACAGGCCATGGAGAACTGGGAGCCTTCTTATGCTGATGGGCGGGATGTAAATTGCCAACAGCCACTCTGGAGAAGTGTATGGTGTTTCCTGAAACATCTAAAAAACAAAGCAACAGAGCCTAGGGCACTTCCACTTATGGTCCTATAGCTTAGGGAAATTAAAATCAAAAAGACACAGCCACCCCAAAGTTTGGGACGGCTCTGTTTACAAGAACCTCGTTTACGGTACAAGTTCAATATCGCAGAAAGTGAAAAATGGATAAAGAACTTGTGGTACTTACGTACAATGCAATATCAGTCAGCAATGAAATCTATGTCATCAGGCCCTTAGCAGCACAATGAGTGGATTCAGGTATGATGATTCTAACTGAAATAAGTCACACAGAAAAAGAAACATCATAAGATATCACTAATACACGGAATGGAAACTTGGCTACACAGGAACTGAATTACAGAACAGAACAGGGTGTCAAATTTAGAAAACCAACTTATGCTTGCTTAAGGGTAAAGGTGAGTTGGGGTGCTGCATAAAACCAGAGATTGAAATGAGCACAGATAATGTTCCTTAAGCCAAATATGGAATAGACAAGAGCTACTCCTTTCTCAACGTAATGGACTCAACACCGCATATTAAACGCCTAAGAATGTACCTGAGTAGTAAGTATCTTAAAACCTATGGATTGCTATGTCTCCGAAAGAGAATCAAGCATGTGTACAGGGGCATAAACGCAGCAGTGATAGGATTGGAGAGGTTCGGTGAGCAAATGAAGACCCTTTGAAGTCATATTGCATGGTACCCATTCCACGGGTTTCAACTACCCAGGTTTAAGGTATTCTTCCTTCAGCTAAAACATGCATGTGGAACCCAGAGTATGATCATCCATGTGAACGGGAGACGTGTTCAAATATGTCTCAGTTTTCCTCCCCTGGTACTCGGGTGCAACATTCCAGACGCTTTACTAACACTCTCCCGACTTGGAGAGTCAGCGCCTTTAACCTCCTGTTTGGCCCAGTTTGCAATTTCTGCGGAAGATGAACAGGAATAGCGAGAACCAATGAGAGACTAGCTGGAGGTGTCTGGACGGGCAAATTTAACTCTCATTTCCCACCAGGAAGAGGAAATAACCAAAGGCTCAGCGTGCCGTGCCGGAACCAGATTAGGGCCTGAAGCCATCCTGCGGTGTTGCGACCAGCTCACAAGAAAGCGAGTTGAAGAAAGAGCTCAGGGGCACTGTAATTCACAAACCTGCAGAGTTATAAATGACAGCTATCGTCCAAAAATATACTGAAGTAAGGCTGCCAAGAGGACTTGAAAGCGGGGCAGAATTGCAGGAAACCGATTTCAGGAGGTAGACTGGAATTGCATTGAAAGCATAGGAAAAGAGGCCTAACGTCCACAAGGATGCACTTGGCCAAAAAGGGCGTATGCGTTTTTTCCTGAATATATTCAGGAAAAAACGCATACGCCCTTTTTGGCCAACCAAGCAAACTTGCAAAGGAAATCTGCACTACAATGAAGTCTCACTTCCCCCCGGTCAAAAGGGCCATCTGAAAAAAGTGTAAAATCCAGAAAGGCAGGACAGGCCATGGAGAACTGGGAGCCTTGTTATGCTGATGGGCGGGATGTAAATTGCCAACAGCCACTGGGGAGAAGTGTATGGTGTTTCCTGAAACATCTAAAAAACAAAGCAACAGAGCCTAGGGCACTGCCACTTATGGTCCTATAGCTTAGGGAAATTAAAATCAAAAAGACACAGCCACCCCAAAGTTTGGAACACCTCTGTTTACAAGAACCTCGTTTACAGTACAAGTTCAACATCGCAGAAAGTGAAAAATGGATAAAGAAGTTGTGGTATTTACTTACAAAGCAATATCACTCAGCAATGAAATCTGTGTCATCAGGCCCTTAGCAGCACAATGAGTGGATTCAGGTATGATGATTCTAACTGAAATAAGTCACACAGAAAAAGAAACATCATAAGATATCAGTAATACACGCAATGGAAACTTGGCTACACAGGAACTGAATTACAGAACAGAACAGGGTCTCAAATTTAGAAAACCAACTTATGCTTGCTTAAGGGGAAAGGTGAGTTGGGGTGCTGCATAAAACCAGAGATTGAAATGAGCACAGATAAAGTTCCTTAAGCCAAATATGGAATAGACAAGAGCTACTCCTTGCTCAACGAAATGGACTAAACACCGCATATTAAACGCCTAAGAATGTACCTGACTAGTAAGTATCTTAAAACCTATGGATTGCTATGTCTCCGAAAGAGAATCAAGCATGTGTACAGGGGCATAAACGCAGCAGTGATAGGATTGGAGAGGTTCGTGAGCAAATGAAGACCCTTTGAAGTCATATTGCATGGTACCCATTCCACGGGTTTCAACTACCCAGGTTTAAGGTATTCTTCCTTCAGCTAAAACATGCATGTGGAACCTAGAGTATGATCAACCATGTTATCGGGAGACGTGTTCAAATATGTCTCAGTTTTCGTACCCTGGTACTCGGGTGCAACATTCCAGACGCTTTACTAACACTCTCCCGACTTGGAGAGTCAGTGCCTTTAACCTCCTGTTTGGCCCAGTTTGCAATTTCTGCGGAAGATGAACAGGAATAGCGAGAACCAATGACAGGCTAGCTGGAGGTGTCTGAATGGGCAAATTTAACTCTCATTTCCCACCAGGAAGAGGAATTAACCAAAGGCTCAGCATGCCGTGCCAGAACCAGATTAGGGCCTGAAGCCATCCTGCGGTGTTGCGGCCAGGTCACAAGAAAGCGAGTTGAAGAAAGGAGCTCAGGGGCACTGTAATTCACAAACCTGCAGAGTTATAAATGACAGCTATCGTCCAAAAATAGACTGAAGTAAGGCTGCCAAGAGGACTTGAAAGCGGGGCAGAATTGCAGGAAACCGATTTCAGGAGGTAGACTGGAATTGCATTGAAAGCATAGGAAAAGAGGCAGAACGTCCACAATGATGCACTTGGCCAAAAAGTGCGTATGCGTTTTTTCCTGAATATATTCAGGAAAAAACGCATACGCCCTTTTTGGCCAACCAAGCAAGCTTGCGAAGGAAATCTGCACTACAATGAAGTCTCACTTCCCCCCGGTCAAAAGGGCCATATGAAAAAAGTGTAAAATCCAGAAAGGCAGGACAGGCCATGGAGAACTGGGAGCCTTGTTATGCTGATGGGCGGGATGTAAATTACCAACAGACACTCGGGAGAAGTGTATGGTGTTTCCTGAAACATCTAAAAAACAAAGCAACAGAGCCTAGGGCACTTCCACTTATGGTCCTATAGCTTAGGGAAATTAAAATCAAAAAGACACAGCCACCCCAAAGTTTGGAACGGCTCTGTTTACAAGAACCTCGTTTACAGTACAAGTACAACATCGCAGAAAGTGAAAAATGGAGAAAGAAGTTGTGGTATTTACTTACAAAGCAATATCACTCAGCAATGAAATCTGTGTCATCAGGCCCTTAGCAGCACAATGAGTGGATTCAGGTATGATGATTCTAACTGAAATAAGTCACACAGAAAAAGAAACATCATAAGATATCAGTAATACACGGAATGTAAACTTGGCTACACAGGAACTGAATTACAGAACAGAACAGGGTCTCAAATTTAGAAAAGCAACTTATGCTTGCTTAAGGGGAAAGGTGAGTTGGGGTGCTGCATAAAACCAGAGATTGAAATGAGCACAGATAAAGTTCCTTAAGCCAAATATGGAATAGACAAGAGCTACTCCTTGCTCAACGAAATGGACTCAACACCGCATATTAAACGCCTAAGAATGTACCTGACTAGTAAGTATCTTAAAACCTATGGATTGCTATGTCTCCGAAAGAGAATCAAGCATGTGTACAGGGGCATAAACGCAGCAGTGGTAGGATTGGAGAGGTTCGGTGAGCAAATGAAGACCCTTTGAAGTCATATTGCATGGTACCCATTCCACGGGTTTCAACTACCCAGGTTTTAGGTATTCTTCCTTCAGCTAAAACATGCATGTGGAACCCAGAGTATGATCAACCATGTGATCGGGAGACGTGTTCAAATATGTCTCAGTTTTCCTCCCCTGGTACTCGGGTGCAACATTCCAGACGCTTTACTAACACTCTCCCCACTTGGAGAGTCAGCGCCTTTAACCTCCTGTTTGACCCAGTTTGTAATTTCTGCGGAAGATGAACAGGAATAGCGAGAACCAATGAGAGGCTAGCTGGAGGTGTCTGGACGGGCAAATTTAACTCTCATTTCCCACCAGGAAGAGGAAATAACCAAAGGCTCAGCGTGCCGTACCGGAACCAGATTAGGGCCTGAAGCCATCCTGCGGTGTTGCGGCCAGCTCAAAAGAAAGCGAGTTGAAGTAAGGAGCTCAGGGGCACTGTAATTCACAAACCTGCAGAGTTATAAATGACAGCTATCGTCCAAAAATATACTGAAGTAAGGCTGCCAAGAGGACTTGAAAGTGGGGCAGAATTGCAGTAAACCAATTTCAGGAGGTAGACTGGAATTGCATTGAAAGCATAGGAAAAGAGGCAGAACGTCCACAATGATGCACTTGGCCAAAAAGGGCGTATGCGTTTTTTCCTGAATATATTCAGGAAAAAACGCATACGCCCTTTTTGGCCAACCAAGCAAGCTTGCAAAGGAAATCTGCACTACAATGAAGTCTCACTTCCCCCCGGTCAAAAGGGCCATCTGAAAAAAGTGTAAAATCCAGAAAGGCAGGACAGGCCATGGAGAACTGGGAGCCTTGTTATGCTGATGGGCGGGATGTAAATTGCCAACAACCACTCGGGAGAAGTGTATGGTGTTTCCTGAAACATCTAAAAAACAAAGCAACAGAGCCTAGGGCACTGCCACTTATGCTCCTATAGCTTAGGGAAATTAAAATCAAAAAGACACAGCCACCCCAAAGTTTGGGACGCCTCTGTTTACAAGAACCCCGTTTACAGTACAAGTTCAACATCGCAGAAAGTGAAAAATGGATAAAGAAGTTGTGGTATTTACTTACAAAGCAATATCACTCAGCAATGAAATCTATGTCATCAGGCACTTAGCAGCACAATGAGTGGATTCAGGTATGATGATTCTAACTGAAATAAGTCACACAGAAAAAGAAACATCATAAGATATCAGTAATACACAGAATGGAAACTTGGCTACACAGGAACTGAATTACAGAACAGAACAGGGTCTCAAACTTAGAAAACCAACTTATGCTTGCTTAAGGGGAAAGGTGAGTTGGGGTGCTGCATAAAACCAGAGATTGAAATGAGCACAGATAAATTTCCTTAAGCCAAATATGGAATAGACAAGAGCTACTCCTTGCTCAACGAAATGGACTCAACACCGCATATTAAACGCCTAAGAATGTACCTGACTAGTAAGTATCTTAAAACCTATGGATTGCTATGTCTCCGAAAGAGAATCAAGCATGTGTACAGGGGCATAAACGCAGCAGTGATAGGATTGGAGAGGTTCGGTGAGCAAATGAAGACCCTTTGAAATCATATTGCATGGTACCCATTACACGGGTCTCAACTCTCCAGGTTTAAGGTATTCTTCCTTCAGCTAAAATATGCATGTGGAACCCAGAGTATGATCAACCATGTAAACGGGAGACGTGTTCAAATATGTCTCAGTTTTCCTCCCCTGGTACTCGGGTGCAACATTCCAGACGCTTTACTAACACTCTCCCGACTTGGAGAGTCAGTCCCTTTAACCTCCTGTTTGGCCCAGTTTGCAATTTCTGCGGAAGATGAACAGGAATAGCGAGAACCAATGAGAGGCTAGCTGGAGGTGTCTGGATGGGCAAATTTAACTCTCATTTCCCACCAGGAAGAGGAATTAACCAAAGGCTCAGCATGCCGGGCCGGAACCAGATTAGGGCCTGAAGCCATCCTGCGGTGTTGCGGCCAGCTGAAAAGAAAGCGAGTTGAAGAAAGGAGCTCAGGGGCACTGTAATTCACAAAGCTACAGAGTTATAAATGACAGCTATCGTCCAAAAATATACTGAAGTAAGGCTGCCAAGAGTACTTGAAAGCGGGGCAGAATTGCAGGAAACCGATTTCAGGAGGTAGACTGGAATTGCATTGAAAGCATAGGAAAAGAGGCAGAACGTCCACAATGATGCACTTGGCCAAAAAGGGCGTATGCGTTTTTTCCTGAATATATTCAGGAAAAAACGCATACGCCCTTTTTGGCCAACCAAGCAAGCTTGCAAAGGAAATCTGCACTACAATGAAGTCTCACTTCCCCCCGGTCCAAAGGGCCATCTGAAAAAAGTGTAAAATCCAGAAAGGCAGGACAGGCCATGGAGAACTGGAAGCCTTGTTATGCTGATGGGCGGGATGTAAATTGCCAACAAACACTGGGGAGAAGTGTATGGTGTTTCCTGAAACATCTAAAAAACAAAGCAACAGAACCTAGGGCACTTCCACTTATGGTCCTATAGCTTAGGGAAATTAAAATCAAAAAGACACAGCCACCCCAAAGTTTGGAACGGCTCTGTTTACAAGAACCTCGTTTACAGTACAAGTTCAACATCGCAGAAAGTGAAAAATGGATAAAGAAGTTGTGGTATTTACTTACAAAGCAATATCACTCAGCAATGAAATCTGTGTCATCAGGCCCTTAGCAGCACAGTGAGTGGATTCAGGTATGATGATTCTAACTGAAATAAGTCACACAGAAAAAGAAACCTCATAAGATATCAGTAATACACGGAATGTAAACTTGGCTACACAGGAACTGAATTACAGAACAGAACAGGGTCTCAAATTTAGAAAACCAACTTATGCTTGCTTAAGGGAAAAGGTGAGTTGGGGTGCTGCATAAAACCAGAGATTGAAATGAGCACAGATAAAGTTCCTTAAGCCAAATATGGAATAGACAAGAGCTACTCCTTGCTCAACGAAATGGACTCAACACCGCATATTAAACGCCTAAGAATGTACCTGACTAGTAAGTATCTTAAAACCTATGGATTGCTATGTCTCCGAAAGAGAATCAAGCATGTGTACAGGGGCATAAACGCAGCAGTGGTAGGATTGGAGAGGTTCGGTGAGCAAATGAAGACCCTTTGAAGTCATATTGCATGGTACCCATTCCACGGGTTTCAACTACCCAGGTTTTAGGTATTCTTCCTTCAGCTAAAACATGCATGTGGAACCCAGAGTATGATCAACCATGTGATCGGGAGACGTGTTCAAATATGTCTCAGTTTTCCTCCCCTGGTACTCGGGTGCAACATTCCAGACGCTTTACTAACACTCTCCCCACTTGGAGAGTCAGCGCCTTTAACCTCCTGTTTGGCACAGTTTGCAATTTCTTCGGAAGATGAACAGGAATAGCGAGAACCAATGAGAGGCTAGCTGGAGGTGTCTGGACGGGCAAATTTAACTCTCATTTCCCACCAGGAAGAGGAAATAACCAAAGGCTCAGCGTGCCGTACCGGAACCAGATTAGGGACTGAAGCCATCCTGCGGTGTTGCGGCCAGGTCACAAGAAAGCGAGTTGAAGAAAGGAGCTCAGGGGCACTGTAATTCACAAACCTGCAGAGTTATAAATGACAGCTATCGTCCAAAAATAGACTGAAGTAAGGCTGCCAAGAGGACTTGAAAGCGGGGCAGAATTGCAGGAAACCGATTTCAGGAGGTAGACTGGAATTGCATTGAAAGCATAGGAAAAGAGGCAGAACGTCCACAATGATGCACTTGGCCAAAAAGGGCGTATGCGTTTTTTCCTGAATATATTCAGGAAAAAACGCATATGCCCTTTTTGGCCAACCAAGCAAGCTTGCAAAGGAAATCTGCACTACAATGAAGTCTCACTTCCCCCCGGTCAAAAGGGCCATCTGAAAAAAGTGTAAAATCCAGAAAGGCAGGACAGGCCATGGAGAACTGGGAGCCTTGTTATGCTGATGGGCGGGATGTAAATTGCCAACAACCACTGGGGAGAAGTGTATGGTGTTTCCTGAAACATCTAAAAAACCAAGCAACAGAACCTAGGGCACTTCCACTTATGGTCCTATAGCTTAGGGAAATTAAAATCAAAAAGACACAGCCACCCCAAAGTTTGGAAAGGCTCTGTTTACAAGAACCTCGTTTACAGTACAAGTTCAACATCGCAGAAAGTGAAAAATGGATAAAGAAGTTGTGGTATTTACTTACAAAGCAATATCACTCAGCAATGAAATCTATGTCATCAGGCCCTTAGCAGCACAATGAGTGCATTCAGGTATGATGATTCTAACTGAAATAAGTCACACAGAAAAAGAAACATCATAAGATATCAGTAATACATGGAATGTAAACTTGGCTACACAGGAACTGAATTACAGAACAGAACAGGGTCTCAAACTTAGAAAACCAACTTCTGCTTGCTTAAGGGGAAAGGTGAGTTGGGGTGCTGCATAAAACCAGAGATTGAAATGAGCACAGATAAAGTTCCTTAAGCCAAATATGGAATAGACAAGAGCTACTCCTTGCTCAACGAAATGGACTCAACACCGCATATTAAACGCCTAAGAATGTACCTGACTAGTAAGTATCTTAAAACCTATGGATTGCTATGTCTCCGAAAGAGAATCAAGCATGTGTACAGGGGCATAAACGCAGCAGTGATAGGATTGGAGAGGTTCGTGAGCAAATGAAGACCCTTTGAAGTCATATTGCATGGTACCCATTCCACGGGTTTCAACTACCCAGGTTTAAGGTATTCTTCCTTCAGCTAAAACATGCATGTGGAACACAGAGTATGATCAACCATGTGATCGGGAGACGTGTTCAAATATGTCTCAGTTTTCCTCCCGTGGTACTCGGGTACAACATTCCAGATGCCTTACTAACACTCTCCCCACTTGGAGAGTCAGCGCCTTTAACCTCCTGTTTGGCACAGTTTGCAATACTGCGGAAGATGAACAGGAATAGCGAGAACCAATGAGAGGCTAGCTGGAGGTGTCTGGACGGGCAAATTTAACTCTCATTTCCCACCAGGAAGAGGAATTAACCAAAGGCTCAGCGTGCCGTGCCGGAACCAGATTAGGGCCTGAAGCCATCCTGCGGTGTTGCGGCCAGCTCAAAAGAAAGCGAGTTGAAGAAAGGAGCTCAGGGGCACTGTAATTCACAAACTTGCAGAGTTATAAATGACAGCTATCGTCCAAAAATATACTGAAGTAAGGCTGCCAAGAGGACTTGAAAGCGGGGCAGAATTGCAGGAAACCAATTTCAGGAGGTAGACTGGAATTGCATTGAAAGCATAGGAAAAGAGGCAGAACGTCCACAATGATGCACTTGGCCAAAAAGGGCATATGCGTTTTTTCCTGAATATATTCAGGAAAAAACGCATACGCCCTTTTTGGCCAACCAAGCAAGCTTGCAAAGGAAATCTGCACTACAATGAAGTCTCACTTCCCCCCAATCAAAAGGGCCATCTGAAAAAAGTGTAAAATCCAGAAAGGCAGGAAAGGCCATGGAGAACTGGGAGCCTTGTTATGCTGATGGGCGGGATGTAAATTGCCAACAGACACTCGGGAGAAGTGTATGGTGTTTCCTGAAACATCTAAAAAACAAAGCAACAGAGCCTAGGGCACTTCCACTTATGGTCCTATAGCTTAGGGAAATTAAAATCAAAAAGACACAGCCACCCCAAAGTTTGGGACGCCTCTGCTTACAAGAACCCCGTTTACAATACAAGTTCAACATCACAGAAAGTGAAAAATGGATAAAGAAGTTGTGGTATTTACTTACAAAGCAATATCACTCAGCAATGAAATCTATGTCATCAGGCCCTTAGCAACACAATGAGTGGATTCAGGTATGATGATTCTAACTGAAATAAGTCACACAGAAAAAGAAACATCATAAGATATCAGTAATACACGGAATGGAAACTTGGCTACACAGGAACTGAATTACAGAACAGAACAGGGTCTCAAACTTAGAAAAACAACTTATGCTTGCTTAAGGGGAAAGGTGAGTTGGGGTGCTGCATAAAACCAGAGATTGAAATGAGCACAGATAAAGTTCCTTAAGCCAAATATGGAATAGACAAGAGCTACTCCTTGCTCAACGAAATGGACTCAACACCGCATATTAAACGCCTAAGAATGTACCTGACTAGTAAGTATCTTAAAACCTATGGATTGCTATGTCTCCGAAAGAGAATCAAGCATGTGTACAGGGGCATAAACGCAGCAGTGATAGGATTGGAGAGGTTCGTGAGCAAATGAAGACCCTTTGAAGTCATATTGCATGGTACCCATTCCACGGGTTTCAACTACCCAGGTTTAAGGTATTCTTCCTTCAGCTAAAACATGCATGTGGAACCCAGAGTATGATCAACCACGTAAACGGGAGACGTGTTCAAATATGTCTCAGTTTTCCTCCCCTGGTACTCGGGTGCAACATTCCAGACGCTTTACTAACACTCTCCCGACTTGGAGAGTCAGTCCCTTTAACCTCCTGTTTGGCCCAGTTTGCAATTTCTGCGGAAGATGAACAGGAATAGCGAGAACCAATGAGAGGCTAGCTGGAGGTGTCTGGATGGGCAAATTTAACTCTCATTTCCCACCAGGAAGAGGAATTAACCAAAGGCTCAGCATGCTGGGCCGGAACCAGATTAGGGCCTGAAGCCATCCTGCGGTGTTGCGGCCAGCTCAAAAGAAAGCGAGTTGAAGAAAGGAGCTCAGGGGCACTGTAATTCACAAACCTACAGAGTTATAAATGACAGCTATCGTCCAAAAATATACTGAAGTAAGGCTGCCAAGAGGACTTGAAAGCGGGGCAGAATTGCAGGAAACCGATTTCAGGAGGTAGACTGGAATTGCATTGAAAGCATAGGAAAAGAGGTAGAACGTCCACAATGATGCACTTGGCCAAAAAGGGCGTATGCGTTTTTTCCTGAATATATTCAGGAAAAAACGCATACGCCCTTTTTGGCCAACCAAGCAAGCTTGCAAAGGAAATCTGCACTACAATGAAGTCTCACTTCCCCCCGGTCAAAAGGGCCATCTGAAAAAAAGTGTAAAATCCAGAAAGGCAGGACAGGCCATGGAGAACTGGGAGCCTTGTTATGCTGATGGGCGGGATGTAAATTGCCAACAACCACTCGGGAGAAGTGTATGGTGTTTCCTGAAACATCTAAAAAACAAAGCAACAGAGCCTAGGGCACTGCCACTTATGGTCCTATAGCTTAGGGAAATTAAAATCAAAAAGACACAGCCACCCCAAAGTTTGGGACGCCTCTGTTTACAAGAACCTCGTTTACAGTACAAGTTCAACATCGCAGAAAGTGAAAAATGGATAAAGAAGTTGTGGTACTTACTTACAAAGCAATATCACTCAGCAATGAAATCTGTGTCATCAGGCCCTTAGCAGCACAATGAGTGGATTCAGGTATGATGATTCTAACTGAAATAAGTCACACAGAAAAAGAAACCTCATAAGATATCAGTAATACACGGAATGTAAACTTGGCTACACAGGAACTGAATTACAGAACAGAACAGGGTCTCAAATTTAGAAAACCAACTTATGCTTGCTTAAGGGGAAAGGTGAGTTGGGGTGCTGCATAAAACCAGAGATTGAAATGAGCACAGATAAAGTTCCTTAAGCCAAATATGGAATAGACAAGAGCTACTCCTTGCTCAACGAAATGGACTCAACACCGCATATTAAACGCCTAAGAATGTACCTGACTAGTAAGTATCTTAAAACCTATGGATTGCTATGTCTCCGAAAGAGAATCAAGCATGTGTACAGGGACATAAACGCAGCAGTGATAGGATTGGAGAGGTTCGGTGAGCAAATGAAGACCCTTTGAAGTCATATTGCATGGTACCCATTCCACGGGTTTCAACTACCCAGGTTTAAGGTATTCTTCCTTCAGCTAAAACATGCATGTGGAACCCAGAGTATGATCAACCATGTGATCGGGAGACGTGTTCAAATATGTCTCAGTTTTCCTCCCGTGGTACTCGGGTACCACATTCCAGACGCCTTACTAACACTCTCCCCACTTGGAGAGTCAGCGCCTTTAACCTCCTGTTTGGCACAGTTTGCAATTTCTGCGGAAGATGAACAGGAATAGCGAGAACCAATGAGAGGCTAGCTGGAGGTTTCTGGACGGGCAAATTTAACTCTCATTTCCCACCAGGAAGAGGAATTAACCAAAGGCTCAGCGTGCCGTGCCGGAACCAGATTAGGGCCTGAAGCCATCCTGCGGTGTTGCGGCCAGCTCACAAGAAAGCGAGTTGAAGAAAGGAGCTCAGGGGCACTGTAATTCACAAACCTGCAGAGTTATAAATGACAGCTATCGTCCAAAAATAGACTGAAGTAAGGCTGCCAAGAGGACTTGAAAGCGGGGCAGAATTGCAGGAAACCGATTTCAGGAGGTAGACTGGAATTGCATTGAAAGCATAGGAAAAGAGGCAGAACGTCCACAATGATGCACTTGGCCAAAAAGGGCGTATGCGTTTTTTCCTGAATATATTCAGGAAAAAACGCATACGCCCTTTTTGGCCAACCAAGCAAGCTTGCAAAGGAAATCTGCACTACAATGAAGTCTCACTTCCCCCCGGTCAAAAGGGCCATCTGAAAAAAGTGTAAAATCCAGAAAGGCAGGACAGGCCATGGAGAACTGGGAGCCTTGTTATGCTGATGGGCGGGATGTAAATTGCCAACAGACACTCGGGAGAAGTGTATGGTGTTTCCTGAAACATCTAAAAAACAAAGCAACAGAGCCTAGGGCACTGCCACTTATGGTCCTATAGCTTAGGGAAATTAAAATAAAAAAGACACAGCCACCCCAAAGTTTGGGACGGCTCTGTTTACAAGAACCTCGTTTACAGTACAAGTTCAACATCGCAGAAAGTGAAAAATGGATAAAGAAGTTGTGGTACTTACTTACAAAGCAATATCACTCAGCAATGAAATCTATGTCATCAGGCCCTTAGCAGGACAATGAGTGGATTCAGGTAACATGATTCTAACTGAAATAAGTCACACAGAAAAAGAAACATCATAAGATATCAGTAATACACGGAATGTAAACTTGGCTACACAGGAACTGAATTACAGAACAGAACAGGGTCTCAAATTTAGAAAACCAACTTATGCTTGCTTAAGGGGAAAGGTGAGTTGGGGTGCTGCATAAAACCAGAGATTGAAATGAGCACAGATAAAGTTCCTTAAGCCAAATATGTAATAGACAAGAGCTACTCCTTGCTCAACGAAATGGACTCAACACCGCATATTAAACGCCTAAGAATGTACCTGACTAGTAAGTATCTTAAAACCTATGGATTGCTATGTCTCCGAAAGAGAATCAAGCATGTGTACAGGGACATAAACGCAGCAGTGATAGGATTGGAGAGGTTTGGTGAGCAAATGAAGACCCTTTGAAGTCATATTGCATGGTACCCATTCCACGGGTTTCAACTACCCAGGTTTAAGGTATTCTTCCTTCAGCTAAAACATGCATGTGGAACCCAGAGTATGATCAACCATGTGATCGGGAGACGTGTTCAAATATGTCTCAGTTTTCCTCCCGTGGTACTCGGGTACAACATTCCAGACGCCTTACTAACACTCTCCCCACTTGGAGAGTCAGCGCCTTTAACCTCCTGTTTGGCACAGTTTGCAATTTCTGCGGAAGATGAACAGGAATAGCGAGAACCAATGAGAGGCTAGCTGGAGGTTTCTGGACGGGCAAATTTAACTCTCATTTCCCACCAGGAAGAGGAATTAACCAAAGGCTCAGCGTGCCGTGCCGGAACCAGATTAGGGCCTGAAGCCATCCTGCGGTGTTGCGGCCAGCTCACAAGAAAGCGAGTTGAAGAAAGGAGCTCAGGGGCACTGTAATTCACAAACCTGCAGAGTTATAAATGACAGCTATCGTCCAAAAATAGACTGAAGTAAGGCTGCCAAGAGGACTTGAAAGCGGGGCAGAATTGCAGGAAACCGATTTCAGGAGGTAGACTGGAATTGCATTGAAAGCATAGGAAAAGAGGCAGAACGTCCACAATGATGCACTTGGCCAAAAAGGGCGTATGCGTTTTTTCCTGAATATATTCAGGAAAAAACGCATACGCCCTTTTTGGCCAACCAAGCAAGCTTGCAAAGGAAATCTGCACTACAATGAAGTCTCACTTCCCCCCGGTCAAAAGGGCCATCTGAAAAAAGTGTAAAATCCAGAAAGGCAGGACAGGCCATGGAGAACTGGGAGCCTTGTTATGCTGATGGGCGGGATGTAAATTTCCAACAACCACTGGGGAGAAGTGTATGGTGTTTCCTGAAACATCTAAAAAACAAAGCAACAGAACCTAGGGCACTTCCACTTATGGTCCTATAGCTTAGGGAAATTAAAATCAAAAAGACACAGCCACCCCAAAGTTTGGAACGGCTCTGTTTACAAGAACCTCGTTTACAGTACAAGTTCAACATCGCAGAAAGTGAAAAATGGATAAAGAAGTTGTGGTATTTACTTACAAAGCAATATCACTCAGCAATGAAATCTGTGTCATCAGGCCCTTAGCAGCACAATGAGTGGATTCAGGTATGATGATTCTAACTGAAATAAGTCACACAGAAAAAGAAACATCATAAGATATCAGTAATACACGGAATGTAAACTTGGCTACACAGGAACTGAATTACAGAACAGAACAGGGTCTCAAATTTAGAAAACCAACTTATGCTTGCTTAAGGGGAAAGGTGAGTTGGGGTGCTGCATAAAACCAGAGATTGAAATGAGCACAGATAAAGTTCCTTAAGCCAAATATGGAATAGACAAGAGCTACTCCTTGCTCAACGAAATGGACTCAACACCGCATATTAAACGCCTAAGAATGTACCTGACTAGTAAGTATCTTAAAACCTATGGATTGCTATGTCTCCGAAAGAGAATCAAGCATGTGTACAGGGACATAAACGCAGCAGTGATAGGATTGGAGAGGTTTGGTGAGCAAATGAAGACCCTTTGAAGTCATATTGCATGGTACCCATTCCACGGGTTTCAACTACCCAGGTTTAAGGTATTCTTCCTTCAGCTAAAACATGCATGTGGAACCCAGAGTATGATCAACCATGTGATCGGGAGACGTGTTCAAATATGTCTCAGGTTTCCTCCCGTGGTACTCGGGTACAACATTCCAGACGCCTTACTAACACTCTCCCCACTTGGAGAGTCAGCGCCTTTAACCTCCTGTTTGGCACAGTTTGCAATTTCTGCGGAAGATGAACAGGAATAGCGAGAACCAATGAGAGGCTAGCTGGAGGTTTCTGGACGGGCAAATTTAACTCTCATTTCCCACCAGGAAGAGGAATTAACCAAAGGCTCAGCGTGCCGTGCCGGAACCAGATTAGGGCCTGAAGCCATCCTGCGGTGTTGCGGCCAGCTCACAAGAAAGCGAGTTGAAGAAAGGAGCTCAGGGGCACTGTAATTCACAAACCTGCAGAGTTATAAATGACAGCTATCGTCCAAAAATAGACTGAAGTAAGGCTGCCAAGAGGACTTGAAAGCGGGGCAGAATTGCAGGAAACCGATTTCAGGAGGTAGACTGGAATTGCATTGAAAGCATAGGAAAAGAGGCAGAACGTCCACAATGATGCACTTGGCCAAAAAGGGCGTATGCGTTTTTTCCTGAATATATTCAGGAAAAAACGCATACGCCCTTTTTGGCCAACCAAGCAAGCTTGCAAAGGAAATCTGCACTACAATGAAGTCTCACTTCCCCCCGGTCAAAAGGGCCATCTGAAAAAAGTGTAAAATCCAGAAAGGCAGGACAGGCCATGGAGAACTGGGAGCCTTGTTATGCTGATGGGCGGGATGTAAATTTCCAACAACCACTGGGGAGAAGTGTATGGTGTTTCCTGAAACATCTAAAAAACAAAGCAACAGAACCTAGGGCACTTCCACTTATGGTCCTATAGCTTAGGGAAATTAAAATCAAAAAGACACAGCCACCCCAAAGTTTGGAATGGCTCTGTTTACAAGAACCTCGTTTACAGTACAAGTTCAACATCGCAGAAAGTGAAAAATGGATAAAGAAGTTGTGGTATTTACTTACAAAGCAATATCACTCAGCAATGAAATCTGTGTCATCAGGCCCTTAGCAGCACAATGAGTGGATTCAGGTATGATGATTCTAACTGAAATAAGTCACACAGAAAAAGAAACCTCATAAGATATCAGTAATACACGGAATGTAAACTTGGCTACACAGGAACTGAATTACAGAACAGAACAGGGTCTCAAATTTAGAAAACCAACTTATGCTTGCTTAAGGGGAAAGGTGAGTTGGGGTGCTGCATAAAACCAGAGATTGAAATGAGCACAGATAAAGTTCCTTAAGCCAAATATGGAATAGACAAGAGCTACTCCTTGCTCAACGAAATGGACTCAACACCGCATATTAAACGCCTAAGAATGTACCTGACTAGTAAGTATCTTAAAACCTATGGATTGCTATGTCTCCGAAAGAGAATCAAGCATGTGTACAGGGGCATAAACGCAGCAGTGGTAGGATTGGAGAGGTTCGGTGAGCAAATGAAGACCCTTTGAAGTCATATTGCATGTTACCCATTCCACGGGTTTCAACTACCCAGGTTTTAGGTATTCTTCCTTCAGCTAAAACATGCATGTGGAACCCAGAGTATGATCAACCGTGTGATCGAGAGACGTGTTCAAATATGTCTCAGTTTTCCTCCCCTGGTACTCGGGTGCAACATTCCAGACGCTTTACTAACACTCTCCCCACTTGGAGAGTCAGCACCTTTAACCTCCTGTTTGGCACAGTTTGCAATTTCTGCGGAAGATGAACAGGAATAGTGAGAACCAATGAGAGGCTAGCTGGAGGTGTCTGGACGGGCAAATTTAACTCTCATTTCCCACCAGGAAGAGGAAATAACCAAAGGCTCAGCGTGCCGTACCGGAACCAGATTAGGGCCTGAAGCCCTCCTGCGGTGTTGCGGCCAGCTCAAAAGAAAGCGAGTTGAAGAAAGGAGCTCAGGGGCACTGTAATTCACAAACTTGCAGAGTTATAAATGACAGCAATCGTCCAAAAATATACTGAAGTAAGGCTGCCAAGAGGACTTGAAAGCGGGGCAGAATTGCAGGAAACCAATTTCAGGAGGTAGACTGGAATTGCATTGAAAGCATAGGAAAAGAGGCAGAACGTCCACAATGATGCACTTGGCCAAAAAGGGCGTATGCGTTTTTTCCAGAATATATTCAGGAAAAAACGCATACGCCCTTTTTGGCCAACCAAGCAAGCTTGCAAAGGAAATCTGCACTACAATGAAGTCTCACTTCCCCCCGGTCAAAAGGGCCATCTGAAAAAAGTGTAAAATCCAGAAAGGCAGGACAGGCCATAGAGAACTGGGAGCCTTGTTATGCTGATGGGCGGGATGTAAATTGCCAACAACCACTTGGGAGAAGTGTATGGTGTTTCCTGAAACATCTAAAAAACAAAGCAACAGAGCCTAGGGCACTGCCACTTATGGTCCTAGAGCTTAGGGAAATTAAAATCAAAAAGACACAGCCACCCCAAAGTTTGGGACGCCTCTGTTTACAAGAACCCCGTTTACAGTACAAGTTCAACATCGCAGAAAGTGAAAAATGGATAAAGAAGTTGTGGTATTTACTTACAAAGCAATATCACTCAGCAATGAAATCTATGTCATCAGGCCCTTAGCAGCACAATGAGTGCATTCATGTATGATGATTCTAACTGAAATAAGTCACACAGAAAAAGAAACATCATAAGATATCAGTAATACACGGAATGGAAACTTGGCTACACAGGAACTGAATTACAGAACAGAACAGGGTCTCAAATTTAGAAAACCAACTTATGCTTGCTTAAGGGGAAAGGTGAGTTGGGGTGCTGAATAAAACCAGAGATTGAAATGAGCACAGATAAAGTTCCTTAAGCCAAATATGGAATAGACAAGAGCTACTCCTTGCTCAACGAAATGGACTCAACACCGCATATTAAACGCCTAAGAATGTACCTGACTAGTAAGTATCTTAAAACCTATGGATTGCTATGTCTCCGAAAGAGAATCAAGCATGTGTACAGGGGCATAAACGCAGCAGTGATAGGATTGGAGAGGTTCGTGAGCAAATGAAGACCCTTTGAAGTCATATTGCATGGTACCCATTCCACGGGTTTCAACTACACAGGTTTAAGGTATTCTTCCTTCAGCTAAAACATGCATGTGGAACACAGAGTATGATCAACCATGTGATCGGGAGACGTGTTCAAATATGTCTCAGTTTTCCTCCCCTGGTACTCGGGTACAACATTCCAGATGCCTTACTAACACTCTCCCCACTTGGAGAGTCAGCGCCTTTAACCTCCTGTTTGGCACAGTTTGCAATTTCTGCGGAAGATGAACAGGAATAGCGAGAACCAATGAGAGGCTAGCTGGAGGTGTCTGGACGGGCAAATTTAACTCTCATTTCCCACCAGGAAGAGGAATTAACCAAAGGCTCAGCGTGCCGTGCCGGAACCAGATTAGGGCCTGAAGCCATCCTGCGGTGTTGCGGCCAGCTCACAAGAAAGCGAGTTGAAGAAAGGAGCTCAGGGGCACTGTAATTCACAAACCTGCAGAGTTATAAATGACAGCTATCGTCCAAAAATAGACTGAAGTAAGGCTGCCAAGAGGACTTGAAGCGGGGCAGAATTGCAGGAAACCGATTTCAGGAGGTAGACTGGAATTGCATTGAAAGCATAGGAAAAGAGGCAGAACGTCCACAATGATGCACTTGGCCAAAAAGGGCGTATGCGTTTTTTCCTGAATATATTCAGGAAAAAACGCATACGCCCTTTTTGGCCAAACAAGCAAGCTTGCAAAGGAAATCTGCACTACAATGAAGTCTCACTTCCCCCCGGTCAAAAGGGCCATCTGAAAAAAGTGTAAAATCCAGAAAGGCAGGACAGGCCATGGAGAACTGGGAGCCTTGTTATGCTGATGGGCGGGATGTAAATTGCCAACAGACACTTGGGAGAAGTGTATGGTGTTTCCTGAAACATCTAAAAAACAAAGCAACAGAGCCTAGGGCACTTCCACTTATGGTCCTATAGATTAAGGAAATTAAAATCAAAAAGACACAGCCACCCCAAAGTTTGGAACGGCTCTGTTTACAAGAACCTCGTTTACAGTACAAGTTCAACATCGCAGAAAGTGAAAAATGGATAAAGAAGTTGTGGTATTTACTTACAAAGCAATATCACTCAGCAATGAAATCTGTGTCATCAGGCCCTTAGCAGCACAATGAGTGGATTCAGGTATGATGATTCTAACTGAAATAAGTCACACAGAAAAAGAAACATCATAAGATATCAGTAATACACGGAATGGAAACTTGGCTACACAGGAACTGAATTACAGAACAGAACAGGGTCTCAAATTTAGAAAACCAACTTATGCTTGCTTAAGGGGAAAGGTGAGTTGGGGTGCTGCATAAAACCAGAGATTGAAATGAGCACAGATAAAGTTCCTTAAGCCAAAAATGGAATAGACTAGAGCTACTCCTTGCTCAACGAAATGGACTCAACACTGCATATTAAATGCCTAAGAATGTACCTGACTAGTAAGTATCTTAAAACCTATGGATTGCTATGTCTCCGAAAGAGAATCAAGCATGTGTACAGGGGCATAAACGCAGCAGTGATAGGATTGGAGAGGTTCGTGAGCAAATGAAGAACCTTTGAAGTCATATTGCATGGTACCCATTCCACGGGTTTCAACTACCCAGGTTTAAGGTATTCTTCCTTCAGCTAAAACATGTATGTGGAACCTAGAGTATGATCAACCATGTGATCGGGAGACGTGTTCAAATATGTCTCAGTTTTCGTACCCTGGTACTCGGGTGCAACATTCCAGACGCTTTACTAACACTCTCCCCACTTGGAGAGTCAGCGCCTTTAACCTCCTGTTTGGCCCAGTTTGCAATTTCTGCGGAAGATGAACAGGAATAGCGAGAACCAATGAGAGGCTAGCTGGAGGTGTCTGAACGGGCAAATTTAACTCTCATTTCCCACCAGGAAGAGGAAATAACCAAAGGCTCAGCGTGCCGTACCGGAACCAGATTAGGGCCTGAAGCCATCCTGCGGTGTTGCGGCCAGCTCACAAGAAAGCGAGTTGAAGAAAGGAGCTCAGGGGCACTGTAATTCACAAACCTGCAGAGTTATAAATGACAGCTATCGTCCAAAAATAGACTGAAGTAAGGCTGCCAAGAGGACTTGAAAGCGGGGCAGAATTGCAGGAAACCGATTTCAGGAGGTAGACTGGAATTGCATTGAAAGCATAGGAAAAGAGGCAGAACGTCCACAATGATGCACTTGGCCAAAAAGGGCGTATGCGTTTTTTCCTGAATATATTCAGGAAAAAACGCATACGCCCTTTTTGGCCAACCAAGCAAGCTTGCAAAGGAAATCTGCACTACAATGAAGTCTCACTTCCCCCCGGTCAAAAGGGCCATCTGAAAAAAGTGTAAAATCCAGAAAGTCAACAGGCCATGGAGAACTGGGAGCCTTGTTATGCTGATGGGCGGGATGTAAATTGCCAACAGCCACTCTGGAGAAGTGTATGGTGTTTCCTGAAACATCTAAAAAACGAAGCAACAGAGCCTAGGGCACTTCCACTTATGGTCCTATAGCTTAGGGAAATTAAAATCAAAAAGACAGAGCCACCCCAAAGTTTGGAACGGCTCTGTTTACAAGAACCTCGTTTACAGTACAAGTTCAACATCGCAGAAAGTGAAAAATGGATAAAGAAGTTGTGGTATTTACTTACAAAGCAATATCACTCAGCAATGAAAACTGTGTCATCAGGCCCTTAGCAGCACAATGAGTGGATTCAGGTATGATGATTCTAACTGAAATAAGGCACACAGAAAAGGAAACATCATAAGATATCAGTAATACACGGAATGTAAACTTGGCTACACAGGAACTGAATTACAGAACAGAACAGGGTCTCAAATTTAGAAAACCAACTTATGCTTGCTTAAGGGGAAAGGTGAGTTGGGGTGCTGCATAAAACCAGAGATTGAAATGAGCACAGATAAAGTTCCTTAAGCCAAATATGGAATAGACAAGAGCTACTCCTTGCTCAACAAAATGCTCTCAACACCGCATATTAAACGTCTAACAATGTACCTGACTAGTAAGTATCTTAAAACCTATGGATTGCTATGTCTCCGAAAGAGAATCAAGCATGTGTACAGGGGCATAAACGCAGCAGTGATAGGATTGGAGAGGTTCGGTGAGCAAATGAAGACCCTTTGAAGTCATATTGCATGGTACCCATTCCACGGGTTTCAACTACCCAGGTTTAAGGTATTCTTCCTTCAGCTAAAACATGCATGTGGAACCTAGAGTATGATCAACCATGTGATCGGGAGACGTGTTCAAATATGTCTCAGTTTTCGTACCCTGGTACTCGGGTGCAACATTCCAGACGCTTTACTAACACTCTCCCCACTTGGAGAGTCAGTCACTTTAATCTCCTGTTTGGCCCAGTTTGCAATTTCTGTGGAAGATGAATAGGAATAGCGAGAACCAATGAGAGACTAGCTGGAGGTGTCTGGATGGGCAAATTTAACTCTCATTTCCCACCAGGAAGAGGAATTAACCAAAGGCTCAGCGTGCCATGCCAGAACCAGATTAGGGCCTGAAGACATACTGCGGTGTTGCGGCCAGGTCACAAGAAAGCGAGTTGAAGAAAGGAGCTCAGGGGCACTGTAATTCACAAACCTGCAGAGTTATAAATGACAGCTATTGTCCAAAAATAGACTGAAGTAAGGCTGCCAAGAGGACTTGAAAGTGGGGCAGAATTGCAGGAAACCGATTTCAGGAGGTAGACTGGAATTGCATTGAAAGCATAGGAAAAGAGGCAGAACGTCCACAATGATGCACTTGGCCAAAAAGTGCGTATGCGTTTTTTCCTGAATATATTCAGGAAAAAACGCATACGCCCTTTTTGGCCAACCAAGCAAGCTTGCAAAGGAAATCTGCACTACAATGAAGTCTCACTTCCCCCCGGTCAAAAGGGCCATCTGAAAAAAGTGTAAAATCCAGAAAGGCAGGACTTGCCATGGAGAACTGGGAGCCTTGTTATGCTGATGGGCGGGATGTAAATTGCCAACAGACACTCGGGAGAAGTGTATGGTGTTTCCTGAAACATCTAAACAACAAAGCAACAGAGCCTAGGGCACTGCCACTTATGGTCCTATAGCTTAGGGAAATTAAAATTAAAAAGACACAGCCACCCCAAAGTTTGGGACGCCTCTGTTTACAAGAACCTCATTTACAGTACAAGTTCAACATCACAGAAAGTGAAAAATGGATAAAGAAGTTGTGGTATTTACTTACAAAGCAATATCACTCAGCAATGAAATCTGTGTCATCAGGCCCTTAGCAGCACAATGAGTGGATTCAGGTATGATGATTCTAACTGAAATAAGTCACACAGAAAAAGAAACATCATAAGATATCAGTAATACACGGAATGGAAACTTGGCTACACAGGAACTGAATTACAGAATAGAACAGGGTCTCAAATTTAGAAAAACAACTTATGCTTGCTTAAGGGTAAAGGTGAGTTTGGGTGCTGCATAAAACCAGAGATTGAAATGAGCACAGATAAAGTTCCTTAAGCCAAATATGGAATAGACAAGAGCTACTCCTTGCTCAACGAAATGGACTCAACACCGCATATTAAACGCCTAAGAATGTACCTGACTTGTAAGTATCTTAAAACCTATGGATTGCTATGTCTCCGAAAGAGAATCAAGCATGTGTACAGGGGCATAAACGCAGAAGTGATAGGATTGGAGAGGATCGGTGAGCAAATGAAGACCCTTTGAAGTCATATTGCATGGTACCCATTCCACGGGTTTCAACTACCCAGGTTTAAGGTATTCTTCCTTCAGCTAAAACATGCATGTGGAACCTAGAGTATGATCAACCATGTGATCGGGAGACGTGTTCAAATATGTCTCAGTTTTCGTATCCTGGTACTCGGGTGCAACATTCCAGACACTTAACTAACACTCTCCCGACTTGGAAAGTCAGTCCCTTTAACCTCCTGTTTGGCCCAGTTTGCAATTTCTGTGGAAAATGAACAGGAATAGCGAGTACCAATGAGAGACTAGCTGGAGGTGTCTGGACGGGCAAATTTAACTCTCATTTCCCACCAGGAAGAGGAATTAACCAAAGGCTCAGCGTGCCATGCCAGAACCAGATTAGGGCCTGAAGCCATCCTGCGGTGTTGCGGCCAGGTCACAAGAAAGCGAGTTGAAGAAAGGAGCTCAGGGGCACTGTAATTCACAAACCTGCAGAGTTATAAATGACAGCTATCGTCCAAAAATAGACTGAAGTAAGGCTGCCAAGAGGACTTGAAAGCGGGGCAGAATTGCACGAAACCGATTTCAGGAGGTAGACTGGAATTGCATTGAAAGCATAGGAAAAGAGGCAGAACGTCCACAATGATGCCCTTGGCCAAAAAGGGCGTATGCATTTTTTCCTGAATATATTCAGGAAAAAACGCATACGCCCTTTTTGGCCAACCAAGCAAGCTTGCAAAGGAAATCTGCACTACAATGAAGTCTCACTTCCCCCCGGTCAAAAGGGCCATCTGAAAAAAGTGTAAAATCCAGAAAGGCAGGACAGGCCATGGAGAACTGGGAGCCTTGTTATGCTGATGGGCGGGATGTAAATTGCCAACAACCACTCGGGAGAAGTGTATGGTGTTTCCTGAAACATCTAAAAAACAAAGCAACAGAACCTAGGGCACTTCCACATATGGTCCTATAGCTTAGGGAAATTAAAATCAAAAAGACACAGCCACCCCAAAGTTTGGAACGGCTCTGTTTACAAGAACCTCGTTTACAGTACAAGTACAACATCGCAGAAAGTGAAAAATGGATAAAGAAGTTGTGGTATTTACTTACAAAGCAATATCACTCAGCAATGAAATCTGTGTCATCAGGCCCTTAGCAGCACAATGAGTGGATTCAGGTATGATGATTCTAACTGAAGTAAGTCACACAGAAAAAGAAACATCATAAGATATCAGTAATACACGGAATGTAAACTTGGCTACGCAGGAACTGAATTACAGAACAGAACAGGGTCTCAAATTTAGAAAACCAACTTATGCTTGCTTAAGGGTAAAGGTGAGTTGGGGTGCTGCATAAAACCAGAGATTGAAATGAGCACAGATAAAGTTCCTTAAGCCAAATATGGAATAGACAAGAGCTACTCCTTGCTCAACGAAATGGACTCAACACCGCATATTAAACGCCTAAGAATGTACGTGACTTGAAAGTATCTTAAAACCTATGGATTGCTATGTCTCCGAAAGAGAATCAAGCATGTGTACAGGGGCATAAACACAGCAGTGATAGGATTGGAGAGGTTCAGTGAGCAAATGAAGACCCTTTGAAGTCATATTGCATGGTACCCATTCCACGGGTTTCAACTACCCAGGTTTAAGGTATTCTTCCTTCAGCTAAAACATGCATGTGGAACCTAGAGTATGATCAACCATGTGATCGGGAGACGTGTTCAAATATGTCTCAGTTTTCCTCCCCTGGTACTCGGGTGCAACATTCCAGACGCTTTACTAACACTCTCCCCACTTGGAGAGTCAGTCCCTTTAACCTCCTGTTTGGCCCAGTTTGCAATTTCTGCGGAAGATGAACAGGAATAGCGAGAACCAATGAGAGGCTAGCTGGAGGTGTCTGGACGGGCAAATTTAACTCTCATTTCCCACCAGGAAGAGGAATTAACCAAAGGCTCAGCATGCCGGGCCGGGACCAGATTAGGGCCTGAAGCCATCCTGCGGTGTTGTGGCCAGCTCACAAGAAAGCGAGTTGAAGAAAGGAGCTCAGGGGCACTGTAATTCACAAACCTGCAGAGTTATAAATGACAGCTATCGTCCAAAAATAGACTGAAGTAAGGCTGCCAAGAGGACTTGAAAGCAGGGCAGAATTGCAGGAAACCGATTTCAGGAGGTAGACTGGAATTGCATTGAAAGCATAGGAAAAGAGGCAGAACGTCCACAATGATGCACTTGGCCAAAAAGGGCGTACGCGTTTTTTCCTGAATATATTCAGGAAAAAACACGTACGCCCTTTTTGGCCAACCAAGCAAGCTTGCAAAGGAAATCTGCACTACAATGAAGTCTCACTTCCCCCCGGTCAAAAGGGCCATCTGAAAAAAGTGTAAAATCCAGAAAGGCAGGACAGGCCATGGAGAACTGGGAGCCTTGTTATGCTGATGGGCGGGATGTAAATTGCCGACAGACACTCGGGAGAAGTGTATGGTGTTTCCTGAAACATCTAAAAAACAAAGCAACAGAGCCTAGGGCTCTGCCACTTATGGTCCTATAGCTTAGGGAAATTAAAATCAAAAAGACACAGCCACCCCAAAGTTTGGGACGCCTCCGTTTACAAGAACCTCGTTTACCGTACAAGTTCAATATCACAGAAAGTGAAAAATGGATAAAGAACTTGTGGTACTTACGTACAATGCACTATCACTCAGCAATGAAATCTATGTCATCAGGCCCGTAGCAGCATAATGAGTGGATTCAGGTACGATGATTCTAACTGAAATAAGTCACACAGAAAAAGAAACATCATAAGATATCACTAATACACGGAATGTAAACTTGGCTACACAGGAACTGCATTCCAAAACAGAACAGGTTCTCAAATTTAGAAAACCAACTTATGCTTGCTTAAGGGGAAAGGTGAGTTGGGGTGCTGCATAAAACCAGAGATTGAAATGAGCACAGATAAATTTCCTTAAGCCAAATATGGAATAGACAAGAGCTACTCCTTGCTCAACGAAATGGACTCAAAACCCCATATTAAACGCCTAAGAATGTACCTGACTAGTAAGTATCTTAAAACCTATGGATTGCTATGTCTCCAAAAGAGAATCAAGCATGTGTACAGGGGCATAAACGCAGCAGTGATAGGATTGGAGAGGTTAGGTGAGCAAATGAAGACCCTTTGAAGTCATATTGCATGGTACCCATTACACGGGTCTCAACTCTCCACGTTTAAGGTATTCTTCCTTCAGCTAAAACATGCATGTGGAACCCAAGTATGATCAACCATGTGAACGGGAGACGTGTTCAAATATGTCTCAGTTTTCCTCCCCTGGTACTCGGGTGCAACATTCCAGCCGCTTTACTAACACTCTCCCCACTTGGAGAGTCAGCGCCTTTAACCTCCTGTTTGGCCCAGTTTGCAATTTCTGCGGAAGATGAACAGGAATAGCGAGAACCAATGAGAGGCTAGCTGGAGGTGTCTGGACGGGCAAATTTAACTCTCATTTCCCACCAGGAAGAGGAAATAACCAAAGGCTCAGCGTGCCGTACCGGAACCAGATTAGGGCCTGAAGCCATCCTGCGGTGTTGCGGCCAGCTGAAAAGAAAGCGAGTTGAAGAAAGGAGCTCAGGGGCACTGTAATTCACAAACCTGCAGAGTTATAAATGACAGCTATCGTCCAAAAATAGACTGAAGTAAGGCTGCCAAGAGGACTTGAAAGCGGGGCAGAATTGCAGGAAACCGATTTCAGGAGGTAGACTGGAATTGCATTGAAAGCATAGGAAAAGAGGCAGAACGTCCACAATGATGCACTTGGCCAAAAAGGGCGTATGCGTTTTTTCCTGAATATATTCAGGAAAAAACGCATACGCCCTTTTTGGCCAACCAAGCAAGGTTGCAAAGGAAATCTGCACTACAATGAAGTCTCACTTCCCCCCGGTCAAAAGGGCCATCTGAAAAAAGTGTAAAATCCAGAAAGGCAGGACAGGCCATGGAGAACTGGGAGCCTTGTTATGCTGATGGGCGGGATGTAAATTGCCAACAACCACTCGGGAGAAGTGTATGGTGTTTCCTGAAACATCTAAAAAACAAAGCAACAGAACCTAGGGCACTTCCACTTATGGTCCTATAGATAAGGGAAATTAAAATGAAAAAGACACAGCCACCCCAAAGTTTGGAACGGCTCTGTTTACAAGAACCTCGTTTACAGTACAAGTTCAACATCGCAGAAAGTGAAAAATGGATAAAGAAGTTGTGGTATTTACTTACAAAGCAATATCACTCAACAATGAAATCTGTGTCATCAGGCCCTTAGCAGCACAATGAGTGGATTCAGGTATGATGATTCTAACTGAAATAAGTCACACAGAAAAAGAAACATCATAAGATACAAGTAATACACGGAATGGAAACTTGGCTACACAGGAACTGAATTACAGAACAGAACAGGGTCTCAAATTTAGAAACCCAACTTATTCTTGCTTAAGGGTAAAGGTGAGTTGGGGTGCTGCATAAAACCAGAGATTGAAATGAGCACAGATAAAGTTCCTTAAGCCAAATATGGAATAGACAAGAGCTACTCCTTGCTCAACAAAATGGACTCAACACCGCATATTAAACGCCTAAGAATGTACCTGACTAGTAAGTATCTTAAAACCTATGGATTGCTATGTCTCCGAAAGAGAATCAAGCATGTGTACAGGGGCATAAACGCAGCAGTGATAGGATTGGAGAGGTTCGGTGAGCAAATGAAGACCCTTTGAAGTCATATTGCATGGTACCCATTCCACGGGTTTCAACTACCCAGGTTTAAGGTATTCTTCCTTCAGCTAAAACATGCATGTGGAACCTAGAGTATGATCAACCATGTGATCGGGAGACGTGTTCAAATATGTCTCAGTTTTCGTACCCTGGTACTCGGGTGCAACATTCCAGACGCTTTACAAACACTCTCCCGACTTGGAGAGTCAGTGCCTTTAACCTACTGTTTGGCCCAGTTTGCAGTTTCTGCGGAAGATGAACAGGAATAGCGAGAACCAATGGAGACGAGCTGGAGGTGTCTGGACGGGCAAATTTAACTCTCATTTCCCACCAGGAAGAAGAAATAACCAAAGGCTCAGCGTGCCGTGCCAGAACCAGATTAGGGCCTGAAGCCATCCTGCGGTGTTGCGGCCAGCTCACAAGAAAGCGAGTTGAAGAAAGGAGCTCAGGGGCACTGTAATTCACAAACCTGCAGAGTTATAAATGACAGCTATCGTCCAAAAATATACTGAAGTAAGGCTGCCAAGAGGACTTGAAAGCGGGGCAGAATTGCAGGAAACCGATTTCAGGAGGTAGACTGGAATTGCATTGAAAGCATAGGAAAAGAGGCAGAACGTCCACAATGATGCACTTGGCCAAAAAGGGCGTATGCGTTTTTTCCTGAATATATTCAGGAAAAAACGCATACGCCCTTTTTGGCCAACCAAGCAAGCTTGCAAAGGAAATCTGCACTACAATGAAGTCTCACTTCCCCCCGGTCAAAAGGGCCATCTGAAAAAAGTGTAAAATCCAGAAAGGCAACAGGCCATAGAGAACTGGGAGCCTTGTTATGCTGATGGGCGGGATGTAAATTGCCAACAGACACTTGGGAGAAGTGTATGGTGTTTCCTGAAACATCTAAAAAACGAAGCAACAGAGCCTAGGGCACTTCCACTTATGGTCCTATAGCTTAGGGAAATTAAAATCAAAAAGACACAGCCACCCCAAAGTTTGGAACGGCTCTGTTTACAAGAACCTCGTTTACAGTACAAGTTCAACATCGCAGAAATTGAAAAATGGATAAAGAAGTTGTGGTATTTACTTACAAAGCAATATCACTCAGCAATGAAAACTGTGTCATCAGGCTCTTAGCAGCACAATGAGTGGATTCAGGTATGATGATTCTAACTGAAATAAGTCACACAGAAAAGGAAACATCATAAGATATCAGTAATACACGGAATGTAAACTTGGCTACACAGGAAATGAATTACAGAACAGAACAGGGTCTCAAATTTAGAAAACCAACTTATGCTTGCTTAAGGGGAAAGGTGAGTTGGGGTGCTGCATAAAACCAGAGATTGAAATGAGCACAGATAAAGTTCCTTAAGCCAAATATGGAATAGACAAGAGCTACTCCTTGCTCAACAAAATGGACTCAACACCGCATATTAAACGCCTAAGAATGTACCTGACTAGTAAGTATCTTAAAACCTATGGATTGCTATGTCTCCGAAAGAGAATCAAGCATGTGTACAGGGGCATAAACACAGCAGTGATAGGATTGGAGAGGTTCGGTGAGCAAATGAAGACCCTTTGAAGTCATATTGCATGGTACCCATTCCAGGGGTTTCAACTACCCAGGTTTAAGGTATTCTTCCTTCAGCTAAAACATGCATGTGGAACCTAGAGTATGATCAACCATGTGATCGGGAGACGTGTTCAAATATGTCTCAGTTTTCGTACCCTGGTACTCGGGTGCAACATTCCAGACGCTTTACTAACACTCTCCCGACTTGGAGAGTCAGTGCCTTTAACCTACTGTTTGGGCCAGTTTGCAATTTCTGCGGAAGATGAACAGGAATAGCGAGAACCAATGAGAGACTAGCTGGAGGTGTCTGGACGGGCAAATTTAACTCTCATTTCCCACCAGGAAGAGGAATTAACCAAAGGCTCAGCGTGCCGTGCCAGAACCAGATTAGGGCCTGAAGCCATCCTGCGGTGTTGCGGCCAGCTCACAAGAAAGCGAGTTGAAGAAAGGAGCTCAGGGGCACTGTAATTCACAAACCTGCAGAGTTATAAATGACAGCTATCGTCCAAAAATAGACTGAAGTAAGGCTGCCAAGAGGACTTGAAAGCGGGGCAGAATTGCAGGAAACCGATTTCAGGAGGTAGACTGGAATTGCATTGAAAGCATAGGAAAAGAGGCAGAACGTCCACAATGATGCACTTGGCCAAAAAGGGCGTATGCGTTTTTTCCTGAATATATTCAGGAAAAAACGCATACGCCCTTTTTGGCCAACCAAGCAAGCTTGCAAAGGAAATATGCACTACAATGAAGTCTCACTTCCCCCCGGTCAAAAGGGCCATCTGAAAAAAGTGTAAAATCCAGAAAGGCAGGACAGGCCATGGAGAACTGGGAGCCTTGTTATGCTGATGGGCGGGATGTAAATTGCCAACAACCACTCGGGAGAAGTGTATGGTGTTTCCTGAAACATCTAAAAAACAAAGCAACAGAACCTCGGGCACTTCCACTTATGGTCGTATAGCATAGGGAAATTAAAATAAAAAAGACACAGCCACCCCAAAGTTTGGAACGGCTCTGTTTACAAGAACCTCGTTTACACTACAAGTTCAACATCGCAGAAAGTGAAAAATGGATAAAGAAGTTGTGGTATTTACTTACAAAGCAATATCACTCAGCAATGAAATCTGTGTCATCAGGCCCTTAGCAGCACAATGAGTGGATTCAGGTATGATGATTCTAACTGAAATAAGTCACACAGAAAAAGCAACATCATAAGATATCAGTAATACACGGAATGGAAACTTGGCTACACAGGAACTGAATTACAGAACAGAACAGGGTCTCAAATTTAGAAAACCAACTTATGCTTGCTTAAGGGGAAAGGTGAGTTGGGGTGCTGCATAAAACCAGAGATTGAAATGAGCACAGATAAAGTTCCTTAAGCCAAATATGGAATAGACAAGAGCTACTCCTTGCTCAACGAAATGGACTCAACACCGCATATTAAATGCCTAAGAATGTACCTGACTAGTAAGTATCTTAAAACCTATGGATTGCTATGTCTCCGAAAGAGAATCAAGCATGTGTACAGGGGCATAAAAGCAGCAGTGATAGGATTGGAGAGGTTCGTGAGCAAATGAAGACCCTTTGAAGTCATATTGCATGGTACCCATTCCACGGGTTTCAACTACCCAGGTTTAAGGTATTCTTCCTTCAGCTAAAACATGCATGTGGAACCTAGAGTATGATCAACCATGTGATCGGGAGACGTGTTCAAATATGTCTCAGTTTTCGTACCCTGGTACTCGGGTGCAACATTCCAGACGCTTTACTAACACTCTCCCCACTTGGAGAGTCAGTCCCTTTAACCTCCTGTTTGGCCCAGTTTGCAATTTCTGTGGAAGATGAACAGGAATAGCGAGAACCAATGAGAGGCTAGCTGGAGGTGTCTGGACGGGCAAATTTAACTCTCATTTCTCACCAGGAAGAGGAATTAACCAAAGGCTCAGTGTGCCGTGCCAGAACAAGATTAGGGCCTGAAGACATCCTGCGGTGTTGCGGCCAGGTCACAAGAAAGCGAGTTGAAGAAAGGAGCTAGGGGCACTGTAATTCACAAACCTGCAGAGTTATAAATGACAGCTATCGTCCAAAAATATACTGAAGTAAGGCTGCCAAGAGGACTTGAAAGCGGGGCAGAATTGCAGGAAACCGATTTCAGGAGGTAGACTGGAATTGCATTGAAAGCATAGGAAAAGAGGCAGAACGTCCACAATGATGCACTTGGCCAAAAAGGGCGTATGCGTTGTTTCCTGAATATATTCAGGAAAAAAGGCATAAGCCCTTTTTGGCCAACCAAGCAAACTTGCAAAGGAAATCTGCACTACAATGAAGTCTCACTTCCCCCCGGTCAAAAGGGCCATCTGAAAAAAGTGTAAAATCCAGAAAGGCAGGACAGGCCATGGAGAACTGGGAGCCTTGTTATGCTGATGGGCGGGATGTAAATTGCCAACAGACACTCAGGAGAAGTGTATGGTGTTTCCTGAAACATCTAAAAAACAAAGCAACAGAGCCTAGGGCACTTCCACTTATGGTCCTATAGCTTAGGGAAATTAAAATCAAAAAGACACAGCCACCCCAAAGTTTGGGATGCCTCCGTTTACAAGAACCTCGTTTACCGTACAAGTTCAATATCACAGAAAGTGAAATATGGATAAAGAACTTGTGGTACTTACGTACAATGCAGTATCACTCAGCAATGAAATCTATGTCATCAGGCCCGTAGCAGCATAATGAGTGGATTCAGGTACGATGATTCTAACTGAAATAAGTCACACAGAAAAAGAAACATCATAAGATATCACTAATACACGGAATGTAAACTTGGCTACACAGGAACTGAATTACAGAACAGAACAGGTTCTCAAATTTAGAAAACCAACTTATGCTTGCTTAAGGGTAAAGGTGAGTTGGGGTGCTGCATAAAACCAGAGATTGAAATGAGCACAGATAAAGTTCCTTAAGCCAAATATGGAATAGACAAGAGCTACTCCTTGCTCAACGAAATGGACTCAACACCGCATATTAAACGCCTAAGAATGTACCTGACAAGTAAGTATCTTAAAACCTATGGATTGCTATGTCTCCGAAAGAGAATCAAGCATGTGTACAGGGGCATAAATGCAGCAGTGATAGGATTGGAGAGGTTCGGTGAGCAAATGAAGACCCTTTGAAGTCATATTGCATGGTACCCATTCCACGGGTTTCAACTACCCAGGTTTTAGGTATTCTTCCTTCAGCTAAAACATGCATGTGGAACCCAGAGTATGATCAACCATGTGATCGGGAGACGTGTTCAAATATGTCTCAGTTTTCGTACCCTGGTACTCGGGTGCAACATTCCAGACGCTTTACTAACACTCTCCCCACTTGGAGAGTCAGTCCCTTTAACCTCCTGTTTGGCCCAGTTTGCAATTTCTGCGGAAGATGAACAGGAATAGCGAGAACCAATGAGAGGCTAGCTGGAGGTGTCTGGACGGGCAAATTTAACTCTCATTTCCCACCAGGAAGAGGAATTAACCAAAGGCTCAGCGTGCCGGGCCGGAACCAGATTAGTGCCTGAAGCCATCCTGCGGTGTTGCGGCCAGCTCAAAAGAAAGCGAGTTGAAGAATGGAGCTCAGGGGCACTGTAATTCACAAACCTGCAGAGTTATAAATGACAGCTATCGTCCAAAAATAGACTGAAGTAAGGCTGCCAAGAGGACTTGAAAGCGGGGCAGAATTGCAGGAAACCGATTTCAGGAGGTAGACTGGAATTGCATTGAAAGCATAGGAAAAGAGGCAGAACGTCCACAATGATGCACTTGGCCAAAAAAGGCGTATGCGTTTTTTCCTGAATATATTCAGGAAAAAACGCATACGCCCTTTTTGGCCAACCAAGCAAGCTTGCAAAGGAAATCTGCACTACAATGAAGTCTCACTTCCCCCCGGTCAAAAGGGCCATCTGAAAAAAGTGTAAAATCCAGAAAGGCAGGACAGGCCATGGAGAACTGGGAGCCTTGTTATGCTGATGGGCGGGATGTAAATTGCCAACAGACACTCGGGAGAAGTGTATGGTGTTTCCTGAAACATTTAAAAAACAAAGCAACAGAACCTAGGGCACTTCCACTTATGGTCCTATAGCTTAGGGAAATTAAAATCAAAAAGACACAGCCACCCCAAAGTTTGGGACGCCTCTGTTTACAAGAACCTCGTTTACAGTACAAGTTCAACATCGCAGAAAGTGAAAAATGGATAAAGAAGTTGTGGTATTTACTTACAAAGCAATATCACTCAGCAATGAAATCTATGTCATCAGGCCCGTAGCAGCATAATGAGTGGATTCAGGTACGATGATTCTAACTGAAATAAGTCACACAGAAAAAGAAACATCATAAGATATCACTAATACACAAAATGTAAACTTGGCTACACAGGAACTGAATTCCAAAACAGAACAGGGTCTCAAATTTAGAAAACCAACTTATGCTTGCTTAAGGGGAAAGGTGAGTTGGGGTGCTGCATAAAACCAGAGATTGAAATGAGCACAGATAAAGTTCCTTAAGCCAAATATGGAATAGACAAGAGCTACTCCTTGCTCAACGAAATGGACTCAACACCGCATATTAAACGCCTAAGAATGTACCTGACTAGTAAGTATCTTAAAACCTATGGATTGCTATGTCTCCGAAAGAGAATCAAGCATGTGTACAGGGGCATAAACGCAGCAGTGATAGGATTGGAAAGGTTCGGTGAGCAAATGAAGACCCTTTGAAGTCATATTGCATGGTACCCATTCCACGGGTTTCAACTACCCAGGTTTAAGGTATTCTTCCTTCAGCTAAAACATGCATGTGGAACCTATAGTATGATCAACCATGTGATCGGGAGACGTGTTCAAATATGTCTCAGTTTTCGTACCCTGTTACTCGGGTGCAACATTCCAGACGCTTTACTAACACTCTCCCGACTTGGAGAGTCAGTCATTTAACCTCCTGTTTGGCCCAGTTTGCAATTTCTGCGGAAGATGAACAGGAATAGCGAGAACCAATGAGAGGCTAGCTGGAGGTGTCTGGACGGGCAAATTTAACTCTCATTTCCCACCAGGAAGAGGAATTAACCAAAGGCTCAGCGTGCCGTGCCGGAACCAGATTAGGGCCTGAAGCCATCCTGCGGTGTTGCGGCCAGCTCAAAAGAAAGCGAGTTGAAGAAAGGAGCTCAGGGGCACTGTAATTCACAAACCTGCAGAGTTATAAATGACAGCTATCATCCAAAAATATACTGAAGTAAGGCTGCCAAGAGGACTTGAAAGCGGGGCAGAATTGCAGGAAACCGATTTCACGAGGTAGACTGGAATTGCATTGAAAGCATAGGAAAAGAGGCAGAACGTCCACAATGATGCACTTGGCCAAAAAGGGCGTATGCGTTTTTTCCTGAATATATTCAGGAAAAAACGCATACGCCCTTTTTGGCCAACCAAGCAAGCTTGCAAAGGAAATCTGCACTACAATGAAGTCTCACTTCCCCCCGGTCAAAAGGGCCATCTGAAAAAAGTGTAAAATCCAGAAAGGCAGGACAGGCCATGGAGAACTGGGAGCCTTGTTATGCTGATGGGCGGGATGTAAATTGCCAACAGACACTTGGGAGAAGTGTATGGTGTTTCCTGAAACATCTAAAAAACAAAGCAACAGAGCCTAGGGCACTGCCACTTATGGTCCTATAGCTTAGGGAAATTAAAATCAAAAAGACACAGCCACCCCAAAGTTTGGGACGCCTCTGTTTACAAGAACCTCGTTTACAGTACAAGTTCAACATCGCAGAAAGTGAAAAATGGATAAAGAAGTTGTGGTATTTACTTACAAAGCAATATCACTCAGCAATGAAATCTATGTCATCAGGCGCTTAGCATCACAATGAGTGGATTCAGGTATGATGATTCTAACTGAAATAAGTCACACAGAAAAAGAAACATCATAAGATATCAGTAATACACGGAATGTAAACTTGGCTACACAGGAACTGAATTACAGAGCAGAACAGGGTCTCAAATTTAGAAAACCAACTTATGCCTGCTTAAGGAGAAAGGTGAGTTGGGGTGCTGCATAAAACCAGAGATTGAAATGAGCACAGATAAAGTTCCTTAAGCCAAATATGGAATAGACAAGAGCTACTCCTTGCTCAACGAAATGGACTCAACACCGCATATTAAACGCCTAAGAATGTACCTGACTAGTAAGTATCGTAAAACCTATGGATTGCTATGTCTCCAAAAGAGAATCAAGCATGTGTACAGGGGCATAAACGCAGCAGTGATAGGATTGGAGAGGTTCGGTGAGCAAATGAAGACCCTTTGAAGTCATATTGCATGGTACCCTTTACACGGGTCTCAACTCTCCAGGTTTAAGGTATTCTTCCTTCAGCTAAAACATGCATGTGGAACCCAAGTATGATCAACCATGTGAACGGGAGACGTGTTCAAATATGTCTCAGTTTTCCTCCCCTGGTACTCGGGTGCAACATTCCAGATGCTTTACTAACACTCTCCCCACTTGGAGAGTCAGCGCCTTTAACCTCCTGTTTGGCCCAGTTTGCAATTTCTGCGGAAGATGAACAGGAATAGCGAGAACCAATGAGAGGCTAGCTGGAGGTGTCTGGACGGGCAAATTTAACTCTCATTTCCCACCAGGAAGAGGAATTAACCAAAGGCTCAGCGTGCCGTGCCGGAACCAGATTCGGGCCTGGAGCCATCCTGCGGTGTTGCGGCCAGGTCACAAGAAAGCGAGTTGAAGAAAGGAGCTCAGGGGCACTGTAATTCACAAACCTGCAGAGTTATAAATGACAGCTATCGTCCAAAAATAGACTGAAGTAAGGCTGCCAAGAGGACTTGAAAGCGGGGCAGAATTGCAGGAAACCGATTTCAGGAGGTAGACTGGAATTGCATTGAAAGCATAGGAAAAGAGGCAGAACGTCCACAATGATGCACTTGGCCAAAAAGGGCGTATGCGTTTTTTCCTGAATATATTCAGGAAAAAACGCATACGCCCTTTTTGGCCAACCAAGCAAACTTGCAAAGGAAATCTGCACTACAATGAAGTCTCACTTCTCCCCGGTCAAAAGGGCCATCTGAAAAAAGTGTAAAATCCAGAAAGGCAGGACAGGCCATGGAGAACTGGGAGCCTTGTTATGCTGATGGGCGGGATGTAAATTACCAACAGACACTCAGGAGAAGTGTATGGTGTTTCCTGAAACATCTAAAAAACAAAGCAACAGAGCCTAGGGCACTTCCACTTATGGTCCTATAGCTTAGGGAAATTAAAATCAAAAAGACACAGCCACCCCAAAATTTGGGACGCCTCCGTTTACAAGAACCTCGTTTACCGTACAAGTTCAATATCACAGAAAGTGAAAAATGGATAAAGAAGTTGTGGTATTTACTTACAAAGCAATAACACTCAGCAATGAAATCTGTGTCATCAGGCCCTTAGCAGCACAATGAGTGGATTCAGGTATGATGATTCTAACTGAAATAAGTCACACAGAAAAAGAAACATCATAAGATATCAGTAATACACGGAATGGAAACTTGGCTACACAGGAACTGAATTACAGAACAGAACAGGGTCTCAAATGTACAAAACCAACTTATGCTTGCTTAAGGGTAAAGGTGAGTTGGGGTGCTGCATAAAACCAGAGATTGAAATGAGCACAGATAAAGTTCCTTAAGCCAAATATGGAATAGACAAGAGCTACTCCTTGCTCAACGAAATGGACTCAACACCGCATATTAAACGCCTAAGAATGTACCTGACTAGTAAGTATCTTAAAACCTATGGATTGCTATGTCTCCGAAAGAGAATCAAGCATGTGTACAGGGGCATAAACGCAGCAGTGATAGGATTGGAGAGGTTCGTGAGCAAATGAAGACCCTTTGAAGTCATATTGCATGGTACCCATTCCACAGGTTTCAACTACCCAGGTTTAAGGTATTCTTCCTTCAGCTAAAACATGCATGTGGAACCTAGAGTATGATCAACCATGTGATCGGGAGACGTGTTCACATATGTCTCAGTTTTCCTCCCCTGGTACTCGGGTGCAACATTCCAGACGCCTTACTAACACTCTCCCTACTTGTTGAGTCAGCGCCTTTAACCTCCTGTTTGGCACAGTTTGCAATTACTGCGGAAGATGAACAGGAATAGCGAGAACCAATGAGAGACTAGCTGGAGGTGTCTGGACGGGCAAATTTAACTCTCATTTCTCACCAGGAAGAGGAATTAACCAAAGGCTCAGTGTGCCGTGCCAGAACAAGATTAGGGCCTGAAGACATCCTGCGGTGTTGCGGCCAGGTCACAAGAAAGCGAGTTGAAGAAAGGAGCTAGGGGCACTGTAATTCACAAACCTGCAGAGTTATAAATGACAGCTATCGTCCAAAAATATACTGAAGTAAGGCTGCCAAGAGGACTTGAAAGCGGGGCAGAATTGCAGGAAACCGATTTCAGGAGGTAGACTGGAATTGCATTGAAAGCATAGGAAAAGAGGCAGAACGTCCACAATGATGCACTTGGCCAAAAAGGGCGTATGCGTTGTTTCCTGAATATATTCAGGAAAAAAGGCATAAGCCCTTTTTGGCCAACCAAGCAAACTTGCAAAGGAAATCTGCACTACAATGAAGTCTCACTTCCCCCCGGTCAAAAGGGCCATCTGAAAAAAGTGTAAAATCCAGAAAGGCAGGACAGGCCATGGAGAACTGGGAGCCTTGTTATGCTGATGGGCGGGATGTAAATTGCCAACAGACACTCAGGAGAAGTGTATGGTGTTTCCTGAAACATCTAAAAAACAAAGCAACAGAGCCTAGGGCACTTCCACTTATGGTCCTATAGCTTAGGGAAATTAAAATCAAAAAGACACAGCCACCCCAAAGTTTGGGATGCCTCCGTTTACAAGAACCTCGTTTACCGTACAAGTTCAATATCACAGAAAGTGAAATATGGATAAAGAACTTGTGGTACTTACGTACAATGCAGTATCACTCAGCAATGAAATCTATGTCATCAGGCCCGTAGCAGCATAATGAGTGGATTCAGGTACGATGATTCTAACTGAAATAAGTCACACAGAAAAAGAAACATCATAAGATATCACTAATACACGGAATGTAAACTTGGCTACACAGGAACTGAATTACAGAACAGAACAGGTTCTCAAATTTAGAAAACCAACTTATGCTTGCTTAAGGGTAAAGGTGAGTTGGGGTGCTGCATAAAACCAGAGATTGAAATGAGCACAGATAAAGTTCCTTAAGCCAAATATGGAATAGACAAGAGCTACTCCTTGCTCAACGAAATGGACTCAACACCGCATATTAAACGCCTAAGAATGTACCTGACAAGTAAGTATCTTAAAACCTATGGATTGCTATGTCTCCGAAAGAGAATCAAGCATGTGTACAGGGGCATAAATGCAGCAGTGATAGGATTGGAGAGGTTCGGTGAGCAAATGAAGACCCTTTGAAGTCATATTGCATGGTACCCATTCCACGGGTTTCAACTACCCAGGTTTTAGGTATTCTTCCTTCAGCTAAAACATGCATGTGGAACCCAGAGTATGATCAACCATGTGATCGGGAGACGTGTTCAAATATGTCTCAGTTTTCGTACCCTGGTACTCGGGTGCAACATTCCAGACGCTTTACTAACACTCTCCCCACTTGGAGAGTCAGTCCCTTTAACCTCCTGTTTGGCCCAGTTTGCAATTTCTGCGGAAGATGAACAGGAATAGCGAGAACCAATGAGAGGCTAGCTGGAGGTGTCTGGACGGGCAAATTTAACTCTCATTTCCCACCAGGAAGAGGAATTAACCAAAGGCTCAGCGTGCCGGGCCGGAACCAGATTAGGGCCTGAAGCCATCCTGCGGTGTTGCGGCCAGCTCAAAAGAAAGCGAGTTGAAGAATGGAGCTCAGGGGCACTGTAATTCACAAACCTGCAGAGTTATAAATGACAGCTATCGTCCAAAAATAGACTGAAGTAAGGCTGCCAAGAGGACTTGAAAGCGGGGCAGAATTGCAGGAAACCGATTTCAGGAGGTAGACTGGAATTGCATTGAAAGCATAGGAAAAGAGGCAGAACGTCCACAATGATGCACTTGGCCAAAAAAGGCGTATGCGTTTTTTCCTGAATATATTCAGGAAAAAACGCATACGCACTTTTTGGCCAACCAAGCAAGCTTGCAAAGGAAATCTGCACTACAATGAAGTCTCACTTCCCCCCGGTCAAAAGGGCCATCTGAAAAAAGTGTAAAATCCAGAAAGGCAGGACAGGCCATGGAGAACTGGGAGCCTTGTTATGCTGATGGGCGGGATTTAAATTGCCAACAGACACTCGGGAGAAGTGTATGGTGTTTCCTGAAACATTTAAAAAACAAAGCAACAGAACCTAGGGCACTTCCACTTATGGTCCTATAGCTTAGGGAAATTAAAATCAAAAAGACACAGCCACCCCAAAGTTTGGGACGCCTCTGTTTACAAGAACCTCGTTTACAGTACAAGTTCAACATCGCAGAAAGTGAAAAATGGATAAAGAAGTTGTGGTATTTACTTACAAAGCAATATCACTCAGCAATGAAATCTATGTCATCAGGCCCGTAGCAGCATAATGAGTGGATTCAGGTACGATGATTCTAACTGAAATAAGTCACACAGAAAAAGAAACATCATAAGATATCACTAATACACAGAATGTAAACTTGGCTACACAGGAACTGAATTCCAAAACAGAACAGGGTCTCAAATTTAGAAAACCAACTTATGCTTGCTTAAGGGGAAAGGTGAGTTGGGGTGCTGCATAAAACCAGAGATTGAAATGAGCACAGATAAAGTTCCTTAAGCCAAATATGGAATAGACAAGAGCTACTCCTTGCTCAACGAAATGGACTCAACACCGCATATTAAACGCCTAAGAATGTACCTGACTAGTAAGTATCTTAAAACCTATGGATTGCTATGTCTCCGAAAGAGAATCAAGCATGTGTACAGGGGCATAAACGCAGCAGTGATAGGATTGGAAAGGTTTGGTGAGCAAATGAAGACCCTTTGAAGTCATATTGCATGGTACCCATTCCACGGGTTTCAACTACCCAGGTTTAAGGTATTCTTCCTTCAGCTAAAACATGCATGTGGAACCTATAGTATGATCAACCATGTGATCGGGAGACGTGTTCAAATATGTCTCAGTTTTCGTACCCTGTTACTCGGGTGCAACATTCCAGACGCTTTACTAACACTCTCCCGACTTGGAGAGTCAGTCATTTAACCTCCTGTTTGGCCCAGTTTGCAATTTCTGCGGAAGATGAACAGGAATAGCGAGAACCAATGAGAGGCTAGCTGGAGGTGTCTGGACGGGCAAATTTAACTCTCATTTCCCACCAGGAAGAGGAATTAACCAAAGGCTCAGCGTGCCGTGCCGGAACCAGATTAGGGCCTGAAGCCATCCTGCGGTGTTGCGGCCAGGTCACAAGAAAGCGAGTTGAAGAAAGGAGCTCAGGGGCACTGTAATTCACAAACCTGCAGAGTTATAAATGACAGCTATCATCCAAAAATATACTGAAGTAAGGCTGCCAAGAGGACTTGAAAGCGGGGCAGAATTGCAGGAAACCGATTTCACGAGGTAGACTGGAATTGCATTGAAAGCATAGGAAAAGAGGCAGAACGTCCACAATGATGCACTTGGCCAAAAAGGGCGTATGCGTTTTTTCCTGAATATATTCAGGAAAAAACGCATACGCCCTTTTTGGCCAACCAAGCAAGCTTGCAAAGGAAATCTGCACTACAATGAAGTCTCACTTCCCCCCGGTCAAAAGGGCCATCTGAAAAAAGTGTAAAATCCAGAAAGGCAGGACAGGCCATGGAGAACTGGGAGCCTTGTTATGCTGATGGGCGGGATGTAAATTGCCAACAGACACTTGGGAGAAGTGTATGGTGTTTCCTGAAACATCTAAAAAACAAAGCAACAGAGCCTAGGGCACTGCCACTTATGGTCCTATAGCTTAGGGAAATTAAAATCAAAAAGACACAGCCACCCCAAAGTTTGGGACGCCTCTGTTTACAAGAACCTCGTTTACAGTACAAGTTCAACATCGCAGAAAGTGAAAAATGGATAAAGAAGTTGTGGTATTTACTTACAAAGCAATATCACTCAGCAATGAAATCTGTGTCATCAGGCCCTTAGCAGCACAATGAGTGGATTCAGGTATGATGATTCTAACTGAAATAAGTCACACAGAAAAAGAAACATCATAAGATATCAGTAATACACGGAATGTAAACTTGGCTACACAGGAACTGAATTACAGAACAGAACAGTGTCTCACTTTAGAAAACCAACTTATTCTTGCTTAAGGGTAAAGGTGAGTTGGGGTGCTGCATAAAACCAGAGATTGAAATGAGCACAGATAAAGTTCCTTAAGCCAAATATGGAATAGACAAGAGCTACTCCTTGCTCAACGAAATGGACTCAACACCCCATATTAAACGCCTAAGAATGTACCTGACTAGTAAGTATCTTAAAACCTATGGATTGCTATGTCTCCGAAAGAGAATCAAGCATGTGTACAGGGTCATAAACGCAGCAGTGATAGGATTGGAGAGGTTCGGTGAGCAAATGAAGACCCTTTGAAGTCATATTGCATGGTACCCATTCCACGGGTTTCAACTACCCAGGTTTAAGGTATTCTTCCTTCAGCTAAAACATGCATGTGGAACCTAGAGTATGATCAACCATGTGATCGGGAGACGTGTTCAAATATGTCTGAGTTTTCCTCCCCTGGTACTCGGGTGCAACATTCCAGACGCTTTACTAACACTCTCCCGACTTGGAGAGTCAGTCCCTTTAACCTCCTGTTTGGCCCAGTTTGCAATTTCTGCGGAAGATGAACAGGAATAGCGAGAACCAATGAGAGGCTAGCTGGAGGTGTCTGGACGGGCAAATTTAACTCTCATTTCCCAACAGGAAGAGGAAATAACCAAAGGCTCAGCGTGCCGTACCGGAACCAGATTAGGGCCTGAAGCCATCCTGCGGTGTTGCGGCCAGCTGAAAAGAAAGCGAGTTGAAGAAAGGAGCTCAGGGGCACTGTAATTCACAAACCTGCAGAGTTATAAATGACAGCTATCGTCCAAAAATAGACTGAAGTAAGGCTGCCAAGAGGACTTGAAAGCGGGGCAGAATTGCAGGAAACCGATTTCAGGAGGTAGACTGGAATTGCATTGAAAGCATAGGAAAAGAGGCAGAACGTCCACAATGATGCACTTGGCCAAAAAGGGCGTATGCGTTTTTTCCTGAATATATTCAGGAAAAAACCCATACGCACTTTTTGGCCAACCAAGCAAGCTTGCAAAGGAAATCTGCACTACAATGAAGTCTCACTTCCCCCCGGTCAAAAGGGCCATCTGAAAAAAGTGTAAAATCCAGAAAGGCAGGACAGGCCATGGAGAACTGGGAGCCTTGTTATGCTGATGGGCGGGATGTAAATTGCCAACAGACACTCGGGAGAAGTGTATGGTGTTTCCTGAAACATCTAAAAAACAAAGCAACAGAACCTAGGGCACTTCCACTTATGGTCCTATACCTTAGGGAAATTAAAATCAAAAAGACACAGCCACCACAAAGTTTGGAACGGCTCTGTTTACAAGAACCTCGTTTACAGTACAAGTTCAACATCGCAGAAAGTGAAAAATGGATAAAGAAGTTGTGGTATTTACTTACAAAGCAATATCACTCAGCAATGAAATCTGTGTCATCAGGCCCTTAGCAGCACAATGAGTGGATTCAGGTATGATGATTCTAACTGAAATAAGTCACACAGAAAAAGAAACATCATAAGATATCAGTAATACACGGAATGTAAACTTGGCTACACAGGAACTGAATTACAGAACAGAACAGGGTCTCAAATTTAGAAAACCAACTTATGCTTGCTTAAGGGTAAAGGTGAGTTGGGGTGCTGCATAAAACCAGAGATTGAAATGAGCACAGATAAAGTTCCTTAAGCCAAATATGGAATAGACAAGAGCTACTCCTTGCTCAACGAAATGGACTCAAAACCCCATATTAAACGCCTAAGAATGTACCTGACTAGTAAGTATCTTAAAACCTATGGATTGCTATGTCTCCGAAAGAGAATCAAGCATGTGTACAGGGGCATAAACGCAGCAGTGATAGGATTGGAGAGGTTCGGTGAGCAAATGAAGACCCTTTGAAGTCATATTGCATGGTACCCATTCCACGGGTTTCAATTACCCAGGTTTAAGGTATTCTTCCTTCAGCTAAAACATGCATGTGGAACCTAGAGTATGATCAACCATGTGATCGGGAGACGTGTTCAAATATGTCTCAGTTTTCCTCCCCTGGTACTCGGGTGCAACATTCCAGACGCTTTACTAACACTCTCCCCACTTGGAGAGTCAGTCCCTTTAACCTCCTGTTTGGCCCAGTTTGCAATTTCTGCGGAAGATGAACAGGAATAGCGAGAACCAATGAGAGGCTAGCTGGAGGTGTCTGGACGGGCAAATTTAACTCTCATTTCCCAACAGGAAGAGGAAATAACCAAAGGCTCAGCGTGCCGTACCGGAACCAGATTAGGGCCTGAAGCCATCCTGCGGTGTTGCGGCCAGCTCAAAAGAAAGCGAGTTGAAGAAAGGAGCTCAGGGGCACTGTAATTCACAAACCTGCAGAGTTATAAATGACAGCTATCGTCCAAAAATAGACTGAAGTAAGGCTGCCAAGAGGACTTGAAAGCGGGGCAGAATTGCAGGAAACCGATTTCAGGAGGTAGACTGGAATTGCATTGAAAGCATAGGAAAAGAGGCAGAACGTCCACAATGATGCACTTGGCCAAAAAGGGCGTATGCGTTTTTTCCTGAATGTATTCAGGAAAAAACGCATACGCCCTATTTGGCCAACCAAGCAAGCTTGCAAAGGAAATCTGCACTACAATGAAGTCTCACTTCCCCCCGGTCAAAAGGGCCATCTGAAAAAAGTGTAAAATCCAGAAAGGCAGGACAGGCCATGGAGAACTGGGAGCCTTGTTATGCTGATGGGCGGGATGTAAATTGCCAACAACCACTCGGGAGAAGTGTATGGTGTTTCCTGAAACATCTAAAAAACAAAGCAACAGAACCTAGGGCACTTCCACTTATGGTCCTATACCTTAGGGAAATTAAAATCAAAAAGACACAGCCACCACAAAGTTTGGAACGGCTCTGTTTACAAGAACCTCGTTTACAGTACAAGTTCAACATCGCAGAAAGTGAAAAATGGAGAAAGAAGTTGTGGTATTTACTTACAAAGCAATATCACTCAGCAATGAAATCTGTGTCATCAGGCCCTTAGCAGCACAATGAGTGGATTCAGGTATGATGATTCTAACTGAAATAAGTCACACAGAAAAAGAAACATCATAAGATATCAGTAATACACGGAATGTAAACTTGGCTACACAGGAACTGAATTACAGAACAGAACAGGGTCTCAAATTTAGAAAACCAACTTATGCTTGCTTAAGGGGAAAGGTGAGTTGGGGTGCTGCATAAAACCAGAGATTGAAATGAGCACAGATAAAGTTCCTTAAGCCAAACATGGAATAAACAAGAGCTACTCCTTGCTCAACGAAATGGACTCAACACCGCATATTAAACGCCTAAGAATGTACCTGACTAGTAAGTATCTTAAAACCTATGGATTGCTATGTCTCTGAAAGAGAATCAAGCATGTGTACAGGGGCATAAACGCAGCAGTGATAGGATTGGAGAGGTTCGGTGAGCAAATGAAGACCCTTTGAAGTCATATTGCATGGTACCCATTCCTCGGGTTTCAACTACCCAGGTTTTAGGTATTCTTCCTTCAGCTAAAACATGCATGTGGAACCTAGAGTATGATCAACCATGTGATCGGGAGACGTGTTCAAATATGTCTCAGTTTTCCTCCCCTGGTACTCGGGTGCAACATTCCAGACGCTTTACTAACACTCTCCCGACTTGGAGAGTCAGTCCCTTTAACCTCCTGTTTGGCCCAGTTTGCAATTTCTGTGGAAGATGAACAGGAATAGCGAGAACCAATGAGAGGCTAGCTGGAGGTGTCTGGACGGGCAAATTTAACTCTCATTTCCCAACAGGAAGAGGAAATAACCAAAGGCTCAGCGTGCCGTACCGGAACCAGATTCGGGCCTGAAGCCATTCTGCGGTGTTGCGGCCAGCTCAAAAGAAAGCGAGTTGAAGAAAGGAGCTCAGGGGCACTGTAATTCACAAACCTGCAGAGTTATAAATGACAGCTATCGTCCAAAAATAGACTGAAGTAAGGCTGCCAAGAGGACTTGAAAGCGGGGCAGAATTGCACGAAACCGATTTCAGGAGGTAGACTGGAATTGCATTGAAAGCATAGGAAAAGAGGCAGAACGTCCACAATGATGCACTTGGCCAAAAAGGGCGTATGCGTTTTTTCCTGAATATATTCAGGAAAAAACGCATACGCCCTTTTTGGCCAACCAAGCAAGCTTGCAAAGGAAATCTGCACTACAATGAAGTCTCACTTCCCCCCGGTCAAAAGGGCCATCTGAAAAAAGTGTAAACTCCAAAAAGGCAGGACAGGCCATGGAGAACTGGGAGCCTTGTTATGCTGATGGGCGGGATGTAAATTGCCAACAGACACTCGGGAGAAGTGTATGGTGTTTCCTGAAACATCTAAAAAACAAAGCAACAGAGCCTAGGGCACTTCCACTTATGGTCCTATAGCTTAGGGAAATTAAAATCAAAAAGACACAGCCACCCCAAAGTTTGGAACGGCTCTGTTTACAAGAACCTCGTTTACAGTACAAGTTCAACATCGCAGAAAGTGAAAAATGGATAAAGAAGTTGTGGTATTTACTTACAAAGCAATATCACTCAGCAATGAAATCTGTGTCATCAGGCCCTTAGCAGCACAATGAGTGGATTCAGGTATGATGATTCTAACTGAAATAAGTCACACAGAAAAAGAAACATCATAAGATATCAGTAATACACGGAATGTAAACTTGGCTACACAGGAACTGAATTACAGAACAGAACAGGGTCTCAAATTTAGAAAACCAACTTATGCCTGCTTAAGGGGAAAGGTGAGTTGGGGTGCTGCATAAAACCAGAGATTGAAATGAGCACAGATAAAGTTCCTTAAGCCAAATATGGAATAGACAAGAGCTACTCCTTGCTCAACGAAATGGACTCAACACCGCATATTAAACGCCTAAGAATGTACCTGACTAGTAAGTATCGTAAAACCTATGGATTGCTATGGCTCCAAAAGAGAATCAAGCATGTGTACAGGGGCATAAACGCAGCAGTGATAGGATTGGAGAGGTTCGGTGAGCAAATGAAGACCCTTTGAAGTCATATTGCATGGTACCCTTTACACGGGTCTCAACTCTCCAGGTTTAAGGTATTCTTCCTTCAGCTAAAACATGCATGTGGAACCCAAGTATGATCAACCATGTGAACGGGAGACGTGTTCAAATATGTCTCAGTTTTCCTCCCCTGGTACTCGGGTGCAACATTCCAGATGCTTTACTAACACTCTCCCCACTTGGAGAGTCAGCGCCTTTAACCTCCTGTTTGGCCCAGTTTGCAATTTCTGCGGAAGATGAACAGGAATAGCGAGAACCAATGAGAGGCTAGCTGGAGGTGTCTGGACGGGCAAATTTAACTCTCATTTCCCACCAGGAAGACGAATTAACCAAAGGCTCAGCATGCCGGGCCGGAACCAGATTAGGGCCTGAAGCCATCCTGCGGTGTTGCGGCCAGGTCACAAGAAAGCGAGTTGAAGAAAGGAGCTCAGGGGCACTGTAATTCACAAACCTGCAGAGTTATAAATGACAGCTATCGTCCAAAAATATACTGAAGTAAGGCTGCCAAGAGGACTTGAAAGCGGGGCAGAATTGCAGGAAACCGATTTCAGGAGGTAGACTGGAATTGCATTGAAAGCATAGGAAAAGAGGCAGAACGTCCACAATGATGCATTTGGCCAAAAAGTGCGTATGCGTTTTTTCCTGAATATATTCAGGAAAAATCGCTTACGCCCTTTTTGGCCAACCAAGCAAGCTTGCAAAGGAAATCTGCACTACAATGAAGTCTCACTTCCCCCCGGTCAAAAGGGCCATCTGAAAAAAGTGTAAAATCCAGAAAGGCAGGACAGGCCATGGAGAACTGGGAGCCTTGTTATGCTGATGGGCGGGATGTAAATTGCCAACAACCACTCGGGAGAAGTGTATGGTGTTTCCTGAAGCATCTAAAAAACAAAGCAACAGAGCCTAGGGCACTTCCACTTATGGTCCTATAGCTTAGGGAAATTAAAATCAAAAAGACACAGCCACCCCAAAGTTTGGGACGCCTCCGTTTACAAGAACCTCGTTTACCATACAAGTTCAATATCACAGAAAGTGAAAAATGGATAAAGAACTTGTGGTACGTACGTACAATGCAGTATCACTCAGCAATGAAATCTATGTCATCAGGCCCTTAGCAGCACAATGAGTGGATTCAGGTATGATGATTCTAAATGAAATAAGTCACACAGAAAAAGAAACATCATAAGATATCAGTAATACACGGAATGTAAACTTGGCTACACAGGAACTGAATTACAGAACAGAACAGGGTCTCAAATTTAGAAAACCAACTTATGCTTGCTTAAGGGTAAAGGTGAGTTGGGGTGCTGCATAAAACCAGAGATTGAAATGAGCACAGATAAAGTTCCTTAAGCCAAATATGGAATAGACAAGAGCTACTCCTTGCTCAACGAAATGGACTCAACACCGCATATTAAACGTCTAAGAATGTACCTGACTAGTAAGTATCTTAAAACCTATGGATTGCTATGTCTCCGAAAGAGAATCAAGCATGTGTACAGGGTCATAAACGCAGCAGTGATAGGATTGGAGAGGTTCGTGAGCAAATGAAGACCCTTTGAAGTCATATTGCATGGTACCCATTCCACGGGTTTCAACTACCCAGGTTTAAGGTATTCTTCCTTCAGCTAAAACATGCATGTGGAACCTAGAGTATGATCAACCATGTGATCGGGAGACGCGTTCAAATATGTCTCAGTTTTCGTACCCTGGTACTCGGGTGCAACATTCCAGACGCTTTACTAACACTCTCCCGACTTGGAGAGTCAGTCCCTTTTACCTCCTGTTTGGCCCAGTTTGCAATTTCTGTGGAAGATGAACAGGAAGAGCGAGAACCAATGAGAGACTAGCTGGAGGTGTCTGGACGGGCAAATTTAACTCTCATTTCCCACCAGGAAGAGGAATTAACCAAAGGCTCAACGTGCCGTGCCAGAACCAGATTAGGGCCTGAAGACCTCCTGCGGTGTTGCGGCCAGGTCACAAGAAAGCGAGTTGAAGAAAGGAGCTCAGGGGCACTGTAATTCACAAACCTGCAGAGTTATAAATGACAGCTATCGTCCAAAAATAGACTGAAGTAAGGCTGCCAAGAGGACTTGAAAGCGGGGCAGAATTGCAGGAAACCGATTTCAGGAGGTAGACTGGAATTGCATTGAAAGCATAGGAAAAGAGGCAGAACGTCCACAATGATGCACTTGGCCAAAAAGGGCGTATGCGTTTTTTCCTGAATATATTCAGGAAAAAACGCATACGCCCTTTTTGGCCAACCAAGCAAGCTTGCAAAGGAAATCTGCACTACAATGAAGTCTCACTTCTCCCCGGTCAAAAGGGCCATCTGAAAAAAGTGTAAAATCCAGAAAGGCAGGACAGGCCATGGAGAACTGGGAGCCTTGTTATGCTGATGGGCGGGATGTAAATTGCCAACAACCACTCGGTAGAAGTGTATGGTGTTTCCTGAAACATCTAAAAAACAAAGCAACAGAGCCTAGGGCACTTCCACTTATGGTCCTATAGCTTAGGGAAATTAAAATCAAAAAGACACAGCCACCCCAAAGTTTGGGACGCCTCCGTTTACAAGAACCTCGTTTACCATACAAGTTCAATATCACAGAAAGTGAAAAATGGATAAAGAACTTGTGGTACTTACGTACAATGCAGTATCACTCAGCAATGAAATCTATGTCATCAGGCCCGTAGCAGCATAATGAGTGGATTCAGGTACGATGATTCTAACTGAAATAAGTCACACAGAAAAAGAAACATCATAAGATATCACTAATACACGGAATGTAAACTTGGCTACACAGGAACTGCATTCCAAAACAGAACAGGGTCTCAAATTTAGAAAACCAACTTATGCTTGCTTAAGGGGAAAGGTGAGTTGGGGTGCTGCATAAAACTAGAGATTGAAATGAGCACAGATAAAGTTCCTTAAGCCAAATATGGAATAGACAAGAGCTACTCCTTGCTCAACGAAATGGACTCAACACCGCATATTAAACGCCTAAGAATGTACCTGACTAGTAAGTATCTTAAAACCTATGGATTGCTATGTCTCTGAAAGAGAATCAAGCATGTGTACAGGGGCATAAACGCAGCAGTGATAGGATTGGAGAGGTTCGGTGAGCAAATGAAGACCCTTTGAAGTCATATTGCATGGTACCCATTCCACGGGTTTCAACTACCCAGGTTTTAGGTATTCTTCCTTCAGCTAAAATATGCATGTGGAACCCAGAGTATGATCAACCATGTGATCGGGAGGCGTGTTCAAATATGTCTCAGTTTTCCTCCCCTGGTACTCGGGTGCAACATTCCAGATGCTTTACTAACACTCTCCCCACTTGGAGAGTCAGCGCCTTTAACCTCCTGTTTGGCACAGTTTGCAATTTCTGCGGAAGATGAACAGGAATAGCGAGAACCAATGAGAGGCTAGCTGGAGGTGTCTGGACGGGCAAATTTAACTCTCATTTCCCAAGACGAAGAGGAAATAACCAAAGGCTCAGCGTGCCGTACCGGAACCAGATTAGGGCCTGAAGCCATCCTGCAGTGTTGCGGCCAGCTCAAAACAAACAGAGTTGAAGAAAGGAGCTCAGGGGCACTGTAATTCACAAACCTGCAGAGTTATAAATGACAGCTATCGTCCAAAAATAGACTGAAGTAAGGCTGCCAAGAGGACTTGAAAGCGGGGCAAAATTGCAGGAAACCGATTTCAGGAGGTAGACTGGAATTGCATTGAAAGCATAGGAAAAGAGGCAGAACGTCCACAATGATGCACTTGGCCAAAAAGGGCGTATGCGTTTTTTCCTGAATATATTCAGGAAAAAACGCATACGCCCTTTTTGGCCAACCAAGCAAGCTTGCAAAGGAAATCTGCACTACAATGAAGTCTCACTTCCCCCCGGTCAAAAGGGCCATCTGAAAAAAGTGTAAAATCCAGAAAGGCAGGACAGGCCATGGAGAACTGGGAGCCTTGTTATGCTGATGGGCGGGTTGTAAATTGCCAACAACCACTCGGGAGAAGTGTATGGTGTTTCCTGAAACATCTAAAAAACAAAGCAACAGAACCTAGGGCACTTCCACTTATGGTCCTATAGCTTAGGGAAATTAAAATCAAAATGACACAGCCACCGCAAAGTTTGGAACGGCTCTGTTTACAAGACCCTCGTTTACAGTACAAGTTCAACATCGCAGAAAGTGAAAAATGGATAAAGAAGTTGTGGTATTTACTTACAAAGCAATATCACTCAGCAATGAAATCTATGTCATCAGGCCCTTAGCAGCACAATGAGTGGATTCAGGTATGATGATTCTAACTGAAATAAGTCACACAGAAAAAGAAACATCATAAGATATCAGTAATACACGGAATGTAAACTTGGCTACACAGGAACTGAATTACAGAACAGAACAGGGTCTCAAATTTAGAAAACCAACTTATGCCTGCTTAAGGGGAAAGGTGAGTTGGGGTGCTGCATAAAACCAGAGATTGAAATGAGCACAGATAAAGTTCCTTAAGCCAAATATGGAATAGACAAGAGCTACTCCTTGCTCAACGAAATGGACTCAACACCCCATATTAAACGCCTAAGAATATACCTGACTAGTAAGTATCTTAAAACCTATGGATTGCTATGTCTCCGAAAGAGAATCAAGCATGTGTACAGGGGCATAAACGCAGCAGTGATAGGATTGGAGAGGTTCGGTGAGCAAATGAAGACCCTTTGAAGTCATATTGCATGGTACCCATTCCACGGGTCTCAACTCTCCAGGTTTAAGGTATTCTTCCTTCAGCTAAAACATGCATGTGGAACCCAAGTATGATCAACCATGTGAACGGGAGACGTGTTCAAATATGTCTCAGTTTTCCTCCCCTGGTACTCGGATGCAACATTCCAGACGCTTTACTAACACTCTCCCCACTTGGAGAGTCAGCGCCTTTAACCTCCTGTTTGGCCCAGTTTGCAATTTCTGCGGAAGATGAACAGGAATAGTGAGAACCAATGAGAGGCTAGCTGGAGGTGTCTGGACGGGCAAATTTAACTCTCATTTCCCACCAGGAAGAGGAATTAACCAAAGGCTCAGCATGCCGGGCCGGAACCAGATTAGGGCCTGAAGCCATCCTGCGGTGTTGCGGCCAGGTCACAAGAAAGCGAGTTGAAGAAAGGAGCTCAGGGGCACTGTAATTCACAAACCTGCAGAGTTATAAATGACAGCTATCGTCCAAAAATAGACTGAAGTAAGGCTGCCAAGAGGACTTGAAAGCGGGGCAGAATTGCAGGAAACCGATTTCAGGAGGTAGACTGGAATTGCATTGAAAGCATAGGAAAAGAGGCAGAACGTCCACAATGATGCACTTGGCCAAAAAGGGCGTATGCGTTTTTTCCTGAATATATTCAGGAAAAAACGCATACGCCCTTTTTGGCCAACCAAGCAAGCTTGCAAAGGAAATCTGCACTACAATGAAGTCTCACTTCCCCCCGGTCAAAAGGGCCATCTGAAAAAAGGGTAAAATCCAGAAAGGCAGGACAGGCCATGGAGAACTGGGAGCCTTGTTATGCTGAAGGGCGGGATGTAAATTGCCAACAACCACTCGGGAGAAGTGTATGGTGTTTCCTGAAACATCTAAAAAACAAAGCAACAGAACCTAGGGCACTTCCACTTATGGTCCTATAGCTTAGGGAAATTAAAATCAAAAAGACACAGCCACCGCAAAGTTTGGAATGGCTCTGTTTACAAGAACCTCGTTTACAGTACAAGTTCAACATCGCAGAAAGTGAAAAATGGATAAAGAAGTTGTGGTATTTACTTACAAAGCAATATCACTCAGCAATGAAATCTATGTCATCAGGCCCTTAGCAGCACAATGAGTGGATTCAGGTATGATGATTCTAACTGAAATAAGTCACACAGAAAAAGAAACATCATAAGATATCAGTAATACACGGAATGTAAACTTGGCTACACAGGAACTGAATTACAGAACAGAACAGGGTCTCAAATTTAGAAAACCAACTTATGCTTGCTTAAGGGGAAAGGTGAGTTGGGGTGCTGCATAAAACCAGAGATTGAAATGAGCACAGATAAAGTTCCTTAAGCCAAATATGGAATAGACAAGAGCTACTCCTTGCTCAACGAAATGGACTCAACACCCCATATTAAACGCCTAAGAATATACCTGACTAGTAAGTATCTTAAAACCTATGGATTGCTATGTCTCCGAAAGAGAATCAAGCATGTGTACAGGGGCATAAACGCAGCAGTGATAGGATTGGAGAGGTTCGGTGAGCAAATGAAGACCCTTTGAAGTCATATTGCATGGTACCCATTCCACGGGTCTCAACTCCCCAGGTTTAAGGTATTCTTCCTTCAGCTAAAACATGCATGTGGAACCTAGAGTATGATCAACCATGTGAACGGGAGACGTGTTCAAATATGTCTCAGTTTTCCTCCCCTGGTACTCGGATGCAACATTCCAGACGCTTTACTAACACTCTCCCCACTTGGAGAGTCAGCGCCTTTAACCTCCTGTTTGGCCCAGTTTGCAATTTCTGCGGAAGATGAACAGGAATAGCGAGAACCAATGAGAGGCTAGCTGGAGGTGTCTGGACGGGCAAATTTAACTCTCATTTCCCACCAGGAAGAGGAATTAACCAAAGGCTCAGCATGCCGGGCCGGAACCAGATTAGGGCCTGAAGCCATCCTGCGGTGTTGCGGCCAGGTCACAAGAAAGCGAGTTGAAGAAAGGAGCTCAGGGGCACTGTAATTCACAAACCTGCAGAGTTATAAATGACAGCTATCGTCCAAAAATAGACTGAAGTAAGGCTGCCAAGAGGACTTGAAAGCGGGGCAGAATTGCAGGAAACCGATTTCAGGAGGTAGACTGGAATTGCATTGAAAGCATAGGAAAAGAGGCAGAACGTCCACAATGATGCACTTGGCCAAAAAGGGCGTATGCGTTTTTTCCTGAATATATTCAGGAAAAAACGCATACGCCCTTTTTGGCCAACCAAGCAAGCTTGCAAAGGAAATCTGCACTACAAAGAAGTCTCACTTCCCCCCGGTCAAAATGGCCATCTTATAAAAGTGTAAAATCCAGAAAGGCAGGACAGGCCATGGAGAACTGGGAGCCTTGTTATGCTGAAGGGCGGGATGTAAATTGCCAACAACCACTCGGGAGAAGTGTATGGTGTTTCCTGAAACATCTAAAAAACAAAGCAACAGAGCCTAGGGCACTTCCACTTATGGTCCTATAGCTTAGGGAAATTAAAATAAAAAAGACACAGCCACCCCAAAGTTTGGAACGGCTCTGTTTACAAGAACCTCGTTTACAGTACAAGTTCAACATCGCAGAAAGTGAAAAATGGATAAAGAAGTTGTGGTATTTACTTACAAAGCAATATCACTCAGCAATGGAAACTGTGTCATCAGGCCCTTAGCAGCACAATGAGTGGATTCAGGTATGATGATTCTAACTGAAATAAGTCACACAGAAAAGGAAACATCATAAGATATCAGTAATACACGGAATGTAAACTTGGCTACACAGGAACTGAATTACAGAACAGAACAGGGTCTCAAATTTAGAAAACCAACTTATGCTTGCTTAAGGGTAAAGGTGAGTTGGGGTGCTGCATAAAACCAGAGATTGAAATGAGCACAGATAAAGTTCCTTAAGCCAAATATGGAATAGACAAGAGCTACTCCTTGCTCACCGAAATGGACTCAACACCGCATATTAAACGCCTAAGAATGTACCTGATTAGTAAGTATCGTAAAACCTATGGATTGCTATGTCACCGAAAGAGAATCAAGCATGTGTACAGGGGCATAAACGCAGCACTGATAGGATTGGAGAGGTTCGGTGAGCAAATGAAGACCCTTTGAAGTCATATTGCATGGTACCCATTCCACGGGTTTCAACTACCCAGGTTTTAGGTATTCTTCCTTCAGCTAAAACATGCATGTGGAACCCAGATTATGATCAACCATGTGATCGGGAGACGTGTTCAAATATGTCTCAGTTTTCGTACCCTGGTACTCGGGTGCAGCATTCCAGACGCTTTACTAACACTCTCCCGACTTGGAGAGTCAGTCCCTTTAACCTCCTGTTTGGCCCAGTTTGCAATTTCTGCAGAAGATGAACAGGAATAGCGAGAACCAATGAGAGACTAGCTGGAGGTGTCTGGACGGGCAAATTTAACTCTCATTTCCCACCAGGAAGAGGAATTAACCAAAGGCTCAGCGTGCCGTGCCGGAACCAGATTCGGGCCTGAAGCCATCCTGCGGTGTTGCGGCCAGGTCACAAGAAAGCTAGTTGAAGAAAGGAGCTCAGGGGCACTGTAATTCACAAACCTGCAGAGTTATAAATGACAGCTATCGTCCAAAAATAGACTGAAGTAAGGCTGCCAAGAGGACTTGAAAGCGGGGCAGAATTGCAGGAAACCGATTTCAGGAGGTAGACTGAAATTGCATTGAAAGCATAGGAAAAGAGGCAGAACGTCCACAATGATGCACTTGGCCAAAAAGGGCGTATGCGTTTTTTCCTGAATATATTCAGGAAAAAACGCATACGCCCTTTTTGGCCAACCAAGCAAGCTTGCAAAGGAAATCTGCACTACAATGAAGTCTCACTTGCCCCCGGTCAAAAGGGCCATCTGAAAAAAGTGTAAAATCCAGAAAGGCAGGACAGGCCATGGAGAACTGGGAGCCTTGTTATGCTGATGGGCGGGATGTAAATTGCCAACAGACACTCGGGAGAAGTGTATGGTGTTTCCTGAAACATCTAAAAAACAAAGCAAGAGAGCCTAGGGCACTTCCACTTATGGTCCTATAGCTTAGGGAAATTAAAATCAAAAAGACACAGCCACCCTAAAGTTTGGAACGGCTCTGTTTACAAGAACCTCGTTTACAGTACAAGTTCAACATCGCAGAAAGTGAAAAATGGATAAAGAAGTTGTGGTATTTACTTACAAAGCAATATCACTCAGCAATGAAATCTGTGTCATCAGGCCCTTAGCAGCACAATGAGTGGATTCAGGTATGATGATTCTAACTGAAATAAGTCACACAGAAAAAGAAACATCATAAGATATCAGTAATACATGGAATGTAAACTTGGCTACACAGGAACTGAATTACAGAACAGAACAGGGTCTCAAATTTAGAAAACCAACTTATGCCTGCTTAAGGGGAAAGGTGAGTTGGGGTGCTGCATAAAACCAGAGATTGAAATGAGCACAGATAAAGTTCCTTAAGCCAAATATGGAATAGACAAGAGCTACTCCTTGCTCAACGAAATGGACTCAACACCCCATATTAAACGCCTAAGAATATACCAGACTAGTAAGTATCTTAAAACCTATGGATTGCTATGTCTCTGAAAGAGAATCAAGCATGTGTACAGGGGCATAAACGCAGCAGTGATAGGATTGGAGAGGTTCGGTGAGCAAATGAAGACCCTTTGAAGTCATATTGCATGGTACCCTTTACACGGGTCTCAACTCTCCAGGTTTAAGGTATTCTTCCTTCAGCTAAAACATGCATGTGGAACCCAAGTATGATCAACCATGTGAACGGGAGACGTGTTCAAATATGTCTCAGTTTTCCTCCCCTGGTACTCGGATGCAACATTCCAGACGCTTTACTAACACTCTCCCCACTTGGAGAGTCAGCGCCTTTAACCTCCTGTTTGGCCCAGTTTGCAATTTCTGCGGAAGATGAACAGGAATAGCGAGAACCAATGAGAGGCTAGCTGGAGGTGTCTGGACGGGCAAATTTAACTCTCATTTCCCACCAGGAAGAGGAATTAACCAAAGGCTCAGCATGCCGGGCCGGAACCAGATTAGGGCCTGAAGCCATCCTGCGGTGTTGCGGCCAGGTCACAAGAAAGCGAGTTGAAGAAAGGAGCTCAGGGGCACTGTAATTCACAAACCTGCAGAGTTATAAATGACAGCTATCGTCCAAAAATAGACTGAAGTAAGGCTGCCAAGAGGACTTGAAAGCGGGGCAGAATTGCAGGAAACCGATTTCAGGAGGTAGACTGGAATTGCATTGAAAGCATAGGAAAAGAGGCAGAACGTCCACAATGATGCACTTGGCCAAAAAGGGCGTATGCGTTTTTTCCTGAATATATTCAGGAAAAAACGCATACGCCCTTTTTGGCCAACCAAGCAAGCTTGCAAAGGAAATCTGCACTACAATGAAGTCTCACTTCCCCCCGGTGAAAAGGGCCATCTGAAAAAAGTGTAAAATCCAGAAAGGCAGGACAGGCCATGGAGAACTGGGAGCCTTGTTATGCTGAAGGGCGGGATGTAAATTGCCAACAACCACTCGGGAGAAGTGTATGGTGTTTCCTGAAACATCTAAAAAACAAAGCAACAGAACCTAGGGCACTTCCACTTATGGTCCTATAGCTTAGGGAAATTAAAATCAAAAAGACACAGCCACCGCAAAGTTTGGAATGGCTCTGTTTACAAGAACCTCGTTTACAGTACAAGTTCAACATCGCAGAAAGTGAAAAATGGATAAAGAAGTTGTGGTATTTACTTACAAAGCAATATCACTCAGCAATGAAATCTATGTCATCAGGCCCTTAGCAGCACAATGAGTGGATTCAGGTATGATGATTCTAACTGAAATAAGTCACACAGAAAAAGAAACATCATAAGATATCAGTAATACACGGAATGTAAACTTGGCTACACAGGAACTGAATTACAGAACAGAACAGGGTCTCAAATTTAGAAAACCAACTAATGCTTGCTTAAGGGGAAAGGTGAGTTGGGGTGCTGCATAAAACCAGAGATTGAAATGAGCACAGATAAAGTTCCTTAAGCCAAATATGGAATAGACAAGAGCTACTCCTTGCTCAACGAAATGGACTCAACACCCCATATTAAACGCCTAAGAATATACCTGACTAGTAAGTATCTTAAAACCTATGGATTGCTATGTCTCCGAAAGAGAATCAAGCATGTGTACAGGGGCATAAACGCAGCAGTGATAGGATTGGAGAGGTTCGGTGAGCAAATGAAGACCCTTTGAAGTCATATTGCATGGTACCCATTCCACGGGTCTCAACTCCCCAGGTTAAAGGTATTCTTCCTTCAGCTAAAACATGCATGTGGAACCTAGAGTATGATCAACCATGTGAACGGGAGACGTGTTCAAATATGTCTCAGTTTTCCTCCCCTGGTACTCGGATGCAACATTCCAGACGCTTTACTAACACTCTCCCCACTTGGAGAGTCAGCGCCTTTAACCTCCTGTTTGGCCCAGTTTGCAATTTCTGCGGAAGATGAACAGGAATAGCGAGAACCAATGAGAGGCTAGCTGGAGGTGTCTGGACGGGCAAATTTAACTCTCATTTCCCACCAGGAAGACGAATTAACCAAAGGCTCAGCATGCCGGGCCGGAACCAGATTAGGGCCTGAAGCCATCCTGCGGTGTTGCGGCCAGGTCACAAGAAAGCGAGTTGAAGAAAGGAGCTCAGGGGCACTGTAATTCACAAACCTGCAGAGTTATAAATGACAGCTATCGTCCAAAAATAGACTGAAGTAAGGCTGCCAAGAGGACTTGAAAGCGGGGCAAAATTGCAGGAAACCGATTTCAGGAGGTAGACTGGAATTGCATTGAAAGCATAGGAAAAGAGGCAGAACGTCCACAATGATGCACTTGGCCAAAAAGGGCGTATGCGTTTTTTCCTGAATATATTCAGGAAAAAACGCATACGCCCTTTTTGGCCAACCAAGCAAGCTTGCAAAGGAAATCTGCACTACAATGAAGTCTCACTTCCCCCCGGTCAAAAGGGCCATCTGAAAAAAGTGTAAAATCCAGAAAGGCAGGACAGGCCATGGAGAACTGGGAGCCTTGTTATGCTGATGGGCGGGATGTAAATTGCCAACAACCACTCGGGAGAAGTGTATGGTGTTTCCTGAAACATCTAAAAAACAAAGCAACAGAACCTAGGGCACTTCCACTTATGGTCCTATAGCTTAGGGAAATTAAAATCAAAAAGACACAGCCACCCTAAAGTTTGGAACGGCTCTGTTTACAAGAACCTCGTTTACAGTACAAGTTCAACATCGCAGAAAGTGAAAAATGGATAAAGAAGTTGTGGTATTTACTTACAAAGCAATATCACTCAGCAATGAAATCTGTGTCATCAGGCCCTTAGCAGCACAATGAGTGGATTCAGGTATGATGATTCTAACTGAAATAAGTCACACAGAAAAAGAAACATCATAAGATATCAGTAATACACGGAATGTAAACTTGGCTACACAGGAACTGAATTACAGAACAGAACAGGGTCTCAAATTTAGAAAACCAACTTATGCCTGCTTAAGGGGAAAGGTGAGTTGGGGTGCTGCATAAAACCAGAGATTGAAATGAGCACAGATAAAGTTCCTTAAGCCAAATATGGAATAGACAAGAGCTACTCCTTGCTCAACGAAATGGACTCAACACCCCATATTAAACGCCTAAGAATATACCAGACTAGTAAGTATCTTAAAACCTATGGATTGCTATGTCTCTGAAAGAGAATCAAGCATGTGTACAGGGGCATAAACGCAGCAGTGATAGGATTGGAGAGGTTCGGTGAGCAAATGAAGACCCTTTGAAGTCATATTGCATGGTACCCTTTACACGGGTCTCAACTCTCCAGGTTTAAGGTATTCTTCCTTCAGCTAAAACATGCATGTGGAACCCAAGTATGATCAACCATGTGAACGGGAGACGTGTTCAAATATGTCTCAGTTTTCCTCCCCTGGTACTCGGATGCAACATTCCAGACGCTTTACTAACACTCTCCCCACTTGGAGAGTCAGCGCCTTTAACCTCCTGTTTGGCCCAGTTTGCAATTTCTGCGGAAGATGAACAGGAATAGCGAGAACCAATGAGAGGCTAGCTGGAGGTGTCTGGACGGGCAAATTTAACTCTCATTTCCCACCAGGAAGAGGAATTAACCAAAGGCTCAGCATGCCGGGCCGGAACCAGATTAGGGCCTGAAGCCATCCTGCGGTGTTGCGGCCAGGTCACAAGAAAGCGAGTTGAAGAAAGGAGCTCAGGGGCACTGTAATTCACAAACCTGCAGAGTTATAAATGACAGCTATCGTCCAAAAATAGACTGAAGTAAGGCTGCCAAGAGGACTTGAAAGCGGGGCAGAATTGCAGGAAACCGATTTCAGGAGGTAGACTGGAATTGCATTGAAAGCATAGGAAAAGAGGCAGAACGTCCACAATGATGCACTTGGCCAAAAAGGGCGTATGCGTTTTTTCCTGAATATATTCAGGAAAAAACGCATACGCCCTTTTTGGCCAACCAAGCAAGCTTGCAAAGGAAATCTGCACTACAATGAAGTCTCACTTCCCCCCGGTGAAAAGGGCCATCTGAAAAAAGTGTAAAATCCAGAAAGGCAGGACAGGCCATGGAGAACTGGGAGCCTTGTTATGCTGATGGGCGGGATGTAAATTGCCAACAACCACTCGGGAGAAGTGTATGGTGTTTCCTGAAACATCTAAAAAACAAAGCAACAGAACCTAGGGCACTTCCACTTATGGTCCTATAGCTTAGGGAAATTAAAATCAAAAAGACACAGCCACCGCAAAGTTTGGAATGGCTCTGTTTACAAGAACCTCGTTTACAGTACAAGTTCAACATCGCAGAAAGTGAAAAATGGATAAAGAAGTTGTGGTATTTACTTACAAAGCAATATCACTCAGCAATGAAATCTATGTCATCAGGCCCTTAGCAGCACAATGAGTGGATTCAGGTATGATGATTCTAACTGAAATAAGTCACACAGAAAAAGAAACATCATAAGATATCAGTAATACACGGAATGTAAACTTGGCTACACAGGAACTGAATTACAGAACAGAACAGGGTCTCAAATTTAGAAAACCAACTAATGCTTGCTTAAGGGGAAAGGTGAGTTGGGGTGCTGCATAAAACCAGAGATTGAAATGAGCACAGATAAAGTTCCTTAAGCCAAATATGGAATAGACAAGAGCTACTCCTTGCTCAACGAAATGGACTCAACACCCCATATTAAACGCCTAAGAATATACCTGACTAGTAAGTATCTTAAAACCTATGGATTGCTATGTCTCCGAAAGAGAATCAAGCATGTGTACAGGGGCATAAACGCAGCAGTGATAGGATTGGAGAGGTTCGGTGAGCAAATGAAGACCCTTTGAAGTCATATTGCATGGTACCCATTCCACGGGTCTCAACTCCCCAGGTTAAAGGTATTCTTCCTTCAGCTAAAACATGCATGTGGAACCTAGAGTATGATCAACCATGTGAACGGGAGACGTGTTCAAATATGTCTCAGTTTTCCTCCCCTGGTACTCGGATGCAACATTCCAGACGCTTTACTAACACTCTCCCCACTTGGAGAGTCAGCGCCTTTAACCTCCTGTTTGGCCCAGTTTGCAATTTCTGCGGAAGATGAACAGGAATAGCGAGAACCAATGAGAGGCTAGCTGGAGGTGTCTGGACGGGCAAATTTAACTCTCATTTCCCACCAGGAAGACGAATTAACCAAAGGCTCAGCATGCCGGGCCGGAACCAGATTAGGGCCTGAAGCCATCCTGCGGTGTTGCGGCCAGGTCACAAGAAAGCGAGTTGAAGAAAGGAGCTCAGGGGCACTGTAATTCACAAACCTGCAGAGTTATAAATGACAGCTATCGTCCAAAAATAGACTGAAGTAAGGCTGCCAAGAGGACTTGAAAGCGGGGCAGAATTGCAGGAAATCGATTTCAGGAGGTAGACTGGAATTGCATTGAAAGCATAGGAAAAGAGGCAGAACGTCCACAATGATGCACTTGGCCAAAAAGGGCGTATGCGTTTTTTCCTGAATATATTCAGGAAAAAACGCATACGCCCTTTTTGGCCAACCAAGCAAGCTTGCAAAGGAAATCTGCACTACAATGAAGTCTCACTTCCCCCCGGTCAAAAGGGCCATCTGAAAAAAGTGTAAAATCCAGAAAGGCAGGACAGGCCATGGAGAACTGGGAGCCTTGTTATGCTGATGGGCGGGATGTAAATTGCCAACAACCACTCGGGAGAAGTGTATGGTGTTTCCTGAAACATCTAAACAACAAAGCAACAGAGCCTAGGGCACTGCCACTTATGGTCCTATAGCTTAGGGAAATTAAAATCAAAAAGACACAGCCACCCCAAAGTTTGGGACGCCTCTGTTTACAAGAACCTCGTTTACAGTACAAGTTCAACATCGCAGAAAGTGAAAAATGGATAAAGAAGTTGTGGTATTTACTTACAAAGCAATATCACTCAGCAATGAAAACTGTGTCATCAGGCCCTTAGCAGCACAATGAGTGGATTCAGGTATGATGATTCTAACTGAAATAAGGCACAGAGAAAAGGAAACATCATAAGATATCAGTAATACACGGAATGTAAACTTGGCTACACAGGAACTGAATTACAGAACAGAACAGGGTCTCAAATTTAGAAAACCAACTTATACTTGCTTAAGGGGAAAGGTGAGTTGGGGTGCTGCATAAAACCAGAGATTGAAATGAGCACAGATAAAGTTCCTTAAGCCAAATATGGAATAGACAAGAGCTACTCCTTGCTCAACGAAATGGACTCAACACCGCATATTAAACGCCTAAGAATGTACCTGATTAGTAAGTATCTTAAAACCTATGGATTGCTATGTCACCGAAAGAGAATCAAGCATGTGTACAGGGGCATAAACGCAGCACTGATAGGATTGGAGAGGTTCGGTGAGCAAATGAAGACCCTTTGAAGTCATATTGCATGGTACCCATTCCACGGGTTTCAACTACCCAGGTTTTAGGTATTCTTCCTTCAGCTAAAACATGCATGTGGAACCCAGATTATGATCAACCATGTGATCGGGAGACGTGTTCAAATATGTCTCAGTTTTCGTACCCTGGTACTCGGGTGCAACATTCCAGACGCTTTACTAACACTCTCCCGACTTGGAGAGTCAGTCCCTTTAACCTCCTGTTTGGCCCAGTTTGCAATTTCTGCAGAAGATGAACAGGAATAGCGAGAACCAATGAGAGACTAGCTGGAGGTGTCTGGACGGGCAAATTTAACTCTCATTTCCCACCAGGAAGAGGAATTAACCAAAGGCTCAGCGTGCCGTGCCGGAACCAGATTCGGGCCTGAAGCCATCCTGCGGTGTTGCGGCCAGGTCACAAGAAAGCGAGTTGAAGAAAGGAGCTCAGGGGCACTGTAATTCACAAACCTGCAGAGTTATAAATGACAGCTATCGTCCAAAAATAGACTGAAGTAAGGCTGCCAAGAGGACTTGAAAGCGGGGCAGAATTGCAGGAAACCGATTTCAGGAGGTAGACTGAAATTGCATTGAAAGCATAGGAAAAGAGGCAGAACGTCCACAATGATGCACTTGGCCAAAAAGGGCGTATGCGTTTTTTCCTGAATATATTCAGGAAAAAACGCATACGCCCTTTTTGGCCAACCAAGCAAGCTTGCAAAGGAAATCTGCACTACAATGAAGTCTCAGTTCCCCCCGGTCAAAAGGGCCATCTGAAAAAAGTGTAAAATCCAGAAAGGCAGGACAGGCCATGGAGAACTGGGAGCCTTGTTATGCTGATGGGCGGGATGTAAATTGCCAACAGACACTCGGGAGAAGTGTATGGTGTTTCCTGAAACATCTAAAAAACAAAGCAACAGAGCCTAGGGCACTTCCACTTATGGTCCTATAGCTTAGGGAAATTAAAATCAAAAAGACACAGCCACCCCAAAGTTTGGGACGCCTCTGTTTACAAGAACCTCGTTTACAGTACAAGTTCAACATCGCAGAAAGTGAAAAATGGATAAAGAAGTTGTGGTATTTACTTACAAAGCAATATCACTCAGCAATGAAATCTATGTCATCAGGCCCTTAGCATCACAATGAGTGGATTCAGGTATGATGATTCTAACTGAAATAAGTCACACAGAAAAAGAAACATCATAAGATATCAGTAATACACGGAATGTAAACTTGGCTACACAGGAACTGAATTACAGAGCAGAACAGGGTCTCAAATTTAGAAAACCAACTTATGCTTGCTTAAGGGGAAAGGTGAGTTGGGGTGCTGCATAAAACCAGAGATTGAAATGAGCACAGATAAAGTTCCTTAAGCCAAATATGGAATAGACAAGAGCTACTCCTTGCTCAACGAAATGGACTCAACACCGCATATTAAACGCCTAAGAATGTACCTGACTAGTAAGTATCGTAAAACCTATGGATTGCTATGGCTCCAAAAGAGAATCAAGCATGTGTACAGGGGCATAAACGCAGCAGTGATAGGATTGGAGAGGTTCGGTGAGCAAATGAAGACCCTTTGAAGTCATATTGCATGGTACCCTTTACACGGGTCTCAACTCTCCAGGTTTAAGGTATTCTTCCTTCAGCTAAAACATGCATGTGGAACCCAAGTATGATCAACCATGTGAACGGGAGACGTGTTCAAATATGTCTCAGTTTTCCTCCCCTGGTACTCGGGTGCAACATTCCAGATGCTTTACTAACACTCTCCCCACTTGGAGAGTCAGCGCCTTTAACCTCCTGTTTGGCCCAGTTTGCAATTTCTGCGGAAGATGAACAGGAATAGCGAGAACCAATGAGAGAATAGCTGGAGGTGTCTGGACGGGCAAATTTAACTCTCATTTCCCACCAGGAAGAGGAAATAACCAAAGGCTCAGTGTGCCGTGCCGGAACCAGATTAGGGCCTGAAGACATCCTGCGGTGTTGTGGCCAGCTCAAAAGAAAGCGAGTTGAAGAATGGAGCTCAGGGGCACTGTAATTCACAAACCTGCAGAGTTATAAATGACAGCTATCGTCCAAAAATAAACTGAAGTAAGGCTGCCAAGAGGACTTGAAAGCGGGGCAGAATTGCAGGAAACCGATTTCAGGAGGTAGACTGGTATTGCATTGAAAGCATAGGAAAAGAGGCAGAACGTCCACAATGATGCACTTGGCCAAAAAGGGCGTATGCGTTTTTTCCTGAATATATTCAGGAAAAAACGCATACGCCCTTTTTGGCCAACCAAGCAAGCTTGCAAAGGAAATCTGCACTACAAAGAAGTCTCACTTCCCCCCGGTCAAAATGGCCATCTTATAAAAGTGTAAAATCCAGAAAGGCAGGACAGGCCATGGAGAACTGGGAGCCTTGTTATGCTGAAGGGCGGGATGTAAATTGCCAACAACCACTCGGGAGAAGTGTATGGTGTTTCCTGAAACATCTAAAAAACAAAGCAACAGAGCCTAGGGCACTTCCACTTATGGTCCTATAGCTTAGGGAAATTAAAATCAAAAAGACACAGCCACCCCAAAGTTTGGAACGGCTCTGTTTACAAGAACCTCGTTTACAGTACAAGTTCAACATCGCAGAAAGTGAAAAATGGATAAAGAAGTTGTGGTATTTACTTACAAAGCAATATCACTCAGCAATGGAAACTGTGTCATCAGGCCCTTAGCAGCACAATGAGTGGATTCAGGTATGATGATTCTAACTGAAATAAGTCACACAGAAAAGGAAACATCATAAGATATCAGTAATACACGGAATGTAAACTTGGCTACACAGGAACTGAATTACAGAACAGAACAGGGTCTCAAATTTAGAAAACCAACTTATGCTTGCTTAAGGGTAAAGGTGAGTTGGGGTGCTGCATAAAACCAGAGATTGAAATGAGCACAGATAAAGTTCCTTAAGCCAAATATGGAATAGACAAGAGCTACTCCTTGCTCACCGAAATGGACTCAACACCGCATATTAAACGCCTAAGAATGTACCTGATTAGTAAGTATCGTAAAACCTATGGATTGCTATGTCACCGAAAGAGAATCAAGCATGTGTACAGGGGCATAAACGCAGCACTGATAGGATTGGAGAGGTTCGGTGAGCAAATGAAGACCCTTTGAAGTCATATTGCATGGTACCCATTCCACGGGTTTCAACTACCCAGGTTTTAGGTATTCTTCCTTCAGCTAAAACATGCATGTGGAACCCAGATTATGATCAACCATGTGATCGGGAGACGTGTTCAAATATGTCTCAGTTTTCGTACCCTGGTACTCGGGTGCAACATTCCAGACGCTTTACTAACACTCTCCCGACTTGGAGAGTCAGTCCCTTTAACCTCCTGTTTGGCCCAGTTTGCAATTTCTGCAGAAGATGAACAGGAATAGCGAGAACCAATGAGAGACTAGCTGGAGGTGTCTGGACGGGCAAATTTAACTCTCATTTCCCACCAGGAAGAGGAATTAACCAAAGGCTCAGCGTGCCGTGCCGGAACCAGATTCGGGCCTGAAGCCATCCTGCGGTGTTGCGGCCAGGTCACAAGAAAGCGAGTTGAAGAAAGGAGCTCAGGGGCACTGTAATTCACAAACCTGCAGAGTTATAAATGACAGCTATCGTCCAAAAATAGACTGAAGTAAGGCTGCCAAGAGGACTTGAAAGCGGGGCAGAATTGCAGGAAACCGATTTCAGGAGGTAGACTGAAATTGCATTGAAAGCATAGGAAAAGAGGCAGAACGTCCACAATGATGCACTTGGCCAAAAAGGGCGTATGCGTTTTTTCCTGAATATATTCAGGAAAAAACGCATACGCCCTTTTTGGCCAACCAAGCAAGCTTGCAAAGGAAATCTGCACTACAATGAAGTCTCACTTCCCCCCGGTCAAAAGGGCCATCTGAAAAAAGTGTAAAATCCAGAAAGGCAGGACAGGCCATGGAGAACTGGGAGCCTTGTTATGCTGATGGGCGGGATGTAAATTGCCAACAGACACTCGGGAGAAGTGTATGGTGTTTCCTGAAACATCTAAAAAACAAAGCAACAGAGCCTAGGGCACTTCCACTTATGGTCCTATAGCTTAGGGAAATTAAAATCAAAAAGACACAGCCACCCCAAAGTTTGGGACGCCTCTGTTTACAAGAACCTCGTTTACAGTACAAGTTCAACATCGCAGAAAGTGAAAAATGGATAAAGAAGTTGTGGTATTTACTTACAAAGCAATATCACTCAGCAATGAAATCTATGTCATCAGGCCCTTAGCATCACAATGAGTGGATTCAGGTATGATGATTCTAACTGAAATAAGTCACACAGAAAAAGAAACATCATAAGATATCAGTAATACACGGAATGTAAACTTGGCTACACAGGAACTGAATTACAGAGCAGAACAGGGTCTCAAATTTAGAAAACCAACTTATGCTTGCTTAAGGGGAAAGGTGAGTTGGGGTGCTGCATAAAACCAGAGATTGAAATGAGCACAGATAAAGTTCCTTAAGTCAAATATGGAATAGACAAGAGCTACTCCTTGCTCAACGAAATGGACTCAACACCGCATATTAAACGCCTAAGAATGTACCTGACTAGTAAGTATCATAAAACCTATGGATTGCTATGTCTCCAAAAGAGAATCAAGCATGTGTACAGGGGCATAAACGCAGCAGTGATAGGATTGGAGAGGTTCGGTGAGCAAATGAAGACCCTTTGAAGTCATATTGCATGGTACCATTTACACGGGTCTCAACTCTCCAGGTTTAAGGTATTCTTCCTTCAGCTAAAACATGCATGTGGAACCCAAGTATGATCAACCATGTGAACGGGAGACGTGTTCAAATATGTCTCAGTTTTCCTCCCCTGGTACTCGGGTGCAACATTCCAGACGCTTTACTAACACTCTCCCCACTTGGAGAGTCAGCGCCTTTAACCTCCTGTTTGGCCCAGTTTGCAATTTCTGCGGAAGATGAACAGGAATAGCGAGAACCAATGAGAGAATAGCTGGAGGTGTCTAGACGGGCAAATTTAACTCTCATTTCCCACCAGGAAGAGGAAATAACCAAAGGCTCAGTGTGCCATGCCAGAACCAGATTAGGGCCTGAAGACATCCTGCGGTGTTGCGGCCAGCTCAAAAGAAAGCGAGTTGAAGAATGGAGCTCAGGGGCACTGTAATTCACAAACCTGCAGAGTTATAAATGACAGCTATCGTCCAAAAATATACTGAAGTAAGGCTGCCAAGAGGACTTGAAAGCGGGGCAGAATTGCAGGAAACCGATTTCAGGAGGTAGACTGGTATTGCATTGAAAGCATAGGAAAAGAGGCAGAACGTCCACAATGATGCACTTGGCCAAAAAGGGCGTATGCGTTTTTTCCTGAATATATTCAGGAAAAAACGCATACGCCCTTTTTGGCCAACCAAGCAAGCTTGCAAAGGAAATCTGCACTACAAAGAAGTCTCACTTCCCCCCGGTCAAAATGGCCATCTTATAAAAGTGTAAAATCCAGAAAGGCAGGACAGGCCATGGAGAACTGGGAGCCTTGTTATGCTGAAGGGCGGGATGTAAATTGCCAACAACCACTCGGGAGAAGTGTATGGTGTTTCCTGAAACATCTAAAAAACAAAGCAACAGAACCTAGGGCACTTCCACTTATGGTCCTATAGCTTAGGGAAATTAAAATCAAAAAGACACAGCCACCCCAAAGTTTGGAACGGCTCTGTTTACAAGAACCTCGTTTACAGTACAAGTTCAACATCGCAGAAAGTGAAAAATGGATAAAGAAGTTGTGGTATTTATTTACAAAGCAATATCACTCAGCAATGAAAACTGTGTCATCAGGCCCTTAGCAGCACAATGAGTGGATTCAGGTATGATGATTCTAACTGAAATAAGGCACACAGAAAAGGAAACATCATAAGATATCAGTAATACACGGAATGTAAACTTGGCTACACAGGAACTGAATTACAGAACAGAACAGGGTCTCAAATTTAGAAAACCAACTTATGCTTGCTTAAGGGGAAAGGTGAGTTGGGGTGCTGCATAAAACCAGAGATTGAAATGAGCACAGATAAAGTTCCTTAAGCCAAATATGGAATAGACAAGAGCTACTCCTTGCTCAACGAAATGGACTCAACACTGCATATTAAACGCCTAAGAATGTACCTGACTAGTAAGTATCTTAAAACCTATGGATTGCTATGTCTCCGAAGGAGAATCAAGCATTTTTACAGGGGCATAAACGCAGCAGTGATAGGATTGGAGAGGTTCGGTGAGCAAATGAAGACCCTTTGAAGTCATATTGCATGGTACCCATTCCACGGGTTTCAACTACCCAGGTTTTAGGTATTCTTCCTTCAGCTAAAACATGCATGTGGAACCCAGATTATGATCAACCATGTGAACGGGAGACGTGTTCAAATATGTCTCAGTTTTCGTACCCTGGTACTCGGGTGCAACTTTCCAGACGCTTTACTAACACGCTCCCCACTTGGAGAGTCAGTCCCTTTAACCCCCTGTTTGGCCCAGTTTGCAATTTCTGTGGAAGATGAACAGGAATAGAGAGAACCAATGAAAGACTAGCTGGAGGTGTCTGGATGGGCAAATTTAACTCTCATTTCCCACCAGGAAGAGGAATTAACCAAAGGCTCAGCGTGCCATGCCGGAACCAGATTAGGGCCTGAAGCCATCCTGCGGTGTTGCGGCCAGCTCAAACGAAAGCGAGTTGAAGAAAGGAGCTCAGGGGCACTGTAATTCACAAACCTGCAGAGTTATAAATGACAGCTATCGTCCAAAAATATACTGAAGTAAGGCTGCCAAGAGGACTTGAAAGCGGAGCAGAATTGCAGGAAACTGATTTCAGGAGGTAGACTGGAATTGCATTGAAAGCATAGGAAAAGAGGCAGAACGTCCACAATGATGCACTTGGCCAAAAAGGGCGTATGCGTTTTTTCCTGAATATATTCAGGAAAAAACGCATATGCCCTTTTTGGCCAACCAAGCAAGCTTGCAAAGGAAATCTGCACTACAATGAAGTCTCACTTCCCCCCGGTCAAAAGGGCCATCTGAAAAAAGTGTAAAATCCAGAAAAGGCAGGACAGGACATGGAGAACTGGGAGCCTTGTTATGCTGATGGGCGGGATGTAAATTGGCAACAACCACTCGGGAGAAGTGTATGGTGTTTCCTGAAACATCTAAAAAACAAAGCAACAGAGCCTAGTGCACTTCCACTTATGGTCCTATACCTTAGGGAAATTAAAATCAAAAAGACACAGCCACCCCAAAGTTTGGGACGCCTCTGTTTACAAGAACCTCGTTTACTGTACAAGTTCAATATCACAGAAAGTGAAAAATGGATAAAGAAGTTGTGGTACTCATGTACAAAGCAATATCACTCAGCAATGAAATCTATGTCACAAGGCCCTTAGCAGCACAATGAGTGGATTCGGGTATGGTGATTCTAACTGAAATAAGTCACACAGAAAAAGAAACATCAAAAAATATCACTAATACATGGAATGTAAACTTGGCTACACAGGAACTGCATTCCAAAACAGAACAGGGTCTCAAATTTAGAAAACCAACTTATGCTTGCTTAAGGGGAAAGGTGAGTTGGGGTGCTGCATAAAACCAGAGATTGAAATGAGCACAGATAAAGTTCCTTAAGCCAAATATGGAATAGACAAGAGCTACTCCTTGCTGAACGAAATGGACTCAAAACCCCATATTAAATGCCTAAGAATGTACCTGACTAGTAAGTATCTTAAAACCTATGGATTGCTATGCCTCCAAAAGAGAATCAAGCATGTGAACAGGGGCATAAACTCAGCAGTGATAGGATTGGAGAGGTTCGGTGAGCAAATGAAGACCCTTTGAAGTCATATTGCATGGTACCCATTACACGGGTCTCAACTCTCAAGGTTTAAGGTATTCTTCCTTCAGCTAAAACATGCATGTGGAACCCAGAGTATGATCAACCATGTGAACGGGAGACGTGTTCAAATATGTCTCAGGTTTCCTCCCCTGGTACTCGGGTGCAACATTCCAGATGCTTTACTAACACTCTCCAGACTTGGAGAGTCAGTCCCTTTAACCTCCTGTTTGGCCCAGTTTGCAATTTCTGCGGAAGATGAACAGGAATAGCGAGAACCAATGAGAGGCTAGCTGGAGGTGTCTGGATGGGCAAATTTAACTCTCATTTCCCACCAGGAAGAGGAATTAACCAAAGGCTCAGCATGCCGGGCCGGAACCAGATTAGGGCCTGAAGCCATCCTGCGGTGTTGCGGCCAGCTCACAAGAAAGCGAGTTGAAGAAAGGAGCTCAGGGGCACTGCAATTGACAAACCAGCAGAGTTATAAATGACAGCTATCGTCCAAAAATAGACTGAAGTAAGGCTGCCAAGAGGACTTGAAAGCGGGGCAGAATTGCAGGAAACCGATTTCAGGAGGTAGACTGGAATTGCATTGAAAGCATAGCAAAAGAGGCAGAACTTCCACAATGATGCACTTGGCCAAAAAGGGCGTATGCGTTTTTTCCTGAATATATTCAGGAAAAAACGCATACGCCCTTTTTGGCCAACCAAGCAAGCTTGCAAAGGAAATCTGCACTACAATGAAGTCTCACTTCCCCCCGGTCAAAAGGGCCATCTGAAAAAAGTGTAAAATCCAGAAAGGCAACAGGCCATTGAGAACTGGGAGCCTTGTTATGCTGATGGGCGGGATGTAAATTGCCAACAGACACTTGGGAGAAGTGTATGGTGTTTCCTGAAACATCTAAAAAACAAAGCAACAGAACCTAGGGCATTTCCACTTATGGACCTATAGCTTAGGGAAATTAAAATCAAAAAGACACAGCCACCCCAAAGTTTGGAACGGCTCTGTTTACAAGAACCTCGTTTACAGTACAAGTTCAACATCGCAGAAAGTGAAAAATGGATAAAGAAGTTGTGGTATTCACTTACAAAGCAATATCACTCAGCAATGAAATCTATGTCATCAGGCCCTTAGCAGCACAATGAGTGGATTCAGGTATGATGATTCTAATTGAAATAAGTCACACAGAAAAAGAAACATCATAAGATATCAGTAATACACGGAATGGAAACTTGGCTACATAGGAACTGAATTACAGAACAGAACAGGGTCTCAAATTTAGAAAACCAACTTATGCTTGCTTAAGGGTAAAGGTGAGTTGGGGTGCTGCATAAAACCAGAGATTGAAATGAGCACAGATAAAGTTCCTTAAGCCAAATATGGAATAGACAAGAGCTACTCCTTGCTCAACGAAATGGACTCAACACCGCATATTAAACGCCTAAGAATGTACCTGACTAGTAAGTATCTTAAAACCTATGGATTGCTATGTCTCCGAAGGAGAATCAAGCATGTGTACAGGGGCATAAACGCAGCAGTGATAGGATTGGAGAGGTTCGTGAGCAAATGAAGACCCTTTGAAGTCATACTGCATGGTACCCATTCCACGGGTTTCAACTACCCAGGTTTTAGGTATTCTTCCTTCAGCTAAAACATGCATGTGGAACCTAGAGTATGATCAACCATGTGATCGGGAGACGTGTTCAAATATGTCTCAGTTTTCCTCCCCTGGTACTCGGGTGCAACATTCCAGATGCTTTACTAAAACTCTCCCCACTTGGAGAGTCAGTCCCTTTAACCTCCTGTTTGGCCCAGTTTGCAATTTCTGTGGAAGATGAACAGGAATAGTGAGAACCAATGAAAGACTAGCTGGAGGTGTCTGGACGGGCAAATTTAACTCTCATTTCCCACCAGGAAGAGGAATTAACCAAAGGCTCAGCGTGTCATGCCGGAACCACATTAGGGACTGAAGACATCCTGCGGTGTTGCGGCCAGCTCACAAGAAAGCGAGTTGAAGAAAGGAGCTCAGGGGCACTGTAATTCACAAACCTGCAGAGTTATAAATGACAGCTATCGTCCAAAAATAGACTGAAGTAAGGCTGCCAAGAGGACTTGAAAGCGGGGCAGAATTGCAGGAAACCGATTTCAGGAGGTAGACTGGAATTGCATTGAAAGCATAGGAAAAGAGGCAGAACGTCCACAATGATGCACTTGGCCAAAACGGGCGTATGCGTTTTTTCCTGAATATATTCAGGAAAAAACGCATACGCCCTTTTTGGCCAACCAAGCAAGCTTGCAAAGGAAATCTGCACTACAATGAAGTCTCACTTCCCCCCGGTCAAAAGGGCCATCTGAAAAAAGTGTAAAATCCAGAAAGGCAGGACAGGCCATGGAGAACTGGGAGCCTTGTTATGCTAATGGGCGGGATGTAAATTGCCAACAACCACTCGGGAGAAGTGTATGGTGTTTCCTGAAACATCTAAAAAACAAAGCAACAGAACCTAGGGCACTTCCTCTTATGGTCCTATAGCTTAGGGAAATTAAAATCAAAAAGACACAGCCACCCCAAAGTTTGGAACGGCTCTGTTTACAAGAACCTCGTTTACAGTACAAGTTCAACATCACAGAAAGTGAAAAATAGATAAAGAAGTTGTGGTATTTACTTACAAAGCAATATCACTCAGCAATGAAATCTGTGTCATCAGGCCCTTAGCAGCACAATGAGTGGATTCAGGTATGATGATTCTAACTGAAATAAGTCACACAGAAAAAGAAACATCATAAGGTATCAGTAATACACGGAATGGAAACTTGGCTACACAGGAACTGAATTACAGAACAGAACAGGGTCTCAAATTTAGAAAACCAACTTATGCTTGCTTAAGGGGAAAGGTGAGTTGGGGTGCTGCATAAAACCAGAGATTGAAATGAGCACAGATAAAGTTCCTTAAGCCAAATATGGAATAGACAAGAGCTACTCCTTGCTCAACGAAATGGACTCAACACCGCATATTAAACGCCTAAGAATGTACCTGACTAGTAAGTATCTTAAAACCTATGGATTGCTATGTCTCCGAAAGAGAATCAAGCATGTGTACAGGGGCATAAACGCAGCAGTGATAGGATTGGAGAGGTTCGTGAGCAAATGAAGACCCTTTGAAGTCATATTGCATGGTACCCATTCCACGGGTTTCAACTACCCAGGTTTAAGGTATTCTTCCTTCATCTAAAACATGCATGTGGAACCTAGAGTATGATCAACCATGTGATCGGGAGACGTGTTCAAATATGTCTCAGTTTTCGTACCCTGGTACTCGGGTGCAACATTCCAGACGCTTTACTAACACTCTCCTCACTTGGAGAGTCAGTCCCTTTAACCTCCTGTTTGGCCCAGTTTGCAATTTCTGTGGAAGATGAACAGGAATAGCGAGAACCAATGAAAGACTAGCTGGAGGTGTCTGGATGGGCAAATTTAACTCTCATTTCTCACCAGGAAGAGGAACTAACCAAAGGCTCAGCGTGTCATGCCGGAACCACATTAGGGCCTGAAGACATCCTGCGGTGTTGCGGCCAGCTCACAAGAAAGCGAGTTGAAGAAAGGAGCTCAGGGGCACTGTAATTCACAAACCTGCAGAGTTATAAATGACAGCTATCGTCCAAAAATAGACTGAAGTAAGGCTGCCAAGAGGACTTGAAAGCGGGGCAGAATTGCAGGAAACCAATTTCAGGAGGTAGACTGGAATTGCATTGAAAGCATAGGAAAAGAGGCAGAACGTCCACAATGATGCACTTGGCCAAAAAGGGCGTATGCGTTTTTTCCTGAATATATTCAGGAAAAAACGCATACGCCCTTTTTGGCCAACCAAGCAAGCTTGCAAAGGAAATCTGCACTACAATGAAGTCTCACTTCCCCCCGGTCAAAAGGGCCATCTGAAAAAAGTGTAAAATCCAGAAAGGCAGGACAGGGCATGGAGAACTGGGAGCCTTGTTATGCTGACGGGCCGGATGTAAATTGCCAACAACCACTCCGGAGAAGTGTATGGTGTTTCCTGAAACATCTAAAAAACAAAGCAACAGAACCTAGGGCACTTCCTCTTATGGTCCTATAGCTTAGGGAAATTAAAATCAAAAAGACACAGCCACCCCAAAGTTTGGAACGGCTCTGTTTACAAGAACCTCGTTTACAGTACAAGTTCAACATCACAGAAAGTGAAAAATAGATAAAGAAGTTGTGGTATTTACTTACAAAGCAATATCACTCAGCAATGAAATCTGTGTCATCAGGCCCTTAGCAGCACAATGAGTGGATTCAGGTATGATGATTCTAACTGAAATAAGTCACACAGAAAAAGAAACATCATAAGGTATCAGTAATACACGGAATGGAAACTTGGCTACACAGGAACTGAATTACAGAACAGAACAGGGTCTCAAATTTAGAAAACCAACTTATGCTTGCTTAAGGGGAAAGGTGAGTTGGGGTGCTGCATAAAACCAGAGATTGAAATGAGCACAGATAAAGTTCCTTAAGCCAAATATGGAATAGACAAGAGCTACTCCTTGCTCAACGAAATGGACTCAACACCGCATATTAAACGCCTAAGAATGTACCTGACTAGTAAGTATCTTAAAACCTATGGATTGCTATGTCTCCGAAAGAGAATCAAGCATGTGTACAGGGGCATAAACGCAGCAGTGATAGGATTGGAGAGGTTCGTGAGCAAATGAAGACCCTTTGAAGTCATATTGCATGGTACCCATTCCACGGGTTTCAACTACCCAGGTTTAAGGTATTCTTCCTTCATCTAAAACATGCATGTGGAACCTAGAGTATGATCAACCATGTGATCGGGAGACGTGTTCAAATATGTCTCAGTTTTCGTACCCTGGTACTCGGGTGCAACATTCCAGACGCTTTACTAACACTCTCCTCACTTGGAGAGTCAGTCCCTTTAACCTCCTGTTTGGCCCAGTTTGCAATTTCTGTGGAAGATGAACAGGAATAGCGAGAACCAATGAAAGACTAGCTGGAGGTGTCTGGATGGGCAAATTTAACTCTCATTTCTCACCAGGAAGAGGAACTAACCAAAGGCTCAGCGTGTCATGCCGGAACCACATTAGGGCCTGAAGACATCCTGCGGTGTTGCGGCCAGCTCACAAGAAAGCGAGTTGAAGAAAGGAGCTCAGGGGCACTGTAATTCACAAACCTGCAGAGTTATAAATGACAGCTATCGTCCAAAAATAGACTGAAGTAAGGCTGCCAAGAGGACTTGAAAGCGGGGCAGAATTGCAGGAAACCAATTTCAGGAGGTAGACTGGAATTGCATTGAAAGCATAGGAAAAGAGGCAGAACGTCCACAATGATGCACTTGGCCAAAAAGGGCGTATGCGTTTTTTCCTGAATATATTCAGGAAAAAACGCATACGCCCTTTTTGGCCAACCAAGCAAGCTTGCAAAGGAAATCTGCACTACAATGAAGTCTCACTTCCCCCCGGTCAAAAGGGCCATCTGAAAAAAGTGTAAAATCCAGAAAGGCAGGACAGGGCATGGAGAACTGGGAGCCTTGTTATGCTGACGGGCCGGATGTAAATTGCCAACAACCACTCCGGAGAAGTGTATGGTGTTTCCTGAAACATCTAAAAAACAAAGCAACAGAACCTAGGGCACTTCCACTTATGGTCCTATAGCATAGGGAAATTAAAATCAAAAAGACACAGCCACCCCAAAGTTTGGAACGGCTCTGTTTACAAGAACATCGTTTACAGTACAAGTTCAACATCGCAGAAAGTGAAAAATGGATAAAGAAGTTGTGGTATTCACTTACAAAGCAATATCACTCAGCAATGAAATCTATGTCATCAGGCCCTTAGCTGCACAATGAGTGGATTCAGGTATGATGATTCTAACTGAAATAAGTCACACAGAAATAGAAATATCACAAGATATCAGTAATACACGGAATGGAAACTTGGCTACACAGGAACTGAATTACAGAACAGAACAGGGTCTCAAATTTAGAAAACCAACTTATGCTTGCTTAAGGGTAAAGGTGAGTTGGGGTGCTGCATAAAACCAGAGATTGAAATGAGCACAGATAAAGTTCCTTAAGCCAAATATGGAATAGACAAGAGCTACTCCTTGCTCAACGAAATGGACTCAACACCGCATATTAAACGCCTAAGAATGTACCTGACTAGTAAGTATCTTAAAACCTATGGATTGCTATGTCTCTGAAGGAGAATCAAGCATGTGTACAGGGGCATAAACGCAGCAGTGATAGGATTGGAGAGGTTCGGTGAGCAAATGAAGACCCTTTGAAGTCATATTGCATGGTACCCATTCCACGGGTTTCAACTACCCAGGTTTTAGGTATTCTTCCTTCAGCTAAAACATGCATGTGGATCCTAGAGTATGATCAACCATGTGATCGGGAGACGTGTTCAAATATGTCTCAGTTTTCCTCCCCTGGTACTCGGGTGCAACATTCCAGACGCTTTACTAACACTCTCCCCACTTGGAGAGTCAGCGCCTTTAACCTCCTGTTTGGCACAGTTTGCAATTTCTGCGGAAGATGAACAGGAATAGCGAGAACCAATGAGAGGCTAGCTGGAGGTGTCTGGACGGGCAAATTTAACTCTCATTTCCCACCAGGAAGAGGAAATAACCAAAGGCTCCCCGTGCCGTACCGGAACCAGATTAGGGCCTGAAGCCATCCTGCGGTGTTGCGGCCAGCTCAAAAGAAAGCGAGTTGAAGAAAGAAGCTCAGGGACACTATAATTCACAAACCTGCAGAGTTATAAATGACAGCTATCGTCCAAAAATAGACTGAAGTAAGGCTGCCAAGAGGACTTGAAAGCGGAGCAGAATTGCAGGAAACCGATTTCAGGAGGTAGACTGGAATTGCATTGAAAGCATAGGAAAAGAGGCAGAACGTCCACAATGATGCACTTGGCCAAAAAGGGCGTATGCGTTTTTTCCTGAATATATTCAGGAAAAAACGCATACGCCCTTTTTGGCCAACCAAGCAAGCTTGCAAAGGAAATCTGCACTACAATGAAGTCTCACTTCCCCCTGGTCAAAAGGGCCATCTGAAAAAAGTGTAAAATCCAGAAAGGCAGGACAGGCCATGGAGAACTGGGAGCCTTGTTATGCTGATGGGCGGGATGTAAATTGTCAACAACCACTCGGGAGAAGTGTATGGTGTTTCCTGAAACATCTAAAAAACAAAGCATCAGAGCCTAGGGCACTGCCACTTATGGTCCTATAGCTTAGGGAAATTAAAATCAAAAAGACACAGCCACCCCAAAGTTTGGGACGCCTCTGTTTACAAGAACCTCGTTTACAGTACAAGTTCAACATCGCAGAAAGTGAAAAATGGATAAAGAAGTTGTGGTACTCATGTACAAAGCAATATCACTCAGCAATGAAATCTATGTCACCAGGCCCGTAGCAGCATAATGAGTGGATTCGGGTATGGTGATTCTCACTGAAATAAGTCACACAGAAAAAGAAACATCAAAAAATATTACTAATACATGGAATTTAAACTTGGCTACAGAGGAACTGAATTACAAAACAGAACAGGGTCTCAAATTTAGAAAACCAACTTATGCTTGCTTAAGTGGAAAGGTGATTTGGGGTGCTGCATAAAACCAGAGACTGAAATGAGCACAGATAAAGTTCCTTAAGCCAAATATGGAATAGACAAGAGCTACTCCTTGCTCAACGAAATGGACTACACACCCCATATTAAACGCCTAAGAATATACCTGACTAGTAAGTATCTTAAAACCTATGGATTGCTATGTCTCCAAAAGAGAATCAAGCATGTGTACAAGGGTCATAAACGCAGCAGTGATAGGATTGGAGAGATTCGGTGAGCAAATGAAGACCCTTTGAAGTCATATTGCATGGTACCCATTCCACGGGTCTCAACTCTCCAGGTTTAAGGTATTCTTTCTTCAGCTAAAACATGCATGTGGAACCCAGAGTATGATCAACCGTGTGATTGGGAGACATTTTCAAATATGTCTCAGTTTTCGTCCCCTGGTATTTCGGTGCAACATTCCAGACGCTTTACTAACACTCTCCCCACTTGGAGAGTCAGCGCCTTTAAACTCCTGTTTGGCCCAGTTTCCAATTTCTGCGGAAGATGTACAGGAATAGGGAGAACCAATGAGAGACAAGCGGGAGGTGTCTGGATTGGCAAATTTAACTCTAATTTCCCACCAGGATGAGGAATTAACCAAAGGCTCAGCGTGCCGTGCCGGAACCAGATTACGGCCTGAAGCCATCCTGCGGTGTTGCGGCCAGCTCACAAGAAAGCGAGATGAAGAAAGGAGCTCAGGGGCACTGTAATTCACAAACCTGCAGAGTTATAAATGACAGCTATCGTCCAAAAATAGACTGAAGTAAGGCTGCCAAGAGGACTTGAAAGCGGGGCAGAATTGCAGGAAACCGATTTCAGGAGGTAGACTGGAATTGCATTGAAAGCATAGCAAAAGAGGCAGAACGTCCACAATGATGCACTTGGCCAAAAAGGGCGTATGCGTTTTTTCCTGAATATATTCAGGAAAAAACGCATACGCGCTTTTTGGCCAACCAAGCAAGCTTGCAAAGGAAATCTGCACTACAATGAAGTCTCACTTCCCCCCGGTCAAAAGGGCCATCTGAAAAAAGTGTAAAATCCAGAAAGGCAGGACAGGCCATGGAGAACTGGGAGCCTTGTTATGCTGATGGGCGGGATGTAAATTGCCAACAGACAATCGGGAGAAGTGTATGGTGTTTCCTGAAACATCTAAAAAACAAAGCAACAGAGCCTAGGGCACTTCCACTTATGGTCCTATAGCTTCGGGAAATTAATATCAAAAAGACACAGCCACCCCAAAGTTTGGGATGCCTCTGTTTACAAGAACCTCGTTTACCGTACAAGTTCAATATCACAAAAAGTGAAAAATGGATAAAGAACTTGTGGTACTTACGTACAATGCAATATCACTCAGCAATGAAATCTATGTCATCAGGCCCGTAGCAGCATAATGAGTGGATTCAGGTACGATGATTCTATCTGAAATAAGTCACACAGAAAAAGAAACATCAAAAGATATCACTAATACAAGGAATGTAAACTTGGCTACACAGGAAGTGAATTCCAAAACAGAACAGGGTCTCAAATTTAGAAAACCAACTTCTGCTTGCTTAAGGGGAAAGGTGAGTTGGGGTGCTGCATAAAACCAGAGATTGAAATGAGCACAGATAAAGTTCCTTAAGCCAAATATGGAATAGACAAGAGCTACTCCTTGCTCAACGAAATGGACTCAACACCCCATATTAAACGCCTAAGAATGTACCTGACTAGTAAGTATTTTAAAACCTAGGGATTGCTATGTCTCCGAAAGAGAATCAAGCATGTGTACTGGGGCATAAATGCAGCAGTGATAGGATTGGAGAGGTTCGGTGAGCAAATGAAGACCCTTTGAAGTCATATTGCATGGTACCCATTCCACGGGTCTCAACTCTCCAGGTTTAAGGTATTCTTCCTTCAGCTAAAACATGCATGTGGAACCCAGAGTATGATCAACTGTGTGATCGGGAGACGTGTTCAAATATGTCTCTGTTTTCATACCCTGGTACTCGGGTGCAACATTCCAGACGCTTTACTAACACTCTCCCGACTTGGACAGTCAGTGCATTTAACCTCCTGTTTGGCCCAGTTTGCAATTTCTGCGGAAGATGAACAGGAATAGGGAGAACCAATGAGAGGCTAGCTGGAGGTGTCTGGACGGGCAAATTTAACTCTCATTTCCCACCAGGAAGAGGAATTAACCAAAGGCTCAGCGTGCCATGCCGGAACCAGATTAGGGCCTGAAGCCATCCTGCCGTGTTGCGGCCAGCTCACAAGAAAGTGAGTTGTAGAAAGGAGCTCAGGGGCACTGTAATTCACAAACCTGCAGAGTTATAAATGACAGCTATCGTCCAAAAATATACTGAAGTAAGGCTGCCAAGAGGACTTGAAAGCGGGGCAGAATTGCAGGATACCGATTTCAGGAGGTAGACTGGAATTGCATTGAAAGCGTAGGAAAAGAGGCAGAACGTCCACAATGATGCACTTTGCCAAAAGGGCATATGCGTTTTTTCCTGAATATATTCAGGAAAAAACGCATATGCCCTTTTTGGCCAATCAAGCAAGCTTGCAAAGGAAATCTGCACTACAATGAAGTCTCACTTCCCCCGGTCAAAAGGGCCATCAGAATAAAGTGTAAAATCCAGAAAGGCAGGACAGGCCATGGAGAACTGGGAGCCTTGTTATGCTGATGGGCGGGATGTAAATTGCCAACAGACACTCGGGAGAAGTGTATGGTGTTTCCTGAAATATCTAAAAAACAAAGCAACAGAGCCTAGGGCACTTCCACTTATGGTCCTATAGCTTAGGGAAATTAATATCAAAAAGACACAGCAACCCCAAAATTTGGGACGGCTCTTTTTACAGGAATCTCTTCTACGGCACAAGTTAAATATCCCAGAGAGCAAATAATGGATAAAGAAGTTGCGGTACTTCTTTACAACAGAATACCACTCAGCAATGAAATCTATGTCACCAGGCCCGTACCAGCATAATGAGTGCATTGAGGCACGATGATTCTAAGTGAAATAAGTCACACAGAAAAAGAAACATCATAAGGTATCACTAATACACGGAATGTGAACTTGGCTACACATGAACTGAATTACAAAACAGAACAGGGTCTCAAGTTTAGAAAACCAACTTATGCCTGCTTAAGGGGGAAGGTGAGTTGGAGTGCTGCATAAAAGCAGAGTTTGAAATTAGCACAGATACCGGTCCATAAGCCAAATATGTAATAGACAAGAGCTACCCCTTGCTCAACGAAATGGATTCAACAATGAGGTATCACCTCACACCTGGTAGAATAGGCATCATTGAAAATCTACAAACAAAAAATGCTGCAAAGGGTGTGGAGAAAAGGAACCCTCTTCCACTATTGTTGGGAATATAAATTGATACAGTCATTATGGAGAACAATATGGAATTTCTTAAGAAACTAACAATAGAATTACCATATGATACAGCAATCCCAGTACTGGACATATACCCAGACAAAACCATAAATCAAAAAGAGTCATTCACCGCAATGTTCATTGCATCACTATTTACAATATCGAGGTAATGGAAGCAACCTAAATGCCCACAGACAGACGAATGCATAAAGCTGTGGTACATATATAAAATGGAATATTACTAAGCCATGAAAAGGAATGAAATTGGGTCATTTGTAGAGACGTCGATGGATCTAGAGACTGTCAAAGAGAGTGAAGTAAGTCAGAAAGAGAAAAACAAATCTTGTATATTCATGCATATATGTGGAACCTAGAAAAACTGTACAGATTAACCATTTTGCAAGGCATAAATAGAGCAACAGATGTAGACAACAAACGTATGGACAACAAGGGGGGAAAGCTGTTGGGGGGTGGTGGTGGGAGGAGTTGAGAGACTGGGATTGGCATGTATACATTTATATGTATAAAATAGATAACCAATAAGAACCTGCTGTATAAATATATAAAATAAAATTCAAAATTAAAAAGAAATAAAATTTAAAAAATAAAACAGAAAAAACAATTATTCCCTGCACATACATGTATTTATATGAATAAATTATTTCCATGCTTATATCTGTAAATACAAAAAAGAGGAATAAAATCTACCTTGAACCAAAAACGAAAAAGAGAAAAAAAACACAGAACCCACCAGTTACACAGAGGAAAACCGTATCAGGGCACTTGCTCCAGTTGTAAACAATTCTGAAGTTGGTCAGTGGTGGGGAATCGTCTCCCATTCAGCCAGCAGCCCCCACGCAACAAGCGTCCTCATTGCAAAGCTGGGGCACCGTGCCGAGGCATCTGTGAGTAAACGTGAGCTGAGCCCCAGGCCAGTTGCTGCTGAACTATTCCCACCCGTCCCAGGTAAAACACCTGAATATATACAAGGACTTGAAAGCCTAGAGGAAGGGCCATAGAGCCACACGAGTGACAGCATGCCGGCCGACTTGGTGCCTGCAGGCCAGCCAGGATGGTCCTGGCCCTGGGTGCTCTTCTGGAAGATTTCCATTTCCCTGCCTGAGATACCCGTCCTGTCCCTGCCCCCACTGCTTTTTTCCTTCCTCACCTCTGCCCAGGGAGAAATTCCAGCAGCAGGTATGGGTGACACATCCTCTTCTTTAGCAGGTGGCAGCCTGGCAACTGCTGCAGAAAGTCCAGCAGAGCCCCACTCACACTGGGCCACCCACAAAGCCGTGGCCTCTCACTCCCTCCCACCAGCCCAGCCCCGAGACTGCTGACAGGGCAGAGAAAATGGCGTCAGGCACGGCTGCAGGGGCTCTTGCTGCCTGGAGTGGTATTTATATTGATCTCAACCCAGGCACACCTGGGGAGGGCTGGCCGGCACGGTAAGGCTGCCCAGGTCAGCCAATCATCACCCCTCAGGGGCTCACAGTTGCAGAAAATGGAACTTGCTGAACCGGCCAGGTCCAAGGAACAGGTGTGGGCTCCTGAGAGTCAGGATAGACAAGGGGCTGCAGCTTTGGCTTGTTTTCTAATCATTTTATCTGGCCCATGAGTGGGAGACAACTTCAAGAAAACCCTCTCCTAATGAGAGGAACCCAGGAGTCAGGCAGAGGAGGGGTGGGTGGTGGTTGGAGACAGAGGCCTGGTGCCCCGGGTGCAGTGGAAGTCTCTGGAAGACCAGGTGGAGGGAGGCCTCACGGAGTGATGCCCAGGGTCACAGACCTGTCGCAGCTGCTGTTTGTTAGTTCAAGTCCTGCTCTGAGGTGCTCTGTGTCAGCTCTGAGCGACAGGTGAGCTGGGGGTGCTCTGCAATGAGGGCTATGTGCACGGTTCCTGTGTGCCCAGCCCTGCCACGGTACCTGCAAGGGTAGCTCTGTATCCTGGGAGGGGCCTGACCACGAGAGCCCCGTGGGCTGGGGTGGGGGTGGGGTACCTGCCCAGGTGAGCTCCATATTCTGGGATTGGTCTGACCACGAGAGCCCCATGGGCTGCTGGGGACCTGGTAAAGGATGTCAGGACAGTCAGTGAAGCCACCGAGGATATTCCTCCAGTTGCTCCTAATTCCTACACCCTGCTGGTCATTCTACCAACCACCAGGACATGGTATTCTGTATTAGTCTTCAATGATGCCTTCTTTTGTATTCCATTAGTCCCAGAGTCACAAGAAATTTTGGCTTGTGAGTGGCAGGACTCAACATACAACTAAAACAATACTTCCGGGCCGTCTGGCCCCAAGGGTGCAAAAATTCCCACACCATCTTTGGGGAAAGCTTAGCTAAAGACCTAAAAGTTCTACCTCTGGAAAAGGAAACCCTCCTTCAATATGCAGACGACATTCTGATCACCAGCCCTACTAAGGAGGCCTCTGAACTACCAAGCCAATAAAGGATAGAAGTTGTCCAAGAAAAAGCTCAAATATCACAGACTGCGGTGACCTGCCTGGGCTTCATTCTCACAGAAGGTCAGAGAAGCCCATCCCAGGAAAGGGAAGAAACCATTTTCAGCCTTACCCCTTTCTAAAACTAGAAGACAGCTTAGGGGTTCCTGGGGAGGCCAGGGTTTGCTGCTTCTGGATCCCTAACTACAGTCTACTAGCTGGGCCTCTATATGAAACACTGAAAGGAAAAGATGATGATCCTTTTGAATAGAATCCAGAAGTGGCCTTTCAAGAATGGAAAGAGCAGTCAATTCAGACCCTTGCCCTGGAACTCCCTAATTTAGCTAAACCCTTTGACCTTTACATTCCCGGTGAAAGGTGAATCGCCATTGGAGAATTAGTGCAAAAACTGGGACCACTTGAAATGGAACAATGCAAGAATGCCATCCAGGTAGGATAAACTACGGTCACTAAGGGGCTTGGCCCACTGCCACATCTGGCCAAGATACTGGCGGTATCTAAAAACCTGGAAATCAGCAGCCCAAAAGGCCACCTCCCTCCTAAGGGAAAAGGACCCCACGTGGTGATCCTAACCACCAACCATGCCCTGAAGTTGCAGGGTTCGCTCCGTGGGCACACCGACCTCGAGTGAGGAGGCCCTCCAACTCCAACATCCAGAGAGATAACCGGGGGCAACAGGGCACCATGACGATTCGTGTGAACATCACTTGACCTGGAGTTTCTCTCATAAAACAACAAGAGTGTGTCCCAAAAGAGTAGACTACTGCTTGCAGGACTTACTGCACCCAGAGGGGAGCTAATAATCTTGGCGGGGGAACAGTATACCACACTGTCACCATAGAAAAGCCTACAGACACTGTGATGATGGTGGCCAATAAGACCGGCTGGACTCCTGTTTACTTCAAAAGGCTGTTGACTCAGTAGCCATCATGGTCCTTGGTCACCACTGACCCTGGACTGTCTGGGAGTTGAGCGGGCAGGGCTCTGACACCTGGTGCTGTTTGTACGTTAATTCAGGGGCCTAACTGAAGAAAGCGCAGACTACTGGTCAGAGCATCTAGGCTGGCAGAGACGGTCAGCCTAAGGTGGCCGAACAAATGTGGGGCGGGGTGAAACCGGCCCCCACAGCGTCTCTGCACATCTCTTTCCTGGACCCTTAAAGGTCATTAGAATCTATAACACTTCCAATGCTGGTGCTCAGGTGGACGAGCAGGGAGGCAGGGGTCCTGGGGACAATCAACGTCACCGGGAGGCTGCTGGGGAGAAGCTCTGACCCTCGCCCCAGGGTATGAGGGCTCCCAACTCAGCACTCAGCAGTTACAGAAGAAGGGTCTGCACCCTCAGCACTCCAAGAATGAGGAACGGGACAAAAGGCAGAGGAGGGGTTTGTCCCCAGCAAAGCCCATTAAAAATCCCTGAGAGATAAAAATAGAATCTGGGCAATAAAGTCAAGTCTAACCTTTTTTATCCTTTGTGCTTTGTCTAATTTCACGTGCTCCTAGGGTCCCGCATGCAGAGGTTCCACACCCGGCACTTCAGACCAGATTTCCTAGTGCAGAATGGCTGGGTCGACACCTCAGCTCCTGGGGCCCAGTGCAGACTCCACGATATAGAGCCTGAGCTACAGCCAACCCGGCCCTCGAGAGCTCCGCCGCCTCCCTCCCTCCCACTGACTCTGACAGGATCTCTACACAGCAGCCCAGCCCACAGCCCACGGGGTAGTCCATGCTCTCACCTCTCCATTCTCTGATCAAAATATAAAGTTTCCTTTGCTTGTGAACCAAACTCAGTCTCGATCTGTTGGCCCCAATGACACTGGGCAGGGGGACACTTGTTGGGGTCCACTCTGGAGGATCAGTAACAGAAATTGAGACTATTGTAACCTCAATGAACAGATGTGTGAGCCAAACTGTAGTTAACATAGAACAGTGTATAAGGCTCGGGTAAAATAAGATGTTTTTAACACTTCCATTTGATATTTCCATCACTTTTTATAAGCAAGTTCAGTGAAAAGGTTTGTCTTATTTGTCAGGTCAATATTAGAGAAACGAAGTGATTTCTTTCCAAGGATGTACAGCTAATAATCTTGGTTAAACCTTCAATCTTGTTTTAAATGCTTTTCCATTGAAAATGATACCTCTCTTTCAGCTCCCCCATTTCTGAGAAGTATAAAATCTTATAATTTATTATTACCAAAGGGGAAAGGTGGGAGGAGGGATAAATTAACAGTTTGGAATGAACACATACACACTGCTATGTATAAAATAGATCATCAACAAGGAACTACTGTATAGCACAGGGAACTACACTCAACATTTTGCAATAACCTATAAGGGGAAATAATCTGAAAAAGAATAGATATTTTTATTGACATCATCTATCAATGACAGTTAAAGTGTAGCCTAAGGGAAGCTGGTGGTGAGTGCTTCTGACCCTGAAGACTTCAATCATCTAAAGTTTGGACTCTGCCTACTTCCCAAGGCCCTTAATGAACATATGTGTAGCCGTAGCTTAAAAAATTCCCCAGTTTGGGTTTCGGGGAGACACTGATTTTGAAAAAGCCCTGGTGTTCTCCTTACATGAATGGGACTCTTCCTACTGCTAAAACATGTCTGTCACACCCAGAGGATGGTATACCATCTGATCGGGAAGAGTTTGGAAAAGGCATCTCATCTCCTCATCTCCTGGTGCTCGGGTTCACCCCTCCAGCGTCTTTACTAACAGTCTCCCCACTTGGAGATGTCAGCACTGTCAACATCCTGTTGCGTACAGTTTGGAATTTGTCCAGAGGATGAAGCGGAAGGATGAGGAACAATGAGAGACAAGTCCTAGGTGTTCAGACAGGCACATGTCACTCTAATTTCCAATCAGGAAGACGAATTGACCAAAGGCTAGGGTTGCCCATGGAAACAGTATAGGGCTTGAGGAAATCCCGCTGCTTTGTGGCCAGTTCCCATAAACACGAGTTGAACAATGGAACTCAGGGGCAGTAAAATTCACAAAACTGCAGAGTTGAAAATATCCATCACTGAAAAATGTCTTGAGGAAAGTCAGAGAAAAGGACTTGTAAGCAAGGGAGAATGGCAGGAAAGGGATTTGAGGAGGTAGAAAGGACTCGCCATTAAGCACAAGAAAAGGAGCTGAACATTGCCAACATTGCAGTTGGCCAAAAAGGGTGTATGCGTTCTTTTCTGTATATATTCAAGAAAAGGGCATACACTTTTTTAGCCAACCAAACAGGTGGGCACTGGAAGTCAATACTACAAAAGATATCACTTCGCATCAGTCAGAAGAGCCATCCTCATAAAGCGTAAACAACAGAAATGCAGGACAGGGCAACGAGAAGAGGGAGCCCTGTGAGACTTATAGTGGAAATGTATATTGCCAACGGCCATTCTGGAGAAGTGTATTGTGTTTACTAAAGCATCTAAAAAATGAGCTACAGAGCATAGGGCACTTGCACTCATGGGCGTATATCTTGGGAAAAACAAAAATCGAGAGGACACAGGCACCCCAATGTTTACCCCCTCTCTGTTTAAAAGATCCTCGACTAGGATATAACTTAAATGTCTCTGGAGGGAAAAAATGGATAGAGATGTGGTACTTAGGTAGAGTGGAATATTATTCAGCCTGGAAATCAATGAAATATGGCCAGTTGTAACAACTCCGGAGGAGTTACGTATGATCATTCTAAGTGACAGAATTCAAAAAGAAAAAGACACATATCATAAGATATCACTTAAAGGTGGAATCCAAAATGGCTACACATGAAATAAATTACAAAACAAAAACATAGTCAAATATGTAGAAAACACGCATAAGGCTGCTAAACGGGAAAGGTGGGGAGGGGTGAGGCATCATCCAGGAGGTTGAAATTAGCAAAGATACCATTCCAAATACCAAACTGATAATCAACAAGGCCTACACGGTAGCTAAAAGAACTGCACTCAGCACACTCAAGTCACCGGAAAAGAATATATACGACTGGTAAGAATCTGAAAAAGAATTTATTGATGTCTCTCTGTACGTGAATCAAGTGGATGTACAGCAGCAAGAAACAGAGCTTTGAAAATCAGCTGTAACCAATATAGTAATAAATTGAAAAAAATAAACGACAGAGAGACAGAGAAAACCTCTTACAACTTTTCCTCAGGGACGGTGATGCAACATGGATTGAACACATCTAGACCCACAGCAGGATGAGACATAAGGCTGGAAACTGTTTGCGCTAAGAGAAATGTGAGGTTGGGTGAGGAAATGCACACCCTTTAAAGTAATACTACCTGGTACCCATTCAATGGGTCCCAAATCTGCAGGTTCAAGGGATCTTCCTACAGCTAAAACATGCATGGAAAACCCAGAGGACTGTACACCATGTGATCGGGAGATGTGTCTAAAATGCACCTCATTTATCCTCTCCTGGTGCTCCTGTTCACCATTCCAGCCACGCTACTTAGAATCTCCCCACTTGGAGAATCAGCACATTTAAACTTCTGTTTCACACATTTTGCAAATTGTGAGGAGGATGAACGGGAAGAGGGGGAACCAATGAGAGAAGAGTTGTAGGGGTTTGGACGGGCACATATCACTCTAATTTCCCATTAAGAGTAAGAATTAAAGGAAGGCTCAGCCTGCCTCGCCGGAGCCAAAATAGGGCCTGAAGCAATCCTGCGGGTTTGAGGCCAGCTCACAAAAGAGCAACTTAAAAAATGGAGCTCAGGGTCACTGCAATTCACAAACCTGCAGAGTTATAAATGAAAACTAACGTCCAAAAATATGTTGAGGTAAGGCAAAGAAGAGGATCTGAATGCAAGACAGAATTGCAAGAAACAGATTTCAAGAGATAGATTGGACTCGTCTTTAACGCACATGAAAAGCGGCAGAATTTCGACAATGATGCAGTTGGCCCAAAAGGGCGTATGCGTTTTTTCCTGATTATATCCAGGAAAAAACGCATACGCACTTTATGGGCAACGAAGCAAGCAAGCAATGCAAATGTGCACAACAAAGAAGTCTCACTTCCCACCGGTCAAAAGGGCCATCCTAAAAAATTGTAAAAACCAGAAATGCAGGACAGGCCATGGAGAACAGGGAGCCTTTATACGCTGATGGGCAGTGTGTGAACTGCCGAGAGCCACTCTGGAGAAGTGTATGGTGGTTCCTAAATCATCTAAAAAACAGAGCTACAGAGCATAGGACACTTCCAATCATGGGAGTATATCTAGGGAAGTCTAAAAATCAACAAGACACAAGCACACCACAGTTTAGGGCTACTCTGTTTACAAGAACCTCAACTTCAGTACACCTTAAATACCCCAGGAAAGAGAACAATGGATAAAGAAGATGTGGTACTTATGTACAATGGAATATCTCTTCACCATGAAATCAATGTAATAAGGCTAGTAGAAGGATAAAGAGTGGATTTAGGTCCGATAATACTACTTGAAATAAGTCAAACAGAAAAAGAAACATATCATAAGATATCACTTATAGAGGGAGGGTAAATATGGCTGCACAAGAAATGAATTACAGAACAGAACAGTGTCTCACATTTAGAAAACACACTTATGTCAGCTTAAGGGGAAAGGAGAGGTGGGGTGATGCATAAAACCAGAGTTTGAAATTAGCACAGATACCGTTCAATAAACCAAATAGGTATTAGACAAGATCTACACCTTGCTCAATGAACAGGCCTCAACACACCCTATACACCGCAGAGAAATATATCTGAGGAATAAGAATCTTAAAACCCATGTATTGATATATCTCCATAAGGGAATCAAGTGTGTGCAGAGCGGCACAAACACAGCAGTGAAAAGGAGCTAAACCCCATTATAGAAATAAATTTTAAAAACAAAACGCTGAAACAATGAAAGAGAGAAAAATTCTTACAAAATTCGCTCAGGGGCTGTGATGCAACCTGGATTGACCACATATAAACCCACAGCTGGATAAGACATAAGGCTGGACACTTGGGGCTGACAGGATTGGTGAGCTTTGGTGAGCAACTGCCGAAAGTTTAATGCAATACTTCATGCTACTCAGTCCAAGGGTACCAACACTCCAGGTTGAAGGGAATCTTCCTACAGCTAAACCATGCTTGGAAAACCCAGCGACTGGTATACCATATGATCGGGAAAGGTTTCTAAAACGCACCTCATTTTTCCTCTCCTGGGGCTCCGGATCGACATTCCAGCCACTTTACTAACAACATCCCCACATGGAGTCAATGCCTTTAAGTTCTGGTATCGCACAGTCTGCAGTTAGTGCAGAGGATGAATGGGAATAGGGGGAACCAGTGAGAAACTAGCTGTAGCGGTTTCAATGGGCACATGTCACTCTAATATCACATCAGTAAGAAGAATTAACCAAAGGCACAGCAAGGTGCCCCAGAAGAAAAATAGGGCTTCAAGGAATCCTGTGGTTACGGGGCAAGACCACAAAAATAAGAGCTAAAAAATGGAGCTAAGGGCCACTGCAATTCAAAAACCTGCAGAGTTATAAAGGCCAACTATTTTTAAAAAATATATTGAGGTAAGGCTATGAAGAGGCATTGAAAGCAAGGCAGAATTGCAGGAAACCGATTTCAGGAGGTAGACTGGAATTGCATTGAAAGCATATGAAGAGAGTCAGAAACTCGACAATGATGCACTTGGCCAAAAAGGGCGTATGCGTTTTTTCCTGAATATATTCAGGAAAAAACGCATACGCACTTTTTGGACAACCAAGCAAGCTTGCAAAGGAAATCTGCACTACAATGAAGTCTCACTTCCACCCGGTCAAAAGGGCCATCTGAAAAAAGTGTAAAATCCATAAAGGCACGACAGGCCATGGAGAACTGGGAGCCTTCTTATGCTGATGGGCGGGATGTAAATTGCCAACAGACACTCTGGAGAAGTGTATGGTGTTTCCTGAAACATCTAAAAAACAAAGCAACAGAGCCTAGGGCACTTCCACTTATGGTCCTATAGCTTAGGGAAATTAAAATCAAAAAGACACAGCCACCCCAAAGTTTGGGACGGCTCTGTTTACAAGAACCTCGTTTACGGTACAAGTTCAATATCGCAGAAAGTGAAAAATGGATAAAGAACTTGTGGTACTTACGTACAATGCAATATCACTCAGCAATGAAATCTATGTCATCAGGCCCGTAGCAGCATAATGAGTGGATTCAGGTATGATGATTCGAACTGAAATAAGTCACACAGAAAAGAAACATCATAAGGTATCACTAATACACAGAATGTGAACTTGGCTACACATGAACTGAATTACAAAACAGAACAGTGTCTCAAGTTTAGAAAGCCAACTTACGCTTGCTTAAGGGGGAAGGTGAGTTGGGGTGCTGCATAAAACCAGAGATTGAAATGAGCACAGATAAAGTTCCTTAAGCCAAATATGGAATAGACAAGAGCTACTCCTTGCTCAACGAAATGGACTCAACACCCCATATTAAACGCCTAAGAATGTACCTGACTAGTAAGTATCTTAAAACCTATGGATTGCTATGTCTCCGAAAGAGAATCAAGCGTGTGTACAGGGGCATAAACGCAGCAGTGATAGGATTGGAGAGGTTCGGTGAGCAAATGAAGACCCTTTGAAGTCATATTGCATGGTACCCATTCCACGGGTCTCAACTCTCCAGGTTTAAGGTATTCTTCCTTCAGCTAAAACATGCATGTGGAACCCCGAGTACGATCAACCGTGTGAACGGGAGACGTGTTCAAATATGTCTCAGTTTTCCTCCCCTGGTACTCGGGTGCAACATTCCAGACCCTTTACTAACACTCTCCCAACTTGGAGAGTCAGCGCCTTTAACCTCCTGTTTGGCCCAGTTTGCAATTTCTGCGGAAGATGAACAGGAATAGGGAGAACCAATGAGAGACTAGCTGGAGGTGTCTGGACGGGCAAATTTAACTCTCATTTCCCACCAGGAAGAGGAAATAACCAAAGGCTCAGCGTGCCATGCCAGAACCAGATTAGGGCCTGAAGCCATCCTGCGGTGTTGCGGCCAGCTCAAAAGAAAGCGAGTTGAAGAAAGGAGCTCAGGGTCTCTGTAATTCACAAACCTGCAGAGTTATAAATGACAGCTATCGTCCAAAAATACACTGAAGTAAGGCTTCCAAGAGGACTTGAAAGCGGGGCAGAATTGCAGGATACCGATTTCAGGAGGTAGACTGGAATTGCATTGAAAGCGTAGGAAAAGAGGCAGAACGTCCACAATGATGCACTTTGCCAAAAGGGCATATGCGTTTTTTCCTGAATATATTCAGGAAAAAACGCATACGCCCTTTTTGGCCAACCAAGCAAGCTTGCAAAGGAAATCTGCACTACAATGAAGTCTCACTTCCCCCCGGTCAAAAGGGCCATCAGAATAAAGTGTAAAATCCAGAAAGGCAGGACAGGCCATGGAGAACTGGGAGCCTTGTTATGCTGATGGGCGGGATGTAAATTGCCAACAGACACTCGGGAGAAGTGTATGGTGTTTCCTGAAACATCTAAAAAACAAAGCAACAGAGCCTAGGGCACTTCCACTTATGGTCCTATAGCTTAGGGAAATTAATATCAAAAAGACACAGCAACCCCAAAATTTGGGACGGCTCTTTTTACAGGAATCTCTTCTACGGCACAAGTTAAATATCCCAGAGAGCAAATAATGGATAAAGAAGTTGCGGTACTTCTGTACAACAGAATGCCACTCAGCAATGAAATCTATGTCACCAGGCCCGTACCAGCATAATGAGTGCATTGAGGCACGATGATTCTAAGTGAAATAAGTCACACAGAAAAAGAAACATCATAAGGTATCACTAATACACGGAATGTGAACTTGGCTACACATGAACTGAATTACAAAACAGAACAGGGTCTCAAGTTTAGAAAACCAACTTATGCCTGCTTAAGGGGGAAGGTGAGTTGGGGTGCTGCATAAAAGCAGAGTTTGAAATTAGCACAGATACCATTCCATAAGCCAAATATGTAATAGACAAGAGCTACCCCTTGCTCAACGAAATGGATTCAACAATGAGGTATCACCTCACACCTGGTAGAATAGGCATCATTGAAAATCTACAAACAAAAAATGTTGGAAAGGGTGTGGAGAAAAGGAACCCTCTTCCACTATTGTTGGGAATATAAATTGATACAGTCATTATGGAGAACAATATGGAATTTCTTAAGAAACTAACAATAGAATTACCATATGATACAGCAATCCCAGTACTGCACATATACCCAGACAAAACCATAAATCAAAAAGAGTCATTCACCGCAATGTTCATTGCATCACTATTTACAATATCGAGGTAATGGAAGCAACCTAAATGCCCACAGACAGACGAATGCATAAAGCTGTGGTACATATATAAAATGGAATATTACTAAGCCATGAAAAGGAATGAAATTGGGTCATTTGTAGAGACGTCGATGGATCTAGAGACTGTCAAAGAGAGTGAAGTAAGTCAGAAAGAGAAAAACAAATCTTGTATATTCATGCATATATGTGGAACCTAGAAAAACTGTACAGATTAACCATTTTGCAAGGCATAAATAGAGCAACAGATGTAGACAACAAACGTATGGACAACAAGGGGGGAAAGCTGTTGGGGGGGTGGTGGTGGGAGGAGTTGAGAGACTGGGATTGGCATGTATACATTTATATGTATAAAATAGATAACCAATAAGAACCTGCTGTATAAAAATATAAAATAAAATTCAAAATTAAAAAGAAGTAAAATTTAAAAAATAAAACAGAAAAAACAATTATTCCCTGCACATACATGTATTTATATGAATAAATTATTTCCATGCTTATATCTGTAAATACAAAAAAGAGGAATAAAATCTACCTTGAACCAAAAACGAAAAAGAGAAAAAAAACACAGAACCCACCAGTTACACAGAGGAAAACCGTATCAGGGCACTTGCTCCAGTTGTAAACAATTCTGAAGTTGGTCAGTGGTGGGGAATCGTCTCCCATTCAGCCAGCAGCCCCCACGCAACAAGCGTCCTCATTGCAAAGCTGGGGCACCGTGCCGAGGCATCTGTGAGTAAACGTGAGCTGAGCCCCAGGCCAGTTGCTGCTGAACTATTCCCACCCGTCCCAGGTAAAACACCTGAATATATACAAGGACTTGAAAGCCTAGAGGAAGGGCCATAGAGCCACACGAGTGACAGCATGCCGGCCGACTTGGTGCCTGCAGGCCAGCCAGGATGGTCCTGGCCCTGGGTGCTCTTCTGGAAGATTTCCATTTCCCTGCCTGAGATACCCGTCCTGTCCCTGCCCCCACTGCTTTTTTCCTTCCTCACCTCTGCCCAGGGAGAAATTCCAGCAGCAGGTATGGGTGACACATCCTCTTCTTTAGCAGGTGGCAGCCTGGCAACTGCTGCAGAAAGTCCAGCAGAGCCCCACTCACACTGGGCCACCCACAAAGCCGTGGCCTCTCACTCCCTCCCACCAGCCCAGCCCCGAGACTGCTGACAGGGCAGAGAAAATGGCGTCAGGCACGGCTGCAGGGGCTCTTGCTGCCTGGAGTGGTATTTATATTGATCTCAACCCAGGCACACCTGGGGAGGGCTGGCCGGCACGGTAAGGCTGCCCAGGTCAGCCAATCATCACCCCTCAGGGGCTCACAGTTGCAGAAAATGGAACTTGCTGAACCGGCCAGGTCCAAGGAACAGGTGTGGGCTCCTGAGAGTCAGGATAGACAAGGGGCTGCAGCTTTGGCTTGTTTTCTAATCATTTTATCTGGCCCATGAGTGGGAGACAACTTCAAGAAAACCCTCTCCTAATGAGAGGAACCCAGGAGTCAGGCAGAGGAGGGGTGGGTGGTGGTTGGAGACAGAGGCCTGGTGCCCCGGGTGCAGTGGAAGTCTCTGGAAGACCAGGTGGAGGGAGGCCTCACGGAGTGATGCCCAGGGTCACAGACCTGTCGCAGCTGCTGTTTGTTAGTTCAAGTCCTGCTCTGAGGTGCTCTGTGTCAGCTCTGAGCGACAGGTGAGCTGGGGGTGCTCTGCAATGAGGGCTATGTGCACGGTTCCTGTGTGCCCAGCCCTGCCACGGTACCTGCAAGGGTAGCTCTGTATCCTGGGAGGGGCCTGACCACGAGAGCCCCGTGGGCTGGGGTGGGGGTGGGGTACCTGCCCAGGTGAGCTCCATATTCTGGGATTGGTCTGACCACGAGAGCCCCATGGGCTGCTGGGGACCTGGTAAAGGATGTCAGGACAGTCAGTGAAGCCACCGAGGATATACCTCCAGTTGCTCCTAATTCCTACACCCTGCTGGTCATTCTACCAACCACCAACCACCAGGACATGGTATTCTGTATTAGTCTTCAATGATGCCTTCTTTTGTATTCCATTAGTCCCAGAGTCACAAGAAATTTTGGCTTGTGAGTGGCAGGACTCCACATACAACTAAAACAATACTTCCGGGCCGTCTGGCCCCAAGGGTGCAAAAATTCCCACACCATCTTTGGGGAAAGCTTAGCTAAAGACCTAAAAGTTCTACCTCTGGAAAAGGAAACCCTCCTTCAATATGCAGACGACATTCTGATCACCAGCCCTACTAAGGAGGCCTCTGAACTACCAAGCCAATAAAGGATAGAAGTTGTCCAAGAAAAAGCTCAAATATCACAGACTGCGGTGACCTGCCTGGGCTTCATTCTCACAGAAGGTCAGAGAAGCCCATCCCAGGAAAGGGAAGAAACCATTTTCAGCCTTACCCCTTTCTAAAACTAGAAGACAGCTTAGGGGTTCCTGGGGAGGCCAGGGTTTGCTGCTTCTGGATCCCTAACTACAGTCTACTAGCTGGGCCTCTATATGAAACACTGAAAGGAAAAGATGATGATCCTTTTGAATAGAATCCAGAAGTGGCCTTTCAAGAATGGAAAGAGCAGTCAATTCAGACCCTTGCCCTGGAACTCCCTAATTTAGCTAAACCCTTTGACCTTTACATTCCCGGTGAAAGGTGAATCGCCATTGGAGAATTAGTGCAAAAACTGGGACCGCTTGAAATGGAACAATGCAAGAATGCCATCCAGGTAGGATAAACTACGGTCACTAAGGGGCTTGGCCCACTGCCACATCTGGCCAAGATACTGGCGGTATCTAAAAACCTGGAAATCAGCAGCCCAAAAGGCCACCTCCCTCCTAAGGGAAAAGGACCCCACGTGGTGATCCTAACCACCAACCATGCCCTGAAGTTGCAGGGTTCGCTCCGTGGGCACACCGACCTCGAGTGAGGAGGCCCTCCAACTCCAACATCCAGAGGGATAACCGGGGGCAACAGGGCACCATGACGACTCGTGTGAACATCACTTGACCTGGAGTTTCTCTCATAAAACAACAAGAGTGTGTCCCAAAAGAGTAGACTACTGCTTGCAGGACTTACTGCACCCAGAGGGGAGCTAATAATCTTGGCGGGGGAACAGTATACCACACTGTCACCATAGAAAAGCCTACAGACACCGTGATGATGGTGGCCAATAAGACCGGCTGGACTCCTGTTTACTTCAAAAGGCTGTTGACTCAGTAGCCATCATGGTCCTTGGTCACCACTGACCCTGGACTGTCTGGGAGTTGAGCGGGCAGGGCTCTGACACCTGGTGCTGTTTGTACGTTAATTCAGGGGCCTAACTGAAGAAAGCGCAGACTACTGGTCAGAGCATCTAGGCTGGCAGAGACGGTCAGCCTAAGGTGGCCGAACAAATGTGGGGCGGGGTGAAACCGGCCCCCACAGCGTCTCTGCACATCTCTTTCCTGGACCCTTAAAGGTCATTAGAATCTATAACACTTCCAATGCTGGTGCTCAGGTGGACGAGCAGGGAGGCAGGGGTCCTGGGGACAATCAACGTCACCGGGAGGCTGCTGGGGAGAAGCTCTGACCCTCGCCCCAGGGTATGAGGGCTCCCAACTCAGCACTCAGCAGTTACAGAAGAAGGGTCTGCACCCTCAGCACTCCAAGAATGAGGAACGGGACAAAAGGCAGAGGAGGGGTTTGTCCCCAGCAAAGCCCATTAAAAATCCCTGGGAGATAAAAATAGAATCTGGGCAATAAAGTCAAGTCTAACCTTTTTTATCCTTTGTGCTTTGTCTAATTTCACGTGCTCCTAGGGTCCCGCATGCAGAGGTTCCACACCCGGCACTTCAGACCAGATTTCCTAGTGCAGAATGGCTGGGTCGACACCTCAGCTCCTGGGGCCCAGTGCAGACTCCACGATATAGAGCCTGAGCTACAGCCAACCCAGCCCTCGAGAGCTCCGCCGCCTCCCTCCCTCCCACTGACTCTGACAGGATCTCTACACAGCAGCCCAGCCCACAGCCCACAGGGTAGTGCATGCTCTCACCTCTCCATTCTCTGATCAAAATATAAAGTTTCCTTTGCTTGTGAACCAAACTCAGTCTCGATCTGTTGGCCCCAATGACACTGGGCAGGGGGACACTTGTTGGGGTCCACTCTGGAGGATCAGTAACAGAAATTGAGACTATTGTAACCTCAATGAACAGATGTGTGAGCCAAACTGTAGTTAACATAGAACAGTGTATAAGGCTCGGGTAAAATAAGATGTTTTTAACACTTCCATTTGATATTTCCATCACTTTTTATAAGCAAGTTCAGTGAAAAGGTTTGTCTTATTTGTCAGGTCAATATTAGAGAAACGAAGTGATTTCTTTCCAAGGATGTACAGCTAATAATCTTGGTTAAACCTTCAATCTTGTTTTAAATGCTTTTCCATTGAAAATGATACCTCTCTTTCAGCTCCCCCATTTCTGAGAAGTATAAAATCTTATAATTTATTATTACCAAAGGGGAAAGGTGGGAGGAGGGATAAATTAACAGTTTGGAATGAACACATACACACTGCTATGTATAAAATAGATCATCAACAAGGAACTACTGTATAGCACAGGGAACTACACTCAACATTTTGCAATAACCTATAAGGGGAAATAATCTGAAAAAGAATAGATATTTTTATTGACATCATCTATCAATGACAGTTAAAGTGTAGCCTAAGGGAAGCTGGTGGTGAGTGCTTCTGACCCTGAAGACTTCAATCATCTAAAGTTTGGACTCTGCCTACTTCCCAAGGCCCTTAATGAACATATGTGTAGCCGTAGCTTAAAAAATTCCCCAGTTTGGGTTTCGGGGAGACACTGATTTTGAAAAAGCCCTGGTGTTCTCCTTACATGAATGGGACTCTTCCTACTGCTAAAACATGTCTGTCACACCCAGAGGATGGTATACCATCTGATCGGGAAGAGTTTGGAAAAGGCATCTCATCTCCTCATCTCCTGGTGCTCGGGTTCACCCCTCCAGCGTCTTTACTAACAGTCTCCCCACTTGGAGATGTCAGCACTGTCAACATCCTGTTGCGTACAGTTTGGAATTTGTCCAGAGGATGAAGCGGAAGGATGAGGAACAATGAGAGACAAGTCCTAGGTGTTCAGACAGGCACATGTCACTCTAATTTCCAATCAGGAAGACGAATTGACCAAAGGCTAGGGTTGCCCATGGAAACAGTATAGGGCTTGAGGAAATCCCGCTGCTTTGTGGCCAGTTCCCATAAACACGAGTTGAACAATGGAACTCAGGGGCAGTAAAATTCACAAAACTGCAGAGTTGAAAATATCCATCACTGAAAAATGTCTTGAGGAAAGTCAGAGAAAAGGACTTGTAAGCAAGGGAGAATGGCAGGAAAGGGATTTGAGGAGGTAGAAAGGACTCGCCATTAAGCACAAGAAAAGGAGCTGAACATTGCCAACATTGCAGTTGGCCAAAAAGGGTGTATGCGTTCTTTTCTGTATATATTCAAGAAAAGGGCATACACTTTTTTAGCCAACCAAACAGGTGGGCACTGGAAGTCAATACTACAAAAGATATCACTTCGCATCAGTCAGAAGAGCCATCCTCATAAAGCGTAAACAACAGAAATGCAGGACAGGGCAACGAGAAGAGGGAGCCCTGTGAGACTTATAGTGGAAATGTATATTGCCAACGGCCATTCTGGAGAAGTGTATTGTGTTTACTAAAGCATCTAAAAAATGAGCTACAGAGCATAGGGCACTTGCACTCATGGGCGTATATCTTGGGAAAAACAAAAATCGAGAGGACACAGGCACCCCAATGTTTACCCCCTCTCTGTTTAAAAGATCCTCGACTAGGATATAACTTAAATGTCTCTGGAGGGAAAAAATGGATAGAGATGTGGTACTTAGGTAGAGTGGAATATTATTCAGCCTGGAAATCAATGAAATATGGCCAGTTGTAACAACTCCGGAGGAGTTACGTATGATCATTCTAAGTGACAGAATTCAAAAAGAAAAAGACACATATCATAAGATATCACTTAAAGGTGGAATCCAAAATGGCTACACATGAAATAAATTACAAAACAAAAACATAGTCAAATATGTAGAAAACACGCATAAGGCTGCTAAACGGGAAAGGTGGGGAGGGGTGAGGCATCATCCAGGAGGTTGAAATTAGCAAAGATACCATTCCAAATACCAAACTGATAATCAACAAGGCCTACACGGTAGCTAAAAGAACTGCACTCAGCACACTCAAGTCACCGGAAAAGAATATATACGACTGGTAAGAATCTGAAAAAGAATTTATTGATGTCTCTCTGTACGCGAATCAAGTGGATGTACAGCAGCAAGAAACAGAGCTTTGAAAATCAGCTGTAACCAATATAGTAATAAATTGAAAAAAATAAACGACAGAGAGACAGAGAAAACCTCTTACAACTTTTCCTCAGGGACGGTGATGCAACATGGATTGAACACATCTAGACCCACAGCAGGATGAGACATAAGGCTGGAAACTGTTTGCGCTAAGAGAAATGTGAGGTTGGGTGAGGAAATGCACACCCTTTAAAGTAATACTACCTGGTACCCATTCAATGGGTCCCAAATCTGCAGGTTCAAGGGATCTTCCTACAGCTAAAACATGCATGGAAAACCCAGAGGACTGTACACCATGTGATCGGGAGATGTGTCTAAAATGCACCTCATTTATCCTCTCCTGGTGCTCCTGTTCACCATTCCAGCCACGCTACTTAGAATCTCCCCACTTGGAGAATCAGCACATTTAAACTTCTGTTTCACACATTTTGCAAATTGTGAGGAGGATGAACGGGAAGAGGGGGAACCAATGAGAGAAGAGTTGTAGGGGTTTGGATGGGCACATATCACTCTAATTTCCCATTAAGAATAAGAATTAAAGAAAGGTTCAGCCTGCCTCGCCGGAGCCAAAATAGGGCCTGAAGCAATCCTGAGGGTTTGAGGCCAGCTCACAAAAGAGCAACTTAAAAAATGGAGCTCAGGGTCACTGCAATTCACAAACCTGCAGAGTTATAAATGAAAACTAACGTCCAAAAATATGTTGAGGTAAGGCAAAGAAGAGGATCTGAATGCAAGACAGAATTGCAAGAAACAGATTTCAAGAGATAGATTGGACTCGTCTTTAACGCACATGAAAAGCGGCAGAATTTCGACAATGATGCAGTTGGCCCAAAAGGGCGTATGCGTTTTTTCCTGATTATATCCAGGAAAAAACGCATACAAACTTTATGGGCAACGAAGCAAGCAAGCAATGCAAATGTGCACAACAAAGAAGTCTCACTTCCCACCGGTCAAAAGGGCCATCCTAAAAAATTGTAAAAACCAGAAATACAGGACAGGCCATGGAGAACAGGGAGCCTTTATACGCTGATGGGCAGTGTGTGAACTGCCGAGAGCCACTCTGGAGAAGTGTATGGTGGTTCCTAAATCATCTAAAAAACAGAGCTACAGAGCATAGGACACTTCCAATCATGGGAGTATATCTAGGGAAGTCTAAAAATCAACAAGACACAAGCACACCACAGTTTAGGGCTACTCTGTTTACAAGAACCTCAACTTCAGTACACCTTAAATATCCCAGGAAAGAGAACAATGGATAAAGAAGATGTGGTACTTATGTACAATGGAATATCTCTTCACCATGAAATCAATGTAATAAGGCTAGTAGAAGGATAAAGAGTGGATTTAGGTCCGATAATACTACTTGAAATAAGTCAAACAGAAAAAGAAACATATCATAAGATATCACTTATAGAGGGAGGGTAAATATGGCTGCACAAGAAATGAATTACAGAACAGAACAGTGTCTCACATTTAGAAAACACACTTATGTCAGCTTAAGGGGAAAGGAGAGGTGGGGTGATGCATAAAACCAGAGTTTGAAATTAGCACAGATACCGTTCAATAAACCAAATAGGTATTAGACAAGATCTACACCTTGCTCAATGAACTGGCCTCAACACACCCTATACACCGCAGAGAAATATATCTGAGTAATAAGAATCTTAAAACCCATGTATTGATATGTCTCCATAAGGGAATCAAGTGTGTGCAGAGCGGCACAAACACAGCAGTGAAAATGAGCTAAACCCCATTATAGAAATAAATTTTAAAAACAAAACGCTGAAACAATGAAAGAGAGAAAAATTCTTACAAAATTCGCTCAGGGGCTGTGATGCAACCTGGATTGACCACATATAAACCCACAGCTGGATAAGACATAAGGCTGGACACTTGGGGCTGACAGGATTGGTGAGCTTTGGTGAGCAACTGCCGAAAGTTTAATGCAATACTTCATGCGACTCATTCCAAGGGTCCCAACACTCCAGGTTGAAGGGAATCTTCCTACAGCTAAACCATGCTTGGGAAACCCAGCGACTGGTATACCATATGATCGGGAAAGGTTTCTAAAACGCACCTCATTTTTCCTCCCCTGGGTCTCCGGATCGACATTCCAGCCGCTTTACTAACAACATCCCCACATGGAGTCAATGCCTTTAAGTTCTGGTATCGCACAGTCTGCAGTTAGTGCAGAGGATGAATGGGAATAGGGGGAACCAGTGAGAAACTAGCTGTAGCGGTTTCAATGGACACATGTCACTCTAATATCACATCAGTAAGAAGAATTAACCAAAGGCACAGCAAGGTGCCCCAGAAGAAAAATAGGGCTTCAAGGAATCCTGTGGTTACGGGGCAAGACCACAAAAATAAGAGCTAAAAAATGGAGCTAAGGGCCACTGCAATTCAAAAACCTGCAGAGTTATAAAGGCCAACTATTTTTAAAAAAATATATTGACGTAAGGCTATGAAGAGGCATTGAAAGCAAGGCAGAATTGCAGGAAACCGATTTCAGGAGGTAGACTGGAATTGCATTGAAAGCATATGAAGAGAGTCAGAAACTCGACAATGATGCACTTGGCCAAAAAGGGCGTATGCGTTTTTTCCTGAATATATTCAGGAAAAAACGCATACGCACTTTTTGGACAACCAAGCAAGCTTGCAAAGGAAATCTGCACTACAATGAAGTCTCACTTCCCCCAGGTCAAAAGGGCCATCTGAAAAAAGTGTAAAATCCAGAAAGGCAGGACAGACCATGGAGAACTGGGAGCCTTGTTATGCTGATGGGCGGGATGTAAATTGCCAACAGCCACTCGGGAGAAGTGTATGGTGTTTCCTGAAACATCTAAAAAACAAAGCAACAGAGCCTAGGGCACTTCCACTTATGGTCCTATAGCTTAGGGAATTGAAAATCAAAAAGACACAGCCACCCCAAAGTTTGGAACGGCTCTGTTTACAAGAACCTCGTTTACAGTACAAGTTCAACATCACAGAAAGTGAAAAATGGATAAAGAAGTTGTGGTATTTACTTACAAAGCAATATCACTCAGCAATGAAATCTGTGTCATCAGGCCCTTAGCAGCACAATGAGTGGATTCAGGTATGATGATTCTAACTGAAATAAGTCACACAGAAAAAGAAACATCATAAGATATCAGTAATACATGGAATGTAAACTTGGCCACACAGGAACTGAATTACAGAACAGAACAGGGTCTCAAATTTAGAAAACCAACTTATGCTTGCTTAAGGGTAAAGGTGAGTTGGGGTGCTGCATAAAACCAGAGATTGAAATGAGCACAGATAAAGTTCCTTAAGCCAAATATGGAATAGACAAGAGCTACTCCTTGCTCAATGAAATGGACTCAACACCCCATATTAAACGCCTAAGAATGTACCTGACTAGTAAGTATCTTAAAACCTATGGATTGCTATGTCTCCAAAAGAGAATCAAGCATGTGTACAGGGGCATAAACGCAGCAGTGATAGGATTGGAGAGGTTCGGTGAGCAAATGAAGACCCTTTGAAGTCATATTGCATGGTACCCATTCCACGGGTCTCAACTCTCCAGGTTTAAGGTATTCTTCCTTCAGCTAAAACATGCATGTGGAACCCAAGTATGATCAACCATGTGAATGGGAGACGTGTTCAAATATGTCTCAGTTTCCCTCCCCTGGTACTCGGGTGCAACATTCCAGACGCTTTACTAACACTCTCCCGTCTTGGAGAGTCAGTCCCTTTAACCTCCTGTTTGGCCCACTTTGCAATTTCTGCGGAAGATGAACAGGAATAGCGAGAACCAATGGGAGGCTAGCTGGAGGTGTCTGGACGGGCAAATTTAACTCTCATTTCCCACCAGGAAGAGGAATTAACCAAAGGCTCAGCATGCCGTGCCGGAACCAGATTAGGGCCTGAAGCCATCCTGCGGTGTTGCGGCCAGGTCACAAGAAAGTGAGTTGAAGAAAGGAGCTCAGGGGCACTGTAATTCACAAACCTGCAGAGTTATAAATGAGAGCTATCGTCCAAAAATAGACTGAAGTAAGGCTGCCAAGAGGACTTGAAAGCGGGGCAGAATTGCAGGAAACCGATTTCAGGAGGTAGACTGGAATTGCATTGAAAGCATAGGAAAAGAGACAGAACGTCCACAATGATGCACTTGGCCAAAAAGGGCGTATGCGTTTTTTCCTGAATATATTCAGGAAAAAACGCATACGCCCTTTTTGGCCAACCAAGCAAGCTTGCAAACGAAATCTGCACTACAATGAAGTCTCACTTCCCCCAGGTCAAAAAGGCCATCTGAAAAAAGTGTAAAATCCAGAAAGGCAGGACAGGCCATGGAGAACTGGGAGCCTTGTTATGCTGATGGGCGGGATGTAATTTGCCAACAGACACTCCGGAGAAGTGTATTTTGTTTCCTGAAACATCTAAAAAACAAAGCAACAGAGCCTAGGGCACTGCCACTTATGGTCCTATAGCTTAGGGAAATTAAAATCAAAAAGACACAGCCACCCCAAAGTTTGGGACGCCTCTGTTTACAAGAACCTCGTTTACAGTACAAGTTCAACATCGCAGAAAATGAAAAATGGATAAAGAAGTTGTGGTGTTTACTTACAAAGCAATATCACTCAGCAATGAAATCTATGTCATCAGGCCCTTAGCAGCACAATGAGTGGATTCAGGTATGATGATTCTAACTGAAATAAGTCACACAGAAAAAGAAACATCATAAGATATCAGTAATACACGGAATGTAAACTTGGCTACACAGGAACTGAATTACAGAACAGAACAGGGTCTCAAATTTAGAAAACCAACTTATGCTTGCTTAAGGGGAAAGGTGAGTTGGGGTGCTGCATAAAACCAGAGATTGAAATGAGCACAGATAAAGTTCCTTAAGCCAAATATGGAATAGACAAGAGCTACTCCTTGCTCAACGAAATGGACTCAACACCGCATATTAAACGCCTAAGAATGTACCTGACTAGTAAGTATCTTAAAACCTATAGATTGCTATGTCTCCGAAACAGAATCAAGCATGTGTACAGGGGCATAAACGCAGCAGTGATAGGATTGGAGAGGTTCGGTGAGCAAATGAAGACCCTTTGAAGTCATATTGCATGGTACCCATTACACGGGTTTCAACTACCCAGGTTTTAGGTATTCTTCCTTCAGCTAAAACATGCATGTGGAACCCAGAGTATGATCAACCATGTGATCGGGAGACGTGTTCAAATATGTCTCAGTTTTCCTCCCCTGGTACTCGGGTGCAACATTCCAGACGCTTTACTAACACTCTCCCCACTTGGAGAGTCAGTCCCTTTAACCTCCTGTTTGGCCCAGTTTGCAATTTCTGCGGAAGATGAACAGGAATAGCGAGAACCAATGAGAGACTAGCTGGAGGTGTCTGGATGGGCAAATTTAACTCTCATTTCCCACCAGGAAGAGGAATTAACCAAAGGCTCAGTGTGCCGTGCCAGAACCAGATTAGGGCCTGAAGCCATCCTGCGGTGTTGCGGCCAGGTCACAAGAAAGCGAGTTGAAGAAAGGAGCTCAGGGGCACTGTAATTCACAAACCTGCAGAGTTATAAATGACAGCTATCGTCCAAAAATAGACTGAAGTAAGGCTGCCAAGAGGACTTGAAAGCGGGGCAGAATTGCAGGAAACCGATTTCAGGAGGTAGACTGGAATTGCATTGAAAGCATAGGAAAAGAGGCAGAACGTCCACAATGATGCACTTGGCCAAAAAGGGCGTATGCGTTTTTTCCTGAATATATTCAGGAAAAAACGCATACGCCCTTTTTGGCCAACCAAGCAAGCTTGCAAAGGAAATCTGCACTACAATGAAGTCTCACTTCCCCCCGGTCAAAAGGGCCATCTGAGAAAAGTGTAAAATCCAGAAAGGCAGGACAGGCCCTGGAGAACTGGGAGCCTTGTTATGCTGATGGGCGGGATGTAAATTGCCAACAGACACTCGGGAGAAGTGTATGGTGTTTCCTGAAACATCGAAAAAACAAAGCAACAGAGCCTAGGGCACTTCCACTTATGGTCCTATAGCTTAGGGAAATTAAAATCAAAAAGACACAGCCACCCCAAAGTTTGGGACGCCTCTGTTTACAAGAACCTCGTTTACCGTACAAGTTCAATATCACAGAAAGTGAAAAATGGATAAAGAACTTGTGGTACTTACGTACAATGCAGTATCACTCAGCAATGAAATCTATGTCATCAGGCCCGTAGCAGCATAATGAGTGGATTCAGGTACGATGATTCTAACTGAAATAAGTCACACAGAAAAAGAAACATCATAAGATATCACTAATACAGGGAATGTAAACTTGGCTACACAGGAACTGCATTCCAAAACAGAATAGGGTCTCAAATTTAGAAAACCAACTTATGCTTGCTTAAGGGGAAAGGTGAGTTGGGGTGCTGCATAAAACCAGAGATTGAAATGAGCACAGATAAAGGTCCTTAAGCCAAATATGGAATAGACAAGAGCTACTCCTTGCTCAACGAAATGGACTCAACACCCCATATTAAACGCCTAAGAATGTACCTGACTCGTAAGTATCTTAAAACCTATGGATTGCTATGTCTCCAAAAGAGAATCAAGCGTGTGTACAGGGGCATAAACGCAGCAGTGATAGGATTGGAGAGGTTCGGTGAGCAAATGAAGACCCTTTGAAGTCATATTGCATGGTACCCATTACACGGGTCTCAACTCTCCAGGTTTAAGGTATTCTTTCTTCAGCTAAAACATGCATGTGGAACCCAGAGTATGATCAACCATGTGAACGGGAGACGTGTTCAAATATGTCTCAGTTTTCCTCCCCTGGTACTCGGGTGCAACATTCCAGATGCTTTACTAACACTCTCCCGACTTGGAGAGTCAGTCCCTTTAACCTCCTGTTTGGCCCAGTTTGCAATTTCTGCGGAAGATGAACAGGAATAGCGAGAACCAATGAGAGACTAGCTGGAGGTGTCTGGACGGGCAAATTTAACTCTCATTTCCAACCAGGAAGAGGAATTAACCAAAGGCTCAGCGTGCCGGGCCAGAACCAGATTAGGGCCTGAAGCCATCCTGCGGTGTTGCGGCCAGGTCACAAGAAAGCGAGTTGAAGAAAGGAGCTCAGGGGCACTGTAATTCACAAACCTGCAGAGTTATAAATGACAGCTATCGTCCAAAAATAGACTGAAGTAAGGCTGCCAAGAGGACTTGAAAGCGGGGCAGAATTGCAGGAAACCGATTTCAGGAGGTAGACTGGAATTGCATTGAAAGCATAGGAAAAGAGGCAGAACGTCCACAATGATGCACTTGGCCAAAAAGGGCGTATGCGTTTTTTCCTGAATATATTCAGGAAAAAACGCATACGCCCTTTTTGGCCAACCAAGCAAGCTTGCAAAGGAAATCTGCACTACAATGAAGTCTCACTTCCCCCCGGTCAAAAGGGCCATCTGAAAAAAGTGTAAAATCCAGAAAAGCAGGACAGGCCTTGGAGAACTGGGAGCCTTGTAATGCTGATGGGCGGGATGTAAATTGCCAACAACCACTTGGGAGAAGTGTATGGTGTTTCCTGAAACATCTAAAAAACAAAGCAACAGAACCTAGAGCACTTCCACTTATGGTTCTATAGCTTAGGGAAATTAAAATCAAAAAGACACAGCTACCCCAAAGTTTGGAACGGCTCTGTTTACAAGAACCTCGTTTACAGTACAAGTTCAACATCGCATAAGTGAAAAATGGATAAAGAAGTTGTGGTATTTACTTACAAAGCAATATCACTCAGCAATGAAATCTGTGTCATCAGGCCATTAGCAGCACAATGAGTGGATTCAGGTATGATGATTCTAACTGAAATAAGTCACACAGAAAAAGAAACATCATAAGATATCAGTAATACACGGAATGGAAACTTGGCTACACAGGAACTGAATTACAGAACAGAACAGGGTCTCAAATTTAGAAAACCAACTTATGCTTGCTTAAGGGGAAAGGTGAGTTGGGGTGCTGCATAAAACCAGAGATTGAAATGAGCACAGATAAAGCTCCTTAAGCCAAATATGGAATAGACAAGAGCTACTCCTTGCTCAACGAAATGGACTCAACACCCCATATTAAACGCCTAAGAATGTACCTGACTAGTAAGTATCTTAAAACCTATGGATTGCTATGTCTCCGAAAGAGAATCAAGCATGTGTACAGGGGCATGAATGCAGCAGTGATAGGATTGGAGAGGTTCGGTGAGCAAATGAAGACCCTTTGAAGTCATATTGCATGGTACCCATTCCACGGGTTTCAACTACCCAGGTTTAAGGTATTCTTCCTTCAGCTAAAACATGCATGTGGAACCCCGAGTATGATCAACCCTGTGAACGAGAGACGTGTTCAAATATGTCTCAGTTTTCCTCCCCTGGTACTCGGGTGCAACATTCCAGACCCTTTACTAACACTCTCCCGACTTGGAGAGTCATCGCCTTTAACCTCCTGTTTGGCCCAGTTTGCAATTTCTGCGGAAGATGAACAGGAATAGGGAGAACCAATGAGAGACTAGCTGGAGGTGTCTGGACGGGCAAATTTAACTCTCATTTCCCACCAGGAAGAGGAAATAACCAAAGGCTCAGCGTGCCGTGCAGGAACCAGATTAGGGCCTGAAGCCATCCTGCGGTGTTGCGGCCAGCTCAAAAGAAAGCGAGTTGAAGAAAGGAGCTCAGGGTCTCTGTAATTCACAAACCTGCAGAGTTATAAATGAGAGCTATCGTCCAAAAATAGACTGAAGTAAGGCTGCCAAGAGGACTTGAAAGCGGGGCAGAATTGCAGGAAACCGATTTCAGGAGGTAGACTGGAATTGCATTTCAAGCATAGGAAAATAGGCAGAACGTCCACAATGATGCACTTGGTCAAAAAGGGCGAATGCGTTTTTTCCTGAATATATTCAGGAAAAAACGCATACGCCCTTTTTGGCCAACCAAGCAAGCTTGCAAAGAAATCTGCACTACAATGAAGTCTCACTTCCCCCCGGTCAAAAGGGCCATCTGAAAAAAGTGTAAAATCCAGAAAGGCAGGACAGGCCCTGGAGAACTGGGAGCCTTGTTATGCTGATGGGCGGGATGTAAATTGCCAACAGACACTGGGGAGAAGTGTATCCTGTTTCCTGAAACATCTAAAAAACAAAGCAACAGAGCCTAGGGCACTTCCACTTATGGTCCTATAGCTTAGGGAAATTAAAATCAAAAAGACACAGCCACCCCAAAATTTGGGACGCCTCTGTTTACAAGAACCTCGTTTACCGTACAAGTTCAATATCACAGAAAGTGAAAAATGGATAAAGAACTTGTGGTACTTACGTACAATGCAGTATCACTCAGCAATGAAATCTATGTCATCAGGCCCGTAGCAGCATAATGAGTGGATTCAGGTCCGATTTTTCTAACTGAAATAAGTCACACAGAAAAGGAAACATCATAAGATATCAGTAATACACGGAATGTAATCTTGGCTACACAGGAACTGAATTACAGAACAGAACAGGGTCTCAAATTTAGAAAACCAACTTATGCTTGCTTAAGGGTAAAGGTGAGTTGGGGTGCTGCATAAAACCAGAGATCGAAATGAGCACAGATAAAGTTCCTTAAGCCAAATATGGAATAGACAAGAGCTACTCCTTGCTCAACGAAATGGACTCAACACCGCATATTAAACGCCTAAGAATGTACCTGACTAGTAAGTATCTTAAAACCTATGGATTGCTATGTCTCCGAAAGAGAATGAAGCATGTGTACAGGGGCATAAACACAGCAGTGAAAGGATTGGAGAGGTTCGGTGAGCAAAAGAAGACCCTTTGAAGTCATATTACATGGTACCCATTCCACGGGTCTCAACTCTCCAGGTTTAAGGTATTCCTCCTTCAGCTAAAACATGCATGTGGAACCTAGAGTATGATCAACCATATGAAAGGGAGACGTGTTCATATATGTCTCAGTTTTTGTACCCTGGTACTCGGGTGCAACATTCCAGACACTTTACTAACACTCTCCCCACTTTGAGAGTCAGCGCCTTTAACCTCCTGTTTGGCCCAGTTTGCAATTTCTGCGGAAGATGAACAGGAATAGGGAGAACCAATGAGAGACTAGCTTGAGGTGTCTGGACGGGCAAATTTAACACTCACATCCCACCAGGAAGAGGAATTAACCAAAGGCTCAGCGTGCCGTGCCGGAACCAGATTAGGGCCTGAAGCCATCCTGCGGTGTTGCGGCCAGCTCACAAGAAAGCGAGTTGAAGAAAGGAGCTCAGGGGCACTGTAATTCACAAACCTGCAGAGTTATAAATGACAGCTATCGTCCAAAAATAGACTGAAGTAAGGCTGCCAAGAGGACTTGAAGCGGGGCAGAATTGCAGGAAACCGATTTCAGGAGGTAGACTGGAATTGCATTGAAAGCATAGGAAAAGAGGCAGAACGTCCACAATGATGCACTTGGCCAAAAAGGGCGTATGCGTTTTTTCCTGAATATATTCAGGAAAAAACGCATACGCCCTTTTTGGCCAACCAAGCAAGCTTGCAAAGGAAATCTGCACTACAATGAAGTCTCACTTCCCCCCGGTCAAAAGGGCCATGTGAAAAAAGTGTAAAATCCAGAAAGGCAGGACAGGCCATGGAGAACTGGGAGCCTTGTTATGCTGATGGGCAGGATGTAAATTGCCAACAGCCACTCCGGAGAAGTGTATGGTGTTTCCTGAAACATCTAAAAAGCAAAGCAACAGAGCCTAGTGCACTTCCACTTATGGTCCTATAGCTTAGGGAAATTAAAATCAAAAAGACACAGCCACCCCAAAGTTTGGGACGCCTCTGTTTACAAGAACCTCATTTACAGTACAAGTTCAATATCACAGAAAGTGAAAAATGGATAAAGAAGTTGTGGTACTCACGTACAATGCAATATCACTCAGCAATGAAATCTCTGTCACCAGGCCCGTAGCAGCACAATGAGTGGATTCGGGTATGGTGATTCTAACTGAAATAAGTCACACAGAATAAGAAACATCAAAAAATATCACTAATACATGGAATGTAAACTTGGCTACAGAGGAACTGAATTACAAAACAGAACAGGGTCTCAAATTTAGAAAACCAACTTATGCTGGCTTAAGTGGAAAGGTGAGTTGGGGTGCTGCATAAAACCAGAGATTGAAATGAGCACAGATAAAGTTCCTTAAGCCAAATATGGAATAGACAAGAGCTACTCCTTGCTCAACGAAATGGACTCAACACCCCATATTAAATGCCTAAGAATATACCTGACTAGTAAGTATCTTAAAACCTATGGATTGCTATGTCTCCAAAAGAGAATCAAGCGTGTGCACAAGGGTCATAAACGCAGCAGTGATAGGATTGGAGAGATTCGGTGAGCAAATGAAGACCCTTTGAAGTCATATTGCATGGTACCCATTCCACGGGTCTCAACTCTCCAGGTTTAAGGTATTCTTTCTTCAGCTAAAACATGCATGTGGAACCCAGAGTATGATCAACCGTGTGAACGGGAGACGTGTTCAAATATGTCTCAGTTTTCCTCCCCTGGTACTCGGGTGCAACATTCCAGACGCTTTACTAACACTCTCCCCACTTGGAGAGTCAGCGCCTTTAACCTCCTGTTTGGCCAAGTTTGCAATTTCTGCGGAAGATGAACAGGAATAGGGAGAACCAATGAGAGACTAGCTGGAGGTGTCTGGACGGGCAAATTTAACACTCATTTCCCACCAGGAAGAGGAATTAACCAAAGGCTCAGCGTGCCGTGCCGGAACCAGATTAGGGCCTGAAGCCATCCTGCGGTGTTGCGGCCAGTCCACAAGAAAGCGAGTTGAAGAAAGGAGCTCAGGGGCACTGTAATTCACAAACCTGCAGAGTTATAAATGAGAGCTATCGTCCAAAAATAGACTGAAGTAAGGCTGCCAGGAGGACTTGAAAGCGGGGCAGAATTGCAGGAAACCGATTTCAGGAGGTAGACTGGAATTGCATTGAAAGCATAGGAAAAGAGGCAGAACGTCCACAATGATGCACTTGGCCAAAAAGGGCGTATGCGTTTTTTCCTGAATATATTCAGGAAAAAACGCATACGCCCTTTTTGGCCAACCCAGCAAACTTGCAAAGGAAATCTGCACTACAATGAAGTCTCACTTCCCCCCGGTCAAAAGGGCCATCTGAAAAAAGTGTAAAATCCAGAAAGGCAGGACAGGGCATGGAGAACTGGGAGCCTTGTTATGCTGATGGGCGGGATGTAAATTGTCAACAGACACTCAGGAGAAGTGTATGGTGTTTCCTGAAACATCTAAAAAACAAAGCAACAGAGCCTAGGGCACTTCCACTTATGGTCCTATAGCTTAGGGAAATTAAAATAAAAAAGACACAGCCACCCCAAAGTTTGGGACACCTCCGTTTACAAGAACCTCGTTTACCGTACAAGTTCAATATCACAGAAAGTGAAAAATGGATAAAGAACTTGTGGTACTTACGTACAATGCAGTATCACTCAGCAATGAAATCTATGTCATCAGGCCCGTAGCAGCACAATGAGTGGATTCAGGTACGATGATTCTAACTGAAATAAGTCACACAGAAAAAGAAACATCATAAGATATCACTAATACACGGAATGTAAACTTGGCTACACAGGAACTGAATTCCAAAACAGAACAGTGTCTCAAATTTAGAAAAGCAACTTATGCTTGCTTAAGTGGAAAGGTGAGTTGGGGTGCTGCATAAAACCAGAGATTGAAATGAGCACAGATAAAGTTCCTTAAGCCAAATATGGAATAGACAAGAGCTACTCCTTGCTCAACGAAATGGACTCAACACCGCATATTAAACGCCTAAGAATGTACCTGACTAGTAAGTATCTTAAAACCTATGGATTGCTATGTCTCCAAGAGAGAATCAAGCATGTGTACAGGGTCATAAACGCAGCAGTGATAGGATTGGAGAGGTTCGGTGAGCAAATGAAGACCCTTTGAAGTCATATTGCATGGTACCCATTACACGGGTTTCAACTACCCAGGTTTTAGGTATTCTTCCTGCAGCTAAAACATGCATGTGGAACCCAGAGTATGATCACCCATGTGATCGGGAGACGTGTTCAAATTGTCTCAGTTTTCGTGCCCCGGTACTCGGCTGCAACATTCCAGACGCTTTACTAACACTCTCTCCACTTGGAGAGTCAGTCCCTTTAACCTCCTGTTTGGCCCAGTTTGCAATTTTTGCGGAAGATGAACAGGAATAGCGAGAACCAATGAGAGACTAGCTGGAGGTGTCTGGATGGGCAAATTTAACTCTCATTTCCCACCAGGAAGAGGAATTAACCAAAGGCTCAGCGTGCCGTGCCAGAACCAGATTAGAGCCTGAAGACATCCTGCGGTGTTGCGGCCAGCTCAAACGAAAGCGAGTTGAAGAAAGGAGCTCAGGGGCACTGTAATTCACAAACCTGCAGAGTTATAAATGACAGCTATCGTCCAAAAATAGACTGAAGTAAGGCTGCCAAGAGGACTTGAAAGCGGGGCAGAATTGCAGGAAACCGATTTCAGGAGGTAGACTGGAATTGCATTGAAAGCATAGGAAAAGAGGCAGAACGTCCACAATGATGCACTTGGCCAAAAAGGGCGTATGCGTTTTTTCCTGAATATATTCAGGAAAAAACGCATACGCCCATTTTGGCCAACCAAGCAAGCTTGCAAAGGAAATCTGCACTACAATGAAGTCTCACTTCCCACGGGTCAAAAGGGCCATCTGAAAAAAGTGTAAAATCCAGAAAGGCAGAACAGGCCATGGAGAACTGGGAGCCTTCTTATGCTGATGGGCGGGATGTAAATTGCCAACAGACACTTGGGAGAAGTGTATCCTGTTTCCTGAAACATCTAAAAAACAAAGCAACAGAGCCTAGGGCACTTCCACTTATGGTCCTATAGCTTAGGGAAATTAAAATCAAAAAGACACAGCCACCCCAAAGTTTGGGACGCCTCCGTTTACAAGAACCTCGTTTACCGTACAAGTTCAATATCACAGAAAGTGAAAAATGGATAAAGAACTTGTGGTACTTACGTACAATGCAGTATCACTCAGCAATGAAATCTATGTCATCAGGCCCATAGCAGCATAATGAGTGGATTCAGGTACGATGATTCTAACTGAAATAAGTCACACAGAAAAAGAAACATCATAAGATATCACTAATACACGGAATGTAAACTTGGCTACACAGGAACTGCATTCCAAAACAGAATAGGGTCTCAAATTTAGAAAACCAACTTATGCTTGCTTAAGTGGAAAGGTGAGTTGGGGTGCTGCATAAAACCAGAGATTGAAATGAGCACAGATAAAGTTCCTTAAGCCAAATATGGAATAGACAAGAGCTACTCCTTGCTCAACGAAATGGACTCAACACCCCATATTAAACGCCTAAGAATGTACCTGACTAGTAAGTATCTTAAAACCTATGGATTGCTATGTCTCCAAAAGAGAATCAAGCGTGTGTACAGGGGCATAAACGCAGCAGTGATAGGATTGGAGAGGTTCGGTGAGCAAATGAAGACCCTTTGAAGTCATATTGCATGGTACCCATTCCACGGGTCTCAACTCTCCAGGTTTAAGGTATTCTTTCTTCAGCTAAAACATGCATGTGGAACCCAGAGTATGATCAAACATGTGAACGGGAGACGTGTTCAAATATGGCTCAGTTTTCCTCCCCTGGTACTCGGGTGCAACATTCCAGACGCTTTACTAACACTCTCCCGACTTGGAGAGTCAGTCCCTTTAACCTCCTGTTTGGCCCAGTTTGCAATTTCTGCGGAAGATGAACAGGAATAGCGAGAACCAATGAGAGACTAGCTGGAGGTGTCTGGACGGGCAAATTTAACTCTCATTTCCCACCAGGAAGAGGAATTAACCAAAGGCTCAGCGTGCCGGGCCGGAACCAGATTAGGGCCTGAAGCCATCCTGCGGTGTTGCGGCCAGGTCACAAGAAAGCGAGTTGAAGAAAGGAGCTCAGGGGCACTGTAATTCACAAACCTGCAGAGTTATAAATGACAGCTATCGTCCAAAAATAGACTGAAGTAAGGCTGCCAAGAGGACTTGAAAGCGGGGCAGAATTGCAGGAAACCGATTTCAGGAGGTAGACTGGAATTGCATTGAAAGCATAGGAAAAGAGGCAGAACGTCCACAATGATGCACTTGGCCAAAAAGGGCGTATGCGTTTTTTCCTGAATATATTCAGGAAAAAACGCATACGCCCTTTTTGGCCAACCAAGCAAGCTTGCAAAGGAAATCTGCACTACAATGAAGTCTCACTTCCCCCCGGTCAAAAGGGCCATGTGAAAAAAGTGTAAAATCCAGAAAGGCAGGACAGGCCATGGAGAACTGGGAGCCTTGTTATGCTGATGGGCAGGATGTAAATTGCCAACAGCCACTCCGGAGAAGTGTATGGTGTTTCCTGAAACATCTAAAAAGCAAAGCAACAGAGCCTAGTGCACTTCCACTTATGGTCCTATAGCTTAGGGAAATTAAAATCAAAAAGACACAGCCACCCCAAAGTTTGGGACGCCTCTGTTTACAAGAACCTCATTTACAGTACAAGTTCAATATCACAGAAAGTGAAAAATGGATAAAGAAGTTGTGGTACTCACGTACAATGCAATATCACTCAGCAATGAAATCTATGTCACCAGGCCCGTAGCAGCACAATGAGTGGATTCGGGTATGGTGATTCTAACTGAAATAAGTCACACAGAATAAGAAACATCAAAAAATATCACTAATACATGGAATGTAAACTTGGCTACAGAGGAACTGAATTACAAAACAGAACAGGGTCTCAAATTTAGAAAACCAACTTATGCTGGCTTAAGTGGAAAGGTGAGTTGGGGTGCTGCATAAAACCAGAGATTGAAATGAGCACAGATAAAGTTCCTTAAGCCAAATATGGAATAGACAAGAGCTACTCCTTGCTCAACGAAATGGACTCAACACCCCATATTAAATGCCTAAGAATATACCTGACTAGTAAGTATCTTAAAACCTATGGATTGTTATGTCTCCAAAAGAGAATCAAGCGTGTGCACAAGGGTCATAAACGCAGCAGTGATAGGATTGGAGAGATTCGGTGAGCAAATGAAGACCCTTTGAAGTCATATTGCATGGTACCCATTCCACGGGTCTCAACTCTCCAGGTTTAAGGTATTCTTTCTTCAGCTAAAACATGCATGTGGAACCCAGAGTATGATCAACCGTGTGAACGGGAGACGTGTTCAAATATGTCTCAGTTTTCCTCCCCTGGTACTCGGGTGCAACATTCCAGACGCTTTACTAACACTCTCCCCACTTGGAGAGTCAGCGCCTTTAACCTCCTGTTTGGCCAAGTTTGCAATTTCTGCGGAAGATGAACAGGAATAGGGAGAACCAATGAGAGACTAGCTGGAGGTGTCTGGACGGGCAAATTTAACACTCATTTCCCACCAGGAAGAGGAATTAACCAAAGGCTCAGCGTGCTGTGCCGGAACCAGATTAGGGCCTGAAGCCATCCTGCGGTGTTGCGGCCAGTCCACAAGAAAGCGAGTTGAAGAAAGGAGCTCAGGGGCACTGTAATTCACAAACCTGCAGAGTTATAAATGAGAGCTATCGTCCAAAAATAGACTGAAGTAAGGCTGCCAGGAGGACTTGAAAGCGGGGCAGAATTGCAGGAAACCGATTTCAGGAGGTAGACTGGAATTGCATTGAAAGCATAGGAAAAGAGGCAGAACGTCCACAATGATGCACTTGGCCAAAAAGGGCGTATGCGTTTTTTCCTGAATATATTCAGGAAAAAACGCATACGCCCTTTTTGGCCAACCCAGCAAACTTGCAAAGGAAATCTGCACTACAATGAAGTCTCACTTCCCCCCGGTCAAAAGGGCCATCTGAAAAAAGTGTAAAATCCAGAAAGGCAGGACAGGGCATGGAGAACTGGGAGCCTTGTTATGCTGATGGGCGGGATGTAAATTGTCAACAGACACTCAGGAGAAGTGTATGCTGTTTCCTGAAACATCTAAAAAACAAAGCAACAGAGCCTAGGGCACTTCCACTTATGGTCCTATAGCTTAGGGAAATTAAAATAAAAAAGACACAGCCACCCCAAAGTTTGGGACACCTCCGTTTACAAGAACCTCGTTTACCGTACAAGTTCAATATCACAGAAAGTGAAAAATGGATAAAGAACTTGTGGTACTTACGTACAATGCAGTATCACTCAGCAATGAAATCTATGTCATCAGGCCCGTAGCAGCACAATGAGTGGATTCAGGTACGATGATTCTAACTGAAATAAGTCACACAGAAAAAGAAACATCATAAGATATCACTAATACACGGAATGTAAACTTGGCTACACAGGAACTGAATTCCAAAACAGAACAGTGTCTCAAATTTAGAAAAGCAACTTATGCTTGCTTAAGTGGAAAGGTGAGTTGGGGTGCTGCATAAAACCAGAGATTGAAATGAGCACAGATAAAGTTCCTTAAGCCAAATATGGAATAGACAAGAGCTACTCCTTGCTCAACGAAATGGACTCAACACCGCATATTAAACGCCTAAGAATGTACCTGACTAGTAAGTATCTTAAAACCTATGGATTGCTATGTCTCCAAGAGAGAATCAAGCATGTGTACAGGGTCATAAACGCAGCAGTGATAGGATTGGAGAGGTTCGGTGAGCAAATGAAGACCCTTTGAAGTCATATTGCATGGTACCCATTACACGGGTTTCAACTACCCAGGTTTTAGGTATTCTTCCTGCAGCTAAAACATGCATGTGGAACCCAGAGTATGATCAACCATGTGATCGGGAGACGTGTTCAAATTGTCTCAGTTTTCGTACCCCGGTACTCGGGTGCAACATTCCAGACGCTTTACTAACACTCTCTCCACTTGGAGAGTCAGCGCCTTTAACCTCCTGTTTGGCCCAGTTTGCAATTTCTGCGGAAGATGAACAGGAATAGCGAGAACCAATGAGAGACTAGCTGGAGGTGTCTGGATGGGCAAATTTAACTCTCATTTCCCACCAGGAAGAGGAATTAACCAAAGGCTCAGCGTGCCGTGCCAGAACCAGATTAGAGCCTGAAGACATCCTGCGGTGTTGCGGCCAGCTCAAATGAAAGCGAGTTGAAGAAAGGAGCTCAGGGGCACTGTAATTCACAAACCTGCAGAGTTATAAATGACAGCTATCGTCCAAAAATAGACTGAAGTAAGGCTGCCAAGAGGACTTGAAAGCGGGGCAGAATTGCAGGAAACCGATTTCAGGAGGTAGACTGGAATTGCATTGAAAGCATAGGAAAAGAGGCAGAACGTCCACAATGATGCACTTGGCCAAAAAGGGCGTATGCGTTTTTTCCTGAATATATTCAGGAAAAAACGCATACGCCCATTTTGGCCAACCAAGCAAGCTTGCAAAGGAAATCTGCACTACAATGAAGTCTCACTTCCCACGGGTCAAAAGGGCCATCTGAAAAAAGTGTAAAATCCAGAAAGGCAGAACAGGCCATGGAGAACTGGGAGCCTTCTTATGCTGATGGGCGGGATGTAAATTGCCAACAGACACTTGGGAGAAGTGTATCCTGTTTCCTGAAACATCTAAAAAACAAAGCAACAGAGCCTAGGGCACTTCCACTTATGGTCCTATAGCTTAGGGAAATTAAAATCAAAAAGACACAGCCACCCCAAAGTTTGGGACGCCTCCGTTTACAAGAACCTCGTTTACCGTACAAGTTCAATATCACAGAAAGTGAAAAATGGATAAAGAACTTGTGGTACTTACGTACAATGCAGTATCACTCAGCAATGAAATCTATGTCATCAGGCCCATAGCAGCATAATGAGTGGATTCAGGTACGATGATTCTAACTGAAATAAGTCACACAGAAAAAGAAACATCATAAGATATCACTAATACACGGAATGTAAACTTGGCTACACAGGAACTGCATTCCAAAACAGAATAGGGTCTCAAATTTAGAAAACCAACTTATGCTTGCTTAAGTGGAAAGGTGAGTTGGGGTGCTGCATAAAACCAGAGATTGAAATGAGCACAGATAAAGTTCCTTAAGCCAAATATGGAATAGACAAGAGCTACTCCTTGCTCAACGAAATGGACTCAACACCCCATATTAAACGCCTAAGAATGTACCTGACTAGTAAGTATCTTAAAACCTATGGATTGCTATGTCTCCAAAAGAGAATCAAGCGTGTGTACAGGGGCATAAACGCAGCAGTGATAGGATTGGAGAGGTTCGGTGAGCAAATGAAGACCCTTTGAAGTCATATTGCATGGTACCCATTCCACGGGTCTCAACTCTCCAGGTTTAAGGTATTCTTTCTTCAGCTAAAACATGCATGTGGAACCCAGAGTATGATCAAACATGTGAACGGGAGACGTGTTCAAATATGGCTCAGTTTTCCTCCCCTGGTACTCGGGTGCAACATTCCAGACGCTTTACTAACACTCTCCAGACTTGGAGAGTCAGTCCCTTTAACCTCCTGTTTGGCCCAGTTTGCAATTTCTGCGGAAGATGAACAGGAATAGCGAGAACCAATGAGAGACTAGCTGGAGGTGTCTGGACGGGCAAATTTAACTCTCATTTCCCACCAGGAAGAGGAATTAACCAAAGGCTCAGCGTGCCGGGCCGGAACCAGATTAGGGCCTGAAGCCATCCTGCGGTGTTGCGGCCAGGTCACAAGAAAGCGAGTTGAAGAAAGGAGCTCAGGGGCACTGTAATTCACAAACCTGCAGAGTTATAAATGACAGCTATCGTCCAAAAATAGACTGAAGTAAGGCTGCCAAGAGGACTTTAAAGCGGGGCAGAATTGCAGGAAACCGATTTCAGGAGGTAGACTGGAATTGCATTGAAAGCATAGGAAAAGAGGCAGAACGTCCACAATGATGCACTTGGCCAAAAAGGGCGTATGCGTTTTTTCCTGAATATATTCAGGAAAAAACGCATACGCCCTTTTTGGCCAACCAAGCAAGCTTGCAAAGGAAATCTGCACTACAATGAAGTCTCACTTCCCCCCGGTCAAAAGGGCCATCTGAAAAAAGTGTAAAATCCAGAAAAGCAGGACAGGCCATGGAGAACTGGGAGCCTTGTAATGCTGATGGGTGGGATGTAAATTGCCAACAACCACTCGGGAGAAGTGTATGGTGTTTCCTGAAACATCTAAAAAACAAAGCAACAGAACCTAGAGCACTTCCACTTATGGTTCTATAGCTTAGGGAAATTAAAATCAAAAAGACACAGCCACCCCAAAGTTTGGAACAGCTCTGTTTACAAGAACCTCGTTTACAGTACAAGTTCAACATCGCAGAAAGTGAAAAATGGATAAAGAAGTTGTGGTATTTACTTACAAAGCAATATCACTCAGCAATGAAATCTGTGTCATCAGGCCATTAGCAGCACAATGAGTGGATTCAGGTATGATGATTCTAACTGAAATATGTCACACAGAAAAAGAAACATCATAAGATATCTGTAATACACGGAATGGAAACTTGGCTACACAGGAACTGAATTACAGAACAGAACAGGGTCTCAAATTTAGAAAACCAACTTATGCTTGCTTAAGGGGAAAGGTGAGTTGGGGTGCTGCATAAAACCAGAGATTGAAATGAGCACAGATAAAGCTCCTTAAGCCAAATATGGAATAGACAAGAGCTACTCCTTGCTCAACGAAATGGACTCAACACCCCATATTAAACGCCTAAGAATATACCTGACTAGTAAGTATCTTAAAACCTATGGATTGCTATGTCTCCGAAAGAGAATCAAGCATGTGTACAGGGGCATGAATGCAGCAGTGATAGGATTGGAGAGTTTCGGTGAGCAAATGAAGACCCTTTGAAGTCATATTGCATGGTACCCATTCCACGGGTCTCAACTCTCCATGTTTAAGGTATTCTTCCTTCAGCTAAAATATGCATGTGGAACCCCGAGTACGATCAACCCTGTGAACGGGAGACGTGTTCAAATATGTCTCAGTTTTCCTCCCCTGGTACTCGGGTGCAACATTCCAGACCCTTTACTAACACTCTCCCGACTTGGAGAGTCAGCGCCTTTAACCTCCTGTTTGGCCCAGTTTGCAATTTCTGCGGAAGATGAACAGGAATAGCGAGAACCAATGGGAGACTAGCTGGAGGTGTCTGGACGGGCAAATTTAACTCTCATTTCCCACCAGGAAGAGGAATTAACCAAAGGCTCAGCGTGCCGTGCCGGAACCAGATTAGGGCCTGAAGCCATCCTGCGGTGTTGCGGCCAGGTCACAAGAAAGCGAGTTGAAGAAAGGAGCTCAGGGGCACTGTAATTCACAAACCTGCAGAGTTATAAATGACAGCTATCGTTCAAAAATATACTGAAGTAAGGCTGCCAAGAGAACTAGAAAGCGGGGCAGAATTGCAGGAAACCGATTTCAGGAGGTAGACTGGAAATGCATTGAAAGCATAGGAAAAGAGGCAGAACGTCCACAATGATGCACTTGGCCGAAAAGGGCGTATGCGTTTTTTCCTGAATATATTCAGGAAAAAACGCATACGCCCTTTTTGGCCAACCAAGCAAACTTGCAAAGGAAATCTGCACTACAATGAAGTCTCACTTCCCCCCGGTCAAAAGGGCCATCTGAATAAAGTGTAAAATCCAGAAAGGCAGGACAGGCCCTGGAGAACTGGGAGCCTTGTTATGCTGATGGGCGGGATGTAAATTGCCAACAGACACTCTGGAGAAGTGTATGGTGTTTCCTGAAACATCTAAAAAACAAAGCAACAGAGCCTAGGGCACTTCCACTTATGGACCTATAGCTTAGGGAAATTAAAATCAAAAAGACACAGCCACCCCAAAGTTTGGGACGCCTCTGTTTACAAGAACCTCGTTTACCGTACAAGTTCAATATCACAGAAAGTGAAAAATGGATAAAGAACTTGTGGTACTTACGTACAATGCAGTATCACTCAGCAATGAAATCTATGTCATCAGGCCCGTAGCAGCATAATGAGTGGATTCAGGTACGATGATTCTAACTGAAATAAGTCACACAGAAAAAGAAACATCATAAGATATCACTAATACAGGGAATGAAACTTGGCTACACAGGAACTGAATTACAAAACAGAACAGGGTCTCAATTTTAGAAAAGCAACTTATGCTTGCTTAAGGGGAAAGGCGAGTTGGGGTGCTGCATAAAACCAGAGATGGAAATGAGCACAGATAAAGTTCCTTAAGCCAAATATGGAATAGACAAGAGCAACTCCTTGCTCAACGAAATGGACTCAACACCCCATATTAAACGCCTAAGAATGTACCTGACTAGTAAGTATCTTAAAACCTATGGATTGCTATATCTCCAAAAGAGAATCAAGCGTGTGTACAGGGGCATAAACGCAGCAGTGATAGGATTGGAGAGGTTCGGTGAGCAAATGAAGACCCTTTGAGGTCATATTGCATGGTACCCATTCCACGGGTTTCAACTACCCATGTTTAAGGTATTCTTCCTTCAGCTAAAACATGCATGTGGAACCTAGAGTATGATCAACCATGTGATCGGGAGATGTGTTCAAATATGTCTCAGTTTTCGTACCCTGGTACTCGGGTGCAACATTCCAGACGCTTTACTAACACTCTCCCGACTTGGAGAGTCAGTCCCTTTAACCTCCTGTTTGGCCCAGTTTGCAATTTCTGAGGAAGATGAACAGGAATAGTGAGAACCAATGAGAGACTAGCTGGAGGTGTCTGGACGGGCAAATTTAACTCTCATTTCCCACCAGGAAGAGGAAATAACCAAAGGCTCAGTGTGCCGTGCCGGAAACAGATTAGGGCCTGAAGCCATCCTGCAGTGTTGCGGGTAGCTCAAAAGAAAGCGAGTTGAAGAAAGGAGCTCAGGGGCACTGTAATTCACAAACCTGCAGAGTTATAAATGACAGCTATCATCCAAAAATATACTGAAGTAAGATTGCCAAGAGGACTTGAAAGCGGGGCAGAATTGCAGGAAACCGATTTCAGGAGGTAGACTGGAATTGCATTGAAAGCATAGGAAAAGAGGCAGAACGTCCACAATGATGCACTTGGCCAAAAAGGGCGTACGCGTTTTTTCCTGAATATATTCAGGAAAAATGCATACGCCCTTTTTGGCCAACCAAGCAAGCTTGCAAAGGAAATCTGCACTACAATGAAGTCTCACTTCCCCCTGGTCAAAAGGGCCATCTGAAAAAAGTGTAAAATCCAGAAAGGCAGGACAGGCCATGGAGAACTGGGAGCCTTGTTATGCTGATGGGCGGGATGTAAATTGCCAACAAACACTCGGGAGAAGTGTATGGTGTTTCCTGAAACATCTAAAAAACAAAGCAACAGAGCCTAGGGCACTTCCACTTATGGTCCTATAGCTTAGGGAATTTAAAATCAAAAAGACACAGCCACCCCAAAGTTTGGAACGGCTCTGTTTACAAGAACCTCGTTTACAGTACAAGTTCAACATCGCAGAAAGTGAAAAATGGAGAAAGAAGCTGTGGTATTTACTTACAAAGCAATATCACTCAGCAATGAAATCTGTGTCATCAGGCCCTTAGCAGCACAATGAGTGGATTCAGGTATGATGATTCTAACTGAAATAAGTCACACAGAAAAAGAAACATCATAAGATATCAGTAATACATGGAATGTAAACTTGGCTACACAGGAACTGAATTACAGAACAGAACAGGGTCTCAAATTTAGAAAACCAACTTATGCTTGCTTAAGGGGAAAGGTGAGTTGGGGTGCTGCATAAAACCAGAGATTGAAATGAGCACAGATAAAGTTCCTTAAGCCAAATATGGAATAGACAAGAGCTACTCCTTGCTCAACGAAATGGACTCAAAACCGCATATTAAACGCCTAAGAATGTACCTGACTAGTAAGTATCTTAAAACCTATGGATTGCTATGTCTCCGAAAGAGAATCAAGCATGTGTACAGGGGCATAAACGCAGCAGTGATAGGATTGGAGAGGTTCGGTGAGCAAATGAAGACCCTTTGAAGTCATATTGCATGGTACCCATTCCACGGGTTTCAACTACCCTGGTTTAAGGTATTCTTCCTTCAGCTAAAACATGCATGTGGAACCCAGAGTATGATCAACCATGTGATCGGGAGACGTGTTCAAATATGTCTCAGTTTTCGTACCCTGGTACTCGGGTGCGACATTCCAGATGCTTTACTAACACTCTCCCCACTTGGAGAGTCAGCACCTTTAACCTCCTGTTTGGCCCAGTTTGCAATTTCTGCGGAAGATGAACAGGAATAGCGAGAACCAATGAGAGACTAGCTGGAGGTGTCTGGACGGGCAAATTTAACTCTCTTTTCCCACCAGGAAGAGGAATTAACCAAAGGCTCAGCGTGCCGTGCCGGAACCAGATTAGGGCCTGAAGCCATCCTGCGGTGTTGCGGCCAGCTCACAAGAAAGCGAGTTGAACAAAGGAGCTCAGGGGCACTGTAATTCACAAACCTGCAGAGTTATAAATGACAGCTATCGTCCAAAAATAGACTGAAGTAAGGCTGCCAAGAGGACTTGAAAGCGGGGCAGAATTGCAGGAAACCGATTTCAGGAGGTAGACTGGAATTGCATTGAAAGCATAGGAAAAGAGGCAGAACGTCCACAATGATGCACTTGGCCAAAAAGGGCGTATGCGTTTTTTCCTGAATATATTCAGGAAAAAACGCATACGCCCTTTTTGGCCAACCAAGCAAGCTTGCAAAGGAAATCTGCACTACAATGAAGTCTCACTTCCCCCCGGTCAAAAGGGCCATCTGAAAAAAGTGTAAAATCCATAAACGCACGACAGGCCATGGAGAACTGGGAGCCTTGTTATGCTGAAGGGCGGGATGTAAATTGCCAACAACCACTCGGGAGAAGTGTATGGTGTTTCCTGAAACATCTAAAAAACAAAGCAACAGAGCCTAGGGCACTTCCACTTATGGTCCTATAGCTTAGGGAAATTAAAATCAAAAAGACACAGCCACCCCAAAGTTTGGGAAGCCTCTGTTTACAAGAACCTCGTTTACAGTACAAGTTCAACATCGCAGAAAGTGAAAAATGGATAAAGAAGTTGTGGTATTTACATACAAAGCAATATCACTCAGCAATGAAATCTGTGTCATCAGGCCCTTAGCAGCACAATGAGTGGATTCAGGTATGATGATTCTAACTGAAATAAGTCACACAGAAAAAGAAACATCATAAGATATCAGTAATACATGGAATGTAAACTTGGCTACACAGGAACTGAATTACAGAACAGAACAGGGTCTCAAATTTAGAAAACCAACTTATGCTTGCTTAAGGGGAAAGGTGAGTTGGGGAGCTGCATAAAACCAGAGATTGAAATGAGCACAGATAAAGTTCCTTAAGCCAAATATGGAATAGACAAGAGCTACTCCTTGCTCAACGAAATGGACTCAACACCGCATATTAAACGCCTAAGAATGTACCTGACTAGTAAGTATCTTAAAACCTATGGATTGCTATGTCTCCGAAAGAGAATCAAGCATGTGTACAGGGGCATAAACGCAGCAGTGATAGGATTGGAGAGGTTCGGTGAGCAAATGAAGACCCTTTGAAGTCATATTGCATGGTACCCATTCCACGGGTTTCAACTACCCAGGTTTAAGGTATTCTTCCTTCAGCTAAAACATGCATGTGGAACCCAGAGTATGATCAACCATGTGATCGGGAGACGTGTTCAAATATGTCTCAGTTTTCGTACCCTGGTACTCGGGTGCGACATTCCAGATGCTTTACTAACACTCTCCGCACTTGGAGAGTCAGCACCTTTAACCTCCTGTTTGGCCCAGTTTGCAATTTCTGCGGAAGATGAACAGGAATAGCGAGAACCAATGAGAGACTAGCTGGAGGTGTCTGGACGGGCAAATTTAACTCTCTTTTCCCACCAGGAAGAGGAATTAACCAAAGGCTCAGCGTGCCGTGCCGGAACCAGATTAGGGCCTGAAGCCATCCTGCGGTGTTGCGGCCAGCTCACAAGAAAGCGAGTTGAACAAAGGAGCTCAGGGGCACTGTAATTCACAAACCTGCAGAGTTATAAATGACAGCTATCGTCCAAAAATAGACTGAAGTAAGGCTGCCAAGAGGACTTGAAAGCGGGGCAGAATTGCAGGAAACCGATTTCAGGAGGTAGACTGGAATTGCATTGAAAGCATAGGAAAAGAGGCAGAACGTCCACAATGATGCACTTGGCCAAAAAGGGCGTATGCGTTTTTTCCTGAATATATTCAGGAAAAAACGCATACGCCCTTTTTGGCCAACCAAGCAAGCTTGCAAAGGAAATCTGCACTACAATGAAGTCTCACTTCCCCCCGGTCAAAAGGGCCATCTGAAAAAAGTGTAAAATCCATAAACGCACGACAGGCCATGGAGAACTGGGAGCCTTGTTATGCTGAAGGGCGGGATGTAAATTGCCAACAACCACTCGGGAGAAGTGTATGGTGTTTCCTGAAACATCTAAAAAACAAAGCAACAGAGCCTAGGGCACTTCCACTTATGGTCCTATAGCTTAGGGAAATTAAAATCAAAAAGACACAGCCACCCCAAAGTTTGGGAAGCCTCTGTTTACAAGAACCTCGTTTACAGTACAAGTTCAACATCGCAGAAAGTGAAAAATGGATAAAGAAGTTGTGGTATTTACATACAAAGCAATATCACTCAGCAATGAAATCTATGTCATCAGGCCCTTAGCATCACAATGAGAGGATTCAGGTATGATGATTCTAACTGAAATAAGTCACACAGAAAAAGAAACATCATAACATATCAGTAATACACGGAATGGAAACTTGGTTACACAGGAACTGAATTACAGAACAGAACAGGGTCTCAAATTTAGAAAACCAACTTATTCTTGCTTAAGGGTAAAGGTGCCTTGGGGTGCTGCATAAAACCAGAGATTGAAATGAGCACAGATAAAGTTCCTTAAGTCAAATATGGAATAGACAAGAGCTACTCCTTGCTCAACGAAATGGACTCAACACCCCATATTAAACGCCTAAGAATGTACCTGACTAGTAAGTATCTTAAAACCTATGGATTACTATGTCTCCGAAAGAGAATCAAGCATGTGTACAGGGGCATAAACGCAGCAGTGATAGGATTGGAGAGGTTCGGTGAGCAAATGAAGACCCTTTGAAGTCATATTGCATGGTACCCATTACACGGGTCTTAACTCTCCAGGTTTAAGGTATTCTTCCTTCAGCTAAAACATGCATGTGGAACCCAAGTATGATCAACCATGTGAACGGGAGACGTGTTCAAATATGTCCCAGTTTTCCTCCCCTGGTACTCGGGTGCAACATTCCAGACGCTTTACTAACACTCTCCCCACTTGGAGAGTCAGCGCCTTTAACCTCCTGTTTGGTCCAGTTTGCAATTTCTGCGGAAGATGAACAGGAATAGCGAGAACCAATGAGAGACTAGCTGGAGGTGTCTAGACGGACAAATTTAACTCTCATTTCCCACCAGGAAGAGGAAATAACCAAAGGCTCAGTGTGCCGTGCCGGAACAAGATTAGGGCCTGAAGCCATCATTCGGTGTTGCGGCCAGGTCACAAGAAAGTGAGTTGAAGAAAGGAGCTCAGGGGCACTGTAATTCACAAACCTGCAGAGTTATAAATGACAGCTATCGTCCAAAAATAGACTGAAGGAAGGCTGCCAAGAGGACTTGAAAGCGGGGCGAAATTGCAGGAAACCGATTTCAGGAGGTAGACTGGAATTGCATTGAAAGCATAGGAAAAGAGGCAGAACGTCCACAATGATGCACTTGGCCAAAAAGGGCGTATGCGTTTTTTCCTGAATATATTCAGGAAAAAACGCATACGCCTTTTTTGACCAACCAAGCAAGCTTGCAAAGGAAATCTGCACTACAATGAAGTCTCACTTCCCACGGGTCAAAAGGGCCATCTGAAAAAAGTGTAAAATCCAGAAAGGCAGGACAGGCCATGGAGAACTCGGAGCCTTGTTATGCTGAAGGGCGGGATGTAAATTGCCAACAACCACTCGGGAGAAGTGTATGGTGTTTCCTGAAACATCTAAAAAACAAAGCAACAGAGCCTAGGGCACTTCCACTTATGGTCCTATAGCTTAGGGAAATTAAAATCAAAAAGACACAGCCACCCCAAAGTTTGGGACGCCTCCGTTTACAAGAACCTCGTTTACCATACAAGTTCAATATCACAGAAAGTGAAAAATGGATAAAGAACTTGTGGTACTTACGTACAATGCAGTATCACTCAGCAATGAAATCTATGTCATCAGGCCCGTAGCAGCATAATGAGTGGATTCAGGTACGATGATTCTAACTGAAATAAGTCACACAGAAAAAGAAACATCATAAGATATCAGTAATACACGGAATGTAAACTTGGCTACACAGGAACTGAATTACAGAACAGAACAGGGTCTCAAATTTAGAAAACCAACTTATGCTTGCTTAAGGGGAAAGGTGAGTTGGGGTGCTGCATAAAACCAGAGATTGAAATGAGCACAGATAAAGTTCCTTAAGCCAAATATGGAATAGACAAGAGCTACTCCTTGCTCAACGAAATGGACTCAGCACCGCATATTAAACGCCTAAGAATGTACCTGACAAGGAAGTATCTTAAAACCTATGGATTGCTATGTCTCCGAAAGAGAATCAAGCATGTGTACAGGGGCATAAACGCAGCAGTGATAGGATTGGAGAGGTTCGGTGAGCAAATGAAGACCCTTTGAAGTCATATTGCATGGTACCCATTCCACGGGTTTCAACTACCCAGGTTTTAGGTATTCTTCCTTCAGCTAAAACATGCATGTGGAACCCAGAGTATGATCAACCATGTGATCGGGAGACGTGTTCAAATATGTCTCAGTTTTCGTACCCTGGTACTCGGGTGCAACATTCGAGACGCTTTACCAGGACTCTCCCGACTTGGAGAGTCAGTCCCTTTAACCTCCTGTTTGGCCCAGTTTGCAATTTCTGCGGAAGATGAACAGGAATAGCGAGAACCAATGAGAGACTAGCTGGAGGTGTCTGGACGGGCAAATTTAACTCTCATTTCCCACCAGGAAGAGGAAATAACCAAAGGCTCAGCGTGCCGTGCCGGAACCAGTTTAGGGCCTGAAGCCAGCCTGCGGTGTTGCGGCCAGGTCACAAGAAAGCAAGTTGAAGAAAGGAGCTCAGGGGCACTGTAATTCACAAACCTGCAGAGTTATAAATGACAGCTATCGTCCAAAAATAGACTGAACTAAGGCTGCCAAGAGGACTTGAAACGGAGCAGAATTGCAGGAAACCGATTTCAGGAGGTAGACTGGAATTGCATTGAAAGCATAGGAAAAGAGGCAGAACGTCCACAATGATGCACTTGGCCAAAAAGGGCGTATGCGTTTTTTCCTGAATTTATTCAGGAAAAAACGCATACGCCCTTTTTGGCCAACCAAGCAAGCTTGCAAAGGAAATCTGCACTACAATGAAGTCTCACTTCCCCCCGGTCAAAAGGGCCATCTGAAAAAAGTGTAAAATCCAGAAAGGCAGGACAGGCCATGGAGAACTGGGAGCCTTGTTATGCTGATGGGCGGGATGTAAATTGCCAACAACCACTCGGGAGAAGTGTATGGTGTTTCCTGAAACATCTAAAAAACAAAGCAACAGAACCTAGGGCACTTCCACTTATGGTCCTATAGCTTAGGGAAATTAAAATCAAAAAGACACAGCCACCCTAAAGTTTGGAACGGCTCTGTTTACAAGAACCTCCTTTACAGTACAAGTTCAACATCGCAGAAAGTGAAAAATGGATAAAGAAGTTGTGGTATTTACTTACAAAGCAATATCACTCAGCAATGAAATCTGTGTCATCAGGCCCTTAGCAGCACAATGAGTGGATTCAGGTATGATGATTCTAACTGAAATAAGTCACACAGAAAAAGAAACATCATAAGATATCAGTAATACACGGAATGTAAACTTGGCTACACAGGAACTGAATTACAGAACAGAACAGGGTCTCAAATTTAGAAAACCAACGTATTCTTGCTTAAGGGTAAAGGTGAGTTGGGGTGCTGCATAAAACCAGAGATTGAAATGAGCACAGATAAAGTTCCTTAAGCCAAATATGGAATAGACAAGAGCTACTCCTTGCTCAACGAAATGGACTCAACACCCTATATTAAACGCCTAAGAATGTACCTGACTAGTAAGTATCTTAAAACCTATGGATTGCTATGTCTCCGAAAGAGAATCAAGCATGTCTACAGGGGCATAAACGCAGCAGAGATAGGATTGGAGAGGTTCGGTGAGCAAATGAAGACCCTTTGAAGTCATATTGCATGGTACCCATTCCACGGGTTTCAACTACCCAGGTTTAAGTATTCTTCCTTCAGCTAAAACATGCATGTGGAACCTAGAGTATGATCAACCATGTGATCGGGAGACGTGTTCAAATATGTCTCAGTTTTCCTCCCCTGGTACTCGGGTGCAACATTCCAGACGCTTTACTAACACTCTCCCCACTTGGAGAGTCAGTCCCTTTAACCTCCTGTTTGGCCCAGTTTGCAATTTCTGCAGAAGATGAACAGGAATAGCGAGAACCAATGAGAGGCTAGCTGGAGGTGTCTGGACGGGCAAATTTAACTCTCATTTCCCACCAGGAAGAGGAAATAACCAAAGGCTCAGCGTGCCGTGCCGGAACCAGATTAGGGCCTGAAGCCATCCTGCGGTGTTGCGGCCAGGTCACAAGAAAGCGAGTTGAAGAAAGGAGCTCAGGGGCACTGTAATTCACAAACCTGCAGAGTTATAAATGACAGCTATCGTCCAAAAATAGACTGAAGTAAGGCTGCCAAGAGGGCTTGAAAGCGGGGCAGAATTGCAGGAAACCGATTTCAGGAGGTAGACTGGAATTGCATTGAAAGCATAGGAAAAGAGGCAGAACGTCCACAATGATGCACTTGGCCAAAACGGGCGTATGCGTTTTTTTCCTGAATATATTCAGGAAAAAACGCATACGCCCTTTTTGGCCAACCAAGCAAGCTTGCAAAGGAAATCTGCACTACAATGAAGTCTCACTTCCCCCCGGTCAAAAGGGCCATCTGAAAAAAGTGTAAAATCCAGAAAGGCAGGACAGGCCATGGAGAACTGGGAGCCTTGTTATGCTGATGGGCGGGATGTAAATTGCCAACAGACACTCGGGAGAAGTGTATGGTGTTTCCTGAAACATCTAAAAAACAAAGTAACACAGCCTAGGACACTTCCACTTATGGTCCTATAGCTTAGGGAAATTAAAATCAAAAAGACACACCCACCCCAAAGTTTGGGACGCCTCTGTTTACAACAACCTCGTTTACAGTACAAGTTCAACATCGCAGAAAGTGAAAAATGGAGAAAGAAGTTGTGGTATTTACTTACAAAGCAATATCACTCAGCAATGAAATCTGTGTCATCAGGCCATTAGCAGCACAATGAGTGGATTCAGGTATGATGATTCTAACTGAAGTAAGTCACACAGAAAAAGAAACATCATAAGATATCAGTAATACACGGAATGTAAACTTGGCTACACAGGAACTGAATTACAGAACAGAACAGGGACTCAAATTTAGAAAACCAACTTATGCTTGCTTAAGGGTAAAGGTGAGTTGGGGTGCTGCATAAAACCAGAGATTGAAATGAGCACAGATAAAGTTCCTTAAGTCAAATATGCAATAGACAAGAGCTACTCCTTGCTCAACGAAATGGACTCAACACCGCATATTAAACGCCTAAAAATGTACCTGACTAGTAAGTATCTTAAAACCTATGGATTGCTATGTCTCCGAAAGAGAATCAAGCATGTGTACAGGTGCATAAACGCAGCAGTGATAGGATTGGAGAGCTTCGGTGATCAAATGAAGACCCTTTGAAGTCATATTGCATGGTACCCATTCCACGGGTTTCAACTACCCAAGTTTAAGGTATTCTTCCTTCAGCTAAAACATGCATGTGGAACCTAGAGTATGATCAAGCATGTGATCGGGAGACGTGTTCAAATATGTCTCAGTTTTCGTACCCTGGTACTCGGGTGCAACATTCCAGACGCTTTACTAACATTCTCCCCACTTGGAGAGTCAGCGCCTTTAACCTCCTGTTTGGCCCAGTTTGCAATTTCTGCGGAAGATGAACAGGAATAGCGAGAACCAATGAGAGACTAGCTGGAGGTGTCTGGACGGGCAAATTTAACTCTCATTTCCCACCAGGAAGAGGAATTAACCAAAGGCTCAGCGTGCCGTGCCGGAACCAGATTAGGGCCTGAAGCCATCCTGCGGTGTTGCGGCCAGCTCAAAAGAAAGCGAGTTGAAGAAAGGAGCTCAGGGGCACTGTAATTCACAAACCTGCAGAGTTATAAATGACAGCTATCATCCAAAAATAGACTGAAGTAAGGCTGCCAAGAGGACTTGAAAGCGGGGCAGAATTGCAGGAAACCGATTTCAGGAGGTAGACTGGAATTGCATTGAAAGCATAGGAAAAGAGGCAGAACGTCCACAATGATGCACTTGGCCAAAAAGGGCGTATGCGTTTTTTCCTGAATATATTCAGGAAAAAACGCATACGCCCTTTTTGGCCAACCAAGCAAGCTTGCAAAGGAAATCTGCACTACAATGAAGTCTCACGTTCCCCAGGTCAAAAGGGCCATCTGAAAAAAGTGTAAAATGCAGAAAGGCAGGACAGGCCATGGAGAACTGGGAGCCTTGTTATGCTGATGGGCGGGATGTAAATTGCCAACAGACACTCGGGAGAAGTGTATGGTGTTTCCTGAAACATCTATAAAACAAAGCAACAGAGCCTAGGGCACTTCCACTTATGGTCCTATAGCTTAGGGAAATTAAAATCAAAAAGACACAGCCACCCCAAAGTTTGGGACGCCTCTGTTTACAAGAACCTCGTTTACAGTACAAGTTCAACATCGCAGAAAGTGAAAAATGGATAAAGAAGTTGTGGTATTTACTTACAAAGCAATATCACTCAGCAATGAAATCTATGTCATCAGGCCCTTAGCATCACAATGAGAGGATTCAGGTATGATGATTCTAACTGAAATAAGTCACACAGAAAAAGAAACATCATAAGATATCAGTAATACACGGAATGTAAACTTGGCTACACAGGAACTGAATTACAGAACAGAACAGGGTCTCAAATTTAGAAAACCAACTTATGCTTGCTTAAGAGGAAAGGTGAGTTGGGGTGCTGCATAAAACCAGAGATTGAAATGAGCACAGATAAAGTTCCTTAAGTCAAATATGGAATAGACAAGAGATACTCCTTGCTCAACGAAATGGACTCAACACCGCATATTAAACGCCTAAGAATGTACCTGACAAGGAAGTATCTTAAAACCTATGGATTGCTATGTCTCCGAAAGAGAATCAAGCATGTGTACAGGGGCATAAACGCAGCAGTGATAGGATTGGAGAGGTTCGGTGAGCAAATGAAGACCCTTTGAAGTCATATTGCATGGTACCCATTACACGGGTCTTAACTCTCCAGGTTTAAGGTATTCTTCCTTCAGCTAAAACATGCATGTGGAACCCAAGTATGATCAACCATGTGAACGGGAGACGTGTTCAAATATGTCTCAGTTTTCCTCCCCTGGTACTCGGGTGCAACATTCCAGACGCTTTACTAACACTCTCCCCACTTGGAGAGTCAGCGCCTTTAACCTCCTGTTTGGCCCAGTTTGCAATTTCTGCGGAAGATGAACAGGAATAGCGAGAACCAATGAGAGACTAGCTGGAGGTGTCTGGACGGGCAAATTTAACTCTCATTTCCCACCAGGAAGAGGAAATAACCAAAGGCTCAGCGTGCCGTGCCGGAACCAGATTAGGGCCTGAAGCCATCCTGCGGTGTTGCGGCCAGGTCACAAGAAAGCGAGTTGAAGAAAGGAGCTCAGGGGCACTGTAATTCACAAACCTGCAGAGTTATAAATGACAGCTATCGTCCAAAAATAGACTGAAGTAAGGCTGCCAAGAGGACTTGAAAGCGGGGCAGAATTGCAGGAAACCGATTTCAGGAGGTAGACTGGAATTGCATTGAAAGCATAGGAAAAGAGGCAGAACGTCCACAATGATGCACTTGGCCAAAAAGGGCGTATGCGTTTTTTCCTGAATATATTCAGGAAAAAACGCATACGCCCTTTTTGGCCAACCAAGCAAGCTTGCAAAGGAAATCTGCACTACAATGAAGTCTCACGTTCCCCAGGTCAAAAGGGCCATCTGAAAAAAGTGTAAAATCCAGAAAGGCAGGACAGGCCATGGAGAACTGGGAGCCTTGTTATGCTGATGGGCGGGATGTAAATTGCCAACAGCCACTCGGGAGAAGTGTATGGTGTTTCCTGAAACATCTAAAAAACAAAGCAACAGAACCTAGGGCACTTCCACTTATGGTCCTATAGCTTAGGGAAATTAAAATCAAAAAGACACAGCCACCCTAAAGTTTGGAACGGCTCTGTTTACAAGAACCTCCTTTACAGTACAAGTTCAACATCGCAGAAAGTGAAAAATGGATAAAGAAGTTGTGGTATTTACTTACAAAGCAATATCACTCAGCAATGAAATCTGTGTCATCAGGCCCTTAGCAGCACAATGAGTGGATTCAGGTATGATGATTCTAACTGAAATAAGTCACACAGAAAAAGAAACATCATAAGATATCAGTAATACACGGAATGTAAACTTGGCTACACAGGAACTGAATTACAGAACAGAACAGGGTCTCAAATTTAGAAAACCAACGTATTCTTGCTTAAGGGTAAAGGTGAGTTGGGGTGCTGCATAAAACCAGAGATTGAAATGAGCACAGATAAAGTTCCTTAAGCCAAATATGGAATAGACAAGAGCTACTCCTTGCTCAACGAAATGGACTCAACACCCTATATTAAACGCCTAAGAATGTACCTGACTAGTAAGTATCTTAAAACCTATGGATTGCTATGTCTCCGAAAGAGAATCAAGCATGTCTACAGGGGCATAAACGCAGCAGAGATAGGATTGGAGAGGTTCGGTGAGCAAATGAAGACCCTTTGAAGTCATATTGCATGGTACCCATTAAACGGGTTTCAACTACCCAGGTTTAAGTATTCTTCCTTCAGCTAAAACATGCATGTGGAACCTAGAGTATGATCAACCATGTGATCGGGAGACGTGTTCAAATATGTCTCAGTTTTCCTCCCCTGGTACTCGGGTGCAACATTCCAGACGCTTTACTAACACTCTCCCCACTTGGAGAGTCAGTCCCTTTAACCTCCTGTTTGGCCCAGTTTGCAATTTCTGCAGAAGATGAACAGGAATAGCGAGAACCAATGAGAGGCTAGCTGGAGGTGTCTGGACGGGCAAATTTAACTCTCATTTCCCACCAGGAAGAGGAAATAACCAAAGGCTCAGCGTGCCGTGCCGGAACCAGATTAGGGCCTGAAGCCATCCTGCGGTGTTGCGGCCAGGTCACAAGAAAGCGAGTTGAAGAAAGGAGCTCAGGGGCACTGTAATTCACAAACCTGCAGAGTTATAAATGACAGCTATCGTCCAAAAATAGACTGAAGTAAGGCTGCCAAGAGGGCTTGAAAGCGGGGCAGAATTGCAGGAAACCGATTTCAGGAGGTAGACTGGAATTGCATTGAAAGCATAGGAAAAGAGGCAGAACGTCCACAATGATGCACTTGGCCAAAACGGGCGTATGCGTTTTTTTCCTGAATATATTCAGGAAAAAACGCATACGCCCTTTTTGGCCAACCAAGCAAGCTTGCAAAGGAAATCTGCACTACAATGAAGTCTCACTTCCCCCCGGTCAAAAGGGCCATCTGAAAAAAGTGTAAAATCCAGAAAGGCAGGACAGGCCATGGAGAACTGGGAGCCTTGTTATGCTGATGGGCGGGATGTAAATTGCCAACAGACACTCGGGAGAAGTGTATGGTGTTTCCTGAAACATCTAAAAAACAAAGTAACACAGCCTAGGACACTTCCACTTATGGTCCTATAGCTTAGGGAAATTAAAATCAAAAAGACACACCCACCCCAAAGTTTGGGACGCCTCTGTTTACAACAACCTCGTTTACAGTACAAGTTCAACATCGCAGAAAGTGAAAAATGGAGAAAGAAGTTGTGGTATTTACTTACAAAGCAATATCACTCAGCAATGAAATCTGTGTCATCAGGCCATTAGCAGCACAATGAGTGGATTCAGGTATGATGATTCTAACTGAAGTAAGTCACACAGAAAAAGAAACATCATAAGATATCAGTAATACACGGAATGTAAACTTGGCTACACAGGAACTGAATTACAGAACAGAACAGGGACTCAAATTTAGAAAACCAACTTATGCTTGCTTAAGGGTAAAGGTGAGTTGGGGTGCTGCATAAAACCAGAGATTGAAATGAGCACAGATAAAGTTCCTTAAGTCAAATATGCAATAGACAAGAGCTACTCCTTGCTCAACGAAATGGACTCAACACCGCATATTAAACGCCTAAAAATGTACCTGACTAGTAAGTATCTTAAAACCTATGGATTGCTATGTCTCCGAAAGAGAATCAAGCATGTGTACAGGTGCATAAACGCAGCAGTGATAGGATTGGAGAGCTTCGGTGATCAAATGAAGACCCTTTGAAGTCATATTGCATGGTACCCATTCCACGGGTTTCAACTACCCAAGTTTAAGGTATTCTTCCTTCAGCTAAAACATGCATGTGGAACCTAGAGTATGATCAAGCATGTGATCGGGAGACGTGTTCAAATATGTCTCAGTTTTCGTACCCTGGTACTCGGGTGCAACATTCCAGACGCTTTACTAACACTCTCCCCACTTGGAGAGTCAGCGCCTTTAACCTCCTGTTTGGCCCAGTTTGCAATTTCTGCGGAAGATGAACAGGAATAGCGAGAACCAATGAGAGACTAGCTGGAGGTGTCTGGACGGGCAAATTTAACTCTCATTTCCCACCAGGAAGAGGAAATAACCAAAGGCTCAGCGTGCCGTGCCGGAACCAGATTAGGGCCTGAAGCCATCCTGCGGTGTTGCGGCCAGCTCAAAAGAAAGCGAGTTGAAGAAAGGAGCTCAGGGGCACTGTAATTCACAAACCTGCAGAGTTATAAATGACAGCTATCATCCAAAAATAGACTGAAGTAAGGCTGCCAAGAGGACTTGAAAGCGGGGCAGAATTGCAGGAAACCGATTTCAGGAGGTAGACTGGAATTGCATTGAAAGCATAGGAAAAGAGGCAGAACGTCCACAATGATGCACTTGGCCAAAAAGGGCGTATGCGTTTTTTCCTGAATATATTCAGGAAAAAACGCATACGCCCTTTTTGGCCAACCAAGCAAGCTTGCAAAGGAAATCTGCACTACAATGAAGTCTCACGTTCCCCAGGTCAAAAGGGCCATCTGAAAAAAGTGTAAAATGCAGAAAGGCAGGACAGGCCATGGAGAACTGGGAGCCTTGTTATGCTGATGGGCGGGATGTAAATTGCCAACAGACACTCGGGAGAAGTGTATGGTGTTTCCTGAAACATCTATAAAACAAAGCAACAGAGCCTAGGGCACTTCCACTTATGGTCCTATAGCTTAGGGAAATTAAAATCAAAAAGACACAGCCACCCCAAAGTTTGGGACGCCTCTGTTTACAAGAACCTCGTTTACAGTACAAGTTCAACATCGCAGAAAGTGAAAAATGGATAAAGAAGTTGTGGTATTTACTTACAAAGCAATATCACTCAGCAATGAAATCTATGTCATCAGGCCCTTAGCATCACAATGAGAGGATTCAGGTATGATGATTCTAACTGAAATAAGTCACACAGAAAAAGAAACATCATAAGATATCAGTAATACACGGAATGTAAACTTGGCTACACAGGAACTGAATTACAGAACAGAACAGGGTCTCAAATTTAGAAAACCAACTTATGCTTGCTTAAGAGGAAAGGTGAGTTGGGGTGCTGCATAAAACCAGAGATTGAAATGAGCACAGATAAAGTTCCTTAAGTCAAATATGGAATAGACAAGAGCTACTCCTTGCTCAACGAAATGGACTCAACACCGCATATTAAACGCCTAAGAATGTACCTGACAAGGAAGTATCTTAAAACCTATGGATTGCTATGTCTCCGAAAGAGAATCAAGCATGTGTACAGGGGCATAAACGCAGCAGTGATAGGATTGGAGAGGTTCGGTGAGCAAATGAAGACCCTTTGAAGTCATATTGCATGGTACCCATTACACGGGTCTTAACTCTCCAGGTTTAAGGTATTCTTCCTTCAGCTAAAACATGCATGTGGAACCCAAGTATGATCAACCATGTGAACGGGAGACGTGTTCAAATATGTCTCAGTTTTCCTCCCCTGGTACTCGGGTGCAACATTCCAGACGCTTTACTAACACTCTCCCCACTTGGAGAGTCAGCGCCTTTAACCTCCTGTTTGGCCCAGTTTGCAATTTCTGCGGAAGATGAACAGGAATAGCGAGAACCAATGAGAGACTAGCTGGAGGTGTCTGGACGGGCAAATTTAACTCTCATTTCCCACCAGGAAGAGGAAATAACCAAAGGCTCAGCGTGCCGTGCCGGAACCAGATTAGGGCCTGAAGCCATCCTGCGGTGTTGCGGCCAGGTCACAAGAAAGCGAGTTGAAGAAAGGAGCTCAGGGGCACTGTAATTCACAAACCTGCAGAGTTATAAATGACAGCTATCGTCCAAAAATAGACTGAAGTAAGGCTGCCAAGAGGACTTGAAAGCGGGGCAGAATTGCAGGAAACCGATTTCAGGAGGTAGACTGGAATTGCATTGAAAGCATAGGAAAAGAGGCAGAACGTCCACAATGATGCACTTGGCCAAAAAGGGCGTATGCGTTTTTTCCTGAATATATTCAGGAAAAAACGCATACGCCCTTTTTGGCCAACCAAGCAAGCTTGCAAAGGAAATCTGCACTACAATGAAGTCTCACGTTCCCCAGGTCAAAAGGGCCATCTGAAAAAAGTGTAAAATCCAGAAAGGCAGGACAGGCCATGGAGAACTGGGAGCCTTGTTATGCTGATGGGCGGGATGTAAATTGCCAACAGCCACTCGGGAGAAGTGTATGGTGTTTCCTGAAACATCTAAAAAACAAAGCAACAGAACCTAGGGCACTTCCACTTATGGTCCTATAGCTTAGGGAAATTAAAATCAAAAAGACACAGCCACCCCAAAGTTTGGAACGGCTCTGTTTACAAGAACCTCGTTTACAGTACAAGTTCAACATCGCAGAAAGTGAAAAATGGATAAAGAAGTTGTGGTATTTACTTACAAAGCAATATCACTCAGCAATGAAATCTGTGTCATCAGGCCCTTAGCAGCACAGTGAGTGGATTCAGGTATGATGATTCTAACTGAAGTAAGTCACACAGAAAAAGAAACATCATAAGATATCAGTAATACACGGAATGTAAACTTGGCTACACAGGAACTGCATTCCAAAACAGAACAGGGTCTCAAATTTAGAAAACCAACTTATGCTTGCTTAAGGGGAAAGGTGAGTTGGGGTGCTGCATAAAACCAGAGATTGAAATGAGCACAGATAAAGTTCCTTAAGCCAAATATGGAATAGACAAGAGCTACTCCTTGCTCAACGAAATGGACTCAAAACCCCATATTAAACCCCTAAGAATGTACCTGACTAGTAAGTATCTTAAAACCTATGGATTGCTATGTCTCCAAAAGAGAATGAAGCGTGTGTACAGGGGAATAAACGCAGCAGTGATAGGATTGGAGAGGTTCGGTGAGCAAATGAAGACCCTTTGAAGTCATATTGCATGGTACCCATTCCACGGGTCTCAACTCTCCAGGTTTAAGGTATTCTTCCTTCAGCTAAAACATGCATGTGGAACCCAGAGTATGATCAACCATGTGAACGGGAGACGTGTTCAAATATGTCTCAGTTTTCCTCCCCTGGTACTCGGGTGCAACATTCCAGACGCTTTACTAACACTCTCCCGACTTGGAGAGTCAGTCCCTTTAACATCCTGTTTGGCCCAGTTTGCAATTTCTGCGGAAGATGAACAGGAATAGCGAGAACCAATGAGAGGCTACCTGGAGGCGTCTGGACGGGCAAATTTGACTCTCATTTCTCACCAGGAAGAGGAATTAACCAAAGGCTCAGCATGCCGGGCCGGAACCAGATTAGGGCCTGAAGCCATCCTGCGGTGTTGCGGCCAGCTCACAAGAAAGCGAGTTGAAGAAAGGAGCTCAGGGGCACTGTAATTCACAAACCTGCAGTTATAAATGACAGCTATCGTCCAAAAATAGACTGAAGTAAGGCTGCCAAGAGGACTTGAAAGCGGGGCAGAATTGCAGGAAACCGATTTCAGGAGGTAGACTGGAATTGCATTGAAAGCATAGGAAAAGAGGCAGAACGTCCACAATGATGCACTTGGCCAAAAAGGGCGTATGCGTTTTTTCCTGAATATATTCAGGAAAAAACGCATACACCCTTTTTGGCCAACCAAGCAAGCTTGCAAAGGAAATCTGCACTACAATGAAGTGTCACTTCCCCCCGGTCAAAAGGGCCATCTGACAAAAGTGTAAAATCCAGAAAGGCTGGACAGGCCATGGAGAACTGGGAGCCTTGTTATGCTGATGGGCGGGATGTAAATTGCCAACAACCACTCGGGAGAAGTGTATGGTGTTTCCTGAAACATCTAAAAAACAAAGCAACAGAACCTAGGGCACTTCCACTTATGGTCCTATAGCTTAGGGAAATTAAAATCAAAAAGACACAGCCACCCCAAAGTTTGGAACGGCTCTGTTTACAAGAACCTCGTTTACAGTACAAGTTCAACATCGCAGAAAGTGAAAAATGGATAAAGAAGTTGTGGTATTTACTTCCAAAGCAATATCACTCAGCAATGAAATCTGTGTCATCAGGCCCTTAGCAGCACAATGAGTGGATTCAGGTATGATGATTCTAACTGAAATAAGTCACACAGAAAAAGAAACATCATAAGATATCAGTAATACACGGAATGTAAACTTGGCTACACAGGAACTGAATTACAGAACAGAACAGTGTCTCAAATTTAGAAAACCAACTTATTCTTGCTTAAGGGTAAAGGTGAGTTGGGGTGCTGCATAAAACCAGAGATTGAAATGAGCACAGATAAAGTTCCTTAAGCCAAATATGGAATAGACAAGAGCTACTCCTTGCTCAACGAAATGGACTCAACACCCCATATTAAACGCCTAAGAATGTACCTGACTAGTAAGTATCTTAAAACCTATGGATTGCTATGTCTCCGAAAGAGAATCAAGCGTGTGTACAGGGGCATAAACGCAGCAGTGATAGGATTGGAGAGGTTCGGTGAGCAAATGAAGACCCTTTGAAGTCATATTGCATGGTACCCATTCCACGGGTTTCAACTACCCAGGTTTAAGGTATTCTTCCTTCAGCTAAAACATGCATGTGGAACCTAGAGTATGATCAACCATGTGATCGGGAGACGTGTTCAAATATGTCTCAGTTTTCCTCCCCTGGTACTCGGGTGCAACATTCCAGACGCTTTACTAACACTCTCCCGACTTGGAGAGTCAGTCCCTTTAACCTCCTGTTTGGCCCAGTTTGCAATTTCTGCGGAAGATGAACAGGAATAGCGAGAACCAATGAGAGGCTAGCTGGAGGTGTCTGGACGGGCAAATTTAACTCTCATTTCCCACCAGGAAGAGGAATTAACCAAAGGCTCAGCATGCCGGGCCGGAACCAGATTAGGGCCTGAAGCCATCCTGCGGTGTTGCGGCCAGGTCACAAGAAAGCGAGTTGAAGAAAGGAGCTCAGGGGCACTGTAATTCACAAACCTGCAGAGTTATAAATGACAGCTATCCTCCAAAAATAGACTGAAGTAAGGCTGCCAAGAGGACTTGAAAGCGGGGCAGAATTGCAGGAAACCGATTTCAGGAGGTAGACTGGAATTGCATTGAAAGCATAGGAAAAGAGGCAGAAAGTCCACAATGATGCACTTGGCCAAAAAGGGCGTATGCGTTTTTTCCTGAATATATTCAGGAAAAAACGCATACGCCCTTTTTGGCCAACCAAGCAAGCTTGCAAAGGAAATCTGCACTACAATGAAGTCTCACTTCCCCCCGGTCAAAAGGGCCATCTGAAAAAAGTGTAAAATCCAGAAAGGCAGGACAGGCCATGGAGAACTGGGAGCCTTGTTATGCTGATGGGCGGCATGTAAATTGCCAACAGCCACTCGGGAGAAGTGTATGGTGTTTCCTGAAACATCTAAAAAACAAAGCAACAGAGCCTAGGGCACTGCCACTTATGGTCCTATAGCTTAGGGAAATTAAAATCAAAAAGACACAGCCACCCCAAAGTTTGGAACGGCTCTGTTTACAAGAACCTCGTTTACAGTACAAGTTCAACATCGCAGAAAGTGAAAAATGGATAAAGAAGTTGTGGTATTTACTTACAAAGCAATATCACTCAGCAATGAAATCTGTGTCATCAGGCCCTTAGCAGCACAATGAGTGGATTCAGGTATGATGATTCTAACTGAAGTAAGTCACACAGAAAAAGAAACATCATAAGATATCAGTAATACACGGAATGTAAACTTGGCTACACAGGAACTGAATTACAGAACAGAACAGGGTCTCAAATTTAGAAAACCAACTTATTCTTGCTTAAGGGTAAAGGTGAGTTGGGGTGCTGCATAAAACCAGAGATTGAAATGAGCACAGATAAAGTTCCTTAAGCCAAATATGGAATAGACAAGAGCTACTCCTTGCTCAACGAAATGGACTCAACACCCCATATTAAACGCCTAAGAATGTACCTGACTAGTAAGTATCTTAAAACCTATGGATTGCTATGTCTCCGAAAGAGAATCAAGCATGTGTACAGGGGCATAAACGCAGCAGTGATAGGATTGGAGAGGTTCGGTGAGCAAATGAAGACCCTTTGAAGTCATATTGCATGGTACCCATTCCACGGGTTTCAACTACCTAGGTTTAAGGTATTCTTCCTTCAGCTAAAACATGCATGTGGAACCTAGAGTATGATCAACCATGTGATCGGGAGACGTGTTCAAATATGTCTCAGTTTTCCTCCCCTGGTACTCGGGTGCAACATTCCAGACGCTTTACTAACACTCTCCCCACTTGGAGAGTCAGTCCCTTTAACCTCCTGTTTGGCCCAGTTTGCAATTTCTGCGGAAGATGAACAGGAATAGCGAGAACCAATGAGAGGCTAGCTGGAGGTGTCTGGACGGGCAAATTTAACTCTCATTTCCCACCAGGAAGAGGAATTAACCAAAGGCTCAGCATGCCGGGCCGGAACCAGATTAGGGCCTGAAGCCATCCTGCGGTGTTGCGGCCAGGTCACAAGAAAGCGAGTTGAAGAAAGGAGCTCAGGGGCACTGTTATTCACAAACCTGCAGAGTTATAAATGACAGCTATCGTCCAAAAATAGACTGAAGTAAGGCTGCCAAGAGGACTTGAAAGCGGGGCAGAATTGCAGGAAACCGATTTCAGGAGGTAGACTGGAATTGCATTGAAAGCATAGGAAAAGAGGCAGAACGTCCACAATGATGCACTTGGCCAAAAAGGGCGTATGCGTTTTTTCCTGAATATATTCAGGAAAAAACGCATACGCCCTTTTTGGCCAACCAAGCAAGCTTGCAAAGGAAATCTGCACTACAATGAAGTCTCACTTCCCCCCGGTCAAAAGGGCCATCTGAAAAAAGTGTAAAATCCAGAAAGGCAGGACAGGCCATGGAGAACTGGGAGCCTTGTTATGCTGATGGGCGGGATGTAAATTGCCAACAACCACTCGGGAGAAGTGTATGGTGTTTCCTGAAACATCTAAACAACAAAGCAACAGAACCTAGGGCACTTCCACTTATGGTCCTATAGCTTAGGGAAATTAAAATCAAAAAGACACAGCCACCCCAAAGTTTGGAACGGCTCTGTTTACAAGAACCTCGTTTACAGTACAAGTTCAACATTGCAGAAAGTGAAAAATGGATAAAGAAGTTGTGGTATTTACTTACAAAGTAATATCACTCAGCAATGAAATCTGTGTCATCAGGCCCTTAGCAGCACAATGAGTGGATTCAGGTATGATGATTCTAACTGAAATAAGTCACACAGAAAAAGAAACATCATAAGATATCAGTAATACACGGAATGGAAACTTGGCTACACAGGAACTGAATTACAGAACAGAACAGGGTCTCAAATTTAGAAAACCAACTTATGCTTGCTTAAGGGTAAGGGTGAGTTGGGGTGCTGCATAAAACCAGAGATTGAAATGAGCAAGATAAAGTTCCTTAAGCCAAATATGGAATAGACAAGAGCTACTCCTTGCTCAACGAAATGGACTCAACACCGCATATTAAACGCCTAAGAATGTACCTGACTAGTAAGTATCTTAAAACCTATGGATTGCTATGTCTCCGAAAGAGAATCAAGCGTGTGTACAGGGGCATAAACGCAGCAGTGATAGGATTGGAGAGGTTCGGTGAGCAAATGAAGACCCTTTGAAGTCATATTGCATGGTACCCATTCCACGGGTTTCAACTACCCAGGTTTAAGGTATTCTTCCTTCAGCTAAAACATGCATGTGGAACCTAGAGTATGATCAACCATGTGATCGGGAGACGTGTTCAAATATGTCTCAGTTTTCCTCCCCTGGTACTCGGGTGCAACATTCCAGACGCTTTACTAACACTCTCCCGACTTGGAGAGTCAGTCCCTTTAACCTCCTGTTTGGCCCAGTTTGCAATTTCTGCGGAAGATGAACAGGAATAGCGAGAACCAATGAGAGGCTAGCTGGAGGTGTCTGGACGGGCAAATTTAACTCTCATTTCCCACCAGGAAGAGGAATTAACCAAAGGCTCAGCATGCCGGGCCGGAACCAGATTAGGGCCTGAAGCCATCCTGCGGTGTTGCGGCCAGGTCACAAGAAAGCGAGTTGAAGAAAGGAGCTCAGGGGCACTGTAATTCACAAACCTGCAGAGTTATAAATGACAGCTATCCTCCAAAAATAGACTGAAGTAAGGCTGCCAAGAGGACTTGAAAGCGGGGCAGAATTGCAGGAAACCGATTTCAGGAGGTAGACTGGAATTGCATTGAAAGCATAGGAAAAGAGGCAGAAAGTCCACAATGATGCACTTGGCCAAAAAGGGCGTATGCGTTTTTTCCTGAATATATTCAGGAAAAAACGCATACGCCCTTTTTGGCCAACCAAGCAAGCTTGCAAAGGAAATCTGCACTACAATGAAGTCTCACTTCCCCCCGGTCAAAAGGGCCATCTGAAAAAAGTGTAAAATCCAGAAAGGCAGGACAGGCCATGGAGAACTGGGAGCCTTGTTATGCTGATGGGCGGCATGTAAATTGCCAACAGCCACTCGGGAGAAGTGTATGGTGTTTCCTGAAACATCTAAAAAACAAAGCAACAGAGCCTAGGGCACTGCCACTTATGGTCCTATAGCTTAGGGAAATTAAAATCAAAAAGACACAGCCACCCCAAAGTTTGGAACGGCTCTGTTTACAAGAACCTCGTTTACAGTACAAGTTCAACATTGCAGAAAGTGAAAAATGGATAAAGAAGTTGTGGTATTTACTTACAAAGTAATATCACTCAGCAATGAAATCTGTGTCATCAGGCCCTTAGCAGCACAATGAGTGGATTCAGGTATGATGATTCTAACTGAAATAAGTCACACAGAAAAAGAAACATCATAAGATATCAGTAATACACGGAATGGAAACTTGGCTACACAGGAACTGAATTACAGAACAGAACAGGGTCTCAAATTTAGAAAACCAACTTATGCTTGCTTAAGGGTAAGGGTGAGTTGGGGTGCTGCATAAAACCAGAGATTGAAATGAGCAAGATAAAGTTCCTTAAGCCAAATATGGAATAGACAAGAGCTACTCCTTGCTCAACGAAATGGACTCAACACCGCATATTAAACGCCTAAGAATGTACCTGACTAGTAAGTATCTTAAAACCTATGGATTGCTATGTCTCCGAAAGAGAATCAAGCGTGTGTACAGGGGCATAAACGCAGCAGTGATAGGATTGGAGAGGTTCGGTGAGCAAATGAAGACCCTTTGAAGTCATATTGCATGGTACCCATTCCACGGGTTTCAACTACCCAGGTTTAAGGTATTCTTCCTTCAGCTAAAACATGCATGTGGAACCTAGAGTATGATCAACCATGTGATCGGGAGACGTGTTCAAATATGTCTCAGTTTTCCTCCCCTGGTACTCGGGTGCAACATTCCAGACGCTTTACTAACACTCTCCCGACTTGGAGAGTCAGTCCCTTTAACCTCCTGTTTGGCCCAGTTTGCAATTTCTGCGGAAGATGAACAGGAATAGCGAGAACCAATGAGAGGCTAGCTGGAGGTGTCTGCACGGGCAAATTTAACTCTCATTTCCCACCAGGAAGAGGAATTAACCAAAGGCTCAGCATGCCGGGCCGGAACCAGATTAGGGCCTGAAGCCATCCTGCGGTGTTGCGGCCAGGTCACAAGAAAGCGAGTTGAAGAAAGGAGCTCAGGGGCACTGTAATTCACAAACCTGCAGAGTTATAAATGACAGCTATCCTCCAAAAATAGACTGAAGTAAGGCTGCCAAGAGGACTTGAAAGCGGGGCAGAATTGCAGGAAACCGATTTCAGGAGGTAGACTGGAATTGCATTGAAAGCATAGGAAAAGAGGCAGAAAGTCCACAATGATGCACTTGGCCAAAAAGGGCGTATGCGTTTTTTCCTGAATATATTCAGGAAAAAACGCATACGCCCTTTTTGGCCAACCAAGCAAGCTTGCAAAGGAAATCTGCACTACAATGAAGTCTCACTTCCCCCCGGTCAAAAGGGCCATCTGAAAAAAGTGTAAAATCCAGAAAGGCAGGACAGGCCATGGAGAACTGGGAGCCTTGTTATGCTGATGGGCGGCATGTAAATTGCCAACAGCCACTCGGGAGAAGTGTATGGTGTTTCCTGAAACATCTAAAAAACAAAGCAACAGAGCCTAGGGCACTGCCACTTATGGTCCTATAGCTTAGGGAAATTAAAATCAAAAAGACACAGCCACCCCAAAGTTTGGAACGGCTCTGTTTACAAGAACCTCGTTTACAGTACAAGTTCAACATCGCAGAAAGTGAAAAATGGATAAAGAAGTTGTGGTATTTACTTACAAAGCAATATCACTCAGCAATGAAATCTGTGTCATCAGGCCCTTAGCAGCACAATGAGTGGATTCAGGTATGATGATTCTAACTGAAGTAAGTCACACAGAAAAAGAAACATCATAAGATATCAGTAATACACGGAATGTAAACTTGGCTACACAGGAACTGAATTACAGAACAGAACAGGGTCTCAAATTTAGAAAACCAACTTATTCTTGCTTAAGGGTAAAGGTGAGTTGGGGTGCTGCATAAAACCAGAGATTGAAATGAGCACAGATAAAGTTCCTTAAGCCAAATATGGAATAGACAAGAGCTACTCCTTGCTCAACGAAATGGACTCAACACCCCATATTAAACGCCTAAGAATGTACCTGACTAGTAAGTATCTTAAAACCTATGGATTGCTATGTCTCCGAAAGAGAATCAAGCATGTGTACAGGGGCATAAACGCAGCAGTGATAGGATTGGAGAGGTTCGGTGAGCAAATGAAGACCCTTTGAAGTCATATTGCATGGTACCCATTCCACGGGTTTCAACTACCTAGGTTTAAGGTATTCTTCCTTCAGCTAAAACATGCATGTGGAACCTAGAGTATGATCAACCATGTGATCGGGAGACGTGTTCAAATATGTCTCAGTTTTCCTCCCCTGGTACTCGGGTGCAACATTCCAGACGCTTTACTAACACTCTCCCCACTTGGAGAGTCAGTCCCTTTAACCTCCTGTTTGGCCCAGTTTGCAATTTCTGCGGAAGATGAACAGGAATAGCGAGAACCAATGAGAGGCTAGCTGGAGGTGTCTGGACGGGCAAATTTAACTCTCATTTCCCACCAGGAAGAGGAATTAACCAAAGGCTCAGCATGCCGGGCCGGAACCAGATTAGGGCCTGAAGCCATCCTGCGGTGTTGCGGCCAGGTCACAAGAAAGCGAGTTGAAGAAAGGAGCTCAGGGGCACTGTTATTCACAAACCTGCAGAGTTATAAATGACAGCTATCGTCCAAAAATAGACTGAAGTAAGGCTGCCAAGAGGACTTGAAAGCGGGGCAGAATTGCAGGAAACCGATTTCAGGAGGTAGACTGGAATTGCATTGAAAGCATAGGAAAAGAGGCAGAACGTCCACAATGATGCACTTGGCCAAAAAGGGCGTATGCGTTTTTTCCTGAATATATTCAGGAAAAAACGCATACGCCCTTTTTGGCCAACCAAGCAAGCTTGCAAAGGAAATCTGCACTACAATGAAGTCTCACTTCCCCCCGGTCAAAAGGGCCATCTGAAAAAAGTGTAAAATCCAGAAAGGCAGGACAGGCCATGGAGAACTGGGAGCCTTGTTATGCTGATGGGCGGGATGTAAATTGCCAACAACCACTCGGGAGAAGTGTATGGTGTTTCCTGAAACATCTAAAAAACAAAGCAACAGAACCTAGGGCACTTCCACTTATGGTCCTATAGCTTAGGGAAATTAAAATCAAAAAGACACAGCCACCCCAAAGTTTGGAACGGCTCTGTTTACAAGAACCTCGTTTACAGTACAAGTTCAACATTGCAGAAAGTGAAAAATGGATAAAGAAGTTGTGGTATTTACTTACAAAGTAATATCACTCAGCAATGAAATCTGTGTCATCAGGCCCTTAGCAGCACAATGAGTGGATTCAGGTATGATGATTCTAACTGAAATAAGTCACACAGAAAAAGAAACATCATAAGATATCAGTAATACACGGAATGGAAACTTGGCTACACAGGAACTGAATTACAGAACAGAACAGGGTCTCAAATTTAGAAAACCAACTTATGCTTGCTTAAGGGTAAGGGTGAGTTGGGGTGCTGCATAAAACCAGAGATTGAAATGAGCAAGATAAAGTTCCTTAAGCCAAATATGGAATAGACAAGAGCTACTCCTTGCTCAATGAAATGAACTCAACACCGCATATTAAACGCCTAAGAATGTACCTGACTAGTAAGTATCTTAAAACCTATGGATTGCTATGTCTCCGAAAGAGAATCAAGCGTGTGTACAGGGGCATAAACGCAGCAGTGATAGGATTGGAGAGGTTCGGTGAGCAAATGAAGACCCTTTGAAGTCATATTGCATGGTACCCATTCCACGGGTTTCAACTACCCAGGTTTAAGGTATTCTTCCTTCAGCTAAAACATGCATGTGGAACCTAGAGTATGATCAACCATGTGATCGGGAGACGTGTTCAAATATGTCTCAGTTTTCCTCCCCTGGTACTCGGGTGCAACATTCCAGACGCTTTACTAACACTCTCCCCACTTGGAGAGTCAGTCCCTTTAACCTCCTGTTTGGCCCAGTTTGCAATTTCTGCGGAAGATGAACAGGAATAGCGAGAACCAATGAGAGGCTAGCTGGAGGTGTCTGGACGGGCAAATTTAACTCTCATTTCCCACCAGGAAGAGGAATTAACCAAAGGCTCAGCATGCCGGGCCGGAACCAGATTAGGGCCTGAAGCCATCCTGCGGTGTTGCGGCCAGGTCACAAGAAAGCGAGTTGAAGAAAGGAGCTCAGGGGCACTGTAATTCACAAACCTGCAGAGTTATAAATGACAGCTATCCTCCAAAAATAGACTGAAGTAAGGCTGCCAAGAGGACTTGAAAGCGGGGCAGAATTGCAGGAAACCGATTTCAGGAGGTAGACTGGAATTGCATTGAAAGCATAGGAAAAGAGGCAGAAAGTCCACAATGATGCACTTGGCCAAAAAGGGCGTATGCGTTTTTTCCTGAATATATTCAGGAAAAAACGCATACGCCCTTTTTGGCCAACCAAGCAAGCTTGCAAAGGAAATCTGCACTACAATGAAGTCTCACTTCCCCCCGGTCAAAAGGGCCATCTGAAAAAAGTGTAAAATCCAGAAAGGCAGGACAGGCCATGGAGAACTGGGAGCCTTGTTATGCTGATGGGCGGCATGTAAATTGCCAACAGCCACTCGGGAGAAGTGTATGGTGTTTCCTGAAACATCTAAAAAACAAAGCAACAGAGCCTAGGGCACTGCCACTTATGGTCCTATAGCTTAGGGAAATTAAAATCAAAAAGACACAGCCACCCCAAAGTTTGGAACGGCTCTGTTTACAAGAACCTCGTTTACAGTACAAGTTCAACATCGCAGAAAGTGAAAAATGGATAAAGAAGTTGTGGTATTTACTTACAAAGCAATATCACTCAGCAATGAAATCTGTGTCATCAGGCCCTTAGCAGCACAATGAGTGGATTCAGGTATGATGATTCTAACTGAAGTAAGTCACACAGAAAAAGAAACATCATAAGATATCAGTAATACACGGAATGTAAACTTGGCTACACAGGAACTGAATTACAGAACAGAACAGGGTCTCAAATTTAGAAAACCAACTTATTCTTGCTTAAGGGTAAAGGTGAGTTGGGGTGCTGCATAAAACCAGAGATTGAAATGAGCACAGATAAAGTTCCTTAAGCCAAATATGGAATAGACAAGAGCTACTCCTTGCTCAACGAAATGGACTCAACACCCCATATTAAACGCCTAAGAATGTACCTGACTAGTAAGTATCTTAAAACCTATGGATTGCTATGTCTCCGAAAGAGAATCAAGCATGTGTACAGGGGCATAAACGCAGCAGTGATAGGATTGGAGAGGTTCGGTGAGCAAATGAAGACCCTTTGAAGTCATATTGCATGGTACCCATTCCACGGGTTTCAACTACCTAGGTTTAAGGTATTCTTCCTTCAGCTAAAACATGCATGTGGAACCTAGAGTATGATCAACCATGTGATCGGGAGACGTGTTCAAATATGTCTCAGTTTTCCTCCCCTGGTACTCGGGTGCAACATTCCAGACGCTTTACTAACACTCTCCCCACTTGGAGAGTCAGTCCCTTTAACCTCCTGTTTGGCCCAGTTTGCAATTTCTGCGGAAGATGAACAGGAATAGCGAGAACCAATGAGAGGCTAGCTGGAGGTGTCTGGACGGGCAAATTTAACTCTCATTTCCCACCAGGAAGAGGAATTAACCAAAGGCTCAGCATGCCGGGCCGGAACCAGATTAGGGCCTGAAGCCATCCTGCGGTGTTGTGGCCAGGTCACAAGAAAGCGAGTTGAAGAAAGGAGCTCAGGGGCACTGTTATTCACAAACCTGCAGAGTTATAAATGACAGCTATCGTCCAAAAATAGACTGAAGTAAGGCTGCCAAGAGGACTTGAAAGCGGGGCAGAATTGCAGGAAACCGATTTCAGGAGGTAGACTGGAATTGCATTGAAAGCATAGGAAAAGAGGCAGAACGTCCACAATGATGCACTTGGCCAAAAAGGGCGTATGCGTTTTTTCCTGAATATATTCAGGAAAAAACGCATACGCCCTTTTTGGCCAACCAAGCAAGCTTGCAAAGGAAATCTGCACTACAATGAAGTCTCACTTCCCCCCGGTCAAAAGGGCCATCTGAAAAAAGTGTAAAATCCAGAAAGGCAGGACAGGCCATGGAGAACTGGGAGCCTTGTTATGCTGATGGGCGGGATGTAAATTGCCAACAACCACTCGGGAGAAGTGTATGGTGTTTCCTGAAACATCTAAAAAACAAAGCAACAGAACCTAGGGCACTTCCACTTATGGTCCTATAGCTTAGGGAAATTAAAATCAAAAAGACACAGCCACCCCAAAGTTTGGAACGGCTCTGTTTACAAGAACCTCGTTTACAGTACAAGTTCAACATTGCAGAAAGTGAAAAATGGATAAAGAAGTTGTGGTATTTACTCACAAAGTAATATCACTCAGCAATGAAATCTGTGTCATCAGGCCCTTAGCAGCACAATGAGTGAATTCAGGTATGATGATTCTAACTGAAATAAGTCACACAGAAAAAGAAACATCATAAGATATCAGTAATACACGGAATGTAAACTTGGCTACACAGGAACTGAATTACAGAACAGAACAGGGTCTCAAATTTAGAAAACCAACTTATGCTTGCTTAAGGGTAAGGGTGAGTTGGGGTGCTGCATAAAACCAGAGATTGAAATGAGCAAGATAAAGTTCCTTAAGTCAAATATGGAATAGACAAGAGCTACTCCTTGCTCAACGAAATGGACTCAACACCGCATATTAAACGCCTAAGAATGTACCTGACTAGTAAGTATCTTAAAACCTATGGATTGCTATGTCTCCGAAAGAGAATCAAGCATGTGTACAGGGGCATAAACGCAGCAGTGATAGGATTGGAGAGGTTCGGTGAGCAAATGAAGACCCTTTGAAGTCATATTTCATGGTACCCATTCCACGGGTTTCAACTACCCAGGTTTATGGTATTCTTCCTTCAGCTAAAACATGCATGTGGAACCTAGAGTATGATCAACCATGTGATCGGGAGACGTGTTCAAATATGTCTCAGTTTTCCTCCCCTGGTACTCGGGTGCAACATTCCAGACGCTTTACTAACACTCTCCCGACTTGGAGAGTCAGTCCCTTTAACCTCCTGTTTGGCCCAGTTTGCAATTTCTGCGGAAGATGAACAGGAATAGCGAGAACCAATGAGAGGCTACCTGGAGGCGTCTCGACGGGCAAATTTGACTCTCATTTCTCACCAGGTAGAGGAATTAACCAAAGGCTCAGCATGCCGGGCCGGAACCAGATTAGGGCCTGAAGCCATCCTGCGGTGTTGCGGCCAGCTCACAAGAAAGCGAGTTGAAGAAAGGAGCTCAGGGGCACTGTAATTCACAAACCTGCAGAGTTATAAATGACAGCTATCGTCCAAAAATAGACTGAAGTAAGGCTGCCAAGAGGACTTGAAAGCGGGGCAGAATTGCAGGAAACCGATTTCAGGAGGTAGACTGGAATTGCATTGAAAGCATAGGAAAAGAGGCAGAACGTCCACAATGATGCACTTGGCCAAAAAGGGCGTATGCGTTTTTTCCTGAATATATTCAGGAAAAAACGCATACACCCTTTTTGGCCAACCAAGCAAGCTTGCAAAGGAAATCTGCACTACAATGAAGTGTCACTTCCCCCCGGTCAAAAGGGCCATCTGACAAAAGTGTAAAATCCAGAAAGGCAGGACAGGCCATGGAGAACTGGGAGCCTTGTTATGCTGATGGGCGGGATGTAAATTGCCAACAACCACTCGGGAGAAGTGTATGGTGTTTCCTGAAACATCTAAAAAACAAAGCAACAGAACCTAGGGCACTTCCACTTATGGTCCTATAGCTTAGGGAAATTAAAATCAAAAAGACACAGCCACCCCAAAGTTTGGAACGGCTCTGTTTACAAGAACCTCGTTTACAGTACAAGTTCAACATCGCAGAAAGTGAAAAATGGATAAAGAAGTTGTGGTATTTACTTACAAAGCAATATCACTCAGCAATGAAATCTGTGTCATCAGGCCCTTAGCAGCACAATGAGTGGATTCAGGTATGATGATTCTAACTGAAATAAGTCACACAGAAAAAGAAACATCATAAGATATCAGTAATACACGGAATGTAAACTTGGCTACACAGGAACTGAATTACAGAACAGAACAGGGTCTCAAATTTAGAAAACCAACTTATTCTTGCTTAAGGGTAAAGGTGAGGTGGGGTGCTGCATAAAACCAGAGATTGAAATGAGCACAGATAAAGTTCCTTAAGCCAAATATGGAATAGACAAGAGCTACTCCTTGCTCAACGAAATGGACTCAACACCCCATATTAAACGCCTAAGAATGTACCTGACTAGTAAGTATCTTAAAACCTATGGATTGCTATGTCTCCGAAAGAGAATCAAGCATGTGTACAGGGGCATAAACGCAGCAGTGATAGGATTGGAGAGGTTCGGTGAGCAAATGAAGACCCTTTGAAGTCATATTGCATGGTACCCATTCCACGGGTTTCAACTACCCAGGTTTAAGGTATTCTTCCTTCAGCTAAAACATGCATGTGGAACCTAGAGTATGATCAACCATGTGATTGGGAGACGTGTTCAAATATGTCTCAGTTTTCCTCCCCTGGTACTCGGGTGCAACATTCCAGACGCTTTACTAACACTCTCCCGACTTGGAGAGTCAGTCCCTTTAACCTCCTGTTTGGCCCAGTTTGCAATTTCTGCGGAAGATGAACAGGAATAGCGAGAACCAATGAGAGGCTAGCTGGAGGTGTCTGGACGGGCAAATTTAACTCTCATTTCCCACCAGGAAGAGGAAATAACCAAAGGCTCAGCATGCCGGGCCGGAACCAGATTAGGGCCTGAAGCCATCCTGCGGTGTTGCGGCCAGGTCACAAGAAAGCGAGTTGAAGAAAGGAGCTCAGGGGCACTGTAATTCACAAACCTGCAGAGTTATAAATGACAGCTATCCTCCAAAAATAGACTGAAGTAAGGCTGCCAAGAGGACTTGAAAGCGGGGCAGAATTGCAGGAAACCGATTTCAGGAGGTAGACTGGAATTGCATTGAAAGCATAGGAAAAGAGGCAGAACGTCCACAATGATGCACTTGGCCAAAAAGGGCGTATGCGTTTTTTCCTGAATATATTCAGGAAAAAACGCATACGCCCTTTTTGGCCAACCAAGCAAGCTTGCAAAGGAAATCTGCAATACAATGAAGTCTCACTTCCCCCCGGTCAAAAGGGCCATCTGAAAAAAGTGTAAAATCCAGAAAGGCAGGACAGGCCATGGAGAACTGGGAGCCTTGTTATGCTGATGGGCGGCATGTAAATTGCCAACAGCCACTCGGGAGAAATGTATGGTGTTTCCTGAAACATCTAAAAAACAAAGCAACAGAGCCTAGGGCACTGCCACTTATGGTCCTATAGCTTAGGGAAATTAAAATCAAAAAGACACAGCCACCCCAAAGTTTGGAACGGCTCTGTTTACAAGAACCTCGTTTACAGTACAAGTTCAACATCGCAGAAAGTGAAAAATGGATAAAGAAGTTGTGGTATTTACTTACAAAGCAATATCACTCAGCAATGAAATCTGTGTCATCAGGCCCTTAGCAGCACAATGAGTGGATTCAGGTATGATGATTCTAACTGAAGTAAGTCACACAGAAAAAGAAACATCATAAGATATCAGTAATACACGGAATGTAAACTTGGCTACACAGGAACTGAATTACAGAACAGAACAGGGTCTCAAATTTAGAAAACCAACTTATTCTTGCTTAAGGGTAAAGGTGAGTTGGGGTGCTGCATAAAACCAGAGATTGAAATGAGCACAGATAAAGTTCCTTAAGCCAAATATGGAATAGACAAGAGCTACTCCTTGCTCAACGAAATGGACTCAACACCCCATATTAAACGCCTAAGAATGTACCTGACTAGTAAGTATCTTAAAACCTATGGATTGCTATGTCTCCGAAAGAGAATCAAGCATGTGTACAGGGGCATAAACGCAGCAGTGATAGGATTGGAGAGGTTCGGTGAGCAAATGAAGACCCTTTGAAGTCATATTGCATGGTACCCATTCCACGGGTTTCAACTACCTAGGTTTAAGGTATTCTTCCTTCAGCTAAAACATGCATGTGGAACCTAGAGTATGATCAACCATGTGATCGGGAGACGTGTTCAAATATGTCTCAGTTTTCCTCCCCTGGTACTCGGGTGCAACATTCCAGACGCTTTACTAACACTCTCCCCACTTGGAGAGTCAGTCCCTTTAACCTCCTGTTTGGCCCAGTTTGCAATTTCTGCGGAAGATGAACAGGAATAGCGAGAACCAATGAGAGGCTAGCTGGAGGTGTCTGGACGGGCAAATTTAACTCTCATTTCCCACCAGGAAGAGGAATTAACCAAAGGCTCAGCGTGCCGTACCGGAACCAGATTAGGGCCTGAAGCCATCCTGCGGTGTTGCGGCCAGGTCACAAGAAAGCGAGTTGAAGAAAGGAGCTCAGGGGCACTGTAATTCACAAACCTGCAGAGTTATAAATGACAGCTATCGTCCAAAAATAGACTGAAGTAAGGCTGCCAAGAGGACTTGAAAGCGGGGCAGAATTGCAGGAAACCAATTTCAGGAGGTAGACTGGAATTGCATTGAAAGCATAGGAAAAGAGGCAGAACGTCCACAATGATGCACTTGGCCAAAAAGGGTGTATGCGTTTTTTCCTGAATATATTCAGGAAAAAACGCATACGCCCTTTTTGGCCAACCAAGCAAGCTTGCAAAGGAAATCTGCACTACAATGAAGTCTCACTTCCCCCCGGTCAAAAGGGCCATCTGAAAAAAGTGTAAAATCCAGAAAGGCAGGACAGGCCATGGAGAACTGGGAGCCTTGTTATGCTGATGGGCGGGATGTAAATTGCCAACAACCACTCGGGAGAAGTGTATGGTGTTTCCTGAAACATCTAAAAAACAAAGCAACAGAACCTAGGGCACTTCCACTTATGGTCCTATAGCTTAGGGAAATTAAAATCAAAAAGACACAGCCACCCCAAAGTTTGGAACGGCTCTGTTTACAAGAACCTCGTTTACAGTACAAGTTCAACATTGCAGAAAGTGAAAAATGGATAAAGAAGTTGTGGTATTTACTTACAAAGTAATATCACTCAGCAATGAAATCTGTGTCATCAGGCCCTTAGCAGCACAATGAGTGGATTCAGGTATGATGATTCTAACTGAAATAAGTCACACAGAAAAAGAAACATCATAAGATATCAGTAATACACGGAATGTAAACTTGGCTACACAGGAACTGAATTACAGAACAGAACAGGGTCTCAAATTTAGAAAAGCAACTTATGCTTGCTTAAGGGTAAGGGTGAGTTGGGGTGCTGCATAAAACCAGAGATTGAAATGAGCGAGATAAAGTTCCTTAAGTCAAATATGGAATAGACAAGAGCTACTCCTTGCTCAACGAAATGGACTCAACACCGCATATTAAACGCCTAAGAATGTACCTGACTAGTAAGTATCTTAAAACCTATGGATTGCTATGTCTCCGAAAGAGAATCAAGCATGTGTACAGGGGCATAAACGCAGCAGTGATAGGATTGGAGAGGTTCGGTGAGCAAATGAAGACCCTTTGAAGTCATATTGCATGGTACCCATTCCATGGGTTTCAACTACCCAGGTTTAAGGTATTCTTCCTTCAGCTAAAACATGCATGTGGAACCTAGAGTATGATCAACCATGTGATCGGGAGACGTGTTCAAATATGTCTCAGTTTTCCTCCCCTGGTACTCGGGTGCAACATTCCAGATGCTTTACTAACACTCTCCCGACTTGGAGAGTCAGTCCCTTAAACCTCCTGTTTGGCCCAGTTTGCAATTTCTGCGGAAGATGAACAGGAATAGCGAGAATCAATGAGAGGCTAGCTGGAGGTGTCTGGACGGGCAAATTTAACTCTCATTTCCCACCAGGAAGAGGAATTAACCAAAGGCTCAGCATGCCGGGCCGGAACCAGATTAGGGCCTGAAGCCATCCTGCGGTGTTGCGGCCAGGTCACAAGAAAGCGAGTTGAAGAAAGGAGCTCAGGGGCACTGTATTTCACAAACCTGCAGAGTTATAAATGACAGCTATCGTCCAAAAATAGACTGAAGTAAGGCTGCCAAGAGGACTTGAAAGCGGGGCAGAATTGCAGGAAACCGATTTCAGGAGGTAGACTGGAATTGCATTGTAAGCATAGGAAAAGAGGCAGAACGTCCACAATGATGCACTTGGCCAAAAAGGGCGTATGCGTTTTTTCCTGAATATATTCAGGAAAAAACGCATACGCCCTTTTTGGCCAACCAAGCAAGCTTGCAAAGGAAATCTGCACTACAATGAAGTCTCACTTCCCCCCGGTCAAAAGGGCCATCTGAAAAAAGTGTAAAATCCAGAAAGGCAGGACAGGCCATGGAGAACTGGGAGCCTTGTTATGCTGATGGGCGGGATGTAAATTGCCAACAACCACTCGGGAGAAGTGTATGGTGTTTCCTGAAACATCTAAAAAACAAAGCAACAGAGCCTAGGGTACTTCCGCTTATGGTCCTATAGCTTAGGGAAATTAAAATGAAAAAGACACAGCCACCCCAAAGTTTGGGACGCCTCCGTTTACAAGAACCTCGTTTACCGTACAAGTTCAATATCACAGAAAGTGAAAAATGGATAAAGAACTTGTGGTACTTACGTACAATGCAGTATCACTCAGCAATGAAATCTATGTCATCAGGCCCGTAGCAGCATAATGAGTGGATTCAGGTACGATGATTCTAAATGAAATAAGTCACACAGAAAAAGTAACATCATAAGATATCACTAATACACGGAATGTAAACTTGGCTACACAGGAACTGCATTCCAAAACAGAACAGGGTCTCAAATTTAGAAAACCAACTTATGCTTGCTTAAGGGAAAAGGTGAGTTGGGATGCTGCATAAAACCAGAGATTGAAATGAGCACAGATAAAGTTCCTTAAGCCAAATATGGAATAGACAAGAGCTACTCCTTGCTCAACGAAATGGACTCAACACCCCATATTAAACGCCTAAGAATGTACCTGACTAGTAAGTATCTTAAAACCTATGGATTGCTATGTCTCCAAAAGAGAATCAAGCATGTGTACAGGGGCATAAACGCAGCAGTGATAGGATTGGAGAGGTTCGGTGAGCAAATGAAGACCCTTTGAAGTCATATTGCATGGTACCCATTCCACGGGTCTCAACTACCCAGGTTTAAGGTATTCTTCCTTCAGCTAAAACATGCATGTGGAACCCAAATATGATCAACCATGTGAACGGGAGACGTGTTCAAATATGTCTCAGTTTTCCTCCCCTGGTACTCGGGTGCAACATTCCAGATGCTTTACTAACACTCTCCCCACTTGGAGAGTCAGCGCCTTTAACCTCCTGTTTGGCCCAGTTTGCAATTTCTGTGGAAGAGGAACAGGAATAGCGAGAACCAATGAGAGGCTAGCTGGAGGTGTCTGGACGGGCAAATTTAACTCTCATTTCCCACCAGGAAGAGGAATTAACCAAAGGCTCAGCGTGCCGTGCCGGAACCAGATTAGGGCCTGAAGCCATCCTGCGGTGTTGCGGCCAGCTCAAAAGAAAGTGAGTTGAAGAAAGGAGCTCAGGGGCACTGTAATTCACAAACCTGCAGAGTTATAAATGACAGCTATCGTCCAAAAATAGACTGAAGTAAGGCTGCCAAGAGGACTTGAAAGCGGGGCAGAATTGCAGGAAACCGATTTCAGGAGGTAGACTGGAATTGCATTGAAAGCATAGGAAAAGAGGCAGAACGTCCACAATGATGCACTTGGCCAAAAAGGGCGTATGCGTATTTTCCTGAATATATTCAGGAAAAAACGCATACGCCCTTTTTGGCCAACCAAGCAAGCTTGCAAAGAAATCTGCACTACAATGAAGTCTCACTTCCCCCCGGTCAAAAGGGCCATCTGAAAAAAGTGTAAAATCCAGAAAGGCAGGACAGGCCATGGAGAACTGGGAGCCTTGTTATGCTGATGGGCAGGATGTAAATTGCCAACAACCACTCCGGAGAAGTGTATGGTGTTTCCTGAAACATCTAAAAAACAAAGCCACAGAACCTAGGGCACTTCCACTTATGGTCCTATAGCTTAGGGAAATTAAAATCAAAAAGACACAGCCACCCCAAAGTTTGGAACAGCTCTGTTTACAAGAACCTCGTTTACAGTACAAGTTCAACATCGCAGAAAGTGAAAAATGGATAAAGAAGTTGTGGTATTTACTTACAAAGCAATATCACTCAGCAATGAAATCTGTGTCATCAGGCCCTTAGCAGCACAATGAGTGGATTCAGGTATGATGATTCTAACTGAAGTAAGTCACACAGAAAAAGAAACATCATAAGATATTAGTAATACACGGAATGTAAACTTGGCTACACAGGAACTGAATTACAGAACAGAACAGGGTCTCGAATTTAGAAAACCAACTTATGCTTGCTTAAGGGTAAAGGTGAGTTGGGGTGCTGCATAAAACCAGAGATTGAAATGAGCACAGATAAAGTTCCTTAAATCAAATATGGAATAGACAAGAGCTACTCCTTGCTCAATGAAATGGACTCAACACCGCATATTAAACGCCTAAGAATGTACCTGACTAGTAAGTATCTTAAAACCTATGGATTGCTATGTCTCCGAAAGAGAATGAAGCATGTGTACAGGGGCATAAACGCAGCAGTGATAGGATTGGAGAGGTTCGGTGAGCAAATGAAGACCCTTTGAAGTCATATTGCATGGTACCCATTACACGGGTCTTAACTCTCCAGGTTTAAGGTAGTCTTCCTTCAGCTAAAACATGCATGTGGAACCCAAGTATGATCAACCATGTGAACGGGAGACGTGTTCAAATATGTCTCAGTTTTCCTCCCCTGGTACTCGGGTGCAACATTCCAGACGCTTTACTAACACTCTCCCCACTTGGAGAGTCAGCGCCTTTAACCTCCTGTTTGGCCCAGTTTGCAATTTCTGCGGAAGATGAACAGGAATAGCGAGAACCAATGAGAGACTAGCTGGAGGTGTCTGGACGGGCAAATTTAACTCTCATTTCCCACCAGGAAGAAGAAATAACCAAAGGCACAGCGTGCCGTGCCGGAACCAGATTAGGGCCTGAAGCCATCCTGCGGTGTTGCGGCCAGGTCACAAGAAAGCAAGTTGAAGAAAGGAGCTCAAGGGCACTGTAATTCTCAAACCTGCAGAGTTATAAATGACAGCTATCGTCCAAAAATAGACTGAAGTAAGGCTGCCAAGAGGACTTGAAAGCGGGGCAGAATTGCAGGAAACCGATTTCAGGAGGTAGACTGGAATTGCATTGAAAGCATAGGAAAAGAGGCAGAACGTCCACAATGATGCACTTGGCCAAAAAGGGCATATGCGTTTTTTCCTGAATATATTCAGGAAAAAACGCATACGCCCTTTTTGGCCAACCAAGCAAGCTTGCAAAGGAAATCTGCACTACAATGAAGTCTCACTTCCCCCCGGTCAAAAGGGCTATCTGAAAAAGGTGTAAAATCCAGAAAGGCAGGACAGGCCATGGAGAACTGGGAGCCTTGTTATGCTGATGGGCGGGATGTAAATTGCCAACAACCACTCGGGAGAAGTGTATGGTGTTTCCTGAAACATCTAAAAAACAAAGCAACAGAACCTAGGGCACTTCCACTTATGGTCCTATAGCTTAGGGAAATTAAAATCAAAAAGACACAGCCACCCCAAAGTTTGGAACGGCTCTGTTTACAAGAACCTCGTTTACAGTACAAGTTCAACATCGCAGAAAGTGAAAAATGGATAAAGAAGTTGTGGTATTTACTTACAAAGCAATATCACTCAGCAATGAAATCTGTGTCATCAGGCCCTTAGCAGCACAACGAGTGGATTCAGGTATGATGATTCTAACTGAAATAAGTCACACAGAAAAAGAAACATCATAAGATATCAGTAATACACGGAATGGAAACTTGGCCTCACAGGAACTGAATTACAGAACAGAACAGGGCCTCAAATTTAGAAAACCAACTTATGCTTGCTTAAGGGTAAAGGTGAGTTGGGGTGCTGCATAAAACCAGAGATTGAAATGAGCACAGATAAAGTTCCTTAAGCCAAATATGGAATAGACAAGAGCTACTCCTTGCTCAACGAAATGGACTCAACACCGCATATTAAACGCCTAAGAATGTACCTGACTAGTAAGTATCTTAAAACCTATGGATTGCTATGTCTCCGAAAGAGAATCAAGCATGTGTACAGGGGCATAAACGCAGCAGTGATAGGATTGGAGAGGTTCGGTGAGCAAATGAAGACCCTTTGAAGTCATATTGCATGGTACCCATTCCACGGGTTTCAACTACCCAGGTTTAAGGTATTCTTCCTTCAGCTAAAACATGCATGTGGAACCTAGAGTATGATCAACCATGTGATCGGGAGACGTGTTCAAATATGTCTCAGTTTTCCTCCCCTGGTACTCGGGTGCAACATTCCAGACGCTTTACTAACACTCTCCCCACTTGGAGAGTCAGTCCCTTTAACCTCCTGTTTGGCCCAGTTTGCAATTTCTGCGGAAGATGAACAGGAATAGCGAGAACCAATGAGAGGCTAGCTGGAGGTGTCTGGACGGGCAAATTTAACTCTCATTTCCCACCAGGAAGAGGAATTAACCAAAGGCTCAGCATGCCGGGCCGGAACCAGATTAGGGCCTGAAGCCATCCTGCGGTGTTGCGGCCAGGTCACAAGAAAGCGAGTTGAAGAAAGGAGCTCAGGGGCACTGTAATTCACAAACCTGCAGAGTTATAAATGACAGCTATCGTCCAAAAATAGACTGAAGTAAGGCTGCCAAGAGGACTTGAAAGCGGGGCAGAATTGCAGGAAACCGATTTCAGGAGGTAGACTGGAATTGCATTGAAAGCATAGGAAAAGAGGCAGAACGTCCACAATGATGCACTTGGCCAAAAAGGGCGTATGCGTTTTTTCCTGAATATATTCAGGAAAAAACGCATACGCCCTTTTTGGCCAACCAAGCAAGCTTGCAAAGGAAATCTGCACTACAATGAAGTCTCACTTCCCCCCGGTCAAAAGGGCCATCTGAAAAAAGTGTAAAATCCAGAAAGGCAGGACAGGCCATGGAGAACTGGGAGCCTTGTTATGCTGATGGGCGGGATGTAAATTGCCAACAACCACTTGGGAGAAGTGTATGGTGTTTCCTGAAACATCTAAAAAACAAAGCAACAGAACCTAGGGCACTTCCACTTATGGTCCTATAGCTTAGGGAAATTAAAATCAAAAAGACACAGCCATCCCAAAGTTTGGAACGGCTCTGTTTACAAGAACCTCGTTTACAGTACAAGTTCAACATCGCAGAAAGTGAAAAATGGATAAAGAAGTTGTGGTATTTACTTACAAAGCAATATCACTCAGCAATGAAATCTGTGTCATCAGGCCCTTAGCAGCACAATGAGTGGATTCAGGTATGATGATTCTAACTGAACTAAGTCACACAGAAAAAGAAACATCATAAGATATCAGTAATACACGGAATGTAAACTTGGCTACACAGGAACTGAATTACAGAACAGAACAGGGTCTCAAATTTAGAAAACCAACTTATGCTTGCTTAAGGGGAAAGGTGAGTTGGGGTGCTGCATAAAACCAGAGATTGAAATGAGCACAGATAAAGTTCCTTAAGTCAAATATGGAATAGACAAGAGCTACTCCTTGCTCAACGAAATGGACTCAACACCGCATATTAAACGCCTAAGAATGTACCTGACTAGTAAGTATCGTAAAACCTATGGATTGCTATGTGTCCAATAGAGAATCAAGCAAGTGTACAGGGGCATAAACGCAGCAGTGATAGGATTGGAGAGGTTCGGTGAGCAACTGAAGACCCTTTGAAGTCATATTGCATGGTACCCATTACACGGGTCTCAACTCTCCAGGTTTAAGGTATTCTTCCTTCAGCTAAAACATGCATGTGGAACCCAAGTATGATCAACCATGTGAACGGGAGACGTGTTCAAATATGTCTCAGTTTTCCTCCCCTGGTACTCGGGTGCAACATTCCAGACGCTTTACTAACACTCTCCCCACTTGGAGAGTCAGTGCCTTTAACCTCCTGTTTGGCCCAGTTTGCAATTTCTGCGGAAGATGAACAGGAATAGCGAGAACCAATGAGAGGCTAGCTGGAGGTGTCTGGACGGGCAAATTTAACTCTCATTTCCCACCAGGAAGAGGAAATAACCAAAGGCTCAGCGTGCCGTACCGGAACCAGATTAGGGCCTGAAGCCATCCTGCGGTGTTGCGGCCAGCTCAAAAGAAAGCGAGTTGAAGAAAGGAGCTCAGGGGCACTGTAATTCACAAACCTGCAGAGTTATAAATGACAGCTATCGTCCAAAAATAGACTGAAGTAAGGCTGCCAAGAGGACTTGAAAGCGGGGCAGAATTGCAGGAAACCGATTTCAGGAGTTAGACTGGAATTGCATTGAAAGCATAGGAAAAGAGGCAGAACGTCCACAATGATGCACTTGGCCAAAAAGTGCGTATGCGTTTTTTCCTGAATATATTCAGGAAAAAACGCATACGCCCTTTTTGGCCAACCAAGCAAGCTTGCAAAGGAAATCTGCACTACAATGAAGTCTCACTTCCCCCCGGTCAAAAGGGCCATCTGAAAAAAGTGTAAAATCCAGAAAGGCAGGACAGGCCATGGAGAACTGGGAGCCTTGTTATGCTGAAGGGCGGGATGTAAATTGCCAACAACCACTCGGGAGAAGTGTATGGTGTTTCCTGAAATATCTAAAAAACAAAGCAACAGAGCCTAGGGCACTGCCACTTATGGTCCTATAGCTTAGGGAAATTAAAATCAAAAAGACACAGCCACCCCAAAGTTTGGAACGGCTCTGTTTACAAGAACCTCGTTTACAGTACAAGTTCAACATCGCAGAAAGTGAAAAATGGATAAAGAAGTTGTGGTATTTACTTACAAAGCAATATCACTCAGCAATGAAATCTGTGTCATCAGGCCCTTAGCAGCACAATGAGTGGATTCAGGTATGATGATTCTAACTGAAGTAAGTCACACAGAAAAAGAAACATCATAAGATATCAGTAATACACGGAATGTAAACTTGGCTACACAGGAACTGAATTACAGAACAGAACAGGGTCTCAAATTTAGAAAACCAACTTATTCTTGCTTAAGGGTAAAGGTGAGTTGGGGTGCTGCATAAAACCAGAGATTGAAATGAGCACAGATAAAGTTCCTTAAGCCAAATATGGAATAGACAAGAGCTACTCCTTGCTCAACGAAATGGACTCAACACCCCATATTAAACGCCTAAGAATGTACCTGACTAGTAAGTATCTTAAAACCTATGGATTGCTATGTCTCCGAAAGAGAATCAAGCATGTGTACAGGGGCATAAACGCAGCAGTGATAGGATTGGAGAGGTTCGGTGAGCAAATGAAGACCCTTTGAAGTCATATTGCATGGTACCCATTCCACGGGTTTCAACTACCTAGGTTTAAGGTATTCTTCCTTCAGCTAAAACATGCATGTGGAACCTAGAGTATGATCAACCATGTGATCGGGAGACGTGTTCAAATATGTCTCAGTTTTCCTCCCCTGGTACTCGGGTGCAACATTCCAGACGCTTTACTAACACTCTCCCCACTTGGAGAGTCACTCCCTTTAACCTCCTGTTTGGCCCAGTTTGCAATTTCTGCGGAAGATGAACAGGAATAGCGAGAACCAATGAGAGGCTAGCTGGAGGTGTCTGGACGGGCAAATTTAACTCTCATTTCCCACCAGGAAGAGGAATTAACCAAAGGCTCAGCGTGCCGTACCGGAACCAGATTAGGGCCTGAAGCCATCCTGCGGTGTTGCGGCCAGGTCACAAGAAAGCGAGTTGAAGAAAGGAGCTCAGGGGCACTGTAATTCACAAACCTGCAGAGTTATAAATGACAGCTATCGTCCAAAAATAGACTGAAGTAAGGCTGCCAAGAGGACTTGAAAGCGGGGCAGAATTGCAGGAAACCAATTTCAGGAGGTAGACTGGAATTGCATTGAAAGCATAGGAAAAGAGGCAGAACGTCCACAATGATGCACTTGGCCAAAAAGGGCGTATGCGTTTTTTCCTGAATATATTCAGGAAAAAACGCATACGCCCTTTTTGGCCAACCAAGCAAGCTTGCAAAGGAAATCTGCACTACAATGAAGTCTCACTTCCCCCCGGTCAAAAGGGCCATCTGAAAAAAGTGTAAAATCCAGAAAGGCAGGACAGGCCATGGAGAACTGGGAGCCTTGTTATGCTGATGGGCGGGATGTAAATTGCCAACAACCACTCGGGAGAAGTGTATGGTGTTTCCTGAAACATCTAAAAAACAAAGCAACAGAACCTAGGGCACTTCCACTTATGGTCCTATAGCTTAGGGAAATTAAAATCAAAAAGACACAGCCACCCCAAAGTTTGGAACGGCTCTGTTTACAAGAACCTCGTTTACAGTACAAGTTCAACATTGCAGAAAGTGAAAAATGGATAAAGAAGTTGTGGTATTTACTTACAAAGTAATATCACTCAGCAATGAAATCTGTGTCATCAGGCCCTTAGCAGCACAATGAGTGGATTCAGGTATGATGATTCTAACTGAAATAAGTCACACAGAAAAAGAAACATCATAAGATATCAGTAATACACGGAATGTAAACTTGGCTACACAGGAACTGAATTACAGAACAGAACAAGGTCTCAAATTTAGAAAAGCAACTTATGCTTGCTTAAGGGTAAGGGTGAGTTGGGGTGCTGCATAAAACCAGAGATTGAAATGAGCAAGATAAAGTTCCTTAAGTCAAATATGGAATAGACAAGAGCTACTCCTTGCTCAACGAAATGGACTCAACACCGCATATTAAACGCCTAAGAATGTACCTGACTAGTAAGTATCTTAAAACCTATGGATTGCTATGTCTCCGAAAGAGAATCAAGCATGTGTACAGGGGCATAAACGCAGCAGTGATAGGATTGGAGAGGTTCGGTGAGCAAATGAAGACCCTTTGAAGTCATATTGCATGGTACCCATTCCATGGGTTTCAACTACCCAGGTTTAAGGTATTCTTCCTTCAGCTAAAACATGCATGTGGAACCTAGAGTATGATCAACCATGTGATCGGGAGACGTGTTCAAATATGTCTCAGTTTTCCTCCCCTGGTACTCGGGTGCAACATTCCAGATGCTTTACTAACACTCTCCCGACTTGGAGAGTCAGTCCCTTAAACCTCCTGTTTGGCCCAGTTTGCAATTTCTGCGGAAGATGAACAGGAATAGCGAGAATCAATGAGAGGCTAGCTGGAGGTGTCTGGACGGGCAAATTTAACTCTCATTTCCCACCAGGAAGAGGAATTAACCAAAGGCTCAGCATGCCGGGCCGGAACCAGATTAGGGCCTGAAGCCATCCTGCGGTGTTGCGGCCAGGTCACAAGAAAGCGAGTTGAAGAAAGGAGCTCAGGGGCACTGTATTTCACAAACCTGCAGAGTTATAAATGACAGCTATCGTCCAAAAATAGACTGAAGTAAGGCTGCCAAGAGGACTTGAAAGCGGGGCAGAATTGCAGGAAACCGATTTCAGGAGGTAGACTGGAATTGCATTGTAAGCATAGGAAAAGAGGCAGAACGTCCACAATGATCCACTTGGCCAAAAAGGGCGTATGCGTTTTTTCCTGAATATATTCAGGAAAAAACGCATACGCCCTTTTTGGCCAACCAAGCAAGCTTGCAAAGGAAATCTGCACTACAATGAAGTCTCACTTCCCCCCGGTCAAAAGGGCCATCTGAAAAAAGTGTAAAATCCAGAAAGGCAGGACAGGCCATGGAGAACTGGGAGCCTTGTTATGCTGATGGGCGGGATGTAAATTGCCAACAACCACTCGGGAGAAGTGTATGGTGTTTCCAGAAACATCTAAAAAACAAAGCAACAGAGCCTAGGGTACTTCCGCTTATGGTCCTATAGCTTAGGGAAATTAAAATGAAAAAGACACAGCCACCCCACAGTTTGGGACGCCTCCGTTTACAAGAACCTCGTTTACCGTACAAGTTCAATATCACAGAAAGTGAAAAATGGATAAAGAACTTGTGGTACTTACGTACAATGCAGTATCACTCAGCAATGAACTCTATGTCATCAGGCCCGTAGCAGCATAATGAGTGGATTCAGGTACGATGATTCTAAATGAAATAAGTCACACAGAAAAAGTAACATCATAAGATATCACTAATACACGGAATGTAAACTTGGCTACACAGGAACTGCATTCCAAAACAGAACAGGGTCTCAAATTTAGAAAACCAACTTATGCTTGCTTAAGGGAAAAGGTGAGTTGGGATGCTGCATAAAACCAGAGATTGAAATGAGCACAGATAAAGTTCCTTAAGCCAAATATGGAATAGACAAGAGCTACTCCTTGCTCAACGAAATGGACTCAACACCCCATATTAAACGCCTAAGAATGTACCTGACTAGTAAGTATCTTAAAACCTATGGATTGCTATGTCTCCAAAAGAGAATCAAGCATGTGTACAGGGGCATAAACGCAGCAGTGATAGGATTGGAGAGGTTCGGTGAGCAAATGAAGACCCTTTGAAGTCATATTGCATGGTACCCATTCCACGGGTCTCAACTACCCAGGTTTAAGGTATTCTTCCTTCAGCTAAAACATGCATGTGGAACCCAAGTATGATCAACCATGTGAACGGGAGACGTGTTCAAATATGTCTCAGTTTTCCTCCCCTGGTACTCGGGTGCAACATTCCAGATGCTTTACTAACACTCTCCCCACTTGGAGAGTCAGCGCCTTTAACCTTCTGTTTGGCCCAGTTTGCAATTTCTGCGGAAGAGGAACAGGAATAGCGAGAACCAATGAGAGGCTAGCTGGAGGTGTCTGGACGGGCAAATTTAACTCTCATTTCCCACCAGGAAGAGGAATTAACCAAAGGCTCAGCGTGCCGTACCGGAACCAGATTAGGGCCTGAAGCCATCCTGCGGTGTTGCGGCCAGCTCAAAAGAAAGTGAGTTGAAGAAAGGAGCTCAGGGGCACTGTAATTCACAAACCTGCAGAGTTATAAATGACAGCTATCCTCCAAAAATAGACTGAAGTAAGGCTGCCAAGAGGACTTGAAAGCGGGGCAGAATTGCAGGAAACCGATTTCAGGAGGTAGACTGGAATTGCATTGAAAGCATAGGAAAAGAGGCAGAACGTCCACAATGATGCACTTGGCCAAAAAGGGCGTATGCGTATTTTCCTGAATATATTCAGGAAAAAACGCATACGCCCTTTTTGGCCAACCAAGCAAGCTTGCAAAGAAATCTGCACTACAATGAAGTCTCACTTCCCCCCGGTCAAAAGGGCCATCTGAAAAAAGTGTAAAATCCAGAAAGGCAGGACAGGCCATGGAGAACTGGGAGCCTTGTTATGCTGATGGGCAGGATGTAAATTGCCAACAACCACTCCGGAGAAGTGTATGGTGTTTCCTGAAACATCTAAAAAACAAAGCCACAGAACCTAGGGCACTTCCACTTATGGTCCTATAGCTTAGGGAAATTAAAATCAAAAAGACACAGCCACCCCAAAGTTTGGAACAGCTCTGTTTACAAGAACCTCGTTTACAGTACAAGTTCAACATCGCAGAAAGTGAAAAATGGATAAAGAAGTTGTGGTATTTACTTACAAAGCAATATCACTCAGCAATGAAATCTGTGTCATCAGGCCCTTAGCAGCACAATGAGTGGATTCAGGTATGATGATTCTAACTGAAGTAAGTCACACAGAAAAAGAAACATCATAAGATATCAGTAATACACGGAATGTAAACTTGGCTACACAGGAACTGAATTACAGAACAGAACAGGGTCTCGAATTTAGAAAACCAACTTATGCTTGCTTAAGGGTAAAGGTGAGTTGGGGTGCTGCATAAAACCAGAGATTGAAATGAGCACAGATAAAGTTCCTTAAATCAAATATGGAATAGACAAGAGCTACTCCTTGCTCAATGAAATGGACTCAACACCGCATATTAAACGCCTAAGAATGTACCTGACTAGTAAGTATCTTAAAACCTATGGATTGCTATGTCTCCGAAAGAGAATGAAGCATGTGTACAGGGGCATAAACGCAGCAGTGATAGGATTGGAGAGGTTCGGTGAGCAAATGAAGACCCTTTGAAGTCATATTGCATGGTACCCATTACACGGGTCTTAACTCTCCAGGTTTAAGGTAGTCTTCCTTCAGCTAAAACATGCATGTGGAACCCAAGTATGATCAACCATGTGAACGGGAGACGTGTTCAAATATGTCTCAGTTTTCCTCCCCTGGTACTAGGGTGCAACATTCCAGACGCTTTACTAACACTCTCCCCACTTGGAGAGTCAGCGCCTTTAACCTCCTGTTTGGCCCAGTTTGCAATTTCTGCGGAAGATGAACAGGAATAGCGAGAACCAATGAGAGACTAGCTGGAGGTGTCTGGACGGGCAAATTTAACTCTCATTTCCCACCAGGAAGAAGAAATAACCAAAGGCACAGCGTGCCGTGCCGGAACCAGATTAGGGCCTGAAGCCATCCTGCGGTGTTGCGGCCAGGTCACAAGAAAGCAAGTTGAAGAAAGGAGCTCAAGGGCACTGTAATTCTCAAACCTGCAGAGTTATAAATGACAGCTATCGTCCAAAAATAGACTGAAGTAAGGCTGCCAAGAGGACTTGAAAGCGGGGCAGAATTGCAGGAAACCGATTTCAGGAGGTAGACTGGAATTGCATTGAAAGCATAGGAAAAGAGGCAGAACGTCCACAATGATGCACTTGGCCAAAAAGGGCGTATGCGTTTTTTCCTGAATATATTCAGGAAAAAACGCATACGCCCTTTTTGGCCAACCAAGCAAGCTTGCAAAGGAAATCTGCACTACAATGAAGTCTCACTTCCCCCCGGTCAAAAGGGCTATCTGAAAAAGGTGTAAAATCCAGAAAGGCAGGACAGGCCATGGAGAACTGGGAGCCTTGTTATGCTGATGGGCGGGATGTAAATTGCCAACAACCACTCGGGAGAAGTGTATGGTGTTTCCTGAAACATCTAAAAAACAAAGCAACAGAACCTAGGGCACTTCCACTTATGGTCCTATAGCTTAGGGAAATTAAAATCAAAAAGACACAGCCACCCCAAAGTTTTGAACGGCTCTGTTTACAAGAACCTCGTTTACAGTACAAGTTCAACATCGCAGAAAGTGAAAAATGGATAAAGAAGTTGTGGTATTTACTTACAAAGCAATATCACTCAGCAATGAAATCTGTGTCATCAGGCCCTTAGCAGCACAACGAGTGGATTCAGGTATGACGATTCTAACTGAAATAAGTCACACAGAAAAAGAAACATCATAAGATATCAGTAATACACGGAATGGAAACTTGGCCTCACAGGAACTGAATTACAGAACAGAACAGGGCCTCAAATTTAGAAAACCAACTTATGCTTGCTTAAGGGTAAAGGTGAGTTGGGGTGCTGCATAAAACCAGAGATTGAAATGAGCACAGATAAAGTTCCTTAAGCCAAATATGGAATAGACAAGAGCTACTCCTTGCTCAATGAAATGGACTCAACACCGCATATTAAACGCCTAAGAATGTACCTGACTAGTAAGTATCTTAAAACCTATGGATTGCTATGTCTCCGAAAGAGAATCAAGCATGTGTACAGGGGCATAAACGCAGCAGTGATAGGATTGGAGAGGTTCGGTGAGCAAATGAAGACCCTTTGAAGTCATATTGCATGGTACCCATTCCACGGGTTTCAACTACCCAGGTTTAAGGTATTCTTCCTTCAGCTAAAACATGCATGTGGAACCTAGAGTATGATCAACCATGTGATCGGGAGACGTGTTCAAATATGTCTCAGTTTTCCTCCCCTGGTACTCGGGTGCAACATTCCAGACGCTTTACTAACACTCTCCCCACTTGGAGAGTCAGTCCCTTTAACCTCCTGTTTGGCCCAGTTTGCAATTTCTGCGGAAGATGAACAGGAATAGCGAGAACCAATGAGAGGCTAGCTGGAGGTGTCTGGACGGGCAAATTTAACTCTCATTTCCCACCAGGAAGAGGAATTAACCAAAGGCTCAGCATGCCGGGCCGGAACCAGATTAGGGCCTGAAGCCATCCTGCGGTGTTGCGGCCAGGTCACAAGAAAGCGAGTTGAAGAAAGGAGCTCAGGGGCACTGTAATTCACAAACCTGCAGAGTTATAAATGACAGCTATCGTCCAAAAATAGACTGAAGTAAGGCTGCCAAGAGGACTTGAAAGCGGGGCAGAATTGCAGGAAACCGATTTCAGGAGGTAGACTGGAATTGCATTGAAAGCATAGGAAAAGAGGCAGAACGTCCACAATGATGCACTTGGCCAAAAAGGGCGTATGCGTTTTTTCCTGAATATATTCAGGAAAAAACGCATACGCCCTTTTTGGCCAACCAAGCAAGCTTGCAAAGGAAATCTGCACTACAATGAAGTCTCACTTCCCCCCGGTCAAAAGGGCCATCTGAAAAAAGTGTAAAATCCAGAAAGGCAGGACAGGCCATGGAGAACTGGGAGCCTTGTTATGCTGATGGGCGGGATGTAAATTGCCAACAACCACTCGGGAGAAGTGTATGGTGTTTCCTGAAACATCTAAAAAACAAAGCAACAGAACCTAGGGCACTTCCACTTATGGTCCTATAGCTTAGGGAAATTAAAATCAAAAAGACACAGCCATCCCAAAGTTTGGAACGGCTCTGTTTACAAGAACCTCGTTTACAGTACAAGTTCAACATCGCAGAAAGTGAAAAATGGATAAAGAAGTTGTGGTATTTACTTACAAAGCAATATCACTCAGCAATGAAATCTGTGTCATCAGGCCCTTAGCAGCACAATGAGTGGATTCAGGTATGATGATTCTAACTGAACTAAGTCACACAGAAAAAGAAACATCATAAGATATCAGTAATACACGGAATGTAAACTTGGCTACACAGGAACTGAATTACAGAACAGAACAGGGTCTCAAATTTAGAAAACCAACTTATGCTTGCTTAAGGGGAAAGGTGAGTTGGGGTGCTGCATAAAACCAGAGATTGAAATGAGCACAGATAAAGTTCCTTAAGTCAAATATGGAATAGACAAGAGCTACTCCTTGCTCAACGAAATGGACTCAACACCCCATATTAAACGCCTAAGAATGTACCTGACTAGTAAGTATCGTAAAACCTATGGATTGCTATGTGTCCAATAGAGAATCAAGCAAGTGTACAGGGGCATAAACGCAGCAGTGATAGGATTGGAGAGGTTCGGTGAGCAACTGAAGACCCTTTGAAGTCATATTGCATGGTACCCATTACACGGGTCTCAACTCTCCAGGTTTAAGGTATTCTTCCTTCAGCTTAAACATGCATGTGGAACCCAAGTATGATCAACCATGTGAACGGGAGACGTGTTCAAATATGTCTCAGTTTTCCTCCCCTGGTACTCGGGTGCAACATTCCAGACGCTTTACTAACACTCTCCCCACTTGGAGAGTCAGTGCCTTTAACCTCCTGTTTGGCCCAGTTTGCAATTTCTGCGGAAGATGAACAGGAATAGCGAGAACCAATGAGAGGCTAGCTGGAGGTGTCTGGACGGGCAAATTTAACTCTCATTTCCCACCAGGAAGAGGAATTAACCAAAGGCTCAGCATGCCGGGCCGGAACCAGATTAGGGCCTGAAGCCATCCTGCGGTGTTGCGGCCAGGTCACAAGAAAGCGAGTTGAAGAAAGGAGCTCAGGGGCACTGTAATTCACAAACCTGCAGAGTTATAAATGACAGCTATCGTCCAAAAATAGACTGAAGTAAGGCTGCCAAGAGGACTTGAAAGCGGGGCAGAATTGCAGGAAACCGATTTCAGGAGGTAGACTGGAATTGCATTGAAAGCATAGGAAAAGAGGCAGAACGTCCACAATGATGCACTTGGCCAAAAAGGGCGTATGCGTTTTTTCCTGAATATATTCAGGAAAAAACGCATACGCCCTTTTTGGCCAACCAAGCAAGCTTGCAAAGGAAATCTGCACTACAATGAAGTCTCACTTCCCCCCGGTCAAAAGGGCCATCTGAAAAAAGTGTAAAATCCAGAAAGGCAGGACAGGCCATGGAGAACTGGGAGCCTTGTTATGCTGATGGGCGGGATGTAAATTGCCAACAACCACTCGGGAGAAGTGTATGGTGTTTCCTGAAACATCTAAAAAACAAAGCAACAGAACCTAGGGCACTTCCACTTATGGTCCTATAGCTTAGGGAAATTAAAATCAAAAAGACACAGCCACCCCAAAGTTTGGAACGGCTCTGTTTACAAGAACCTCGTTTACAGTACAAGTTCAACATCGCAGAAAGTGAAAAATGGATAAAGAAGTTGTGGTATTTACTTACAAAGCAATATCACTCAGCAATGAAATCTGTGTCATCAGGCCCTTAGCAGCACAATGAGTGGATTCAGGTATGATGATTCTAACTGAACTAAGTCACACAGAAAAAGAAACATCATAAGATATCAGTAATACACGGAATGTAAACTTGGCTACACAGGAACTGAATTACAGAACAGAACAGGGTCTCAAATTTAGAAAACCAACTTATGCTTGCTTAAGGGGAAAGGTGAGTTGGGGTGCTGCATAAAACCAGAGATTGAAATGAGCACAGATAAAGTTCCTTAAGTCAAATATGGAATAGACAAGAGCTACTCCTTGCTCAACGAAATGGACTCAACACCCCATATTAAACGCCTAAGAATGTACCTGACTAGTAAGTATCGTAAAACCTATGGATTGCTATGTGTCCAAAAGAGAATCAAGCAAGTGTACAGGGGCATAAACGCAGCAGTGATAGGATTGGAGAGGTTCGGTGAGCAACTGAAGACCCTTTGAAGTCATATTGCATGGTACCCATTACACGGGTCTCAACTCTCCAGGTTTAAGGTATTCTTCCTTCAGCTAAAACATGCATGTGGAACCCAAGTATGATCAACCATGTGAACGGGAGACGTGTTCAAATATGTCTCAGTTTTCCTCCCCTGGTACTCGGGTGCAACATTCCAGACGCTTTACTAACACTCTCCCCACTTGGAGAGTCAGTGCCTTTAACCTCCTGTTTGGCCCAGTTTGCAATTTCTGCGGAAGATGAACAGGAATAGCGAGAACCAATGAGAGGCTAGCTGGAGGTGTCTGGACGGGCAAATTTAACTCTCATTTCCCACCAGGAAGAGGAAATAACCAAAGGCTCAGCGTGCCGTACCGGAACCAGATTAGGGCCTGAAGCCATCCTGCGGTGTTGCGGCCAGGTCACAAGAAAGCGAGTTGAAGAAAGGAGCTCAGGGGCACTGTAATTCACAAACCTGCAGAGTTATAAATGACAGCTATCGTCCAAAAATAGACTGAAGTAAGGCTGCCAAGAGGACTTGAAAGCGGGGCAGAATTGCAGGAAACCGATTTCAGGAGGTAGACTGGAATTGCATTGAAAGCATAGGAAAAGAGGCAGAACGTCCACAATGATGCACTTGGCCAAAAAGGGCGTATGCGTTTTTTCCTGAATATATTCAGGAAAAAACGCATACGCCCTTTTTGGCCAACCAAGCAAGCTTGCAAAGGAAATCTGCACTACAATGAAGTCTCACTTCCCCCCGGTCAAAAGGGCCATCTGAAAAAAGTGTAAAATCCAGAAAGGCAGGACAGGCCATGGAGAACTGGGAGCCTTGTTATGCTGAAGGGCGGGATGTAAATTGCCAACAACCACTCGGGAGAAGTGTATGGTGTTTCCTGAAACATCTAAAAAACAAAGCAACAGAACCTAGGGCACTTCCACTTATGGTCCTATAGCTTAGGGAAATTAAAATCAAAAAGACACAGCCACCCCAAAGTTTGGAACGGCTCTGTTTACAAGAACCTCGTTTACAGTACAAGTTCAACATCGCAGAAAGTGAAAAATGGATAAAGAAGTTGTTGTATTTACTTACAAAGCAACATCACTCATCAATGAAATCTGTGTCATCAGGCCCTTAGCAGCACAATGAGTGGATTCAGGTATGATGATTCTAACTGAAATAAGTCACACAGAAAAAGAAACATCATAAGATATCAGTAATACACGGAATGTAAACTTGGCTACACAGGAACTGAATTACAGAACAGAACAGGGTCTCAAATTTAGAAAACCAACTTATGCTTGCTTAAGGGGAAAGGTGAGTTGGGGTGCTGCATAAAACCAGAGATTGAAATGAGCACAGATAAACTTCTTAAGTCAAATATGGAATAGACAAGAGCTACTCCTTGCTCAACGAAATGGACTCAACACCCCATATTAAACGCCTAAGAATGTACCTGACTAGTAAGTATCTTAAAACCTATGGATTGCTATGTCTCCGAAAGAGAATCAAGTATGTGTACAGGGGCATAAACGCAGCAGTGATAGGATTGGAGAGGTTCGGTGAGCAAATGAAGACCCTTTGAAGTCATATTGCATGGTACCCATTACACGGGTCTTAACTCTCCAGGTTTAAGGTATTCTTCCTTCAGCTAAAACATGCATGTGGAACCCAAGTATGATCAACCATGTGAATGGGAGACGTGTTCAAATATGTCTCAGTTTTCCTTCCCTGGTACTCGGGTGCAACATTCCAGACGCTTTACTAACACTCTCCCGACTTGGAGAGTCAGTCCCTTTACCCTCCTGTTTGGCCCAGTTTGCAATTTCTGCGGAAGATGAACAGGAATAGCGAGAACCAATGAGAGACTAGCTGGAGGTGTCTGAACGGGCAAATTTAACTCTCATTTCCCACCAGGAAGAGGAATTAACCAAAGGCTCAGCATGCCGGGCTGGAACCAGATTAGGGCCTGAAGCCATCCTGCGGTGTTGCGGCCAGGTCACAAGAAAGCGAGTTGAAGAAAGGAGCTCAGGGGCACTGTAATTCACAAACCTGCAGAGTTATAAATGACAGCTATCGTCCAAAAATAGACTGAAGTAAGGCTGCCAAGAGGACTTGAAAGCGGGACAGAATTGCAGGAAACCGATTTCAGGAGGTAGACTGGAATTGCATTGAAAGCATAGGAAAAGAGGCAGAACGTCCACAATGATGCACTTGGCCAAAAAGGGCGTATGCGTTTTTTCCTGAATATATTCAGGAAAAAACGCATACGCCCTTTTTGGCCAACCAAGTAAACTTGCAAAGGAAATCTGCACTACAATGAAGTCTCACTTCCCCCCGGTCAAAAGGGCCATCTGAAAAAAGTGTAAAATCCAGAAAGGCAGGACAGGCCATGGAGAACTGGGAGCCTTGTTATGCTGATGGGCGGGATGTAAATTGCCAACAACCACTCGGGAGAAATGTATGGTGTTTCCTGAAACATCTAAAAAACAAAGCAACAGAGCCTAGGGCACTTCCACTTATGGTCCTATAGCTTAGCGAAATTAAAATCAAAAAGACACAGCCATCCCAAAGTTTGGAACGGCTCTGTTTACAAGAACCTCGTTTACAGTACAAGTTCAACATCGCAGAAAGTGAAAAATGGATAAAGAAGTTGTGGTATTTACTTACAAAGCAATATCACTCAGCAATGAAATCTGTGTCATCAGGCCCTTAGCAGCACAATGAGTGGATTCAGGTATGATGATTCTAACTGAAATAAGTCACACAGAAAAAGAAACATCATAAGATATCAGTAATACACGGAATGGAAACTTGGCTACACAGGAACTGAATTACAGAACAGAACAGGGTCTCAAATTTAGAAAACCAACTTATGCTTGCTTAAGGGGAAAGGTGAGTTGGGGTGCTGCATAAAACCAGAGATTGAAATGAGCACAGATAAAGTTCCTTAAGTCAAATATGGAATAGACAAGAGCTACTCCTTGCTCAACGAAATGGACTCAACACCCCATATTAAACGCCTAAGAATGTACCTGACTAGTAAGTATCGTAAAACCTATGGATTGCTATGTGTCCAAAAGAGAATCAAGCAAGTGTACAGGGGCATAAACGCAGCAGTGATAGGATTGGAGAGGTTCGGTGAGCAACTGAAGACCCTTTGAAGTCATATTGCATGGTACCCATTACACGGGTCTCAACTCTCCAGGTTTAAGGTATTCTTCCTTCAGCTAAAACATGCATGTGGAACCCAAGTATGATCAACCATGTGAACGGGAGACGTGTTCAAATATGTCTCAGTTTTCCTCCCCTGGTACTCGGGTGCAACATTCCAGACGCTTTACTAACACTCTCCCCACTTGGAGAGTCAGTGCCTTTAACCTCCTGTTTGGCCCAGTTTGCAATTTCTGCGGAAGATGAACAGGAATAGCGAGAACCAATGAGAGGCTAGCTGGAGGTGTCTGGACGGGCAAATTTAACTCTCATTTCCCACCAGGAAGAGGAAATAACCAAAGGCTCAGCGTGCCGTACCGGAACCAGATTAGGGCCTGAAGCCATCCTGCGGTGTTGCGGCCAGGTCACAAGAAAGCGAGTTGAAGAAAGGAGCTCAGGGGCACTGTAATTCACAAACCTGCAGAGTTATAAATGACAGCTATCGTCCAAAAATAGACTGAAGTAAGGCTGCCAAGAGGACTTGAAAGCGGGGCAGAATTGCAGGAAACCGATTTCAGGAGGTAGACTGGAATTGCATTGAAAGCATAGGAAAAGAGGCAGAACGTCCACAATGATGCACTTGGCCAAAAAGGGCGTATGCGTTTTTTCCTGAATATATTCAGGAAAAAACGCATACGCCCTTTTTGGCCAACCAAGCAAGCTTGCAAAGGAAATCTGCACTACAATGAAGTCTCACTTCCCCCCGGTCAAAAGGGCCATCTGAAAAAAGTGTAAAATCCAGAAAGGCAGGACAGGCCATGGAGAACTGGGAGCCTTGTTATGCTGAAGGGCGGGATGTAAATTGCCAACAACCACTCGGGAGAAGTGTATGGTGTTTCCTGAAACATCTAAAAAACAAAGCAACAGAACCTAGGGCACTTCCACTTATGGTCCTATAGCTTAGGGAAATTAAAATCAAAAAGACACAGCCACCCCAAAGTTTGGAACGGCTCTGTTTACAAGAACCTCGTTTACAGTACAAGTTCAACATCGCAGAAAGTGAAAAATGGATAAAGAAGTTGTTGTATTTACTTACAAAGCAACATCACTCATCAATGAAATCTGTGTCATCAGGCCCTTAGCAGCACAATGAGTGGATTCAGGTATGATGATTCTAACTGAAATAAGTCACACAGAAAAAGAAACATCATAAGATATCAGTAATACACGGAATGTAAACTTGGCTACACAGGAACTGAATTACAGAACAGAACAGGGTCTCAAATTTAGAAAACCAACTTATGCTTGCTTAAGGGGAAAGGTGAGTTGGGGTGCTGCATAAAACCAGAGATTGAAATGAGCACAGATAAACTTCTTAAGTCAAATATGGAATAGACAAGAGCTACTCCTTGCTCAACGAAATGGACTCAACACCCCATATTAAACGCCTAAGAATGTACCTGACTAGTAAGTATCTTAAAACCTATGGATTGCTATGTCTCCGAAAGAGAATCAAGTATGTGTACAGGGGCATAAACGCAGCAGTGATAGGATTGGAGAGGTTCGGTGAGCAAATGAAGACCCTTTGAAGTCATATTGCATGGTACCCATTACACGGGTCTTAACTCTCCAGGTTTAAGGTATTCTTCCTTCAGCTAAAACATGCATGTGGAACCCAAGTATGATCAACCATGTGAATGGGAGACGTGTTCAAATATGTCTCAGTTTTCCTCCCCTGGTACTCGGGTGCAACATTCCAGACGCTTTACTAACACTCTCCCGACTTGGAGAGTCAGTCCCTTTACCCTCCTGTTTGGCCCAGTTTGCAATTTCTGCGGAAGATGAACAGGAATAGCGAGAACCAATGAGAGACTAGCTGGAGGTGTCTGAACGGGCAAATTTAACTCTCATTTCCCACCAGGAAGAGGAATTAACCAAAGGCTCAGCATGCCGGGCTGGAACCAGATTAGGGCCTGAAGCCATCCTGCGGTGTTGCGGCCAGGTCACAAGAAAGCGAGTTGAAGAAAGGAGCTCAGGGGCACTGTAATTCACAAACCTGCAGAGTTATAAATGACAGCTATCGTCCAAAAATAGACTGAAGTAAGGCTGCCAAGAGGACTTGAAAGCGGGGCAGAATTGCAGGAAACCGATTTCAGGAGGTAGACTGGAATTGCATTGAAAGCATAGGAAAAGAGGCAGAACGTCCACAATGATGCACTTGGCCAAAAAGGGCGTATGCGTTTTTTCCTGAATATATTCAGGAAAAAACGCATACGCCCTTTTTGGCCAACCAAGTAAACTTGCAAAGGAAATCTGCACTACAATGAAGTCTCACTTCCCCCCGGTCAAAAGGGCCATCTGAAAAAAGTGTAAAATCCAGAAAGGCAGGACAGGCCATGGAGAACTGGGAGCCTTGTTATGCTGATGGGCGGGATGTAAATTGCCAACAACCACTCGGGAGAAATGTATGGTGTTTCCTGAAACATCTAAAAAACAAAGCAACAGAGCCTAGGGCACTTCCACTTATGGTCCTATAGCTTAGCGAAATTAAAATCAAAAAGACACAGCCACCCCAAAGTTTGGAACGGCTCTGTTTACAAGAACCTCGTTTACAGTACAAGTTCAACATCGCAGAAAGTGAAAAATGGATAAAGAAGTTGTGGTATTTACTTACAAAGCAATATCACTCAGCAATGAAATCTGTGTCATCAGGCCCTTAGCAGCACAATGAGTGGATTCAGGTATGATGATTCTAACTGAAATAAGTCACACAGAAAAAGAAACATCATAAGATATCAGTAATACACGGAATGTAAACTTGGCTACACAGGAACTGAATTACAGAACAGAACAGGGTCTCAAATTTAGAAAACCAACTTATGCTTGCTTAAGGGGAAAGGTGAGTTGGGGTGCTGCATAAAACCAGAGATTGAAATGAGCACAGATAAAGTTCCTTAAGTCAAATATGGAATAGACAAGAGCTACTCCTTGCTCAACGAAATGGACTCAACACCGCATATTAAACGCCTAAGAATGTACCTGACTAGTAAGTATCTTAAAACCTATGGATTGCTATGTCTCCGAAAGAGAATCAAGCATGTGTACAGGGGCAAAAACGCAGCAGTGATAGGATTGGAGAGGTTCGGTGAGCAAATGAAGACCCTTTGAAGTCATATTGCATGGTACCCATTACACGGGTCTCAACTCTCCAGGTTTAAGGTATTCTTCCTTCAGCTAAAACATGCATGTGGAACCCAAGTATGATCAACCATGTGAACGGGAGACGTGTTCAAATATGTCTCAGTTTTCCTCCCCTGGTACTCGGGTGCAACATTCCAGACGCTTTACTAACACTCTCCCCACTTGGAGAGTCAGCGCCTTTAACCTCCTGTTTGGCACAGTTTGCAATTTCTGCGGAAGATGAACAGGAATAGCGAGAACCAATGAGAGGCTAGCTGGAGGTGTCTGGACGGGCAAATTTAACTCTCATTTCCCAACAGGAAGAGGAAATAACCAAAGGCTCAGCGTGCCGTACCGGAACCAGATTAGGGCCTGAAGCCATCCTGCGGTGTTGCGGCCAGCTCAAAAGAAAGCGAGTTGAAGAAAGGAGCTCAGGGGCACTGTAATTCACAAACCTGCAGAGTTATAAATGACAGCTATCGTCCAAAAATAGACTGAAGTAAGGCTGCCAAGAGGACTTGAAAGCGGGGCAGAATTGCAGGAAACCGATTTCAGGAGGTAGACTGGAATTGCATTGAAAGCATAGGAAAAGAGGCAGAACGTCCACAATGATGCACTTGGCCAAAAAGGGCGTATGCGTTTTTTCCTGAATATATTCAGGAAAAAACGCATACACCCTTTTTGGCCAACCAAGCAAGCTTGCAAAGGAAATCTGCACTACAATGAAGTCTCACTTCCCCCCGGTCAAAAGGGCCATCTGAAAAAAGTGTAAAATCCAGAAAGGCAGGACAGGCCATGGAGAACTGGGAGCCTTGTTATGCTGATGGGCGGGATGTAAATTGCCAACAACCACTCGGGAGAAATGTATGGTGTTTCCTGAAACATCTAAAAAACAAAGCAACAGAGCCTAGGGCACTTCCACTTATGGTCCTTAAGCTTAGGGAAATTAAAATCAAAAAGACACAGCCACCCCAAAGTTTGGAACGGCTCTGTTTACAAGAACCTCGTTTACAGTACAAGTTCAACATCGCAGAAAGTGAAAAATGGATAAAGAACGTGTGGTACTTACGTACAATGCAGTATCACTCAGCAATGAAATCTATGTCATCAGGCCCGTAGCAGCATAATGAGTAGACTCAGGTACGATGATTCTAACTGAAATAAGTCACACAGAAAAAGAAACATCATAAGATATCACTAATACACGGAATGTAAACTTGGCTACACAGGAACTGAATTCCAAAACAGAACAGGTTCTCAAATTTAGAAAACCAACTTATGCTTGCTTAAGGGGAAAGGTGAGTTGGGGTGCTGCATAAAACCAGAGATTGAAATGAGCACAGATAAAGTTCCTTAAGCCAAATATGGAATAGACAAGAGCTACTCCTTGCTCAACGAAATGGACTCAACACCCCATATTAAACGCCTAAGAATGTACCTGACTAGTAAGTATCTTAAAACCTATGGATTGCTATGTCTCCGAAAGAGAATCAAGCATGTGTACAGGGGCATAAACGCAGCAGTGATAGGATTGGAGAGGTTCGGTGAGCAAATGAAGACCCTTTGAAGTCATATTGCATGGTACCCATTCCACGGGTTTCAACTACCCAGGTTTAAGGTATTCTTCCTTCAGCTAAAACATGCATGTGGAACCTAGAGTATGATCAACCATGTGATCAGGAGACGTGTTCAAACATGTCTCAGTTTTTCTCCCCTGGTACTCGGGTGCAACATTCCAGACGCTTTACTAACACTCTCCCCACTTGGAGAGTCAGTCCCTTTAACCTCCTGTTTGGCCCAGTTTGCAATTTCTGCGGAAGATGAACAGGAATAGCGAGAACCAATGAGAGGCTAGCTGGAGGTGTCTGGACGGGCAAATTTAACTCTCATTTCCCACCAGGAAGAGGAATTAACCAAAGGCTCAGCATGCCGGGCCGGAACCAGATTAGGGCCTGAAGCCATCCTGCGGTGTTGCGGCCAGCTCACAAGAAAGCGAGTTGAAGAAAGGAGCTCAGGGGCACTGTAATTCACAAACCTGCAGAGTTATAAATGACAGCTATCGTCCAAAAATAGACTGAAGTAAGGCTGCCAAGAGGACTTGAAAGCGGGGCAGAATTGCAGGAAACCGATTTCAGGAGGTAGACTGGAATTGCATTGAAAGCATAGGAAAAGAGGCAGAACGTCCACAATGATGCACTTGGCCAAAAAGGGCGTATGCGTTTTTTCCTGAATATATTCAGGAAAAAACGCATACACACTTTTTGGCCAACCAAGCAAGCTTGCAAAGGAAATCTGCACTACAATGAAGTCTCACTTCCCCCCGGTCAAAAGGGCCATCTGAAAAAAGTGTAAAATCCAGAAAGGCAGGACAGGCCATGGAGAACTGGGAGCCTTGTTATGCTGATGGGCGGGATGTAAATTGCCAACAGACACTCGGGAGAAGAGTATGGTGTTTCCTGAAACATCTAAAAAACAAAGCAACAGAACCTAGGGCACTTCCACTTATGGTCCTATAGCTTAGGGAAATTAAAATCAAAAAGACACAACCACCCCAAAGTTTGGAATGGCTCTGTTTACAAGAACCTCGTTTACAGTACAAGTTCAACATTGCAGAAAGTGAAAAATGGATAAAGAAGTTGTGGTATTTACTTACAAAGCAATATCACTCAGCAATGAAATCTATGTCATCAGGCCCGTAGCAGCATAGAGTGGATTCAGGTTCGATGATTCTTACTAAAATAAGTCACTCAGAAAAAGAAACATCATAAGATATCACTAATACACAGAATGTAAACTTGGCTACACAGGAACTGAATTCCAAAACAGAACAGGGTCTCAAATTTAGAAAAGCAACTTATGCTTGCTTAAGGGGAAAGGTGAGTTGGGGTGCTGCATAAAACCAGAGATTGAAATGAGCACAGATAAAGTTCCTTAAGCCAAATATGGAATAGACAAGAGCTACTCCTTGCTTAACGAAATGGACTCAACACCCCATATTAAACGCCTAAGAATGTACCTGACTAGTAAGTATCCTAAAACCTATGGATTGCTATGACTCCAAAAGAGAATAAAGCGTGTGTACAGGGGTGTAAATGCAGCAGTGATAGGATTGGAGAGGTTTGGTGAGCAAATGAAGACCCTTTGAAGTCATATTGCATGGTACCCATTCCACCGGTTTCAACTACCCATGTTTAAGGTATTCTTCCTTCAGCTAAAACATGCATGTGGAACCTAGAATATGATCAACCATGTGATCAGGAGATGTGTTCAAATATGTCTCAGTTTTCGTACCCTGGTACTCGGGTGCAACATTCCAGACGCTTTACTAACACTCTCCCCACTTGGAGAGTCAGCGCCTTTAACCTCCTGTTTGGCCCAGTTTGCAATTTCTGCGGAAGATGAACAGGAATAGCGAGAACCAATGAGAGACTAGCTGGAGGTGTCTGGACGGGCAAATTTAACTCTCATTTCCCACCAGGAAGAGGAATTAACCAAAGGCTCAGCGTGCCATGCTGGAACCAGATGAGGGCCTGAAGCCATCCCGCAGTGTTGCGGCAAGGTCACAAGAAAGCGAGTTGAAGAAAGGAGCTCAGGGGCACTGTAATTCACAAACGTGCAGAGTTATAAATGACAGCTATCGTCCAAAAATAGACTGAAGTAAGGCTGCCAAGAGGACTTGAAAGTGGGGCAGAATTGCAGGAAACCGATTTAAGGAGGTAGACTGGAATTGCATTGAAAGCATAGGAAAAGAGGCAGAACGTCCACAATGATGCACTTGGCCAAAAAGGGCGTATGCGTTTTTTCCTGAATATATTCAGGAAAAAACGCATACGCCCTTTTTGGCCAACCAAGCAAGCTTGCAAAGGAAATCTGCACTACAATGAAGTCTCACTTCCCCCCGGTCAAAAGGGCCATCTGAAAAAAGTGTAAAATCCAGAAAGGCAGGACAGGCCATGGAGAACTGGGAGCCTTGTTATGCTGATGGGCGGGATGTAAATTGCCAACAACCACTCGGGAGAAGTGTATGGTGTTTCCTGAAACATCTAAAAAACAAAGCAACAGAACCTAGGGCACTTCCACTTATGGTCCTATAGCTTAGGGAAATTAAAATCAAAAAGACACAGCCACCCCAAAGTTTGGAACGGCTCTGTTTACAAGAACCTCGTTTACAGTACAAGTTCAACATCACAGAAAGTGAAAAATGGATAAAGAAGTTGTGGTATTTACTTACAAAGCAATATCACTCAGCAATGAAATCTATGTCATCAGGCCCTTAGCAGCACAATGAGTGGATTCAGGTATGATGATTCTAACTGAAATAAGTCACACAGAAAAAGAAACATCAGAAGATATCAGTAATACACGGAATGGAAACTTGGCTACACAGGAACTGAATTACAGAACAGAACAGGGTCTCAAATTTAGAAAACCAACTTATGCTTGCTTAAGGGGAAAGGTGAGTTGGGGTGCTGCATAAAACCAGAGATTGAAATGAGCACAGATAAAGTTCCTTAAGCCAAATATGGAATAGACAAGAGCTACTCCTTGCTCAACGAAATGGACTCAACACCGCATATTAAAGGCCTAAGAATGTACCTGACTAGTAAGTATCTTAAAACCGATGGATTGCTATGTCTCCGAAAGAGAATCAAGCATGTGTACAGGGGCATAAACGCAGCAGTGATAGGATTGGAGAGGTTCGGTGAGCAAATGAAGACCCTTTGAAGTCATATTGCATGGTACCCATTCCACGGGTTTCAACTACCCAGGTTTAAGGTATTCTTCCTTCAGCTAAAACATGCATGTGGAACCTAGAGTATGATCAACCATGTGATCGGGAGACGTGTTCAAATATGTCTCAGATTTCATACCCTGGTACTCGGGTGCAACATTTCAGACGCTTTACTAACACTCTCCCCACTTGGAGAGTCAGCGCCTTTAACCTCCTGTTTGGCCCAGTTTGCAATTTCTGCGGAAGATGAACAGGAATAGCGAGAACCAATGAGAGACTAGCTGGAGGTGTCTGGACGGGCAAATTTAACTCTCATTTCCCACCAGGAAGAGGAATTAACCAAAGGCTCAGCGTGCCATGCCGGAACCAGATGAGGGCCTGAAGCCATCCCGCAGTGTTGCGGCAAGGTCACAAGAAAGCGAGTTGAAGAAAGGAGCTCAGGGGCACTGTAATTCACAAACCTGCAGAGTTATAAATGACAGCTATCGTCCAAAAATAGACTGAAGTAAGGCTGCCAAGAGGACTTGAAAGTGGGGCAGAATTGCAGGAAACCGATTTCAGGAGGTAGACTGGAACTGCATTGAAAGCATAGGAAAAGAGGCAGAACGTCCACAATGATGCACTTGGCCAAAAAGGGCGTATGCGTTTTTTCCTGAATATATTCAGGAAAAAACGCATACGCCCTTTTTGGCCAACCAAGCAAGCTTGCAAAGGAAATCTGCACTACAATGAAGTCTCACTTCCCCCCGGTCAAAAGGGCCATCTGAAAAAAGTGTAAAATCCAGAAAGGCAGGACAGGCCATGGAGAACTGGGAGCCTTGTTATGCTGATGGGCGGGATGTAAATTGCCAACAGACACTCGGGAGAAGTGTATGGTGTTTCCTGAAACATCTATAAAACAAAGCAACAGAGCCTAGGGCACTTCCACTTATGGTCCTATAGCTTAGGGAAATTAAAATCAAAAAGACACAGCCACCCCAAAGTGTGGGACGCCTCTGTTTACAAGAACCTCGTTTACAGTACAAGTTCAACATCGCAGAAACTGAAAAATGGATAAAGAAGTTGTGGTATTTTCTTACAAAGCAATATCACTCAGCAATGAAATCTATGTCATCAGGCCCTTAGCAGCACAATGAGTGGATTCAGGTATGATGATTCTAACTGAAATAAGTCACACAGAAAAAGAAACATCATAAGATATCAGTAATACACGGAATGTAAACTTGGCTACACAGGAACTGAATTACAGAACAGAACAGGTTCTCAAATTTAAAAAACCAACTTATGCTTGCGTAAGGGTAAAGGTGAGTTGGGGTGCTGCATAAAACCAGAGATTGAAATGAGCACAGATAAAGTTCCTTAAGCCAAATATGGAATAGACAAGAGCTACTCCTTGCTCAACGAAATGGACTCAACACCGCATATTAAACGCCTAAGAATGTACCTGACTAGTAAGTATCTTAAAACCTATGGATTGCTATGTCTCCAAAAGAGAATCAAGCATGTGTACAGGGGCATAAACGCAGCAGTGATAGGATTGGAGAGGTTCGGTGAGCAAATGAAGACCCTTTGAAGTCATATTGCATGGTACCCATTCCACGGGTCTCAACTCTCCAGGTTTAAGGTATTCTTCCTTCAGCTAAAACATGCATGTGGAACCCAAGTATGATCAACCATGTGAACGGGAGACGTGTTCAAATATGTCTCAGTTTTCCTCCCCTGGTACTCGGGTGCAACATTCCAGATGCTTTACTAACATTCTTCCCACTTAGAGAGTCAGCGCCTTTAATCTCCTGTTTGGCACAGTTTGCAATTTCTGCGGAAGATGAACAGGAATAGCGAGAACCAATGAGAGGCTAGCTGGAGGTGTCTGGACGGGCAAATTTAACTCTCATTTCCAACCAGGAAGAGGAAATAACCAAAGGCTCAGCGTGCCGATCCGGAACCAGATTAGGGCCTGAAGCCATCCTGCAGTGTTGCGGCCAGGTCACAAGAAAGCGAGTTGAAGAAAGGAGCTCAGGGGCACTGTAATTCACAAACCTGCAGAGTTATAAATGACAGCTATCGTCCAAAAATATACTGAAGTAAGGCTGCCAAGAGGACTTGAAAGCGGGGCAGAATTGCAGGAAACCGATTTCAAGAGGTAGACTGGAATTGCATTGAAAGCATAGGAAAAGAGGCAGAACGTCCACAATGATGCACTTGGCCAAAAAGGGCGTATGCGTTTTTTCCTGAATATATTCAGGAAAAAACGCATACGCCCTTTTTGGCCAACCAAGCAAGCTTGCAAAGGAAATCTGCACTACAATGAAGTCTCACTTCCCCCCGGTCAAAAGGGCCATCTGAAAAAAGTGTAAAATCCAGAAAGGCAGGACAGGCCATGGAGAACTGGGAGCCTTGTTATGCTGATGGGCGGGATGTAAATTGCCAACAGACACTCGGGAGAAGTGTATGGTGTTTCCTGAAACATCTATAAAACAAAGCAACAGAGCCTAGGGCACTTCCACTTATGGTCCTATAGCTTAGGGAAATTAAAATCAAAAAGACACAGCCACCCCAAAGTTTGGGACGCCTCTGTTTACAAGAACCTCGTTTACAGTACAAGTTCAACATCGCAGAAAGTGAAAAATGGATAAAGAAGTTGTGGTATTTACTTACAAAGCAATATCACTCAGCAATGAAATCTATGTCATCAGGCCCTTAGCATCACAATGAGTGGATTCAGGTATGATTATTCTAACTGAAATAAGTCACACAGAAAAAGAAACATCATAAGATATCAGTAATACACGGAATGTAAACTTGGCTACACAGGAACTGAATTACAGAACAGAACAGGGTCTCAAATTTAGAAAACCAACTTATGCTTGCTTAAGGGTAAAGGTGAGTTGGGGTGCTGCATAAAACCAGAGATTGAAATGAGCACAGATAAAGTTCCTTAAGCCAAATATGGAATAGACAAGAGCTACTCCTTGCTCAACGAAATGGACTCAACACCGCATATTAAACGCCTAAGAATGTACCTGACTAGTAAGTATCTTAAAACCTATGGATTGCTATGTCTCCGAAAGAGAATCAAGCATGTCTACAGGGGCATAAACGCAGCAGTGATAGGATTGGAGAGGTTCGGTGAGCAAATGAAGACCCTTTGAAGTCATATTGCATGGTACCCATTCCACGGGTTTCAACTACCAAGGTTTAAGGTACTCTTCCTTCAGCTAAAACATGCATGTGGAACCTAGAGTATGATCAACCATGTGATCGGGAGACGTGTTCAAATATGTCTCAGTTTTCGTACCCTGGTACTCGGGTGCAACATGCCAGACGCTTTACTAACACTCTCCCGACTTGGAGAGTCAGTCCCTTTAACCTCCTGCTTGGCCCAGTTTGCAATTTCTGCGGAAGATGAACAGGAATAGTGAGAACCAATGAGAGACTAGCTGGAGATGTCTGAACGGGCAAAATTAACTCTCATTTCCCACCAGGAAGAGGAATTAACCAAAGGCTCAGCGTGCCATGCCGGAACCACATTAGGGCCTGAAGCCATCCTGCGGTGTTGCGGCCAGGTCACAAGAAAGCGAGTTGAAGAAAGGAGCTGAGGGGCACTGTAACTCACAAACCTGCAGAGTTATAAATGACAGCTATCGTCCAAAAATATACTGAAGTAAGGCTGCCAAGAGGACTTGAAAGCGGGGCAGAATTGCAGGAAACCGATTTCAGGAGGTAGACTGGAATTGCATTGAAAGCATAGGAAAAGAGGCAGAATGTCCACAATGATGCACTTGGCCAAAAAGGGCGTATACGTTTTTTCCTGAATATATTCAGGAAAAACCCATACGCACTTTTTGGCCAACCAAGCAAACTTGCAAAGGAAATCTGCACTACAATGAAGTCTCACTTCCCCCCGGTCAAAAGGGCCATCTGAAAAAAGTGTAAAATCCAGAAAGGCAGGACAGGCCATGGAGAACTGGGAGCCTTGTTATGCTGATGGGCGGGATGTAAATTGCCAACAACCACTCGGGAGAAGTGTATGGTGTTTCCTGAAACATCTAAAAAACAAAGCAACAGAGCCTAGGGCAGTTCCACTGATGGTCCTATAGCTTAGGGAAATTAAAATCAAAAAGACACAGCCACCCCAAAGTTTGTAACGGCTCTGTTTACAAGAACCTCGTTTACAGTACAAGTTCAACATCACAGAAAGTGAAAAAAGGATAAAAAAGTTGTGGTATTTACTTACAAAGCAATATCACTCAGCAATGAAATCTGTGTCATCAGGCCCTTAGCAGCACAATGAGTGGATTCAGGTATGATGATTCTAACTGAAATATGTCACACAGAAAAAGAAACATCATAAGATATCAGTAATACACGGAATGGAAACTTGGCTACACAGGAACTGAATTACAGAACAGAACAGGGTCTCAAATTTAGAAAACCAACTTATGCTTGCTTAAGGGGAAAGGTGAGTTGGGGTGCTGCATAAAACCAGAGATTGAAATGAGCACAGATAAAGTTCCTTAAGCCAAATATGGAATAGACAAGAGCTACTCCTTGCTCAACGAAATGGACTCAACACCGCATATTAAACGCCTAAGAATGTACCTGATTAGTAAGTATCTTAAAACCTATGGATTGCTATGTCTCCGAAAGAGAATCAAGCATGTGTACAGGGGCATAAATGCAGCAGTGATAGGATTGGAGAGGTTCGGTGAGCAAATGAAGACCCTTTGAAGTCATATTGCATGGTACCCATTAAACGGGTTTCAACTACCCAGGTTTAAGGTATTCTTCCTTCAGCTAAAACATGCATGTGGAACACAGAGTATGATGAACCATGTGAACGGGAGACGTGTTCAAATATGTCTCAGTTTTCCCCCCCTGGTACTCGGGTGCAACATTCCAGACGCTTTACTAACACTCTCGCGACCTGGAGAGTCAGTCCCTTTCACCTCTTGTTTGGCCCAGTTTGCAATTTCTGCGGAAGATGAACAGGAATAGCGAGAACCAATGAGAGGTTAGCTCGAGGTGTCTGGACGGGCAAATTTAACTCTCATTTCCCACCAGGAAGAGGAATTAACCAAAGGCTCAGCGTGCCGTGCCGGAACCAGATTAGGGCCTGAAGCCATCCTGCGGTGTTGCGGCCAGCTCAAAATAAAGCGAGTTGAAGAAAGGAGCTCAGGGGCACTGTAATTCACAAACCTGCAGAGTTATAAATGACAGCTATCGTCCAAAAATAGACTGAAGTAAGGCTGCCAAGAGGACTTGAAAGCGGGGCAGAATTGCAGGAAACCGATTTCAGGAGGTAGACTGGAATTGCATTGAAAGCATAGGAAAAGAGGCAGAACGTCCACAATGATGCACTTGGCCAAAAAGGGCGTATGCGTTTTTTCCTGAATATATTCAGGAAAAAACGCATACGCCCTTTTTGGCCAACCAAGCAAGCTTGCAAAGGAAATCTGCACTACAATGAAGTCTCACTTCCCCCCGGTCAAAAGGGCCATCTGAAAAAAGTGTAAAATCCAGAAAGGCAGGACAGGCCATGGAGAACTGGGAGCCTTGTTATGCTGATGGGCGGGATGTAAATTGCCAACAGACACTCGGGAGAAGTGTATGGTGTTTCCTGAAACATCTAAAAAACAAAGCAACAGAGCCTAGGGCACTGCCACTTATGGTCCTATAGCTTAGGGAAATTAAAATTAAAAAAACACAGCCACCCCAAAGTTTGGAACGGCTCTGTTTACAAGAACCTCGTTTACAGTACAAGTTCAACATCGCAGAAAGTGAAAAATGGAGAAAGAAGTTGTGGTATTTACTTACAAAGCAATATCACTCAGCAATGAAATCTGTGTCATCAGGCCCTTAGCAGCACAATGAGTGGATTCAGGTATGATGATTCTAACTGAAATAAGTCACACAGAAAAAGAAACATCATAAGATATCAGTAATACAGGGAATGTAAACTTGGTTACACAGGAACTGAATTACAGAACAGAACAGGGTCTCAAATTTAGAAAACCAACTTATGCTTGCTTAAGGGGAAAGGTGAGTTGGGGTGCTGCATAAAACCAGAGATTGAAATGAGCACAGATAAAGTTCCTTAAGCCAAATATGGAATAGACAAGAGCAACTCCTTGCTCAACGAAATGGACTGAACACCGCATATTAAACGCCTAAGAATGTACCTGACTAGTAAGTATCTTAAAACCTGTGGATTGCTATGTCTCCGAGAGAGAATCAAGCATGTGTACAGGGGCATAAACGCAGCAGTGATAGGATTGGAGACGTTCGGTGAGCAAATGAAGACCCTTTGAAGTCATATTGCATGGTACCCATTAAACGGGTTTCAACTACCCAGGTTTAAGGTATTCTTCCTTCAGCTAAAACATTCATGTGGAACACAGAGTATGATGAACCATGTGAACGGGAGACGTGTTCAAATATGTCTCAGTTTTCCTCCCCTGGTACTCGGGTGCAACATTCCAGACGCTTTACTAACACTCTCGCGACCTGGAGAGTCAGTCCCTTTCACCTCTTGTTTGGCCCAGTTTGCAATTTCTGAGGAAGATGAACAGGAATAGCGAGAACCAATGAGAGGTTAGCTCGAGGTGTCTGGACGGGCAAATTTAACTCTCATTTCCCACCAGGAAGAGGAATTAACCAAAGGCTCAGCGTGCCGTGCCGGAACCAGATTAGGGCCTGAAGCCATCCTGTGGTGTTGCGGCCAGCTCAAAATAAAGCGAGTTGAAGAAAGGAGCTCAGGGGCACTGTAATTCACAAACCTGCAGAGTTATAAATGACAGCTATCGTCCAAAAATAGACTGAAGTAAGGCTGCCAAGAGGACTTGAAAGCGGGGCAGAATTGCAGGAAACCGATTTCAGGAGGTAGACTGGAATTGCATTGAAAGCATAGGAAAAGAGGCAGAACGTCCACAATGAAGCACTTGGCCAAAAAGGGCATATGCGTTTTTTCCTGAATGTATTCAGGAAAAAACGCATACGCCCTTTTTGGCCAACCAAGCAAGCTTGCAAAGGAAATCTGCACTACAATGAAGTCTCACTTCCCCCCGGTCAAAAGGGCCATCTGAAAAAAGTGTAAAATCCAGAAAGGCAGGACAGGCCATGGAGAACTGGGAGCCTTGTTATGCTGATGGGCGGGATGTAAATTGCCAACAACCACTCGGGAGAAGTGTATGGTGTTTCCTGAAACATCTATAAAACAAAGCAACAGAGCCTAGGGCACTTCCACTTATGGTCCTATAGCTTAGGGAATTTAAAATCAAAAAGACACAGCCACCCCAAAATTTCGAACGGCTCTGTTTACAAGAACCTCGTTTACAGTACAAGTTCAACATCGCAGAAAGTGAAAAATGGAGAAAGAAGTTGTGGTATTTACTTACAAAGCAATATCACTCAGCAATGAAATCTGTGTCATCAGGCCCTTAGCAGCACAATGAGTGGATTCAGGTATGATGATTCTAACTGAAATAAGTCACACAGAAAAAGAAACATCATAAGATATCAGTAATACACGGAATGTAAACTTGGCTACACAGGAACTGAATTACAGAACAGAACAGGGTCTCAAATTTAGAAAACCAACTTATGCTTGCTTAAGGGGAAAGGTGAGTTGGGGTGCTGCATAAAACCAGAGATTGAAATGAGCATAGATAAAGTTCCTTAAGCCAAATATGGAATAGACAAGAGCTACTCCTTGCTCAACGAAATGGACTCAACACCGCATATTAAACGCCTAAGAATGTACCTGACTAGTAAGTATCTTAAAACCTATGAATTGCTATGTCTCCGAAAGAGAATCAAGCATGTGTACAGGGGCATAAACGCAGCAGTGATAGGATTGGAGAGGTTCGGTGAGCAAATGAAGACCCTTTGAAGTCATATTGCATGGTACCCATTCCACGGGTTTCAACTACCCAGGTTTAAGGTATTCTTCCTTCAGCTAAAACATGCATGTGGAACCTAGAGTATGATCAACCATGTGATCGGGAGACGTGTTCAAATATGTCTCAGTTTTCGTACCCTGGTACTCGGGTGCAACATTCCAGACGCTTTACTAACACTCTCCCGACTTGGAGAGTCAGTCCCTTTAACCTCCTGTTTGGCCCAGTTTGCAGTTTCTGCGGAAGATGAACAGGAATAGCGAGAACCAATGGAGACTAGCTGGAGGTGTCTGGACGGGCAAATTTAACTCTCATTTCCCACCAGGAAGAGGAAATAACCAAAGGCTCAGCGTGCCGTACCGGAACCAGATTAGGGCCTGAAGCCATCCTGCGGTGTTGCGGCCAGCTCACAAGAAAACGAGTTGAAGAAAGGAGCTCAGGGGCACTGTAATTCACAAACCTGCAGAGTTATAAATGACAGCTATCGTCCAAAAATAGACTGAAGTAAGGCTGCCAAGAGGACTTGAAAGCGGGGCAGAATTGCAGGAAACCGATTTCAGGAGGTAGACTGGAATTGCATTGAAAGCATAGGAAAAGAGGCAGAACGTCCACAATGATGCACTTGGCCAAAAAGGGCGTATGCGTTTTTTCCTGAATATATTCAGGAAAAAACGCATACGCCCTTTTTGGCCAACCAAGCAAGCTTGCAAAGGAAATCTGCACTACAATGAAGTCTCACTTCCCCCCGGTCAAAAGGGCCATCTGAAAAAAGTGTAAAATCCAGAAAGGCAACAGGCCATGGAGAACTGGGAGCCTTGTTATGCTGATGGGCGGGATGTAAATTGCCAATAGACACTTGGGAGAGGTGTATGGTGTTTCCTGAAACATCTAAAAAACGAAGCAGCAGAGCCTAGGGCACTTCCACTTATGGTCCTATAGCTTAGGGAAATTAAAATTAAAAAGACACAGCCACCCCAAAGTTTGGGACGCCTCTGTTTACAAGAACCTCATTTACAGTTAAAGTTCAACATCGCAGAAAGTGAAAAATGGATAAAGAAGTTGTGGTATTTACTTACAAAGCAATATCACTCAGCAATGAAATCTGTGTCATCAGGCCCTTAGCAGCACAATGAGTGGATTCAGGTATGATGATTCTAACTGAAATAAGTCACACAGAAAAAGAAACATCATAAGATATCACTAATACACGGAATGGAAACTTGGCTACACAGGAACTGCATTCCAAAACAGAACAGGGTCTCAAATTTAGAAAACCAACTTATGCTTGCTTAAGGGGAAAGGTGAGTTGGGGTGCTGCATAAAACCAGAGATTGAAATGAGCACAGATAAAGTTCCTTAAGCCAAATATGGAATAGACAAGAGCTACTCCTTGCTCAACGAAATGGACTCAACACCGCATATTAAACGCCTAAGAATGTACCTGACTAGTAAGTATCTTAAAACCTATGGATTGCTATGTCTCCAAAAGAGAATCAAGCATGTGTACAGGGGCATAAACGCAGCAGTGATAGGATTGGAGAGGTTCGGTGAGCAAATGAAGACCCTTTGAAGTCATATTGCATGGTACCCATTCCACAGGGTTTCAACTACCCAGGTTTAAGGTATTCTTCCTTCAGTTGAAACATGCATGTGGAACCTAGAGTATGATCAACCATGTGATCGGGAGACGTGTTCAAATATGTCTCAGTTTTCCTCCCCTGGTACTCGGGTGCAACATTCCAGACGCTTTACTAACACTCTCCCCACTTGGAGAGTCAGCGCCTTTAACCTCCTGTTTGGCCCAGTTTGCAATTTCTGCGGAAGATGAACAGGAATAGCGAGAACCAATGAGAGACTAGCTGGAGGTGTCTGGACAGGCAAATTTAACTCTCATTTCCCACCAGGAAGAGGAATTAACCAAAGGCTCAGCGTGCCGTGCCAGAACCAGATTAGGGCCTGAAGCCATCCTGCGGTGTTGCGGCCAGGTCACAAGAAAGCGAGTTGAAGAAAGGAGCTCAGGGGCACTGTAATTCAGAAACCTGCAGAGTTATAAATGACAGCTATTGTCCAAAAATAGACTGAAGTAAGGCTGCCAAGAGGACTTGAAAGCGGGGCAGAATTGCAGGAAACCGATTTCAGGAGGTAGACTGAAATTGCATTGAAAGCATAGGAAAAGAGGCAGAACGTCCACAATGATGCACTTGGCCAAAAAGGGCGTATGCGTTTTTTCCTGAATATATTCAGGAAAAAACGCATACGCACTTTTTGGCCAACCAAGCAAGCTTGCAAAGGAAATCTGCACTACAATGAAGTCTCACTTCCCCCCAGTCAAAAGGGCCATCTGAAAAAAGTGTAAAATCCAGAAAGGCAGGACAGGCCATGGAGAACTGGGAGCCTTGTTATGCTGATGGGCGGGACGTAAATTGCCAACAGACACTCAGGAGAAGTGTATGGTGTTTCCTGAAACATCTAAAAAACAAAGCAACGGAGCCTAGGGCACTTCCACTTATGGTCCTATAGTTTAGGGAAATTAAAATCAAAAAGACACAGCCATCCCAAAGTTTGGGACGTCTCTGTTTATAAGAAGCTCGTTTACAGTACAAGTTCAACATCGCAGAAAGTGAAAAATGGATAAAGAAGTTGTGGTATTTACTTACAAAGCAATATCACTCAGCAATGAAATCTATGTCATCAGGCCCTTAGCAGCACAATGAGTGGATTCAGGTATGATGATTCTAACTGAAATAAGTCACACAGAAAAAGAAACATCATAAGATATCACTAATACACGGAATGTAAACTTGGCTACACAGGAACTGAATTACAGAACAGAACAGGGTCTCAAATTTAGAAAACCAACTTATGCTTGCTTAAGGGGAAAGGTGAGTTGGGGTGCTGCATAAAACCAGAGATTGAAATGAGCACAGATAAAGTTCCTTAAGTCAAATATGGAATAGACAAGAGCTACTCCTTGCTCAACGAAATGGACTCAACACCGCATATTAAACGTGTAAGAATGTACCTGACTAGTAAGTATCGTAAAACCTATGGATTGCTATGTCTCCAAAAGGGAATCAAGCGTGTGTACAGGGGCATAAACGCAGCAGTGATAGGATTGGAGAGGTTCAGTGAGCAAATGAAGACCCTTTGAAGTCATATTGCATGATACCCATTCCACGGGTCTCAACTCTCCAGGTTTAAGGTATTCATCCTTCAGCTAAAACATGCATGTGGAACCCAGAGTATGATCAACCATGTGAACGGGAGACGTGTTCAAATATGTCTCAGTTTTCCTCCCCTGGTACTCGGGTGCAACATTCCAGACGCTTTACTAACACTCTCCCGACTTGGAGAGTCAGTCCCTTTAACCTCCTGTTTGGCCCAGTTTGCAATTTCAGCGGAAGATGTACAGGTATAGGGAGAACCAATGAGAGGCTAGCTGGAGGTGTCTGGACGGGCAAATTTAACTCTAATTTCCCACCAGGAAGAGGAATTAACCAAAGGTTTAGCATGCCAGGCCGGAACCAGATTAGGGCCTGAAGCCATCCTGCGGTGTTGCGGCCAGCTCAAAAGAAAGCGAGTTGAAGAAAGGAGCTCAGGGGCACTGTAATTCACAAACCTGCAGAGTTATAAATGACAGCTATCGTCCAAAAATAGACTGAAGTAAGGCTGCCAAGAGGACTTGAAAGCGGGGCAGAATTGCAGGAAACCGATTTCAGGAGGTAGACTGGAATTGCATTGAAAGCATAGGAAAAGAGGCAGAACGTCCACAATGATGCACTTGGCCAAAAAGGGCGTATGCGTTTTTTCCTGAATATATTCAGGAAAAAACGCATACGCCCTTTTTGGCCAACCAAGCAAGCTTGCAAAGGAAATCTGCACTACAATGAAGTCTCACTTCCCCCCAGTCAAAAGGGCAATCTGAAAAAAGTGTAAAATCCAGAAAGGCAGGACAGGCCATGGAGAACTGGGAGTCTTGTTATGCTGATGGGCGGGATGTAAATTGCCAACAGACACTCGGGAGAAGTGTATGGTGTTTCCTGAAACATCTAAAAAACAAAGCAACAGAACCTAGGGCACTTCCACTTATGGTCCTATAGCTTAGGGAAATTAAAATCAAAAAGACACAGCCACCCCAAAGTTTGGAATGGCTCTGTTTACAAGAACCTCGTTTACAGTACACGTTCAACATCGCAGAAAGTGAAAAATGGAGAAAGAAGTTGTGGTATTTACTAAGAAAGCAATATCACTCAGCAATGAAATCTATGTCATCAGGCCCTTAGCAGCACAATGAGTGGATTCAGGTATGATGATTCTAACTGAAATAAGTCACACAGAAAAAGAAACATCATAAGATATCACTAATACACGGAATGTAAACTTGGCTACACAGGAACTGAATTACAGAACAGAACAGGGTCTCAAATTTAGAAAACCAACTTATGCTTGCTTAAGGCGAAAGGTGAGTTGGGGTGCTGCATAAAACCAGAGATTGAAATGAGCACAGATAAAGTTCCTTAAGCCAAATATGGAATAGACAAGAGCTACTCCTTGCTCAACGAAATTGACTCAACACCCCATATTAAACGCCTAAGAATATACCTGACTAGTAAGTATCTTAAAACCTATGGATTGCTATGTCTCCGAAAGAGAATCAAGCATGTGTACAGGGGCATAAACGCAGCAGTGATAGGATTGGAGAGGTTCGGTGAGCAAATGAAGACCCTTTGAAGTCATATTGCATGGTACCCATTCCACAGGGTTTCAACTACCCAGGTTTAAGGTATTCTTCCTTCAGTTGAAACATGCATGTGGAACCTAGAGTATGATCAACCATGTGATCGGGAGACGTGTTCAAATATGTCTCAGTTTTCCTCCCCTGGTACTCGGGTGCAACATTCCAGACGCTTTACTAACACTCTCCCGACTTGGAGAGTCAGTCCCTTTAACCTCCTGTTTGGCCCAGTTTGCAATTTCTGCGGAAGATGAACAGGAATAGGGAGAACCAATGAGAGACTAGCTGGAGGTGTCTGGACAGGCAAATTTAACTCTCATTTCCCACCAGGAAGAGGAATTAACCAAAGACTCAGCGTGCCGTGCCAGAACCACATTAGGGCCTGAAGACATCCTGCGGTGTTGCGGCCAGCTCACAAGAAAGCGAGTTGAAGAAAGGAGCTCAGGGGCACTGTAATTCACAAACCTGCAGAGTTATAAATGACAGCTATCGCCCAAAAATAGACTGAAGTAAGGCTGCCAAGAGGACTTGAAAGCGGGGCAGAATTGCAGGAAACCGATTTCAGGAGGTAGACTGAAATTGCATTGAAAGCATAGGAAAAGAGGCAGAACGTCCACAATGATGCACTTGGCCAAAAAGGGCGTATGCGTTTTTTCCTGAATATATTCAGGAAAAAACGCATACGCCCTTTTTGGCCAACCAAGCAAGCTTGCAAAGGAAATCTGCACTACAATGAAGTCTCACTTCCCCCCAGTCAAAAGGGCCATCTGAAAAAAGTGTAAAATCCAGAAAGGCAGGACAGGCCATGGAGAACTGGGAGCCTTGTTATGCTGATGGGCGGGATGTAAATTGCCAACAGACACTCAGGAGAAGTGTATGGTGTTTCCTGAAACATCTAAAAAACAAAGCAACGGAGCCTAGGGCACTTCCACTTATGGTCCTATAGTTTAGGGAAATTAAAATCAAAAAGACACAGCCACCCCAAAGTTTGGGACGTCTCTGTTTATAAGAACCTCGTTTACAGTACAAGTTCAACATCGCAGAAAGTGAAAAATGGATAAAGAAGTTGTGGTATTTACTTACAAAGCAATATCACTCAGCAATGAAATCTATGTCATCAGGCCCTTAGCAGCACAATGAGTGGATTCAGGTATGATGATTCTAACTGAAATAAGTCACACAGAAAAAGAAACATCATAAGATATCACTAATACACGGAATGTAAACTTGGCTACACAGGAACTGAATTACAGAACAGAACAGGGTCTCAAATTTAGAAAACCAACTTATGCTTGCTTAAGGGGAAAGGTGAGTTGGGGTGCTGCATAAAACCAGAGATTGAAATGAGCACAGATAAAGTTCCTTAAGTCAAATATGGAATAGACAAGAGCTACTCCTTGCTCAACGAAATGGACTCAACACCGCATATTAAACGTGTAAGAATGTACCTGACTAGTAAGTATCGTAAAACCTATGGATTGCTATGTCTCCAAAAGGGAATCAAGCGTGTGTACAGGGGCATAAACGCAGCAGTGATAGGATTGGAGAGGTTCAGTGAGCAAATGAAGACCCTTTGAAGTCATATTGCATGATACCCATTCCACGGGTCTCAACTCTCCAGGTTTAAGGTATTCATCCTTCAGCTAAAACATGCATGTGGAACCCAGAGTATGATCAACCATGTGAACGGGAGACGTGTTCAAATATGTCTCAGTTTTCCTCCCCTGGTACTCGGGTGCAACATTCCAGACGCTTTACTAACACTCTCCCGACTTGGAGAGTCAGTCCCTTTAACCTCCTGTTTGGCCCAGTTTGCAATTTCAGCGGAAGATGTACAGGTATAGGGAGAACCAATGAGAGGCTAGCTGGAGGTGTCTGGACGGGCAAATTTAACTCTAATTTCCCACCAGGAAGAGGAATTAACCAAAGGTTTAGCATGCCAGGCCGGAACCAGATTAGGGCCTGAAGCCATCCTGCGGTGTTGCGGCCAGCTCAAAAGAAAGCGAGTTGAAGAAAGGAGCTCAGGGGCACTGTAATTCACAAACCTGCAGAGTTATAAATGACAGCTATCGTCCAAAAATAGACTGAAGTAAGGCTGCCAAGAGGACTTGAAAGCGGGGCAGAATTGCAGGAAACCGATTTCAGGAGGTAGACTGGAATTGCATTGAAAGCATAGGAAAAGAGGCAGAACGTCCACAATGATGCACTTGGCCAAAAAGGGCGTATGCGTTTTTTCCTGAATATATTCAGGAAAAAACGCATACGCCCTTTTTGGCCAACCAAGCAAGCTTGCAAAGGAAATCTGCACTACAATGAAGTCTCACTTCCCCCCAGTCAAAAGGGCAATCTGAAAAAAGTGTAAAATCCAGAAAGGCAGGACAGGCCATGGAGAACTGGGAGCCTTGTTATGCTGATGGGCGGGATGTAAATTGCCAACAGACACTCGGGAGAAGTGTATGGTGTTTCCTGAAACATCTAAAAAACAAAGCAACAGAACCTAGGGCACTTCCACTTATGGTCCTATAGCTTAGGGAAATTAAAATCAAAAAGACACAGCCACCCCAAAGTTTGGAATGGCTCTGTTTACAAGAACCTCGTTTACAGTACACGTTCAACATCGCAGAAAGTGAAAAATGGAGAAAGAAGTTGTGGTATTTACTTAGAAAGCAATATCACTCAGCAATGAAATCTATGTCATCAGGCCCTTAGCAGCACAATGAGTGGATTCAGGTATGATGATTCTAACTGAAATAAGTCACACAGAAAAAGAAACATCATAAGATATCACTAATACACGGAATGTAAACTTGGCTACACAGGAACTGAATTACAGAACAGAACAGGGTCTCAAATTTAGAAAACCAACTTATGCTTGCTTAAGGGGAAAGGTGAGTTGGGGTGCTGCATAAAACCAGAGATTGAAATGAGCACAGATAAAGTTCCTTAAGCCAAATATGGAATAGACAAGAGCTACTCCTTGCTCAACGAAATGGACTCAACAGCCCATATTAAACGCCTAAGAATATACCTGACTAGTAAGTATCTTAAAACCTATGGATTGCTATGTCTCCGAAAGAGAATCAAGCATGTGTACAGGGGCATAAACGCAGCAGTGATAGGATTGGAGAGGTTCGGTGAGCAAATGAAGACCCTTTGAAGTCATATTGCATGGTACCCATTCCACAGGGTTTCAACTACCCAGGTTTAAGGTATTCTTCCTTCAGTTGAAACATGCATGTGGAACCTAGAGTATGATCAACCATGTGATCGGGAGACGTGTTCAAATATGTCTCAGTTTTCCTCCCCTGGTACTCGGGTGCAACATTCCAGACGCTTTACTAACACTCTCCCGACTTGGAGAGTCAGTCCCTTTAACCTCCTGTTTGGCCCAGTTTGCAATTTCTGCGGAAGATGAACAGGAATAGGGAGAACCAATGAGAGACTAGCTGGAGGTGTCTGGACAGGCAAATTTAACTCTCATTTCCCACCAGGAAGAGGAATTAACCAAAGACTCAGCGTGCCGTGCCAGAACCAGATTAGGGCCTGAAGACATCCTGCGGTGTTGCGGCCAGCTCACAAGAAAGCGAGTTGAAGAAAGGAGCTCAGGGGCACTGTAATTCACAAACCTGCAGAGTTATAAATGACAGCTATCGCCCAAAAATAGACTGAAGCAAGGCTGCCAAGAGGACTTGAAAGCGGGGCAGAATTGCAGGAAACCGATTTCAGGAGGTAGACTGAAATTGCATTGAAAGCATAGGAAAAGAGGCAGAACGTCCACAATGATGCACTTGGCCAAAAAGGGCGTATGCGTTTTTTCCTGAATATATTCAGGAAAAAACGCATACGCCCTTTTTGGCCAACCAAGCAAGCTTGCAAAGGAAATCTGCACTACAATGAAGTCTCACTTCCCCCCAGTCAAAAGGGCCATCTGAAAAAAGTGTAAAATCCAGAAAGGCAGGACAGGCCATGGAGAACTGGGAGCCTTGTTATGCTGATGGGCGGGATGTAAATTGCCAACAGCCACTCGGGAGAAGTGTATGGTGTTTCCTGAAACATCTAAAAAACAAAGCAACAGATCCTAGGGCACTGCCACTTATGGTCCTATAGCTTAGGGAAATTAAAATCAAAAAGACACAGCCACCCCAAAGTTTGGGACGCCTCTGTTTACAAGAACCTCGTTTACAGTACAAGTTCAACATCGCAGAAAGTGAAAAATGGATAAAGAAGTTGTGGTATTTACTTACAAAGCAATATCACTCAGCAATGAAATCTATGTCATCAGGCCCTTAGCATCACAATGAGTGGGTTCAGGTATGATGATTCTAACTGAAATAAGTCACACAGAAAAAGAAACATCATAAGATATCAGTAGTACACGGAATGTAAACTTGGCTACACAGGAACTGAATTACAGAACAGAACAGGGTCTCAAATTTAGAAAACCAACTTATGCTTGCTTAAGGGGAAAGGTGAGTTGGGGTGCTGCATAAAACCAGAGATTGAAATGAGCACAGTTAAAGTTCCTTAAGTCAAATATGGAATAGACAAGAGCTACTCCTTGCTCAACGAAATGGACTCAACACCGCATATTAAACGCGTAAGAATGTACCTGACTAGTAAGTATCGTAAAACCTATGGATTGCTATGTCTCCAAAAGAGAATCAAGCGTGTGTACAGGGGCTTAAACGCAGCAGTGATAGGATTGGAGAGGTTCAGTGAGCAAATGAAGACCCTTTGAAGTCATATTGCATGATACCCATTCCACGGGTCTCAACTCTCCAGGTTTACGGTATTCATCCTTCAGCTAAAACATTCATGTGGAACCCAGAGTATGATCAACCATGTGAACGGGAGACGTGTTCAAATATGTCTCAGTTTTCCTCCCCTGGTACTCGGGTGCAACATTCCAGACGCTTTACTAACACTCTCCCGACTTGGAGAGTCAGTCCCTTTAACCTCCTGTTTGGCCCAGTTTGCAATTTCAGCGGAAGATGTACAGGAATAGGGAGAACCAATGAGAGGCTAGCTGGAGGTGTCTGGACGGGCAAATTTAACTCTAATTTCCCACCAGGAAGAGGAATTAACCAAAGGTTTAGCATGCCAGGCCGGAACAATATTAGGGCCTGAAGCCATCCTGCGATGTTGCAGCCAGCTCAAAAGAAAGCGAGTTGAAGAAAGGAGCTCAGGGGCACTGTAATTCACAAACCTGCAGAGTTATAAATGACAGCTATCGTCCAAAAATAGACTGAAGTAAGGCTGCCAAGAGGACTTGAAAGCGGGGCAGAATTGCAGGAAACCGATTTCAGGAGGTAGACTGGAATTGCATTGAAAGCATAGGAAAAGAGGCAGAACGTCCACAATGATGCACTTGGCCAAAAAGGGCGTATGCGTTTTTTCCTGAATATATTCAGGAAAAAACGCATACGCCCTTTTTGGCCAACCAAGCAAGCTTGCAAAGGAAATCTGCACTACAATGAAGTCTCACTTCCCCCCAGTCAAAAGGGCCATCTGAAAAAAGTGTAAAATTCAGAAAGGCAGGACAGGCCATGGAGAACTGGGAGTCTTGTTATGCTGATGGGCGGGATGTAAATTGCCAACAGACACTCGGGAGAAGTGTATGGTGTTTCCTGAAACATCTAAAAAACAAAGCAACAGAACCTAGGGCACTTCCACTTATGGTCCTATAGCTTAGGGAAATTAAAATCAAAAAGACACAGCCACCCCAAAGTTTGGAACGGCTCTGTTTACAAGAACCTCGTTTACAGTACACGTTCAACATCGCAGAAAGTGAAAAATGGAGAAAGAAGTTGTGGTATTTACTTACAAAGCAATATCACTCAGCAATGAAATCTATGTCATCAGGCCCTTAGCAGCACAATGAGTGGATTCAGGTATGATGATTCTAACTGAAATAAGTCACACAGAAAAAGAAACATCATAAGGTGTCAGTAATACACGGAATGTAAACTTGGCTACACAGGAACTGAATTACAGAACAGAACAGGGTCTCAAATTTAGAAAACCAACTTATGCTTGCTTAAGGGGAAAGGTGAGTTGGGGTGCTGCATAAAACCAGAGATTGAAATGAGCACAGATAAAGTTCCTTAAGCCAAATATGGAATAGACAAGAGCTACTCCTTGCTCAACGAAATGGACTCAACACCCCATATTAAACGCCTAAGAATATACCTGACTAGTAAGTATCTTAAAACCTATGGATTGCTATGTCTCCGAAAGAGAATCAAGCATGTGTACAGGGGCATAAACACAGCAGTGATAGGATTGGAGAGGTTCGGTGAGCAAATGAAGACCCTTTGAAGTCATATTGCATGGTACCCATTTCACAGGGTTTCAACTACCCAGGTTTAAGGTATTCTTCCTTCAGTTGAAACATGCATGTGGAACCTAGTGTATGATCAACCATGTGATCGGGAGACGTGTTCAAATATGTCTCAGTTTTCCTCCCCTGGTACTCAGGTGCAACATTCCAGACGCTTTACTAACACTCTCCCGACTTGGAGAGTCAGTCCCTTTAACTTGCTGTTTGGCCCAGTTTGCAATTTCTGCGGAAGATGAACAGGAATAGGGAGAACCAATGAGAGACTAGCTGGAGGTGTCTGGACAGGCAAATTTAACTCTCATTTCCCACCAGGAAGAGGAATTAACCAAAGGCTCAGCGTGCCATGCTGGAACCAGATTAGGGCCTGAAGACATCCTGCGGTGTTGCGGCCAGCTCACAAGAAACCGAGTTGAAGAAAGGAGCTCTGGGGCACTATAATTCACAAACCTGCAGAGTTATAAATGACAGCTATCGCCCAAAAAGAGACTGAAGTAAGGCTGCCAAGAGGACTTGAAAGCGGGGCAGAATTGCAGGAAACCAATTTCAGGAGGTAGACTGAAATTGCATTGAAAGCATAGGAAAAGAGGCAGAACGTACACAATGATGCACTTGGCCAAAAAGGGCGTATGCGTTTTTTCCTGAATATATTCAGGAAAAAACGCATACGCCCTTTTTGGCCAACCAAGCAAGCTTGCAAAGGAAATCTGCACTACAATGAAGTCTCACTTCCCCCTGGTCAAAAGGGCCATCTGAAAAAAGTGTAAAATCCAGAAAGGCAAGACAGGCCATGGAGAACTGGGAGCCTTGTTATGCTGATGGGCGGGATGTAAATTGCCAAAAGACACTCGGGAGAACTGTATGGTGTTTCCTGAAACATCTAAAAAACAAAGCAACAGAGCCTAGGGCACTTCCACTTATGGTCCTATAGCTTAGGGAAATTAAAATCAAAAAGACACAGCCACCCCAAAGTTTGGGACGCCTCTGTTTATAAGAACCTCGTTTACAGTACAAGTTCAACATCGCAGAAAGTGAAAAATGGATAAAGAAGTTGTGGTATTTACTTACAATGCAATATCACTCAGCAATGAAATCTATGTCATCAGGCCCTAGCATCACAATGAGTGGGTTCAGGTATGATGATTCTAACTGAAATAAGTCACACAGAAAAAGAAACATCATAAGATATCAGTAATACACGGAATGTAAACTTGGCTACACAGGAACTGAATTACAGAACAGAACATGGTCTCAAATTTAGAAAACCAACTTATGCTTGCTTAAGGGTAAAGGTGAGTTGGGGTGCTGCATAAAACCAGAGATTGAAATGAGCACAGATAAAGTTCCTTACGTCAAATATGGAATAGACAAGAGCTACTCCTTGCTCAACGAAATGGACTCAACACCGCATATTAAACGCGTAAGAATGTACCTGACTAGTAAGTATCGTAAAACCTATGGATTGCTATGTCTCCGAAAGAGAATCAAGCATGTGTACAGGGGCATAAACGCAGCAGTGATAGGATTGGAGAGTTTCGGTGAGCAAATGAAGACCCTTTGAAGTCATATTGCATGGTACCCATTCCACGGGTCTCAACTCTCCAGGTTTAAGGTATTCTTCCTTCAGCTAAAACATGCATGTGGAACCCAAGTATGATCAACCATGTGAACAGGAGACGTGTTCAAATATGTCTCAGTTTTCCTCCCCTGGTACTCGGGTGCAACATTCCAGACCCTTTACTAACACTCTCCCCACTTGGAGAGTCAGCGCCGTTAACCTCCTGTTTGGCCCAGTTTGCAATTTCTGCGGAAGATGAACAGGAATAGCGAGAACCAATGAGAGGCTAGCTGGAGGTGTCTGGACGGGCAAATTTAACTCTCATTTCCCACCAGGAAGAGGAAATAACCAAAGGCTCAGCATGCCGGGCCGGAACCAGATTAGGGCCTGAAGCCATCCTGCGGTGTTGCGGCCAGCTCAAAAGAAAGCGAGTTGAAGAATGGAGCTCAGGGGCACTGTAATTCACAAACCTGCAGAGTTATAAATGACAGCTATCGTCCAAAAATAGACTGAAGTAAGGCTGCCAAGAGGACTTGAAAGCGGGGCAGAATTGCAGGAAACCGATTTCAGGAGGTAGACTGGAATTGCATTGAAAGCATAGGAAAAGAGACAGAACGTCCACAATGATGCACTTGGCCAAAAAGGGCGTATGCGTTTTTTCCTGAATATATTCAGGAAAAAACGCATATGCCCTTTTTGGCCAACCAAGCAAGCTTGCAAAGGAAATCTGCACTACAATGAAGTCTCACTTCCCCCCGGTCAAAAGGGCCATCTGAAAAAAGTGTAAAATCCAGAAAGGCAGGACAGGCCATGGAGAACTGGGAGCCTTGTTATGCTGATGGGCGGGATGTAAATTGCCAACAGACACTCGGGAGAAGTGTATGGTGTTTCCTGAAACATCTAAAAAACAAAGCAACAGAGCCTAGGGCACTTCCACTTATGGTCCTATAGCTTAGGGAATTTAAAATCAAAAAGACACAGCCACCCCAAAGTTTCGAAAGGCTCTGTTTACAAGAACCTCGATTACAGTACAAGTTCAACATCGCAGAAATTGAAAAATGGATAAAAAAGTTGTGGTATTTACTTACAAAGCAATATCACTCAGCAATGAAATCTCTGTCATCAGGCCCTTAGCAGCACAATGAGTGGATTCAGGTATGATGATTCTAACTGAAATAAGTCACACAGAAAATGAAACATCATAAGATATCAGTAATACACGGAATGTAAACTTGGCTACACAGGAACTGAATTACAGAACAGAACAGGGTTTCAAATTTAGAAAAACAACTTATGCTTGCTTAAGGGTAAAGGTGAGTTGGGGTGCTGCATAAAACCAGAGATTGAAATGAGCACAGATAAAGTTCCTTAAGCCAAATATGGAATAGACAAGAGCTACTCCTTGCTCAACGAAATGGACTCAACACCGCATATTAAACGCCTAAGAATGTACCTGACTTGTAAGTATCTTAAAACCTATGGATTGCTATGTCTCTGAAAGAGAATCAAGCATGTGTACAGGGGCATAAACGCAGCAGTGATAGGATTGGAGAGGTTCGGTGAGCAAATGAAGACCCTTTGAAGTCATATTGCATGGTACCCATTCCACGGGTTTCAACTACCCAGGTTTAAGTTATTCTTCCTTCAGCTAAAACATGCATGTGGAACCTAGAGTATGATCAACCATGTGATCGGGAGACGTGTTCAAATATGTCTCAGTTTTCGTACCCTGGTATTCGGGTGCAACATTCCAGACGCTTTACTAACACTCTCCCGACTTGGAGAGTCAGTCCCTTTAACCTCCTGTTTGGCCCAGTTTGCAATTTCTGCGGAAGATGAACAGGAATAGTGAGAACCAATGAGAGGCTAGCTGGAGGTGTCTGCACGGGCAAATTTAACTCTCATTTCCCACCAGGAAGAGGAATTAACCAAAGGCTCAGCGTGCCGTGCCGGAACCAGATTAGGGCCTGAAGACATCCTGCGGTGTTGCGGCCAGCTCACAAGAAAGCGAGTTGAAGAAAGGAGCTCAGGGGCACTGTAATTCACAAACCTGCAGAGTTATAAATGACAGCTATCGTCCAAAAATATACTGAAGTAAGGCTGCCAAGAGGACTTGAAAGCGGGGCAGAATTGCAGGAAACTGATTTCAGGAGGTAGACTGGAATTGCATTGAAAGCATAGGAAAAGAGGCAGAACGTCCACAATGATGCACTTGGCCAAAAAGGGCGTATGCGTTTTTTCCTGAATATATTCAGGAAAAAACGCATACGTCCTTTTTGGCCAACCAAGCAAGCTTGCAAAGGAAATCTGCACTACAATGAAGTCTCACTTCCCCCCGGTCAAAAGGGCCATCTGAAAAAAGTGTAAAATCCAGAAAGGCAGGACAGGCCATGGAGAACTGGGAGCCTTGTTATGCTGACGGGCGGGATGTAAATTGCCAACAACCACTCGGGAGAAATGTATGGTGTTTCCTGAAACATCTAAAAAACAAAGCAACAGAACCTAGGGCACTTCCACTTATGGTCCTATAGCTTAGGGAAATTAAAATCAAAAAGACACAGCCACCCCAAGGTTTGGAACAGCTTTGTTTACAAGAACCTCGTTTACAGTACAAGTTCAACATCGCAGAAAGTGAAAAATGGATAAAGAAGTTGTGGTATTTACTTACAAAGCAATATCACTCAGCAATGAAAACTGTGTCATTAGGCCCTTAGCAGCACAATGAGTGGATTCAGGTATGATGATTCTAACTGAAATAAGGCACACAGAAAAGGAAACATCATAAGATATCAGTAATACACGGAATGGAAACTTGGCTACACAGGAACTGAATTACAGAACAGAACAGGGTCTCAAATTTAGAAAACCAACTTATGCTTGCTTAAGGGTAAAGGTGAGTTGGGGTGCTGCATAAAACCAGAGATTGAAATGAGCACAGATAAAGTTCCTTAAGCCAAATATGGAATAGACAAGAGCTACTCCTTGCTCAACGAAATGGACTCAACACCGCATATTAAACGCCTAAGAATGTACCTGACTAGTAAGTATCGTAAAACCTATGGATTGCTATGTCACCAAAAGAGAATCAAGCATGTGTACAGGGGCATAAACACAGCAGTGATAGGATTGGAGAGGTTCGGTGAGCAAATGAAGACCCTTTGAAGTCATATTGCATGGTACCCATTACACGGGTCTCAACTCTCCAGGTTTAAGGTATTCTTCCTTCAGCTAAAACATGCATGTGGAACCCAAGTATGATCAACCATGTGAACGGGAGACGTGTTCAAATATGTCTCAGTTTTCCTCCCCTGATACTCGGGTGCAACATTCCAGACGCCTTACTAACACTCTCCCCACTTGGAGAGTCAGCGCCTTTAAACTCCTGTTTGGCCCAGTTTGCAATTTCTGCGGAAGATGAACAGGAATAGCGAGAACCAATGAGAGGCTAGCTGGAGGTGTCTGGACGGGCAAATTTAACTCTCATTTCCCACCAGGAAGAGGAAATAACCAAAGGCTCAGCGTGCCGTACCGGAACCAGATTAGGGCCTGAAGCCATCCTGCGGTGTTGCGGCCAGCTCAAAAGAAAGCGAGTTGAAGAAAGGAGCTCAGGGGCACTGTAATTCACAAACCTGCAGAGTTATAAATGACAGCTATCGTCCAAAAATAGACTGAAGTAAGGCTGCCAAGAGGACTTGAAAGCGGGGCAGAATTGCAGGAAACCGATTTCAGGAGGTAGACTGGAATTGCATTGAAAGCATAGGAAAAGAGGCAGAACGTCCACAATGATGCACTTGGCCAAAAAGGGCGTATGCGTTTTTTCCTGAATATATTCAGGAAAAAACGCATACGCCCTTTTTGGCCAACCAAGCAAGCTTGCAAAGGAAATCTGCACTACAATGAAGTCTCACTTCTCCCCGGTCAAAAGGGCCATCTGAAAAAAGTGTAAAATCCAGAAAGGCAGGACAGGCCATGGAGAACTGGGAGCCTTTTTATGCTGAAGGGCGGGATGTAAATTGCCAACAACCACTCGGGAGAAGTGTATGGTGTTTCCTGAAACATCTAAAAAACAAAGCAACAGAGCCTAGGGCACTTCCACTTATGGTCCTATAGCTTAGGGAAATTAAAATCAAAAAGACACAGCCACCCCAAAGTTTGGAACGGCTCTGTTTACAAGAACCTCGTTTACAGTACACGTTCAACATCGCAGAAAGTGAAAAATGGAGAAAGAAGTTGTGGTATTTACTTACAAAGCAATATCACTCAGCAATGAAATCTATGTCATCAGGCCCTTAGCATCACAATGAGTGGGTTCAGGTATGATGATTCTAACTGAAATAAGTCACACAGAAAAAGAAACATCATAAGATATCAGTAATACACGGAATGTAAACTTGGCTACACAGGAACTGAATTACAGAACAGAACACGGTCTCAAATTTAGAAAACCAACTTATGCTTGCTTAAGGGGAAAGGTGAGTTGGGGTGCTGCATAAAACCAGAGATTGAAATGAGCACAGATAAAGTTCCTTAAGTCAAATATGGAATAGACAAGAGCTACTCCTTGCTCAACGAAATGGACTCAACACCGCATATTAAACGCGTAAGAATGTACCTGACTAGTAAGTATCGTAAAACCTATGGATTGCTATGTCTCCGAAAGAGAATCAAGCATGTGTACAGGGGCATAAACGCAGCAGTGATAGGATTGGAGAGGTTCGGTGAGCAAATGAAGACCCTTTGAAGTCATATTGCATGGTACCCATTCCACGGGTCTCAACTCTCCAGGTTTAAGGTATTCTTCCTTCAGCTAAAACATGCATGTGGAACCCAAGTATGATCAACCATGTGAACGGGAGACGTGTTCAAATATGTCTCAGTTTTCCTCCCCTGATACTCGGGTGCAACATTCCAGACGCTTTACTAACACTCTCCCCACTTGGAGAGTCGGCGCCGTTAACCTCCTGTTTGGCCCAGTTTGCAATTTCTGCGGAAGATGAACAGGAATAGCGAGAACCAATGAGAGGTTAGCTGGAGGTGTCTGGACGGGCAAATTTAACTCTCATTTCCCACCAGGAAGAGGAAATAACCAAAGGCTCAGTGTGCCGTGCCGGAACCAGATTAGGGCCTGAAGCCATCCTGCGGTGTTGCGGCCAGCTCAAAAGAAAGCGAGTTGAAGAATGGAGCTCAGGGGCACTGTAATTCACAAACCTGCAGAGTTATAAATGACAGCTATCGTCCAAAAATAGACTGAAGTAAGGCTGCCAAGAGGACTTGAAAGCGGGGCAGAATTGCAGGAAACCGATTTCAGGAGGTAGACTGGAATTGCATTGAAAGCATAGGAAAAGAGGCAGAACGTCCACAATGATGCACTTGGCCAAAAAGGGCGTATGCGTTTTTTCCTGAATATATTCAGGAAAAAACGCATACGCCCTTTTTGGCCAACCAAGCAAGCTTGCAAAGGAAATCTGCACTACAATGAAGTCTCACTTCCCCCCCGGTCAAAAGGGCCATCTGAAAAAAGTGTAAAATCCAGAAAGGTAGGACAGGCCATGGAGAACTGGGAGCCTTGTTATGCTGATGGGCAGGATGTAAATTGCCAACAGACACTGGGGAGAAGTGTATGGTGTTTCCTGAAACATCTAAAAAACAAAGCAACAGAGCCTAGGGCACTTCCACTTATGGTCCTATAGCTTAGGGAAATTAAAATCAAAAAGACACAGCCACCCCAAAGTTTGGAACGGCTCTGTTTACAAGAACCTCGTTTACAGTACACGTTCAACATCGCAGAAAGTGAAAAATGGAGAAAGAAGTTGTGGTATTTACTTACAAAGCAATATCACTAAGCAATGAAATCTATGTCATCAGGCCCTTAGCATCACAATGAGTGGGTTCAGGTATGATGATTCTAACTGAAATAAGTCACACAGAAAAAGAAACATCATAAGATATCAGTAATACACGGAATGTAAACTTGGCTACACAGGAACTGAATTACAGAACAGAACAGGGTCTCAAATTTAGAAAACCAACTTATGCTTGCTTAAGGGGAAAGGTGAGTTGGGGTGCTGCATAAAACCAGAGATTGAAATGAGCACAGATAAAGTTCCTTAAGCCAAATATGGAATAGACAAGAGCTACTCCTTGCTCAACGAAATGGACTCAACACCGCATATTAAACGCCTAAGAATGTACCTGACTTGTAAGTATCTTAAAACCTATGGATTGCTATGTCTCCGAAAGAGAATCAAGCATGTGTACAGGGGCATAAACGCAGCAGTGATAGGATTGGAGAGGTTCGGTGAGCAAATGAAGACCCTTTGAAGTCATATTGCATGGTACCCATTACACGGGTCTCAACTCTCCAGCTTTAAGGTATTCTTCCCTCAGCTAAAACATGCATGTGGAACCCAAGTATGATCAACCATGTGAACGGGAGACGTGTTCAAATATGTCTCAGTTTTCCTCCCCTGGTACTCGGGTGCAACATTCCAGACGCCTTACTAACACTCTCCCCACTTGGAGAGTCAGCGCCTTTAAACTCCTGTTTGGCCCAGTTTGCAATTTCTGCGGAAGATGAACAGGAATAGCGAGAACCAATGAGAGGCTAGCTGGAGGTGTCTGGACGGGCAAATTTAACTCTCATTTCCCACCAGGAAGAGGAAATAACCAAAGGCTCAGTGTGCCGTGCCGGAACCAGATTAGGGCCTGAAGCCATCCTGCGGTGTTGCAGCCAGCTCAAAAGAAAGCGAGTTGAAGAAAGGAGCTCAGGGGCACTGTAATTCACAAACCTGCAGAGTTATAAATGACAGCTATCGTCCAAAAATAGACTGAAGCAAGGCTGCCAAGAGGACTTGAAAGCGGGGCAGAATTGCAGGAAACCGATTTCGGGAGGTAGACTGGAATTGCATTGAAAGCATAGGAAAAGAGGCAGAACGTCCACAATGATGCACTTGGCCAAAAAGGGCGTATGCGTTTTTTCCTGAATATATTCAGGAAAAAACGCATACGCCCTTTTTGGCCAACCAAGCAAGCTTGCAAAGGAAATCTGCACTACAATGAAGTCTCACTTCTCCCCGGTCAAAAGGGCCATCTGAAAAAAGTGTAAAATCCAGAAAGGCAGGACAGGCCATGGAGAACTGGGAGCCTTGTTATGCTGATGGGCGGGATGTAAATTGCCAACAACCACTCGGGAGAAGTGTATGGTGTTTCCTGAAACATCTAAAAAACAAAGCAAAAGAGCCTAGGGCACTTCCACTTATGGTCCTATAGCTTAGGAAATTTAAAATCAAAAAGACACAGCCACCCCGAAGTTTGGAACGGCTCTGTTTACAAGAACCTCGATTACAGTACAAGTTCAACATCGCAGAAAGTGAAAAATGGATAAAAAAGTTGTGGTATTTACTTACAAAGCAATATCACTCAGCAATGAAATCTCTGTCATCAGGCCCTTAGCAGCACAATGAGTGGATTCAGGTATGATGATTCTAACTGAAATAAGTCACACAGAAAATGAAACATCATAAGATATCAGTAATACACGGAATGTAAACTTGGCTACACAGGAACTGAATTACAGAACAGAACAGGGTTTCAAATTTAGAAAAACAACTTATGCTTGCTTAAGGGTAAAGGTGAGTTGGGGTGCTGCATAAAACCAGAGATTGAAATGAGCACAGATAAAGTTCCTTAAGCCAAATATGGAATAGACAAGAGCTACTCCTTGCTCAACGAAATGGACTCAACACCGCATATTAAACGCCTAAGAATGTACCTGACTTGTAAGTATCTTAAAACCTATGGATTGCTATGTCTCCGAAAGAGAATCAAGCATGTGTACAGGGGCATAAACGCAGCAGTGATAGGATTGGAGAGGTTCGGTGAGCAAATGAAGACCCTTTGAAGTCATATTGCATGGTACCCATTCCACGGGTTTCAACTACCCAGGTTTAAGGTATTCTTCCTTCAGCTAAAACATGCATGTGGAACCTAGAGTATGATCAACCATGTGATCGGGAGACGTGTTCAAATATGTCTCAGTTTTCGTACCCTGGTATTCGGGTGCAACATTCCAGAAGCTTTACTAACACTCTCCCGACTTGGAGAGTCAGTCCCTTTAACCTCCTGTTTGGCCCAGTTTGCAATTTCTGCGGAAGATGAACAGGAATAGTGAGAACCAATGAGAGGCTAGCTGGAGGTGTCTGCACGGGCAAATTTAACTCTCATTTCCCACCAGGAAGAGGAATTAACCAAAGGCTCAGCGTGCCGTGCCGGAACCAGATTAGGGCCTGAAGACATCCTGCGGTGTTGCGGCCAGCTCACAAGAAAGCGAGTTGAAGAAAGGAGCTCAGGGGCACTGTAATTCACAAACCTGCAGAGTTATAAATGACAGCTATCGTCCAAAAATATACTGAAGTAAGGCTGCCAAGAGGACTTGAAAGCGGGGCAGAATTGCAGGAAACTGATTTCAGGAGGTAGACTGGAATTGCATTGAAAGCATAGGAAAAGAGGCAGAACGTCCACAATGATGCACTTTGCCAAAAGGGCATAAGCGTTTTTTCCTGAATATATTCAAGCAAAAACGCATACGCCCTTTTTGGCCAACCAAGCAAGCTTGCAAAGGAAATCTGCACTACAATGAAGTCTCACTTCCCCCCCGGTCAAAAGGGCCATCTGAAAAAAGTGTAAAATCCAGAAAGGTAGGACAGGCCATGGAGAACTGGGAGCCTTGTTATGCTGATGGGCGGGATGTAAATTGCCAACAACCACTCGGGAGAAGTGTATGGTGTTTCCTGAAACATCTAAAAAACAAAGCAAAAGAGCCTAGGGCACTTCCACTTATGGTCCTATAGCTTAGCAAATTTAAAATCAAAAAGACACAGCCACCCCAAAGTTTGGAACGGCTCTGTTTACAAGAACCTCGATTACAGTACAAGTTCAACATCGCAGAAAGTGAAAAATGGAGAAAGAAGTTGTGGTATTTACTTACAAAGCAATATCACTAAGCAATGAAATCTATGTCATCAGGCCCTTAGCATCACAATGAGTGGGTTCAGGTATGATGATTCTAACTGAAATAAGTCACACAGAAAAAGAAACATCATAAGATATCAGTAATACACGGAATGTAAACTTGGCTACACAGGAACTGAATTACAGAACAGAACAGGGTCTTAAATTTAGAAAACCAACTTATGCTTGCTTAAGGGGAAAGGTGAGTTGGGGTGCTGCATAAAACCAGAGATTGAAATGAGCACAGATAAAGTTCCTTAAGTCAAATATGGAATAGACAAGAGCTACTCCTTGCTCAACGAAATGGACTCAACACCGCATATTAAACGCGTAAGAATGTACCTGACTAGTAAGTATCGTAAAACCTATGGATTGCTATGTCTCCGAAAGAGAATCAAGCATGTGTACAGGGGCATAAACGCAGCAGTGATAGGATTGGAGAGGTTCGGTGAGCAAATGAAGACCCTTTGAAGTCATATTGCATGGTACCCATTCCACGGGTCTCAACTCTCCAGGTTTAAGGTATTCTTCCTTCAGCTAAAACATGCATGTGGAACCCAAGTATGATCAACCATGTGAACGGGAGACGTGTTCAAATATGTCTCAGTTTTCCTCCCCTGATACTCGGGTGCAACATTCCAGACGCTTTACTAACACTCTCCCCACTTGGAGAGTCGGCGCCGTTAACCTCCTGTTTGGCCCAGTTTGCAATTTCTGCGGAAGATGAACAGGAATAGCGAGAACCAATGAGAGGCTAGCTGGAGGTGTCTGGACGGGCAAATTTAACTCTCATTTCCCACCAGGAAGAGGAAATAACCAAAGGCTCAGTGTGCCGTGCCGGAACCAGATTAGGGCCTGAAGCCATCCTGCGGTGTTGCGGCCAGCTCAAAAGAAAGCGAGTTGAAGAATGGAGCTCAGGGGCACTGTAATTCACAAACCTGCAGAGTTATAAATGACAGCTATCGTCCAAAAATAGACTGAAGTAAGGCTGCCAAGAGGACTTGAAAGCGGGGCAGAATTGCAGGAAACCGATTTCAGGAGGTAGACTGGAATTGCATTGAAAGCATAGGAAAAGAGGCAGAACGTCCACAATGATGCACTTGGCCAAAAAGGGCGTATGCGTTTTTTCCTGAATATATTCAGGAAAAAATGCATACGCCCTTTTTGGCCAACCAAGCAAGCTTGCAAAGGAAATCTGCACTACAATGAAGTCTCACTTCCCCCCCGGTCAAAAGGGCCATCTGAAAAAAGTGTAAAATCCAGAAAGGTAGGACAGGCCATGGAGAACTGGGAGCCTTGTTATGCTGATGGGCAGGATGTAAATTGCCAACAGACACTGGGGAGAAGTGTATGGTGTTTCCTGAAACATCTAAAAAACAAAGCAACAGAGCCTAGGGCACTTCCACTTATGGTCCTATAGCTTAGGGAATTTAAAATCAAAAAGACACAGCCACCCCAAGGTTTGGAACGGCTCTGTTTACAAGAACCTCCTTTACAGTACAAGTTCAACATCGCAGAAAGTGAAAAATGGATAAAAAAGTTGTGGTATTTACTTACAAAGCAATATCACTCAGCAATGAAATCTCTGTCATCAGGCCCTTAGCAGCACAATGAGTGGATTCAGGTATGATGATTCTAACTGAAATAAGTCACACAGAAAATGAAACATCATAAGATATCAGTAATACACGGAATGTAAACTTGGCTACACAGGAACGGAATTACAGAACAGAACAGGGTTTCAAATTTAGAAAAACAACTTATGCTTGCTTAAGGGTAAAGGTGAGTTGGGGTGCTGCATAAAACCAGAGATTGAAATGAGCACAGATAAAGTTCCTTAAGCCAAATATGGAATAGACAAGAGCTACTCCTTGCTCAACGAAATGGACTCAACACCGCATATTAAACGCCTAAGAATGTACCTGACTTGTAAGTATCTTAAAACCTATGGATTGCTATGTCTCCGAAAGAGAATCAAGCATGTGTACAGGGGCATAAACGCAGCAGTGATAGGATTGGAGAGGTTCGGTGAGCAAATGAAGACCCTTTGAAGTCATATTGCATGGTACCCATTACACGGGTCTCAACTCTCCAGCTTTAAGGTATTCTTCCCTCAGCTAAAACATGCATGTGGAACCCAAGTATGATCAACCATGTGAACGGGAGACGTGTTCAAATATGTCTCAGTTTTCCTCCCCTGGTACTCGGGTGCAACATTCCAGACGCCTTACTAACACTCTCCCCACTTGGAGAGTCAGCGCCTTTAAACTCCTGTTTGGCCCAGTTTGCAATTTCTGCGGAAGATGAACAGGAATAGCGAGAACCAATGAGAGGCTAGCTGGAGGTGTCTGGACGGGCAAATTTAACTCTCATTTCCCACCAGGAAGAGGAAATAACCAAAGGCTCAGTGTGCCGTGCCGGAACCAGATTAGGGCCTGAAGCCATCCTGCGGTGTTGCGGCCAGCTCAAAAGAAAGCGAGTTGAAGAAAGGAGCTCAGGGGCACTGTAATTCACAAACCTGCAGAGTTATAAATGACAGCTACCGTCCAAAAATAGACTGAAGCAAGGCTGCCAAGAGGACTTGAAAGCGGGGCAGAATTGCAGGAAACCGATTTCGGGAGGTAGACTGGAATTGCATTGAAAGCATAGGAAAAGAGGCAGAACGTCCACAATGATGCACTTGGCCAAAAAGGGCGTATGCGTTTTTTCCTGAATATATTCAGGAAAAAACGCATACGCCCTTTTTGGCCAACCAAGCAAGCTTGCAAAGGAAATCTGCACTACAATGAAGTCTCACTTCTCCCCGGTCAAAAGGGCCATCTGAAAAAAGTGTAAAATCCAGAAAGGCAGGACAGGCCATGGAGAACTGGGAGCCTTGTTATGCTGATGGGCGGGATGTAAATTGCCAACAACCACTCGGGAGAAGTGTATGGTGTTTCCTGAAACATCTAAAAAACAAAGCAAAAGAGCCTAGGGCACTTCCACTTATGGTCCTATAGCTTAGGAAATTTAAAATCAAAAAGACACAGCCACCCCGAAGTTTGGAACGGCTCTGTTTACAAGAACCTCGATTACAGTACAAGTTCAACATCGCAGAAAGTGAAAAATGGATAAAAAAGTTGTGGTATTTACTTACAAAGCAATATCACTCAGCAATGAAATCTCTGTCATCAGGCCCTTAGCAGCACAATGAGTGGATTCAGGTATGATGATTCTAACTGAAATAAGTCACACAGAAAATGAAACATCATAAGATATCAGTAATACACGGAATGTAAACTTGGCTACACAGGAACTGAATTACAGAACAGAACAGGGTTTCAAATTTAGAAAAACAACTTATGCTTGCTTAAGGGTAAAGGTGAGTTGGGGTGCTGCATAAAACCAGAGATTGAAATGAGCACAGATAAAGTTCCTTAAGCCAAATATGGAATAGACAAGAGCTACTCCTTGCTCAACGAAATGGACTCAACACCGCATATTAAACGCCTAAGAATGTACCTGACTTGTAAGTATCTTAAAACCTATGGATTGCTATGTCTCCGAAAGAGAATCAAGCATGTGTACAGGGGCATAAACGCAGCAGTGATAGGATTGGAGAGGTTCGGTGAGCAAATGAAGACCCTTTGAAGTCATATTGCATGGTACCCATTCCACGGGTTTCAACTACCCAGGTTTAAGGTATTCTTCCTTCAGCTAAAACATGCATGTGGAACCTAGAGTATGATCAACCATGTGATCGGGAGACGTGTTCAAATATGTCTCAGTTTTCGTACCCTGGTATTCGGGTGCAACATTCCAGACGCTTTACTAACACTCTCCCGACTTGGAGAGTCAGTCCCTTTAACCTCCTGTTTGGCCCAGTTTGCAATTTCTGCGGAAGATGAACAGGAATAGTGAGAACCAATGAGAGGCTAGCTGGAGGTGTCTGCACGGGCAAATTTAACTCTCATTTCCCACCAGGAAGAGGAATTAACCAAAGGCTCAGCGTGCCGTGCCGGAACCAGATTAGGGCCTGAAGACATCCTGTGGTGTTGCGGCCAGCTCACAAGAAAGCGAGTTGAAGAAAGGAGCTCAGGGGCACTGTAATTCACAAACCTGCAGAGTTATAAATGACAGCTATCGTCCAAAAATATACTGAAGTAAGGCTGCCAAGAGGACTTGAAAGCGGGGCAGAATTGCAGGAAACTGATTTCAGGAGGTAGACTGGAATTGCATTGAAAGCATAGGAAAAGAGGCAGAACGTCCACAATGATGCACTTTGCCAAAAGGGCGTATGCGTTTTTTCCTGAATATATTCAGGCAAAAACGCATACGCCCTTTTTGGCCAACCAAGCAAGCTTGCAAAGGAAATCTGCACTACAATGAAGTCTCACTTCCCCCCCGGTCAAAAGGGCCATCTGAAAAAAGTGTAAAATCCAGAAAGGTAGGACAGGCCATGGAGAACTGGGAGCCTTGTTATGCTGATGGGCAGGATGTAAATTGCCAACAGACACTCGGGAGAAGTGTATGGTGTTTCCTGAAACATCTAAAAAACAAAGCAACAGAGCCTAGGGCACTTCCACTTATGGTCCTATAGCTTAGGGAATTTAAAATCAAAAAGACACAGCCACCCCAAGGTTTGGAACGGCTCTGTTTACAAGAACCTCGTTTACAGTACAAGTTCAACATCGCAGAAAGTGAAAAATGGATAAAGAAGTTGTGGTATTTACTTACAAAGCAATATCACTCAGCAATGAAAACTGTGTCATCAGGCCCTTAGCAGCACAATGAGTGGATTCAGGTATGATGATTCTAACTGAAATAAGGCACACAGAAAAGGAAACATCATAAGATATCAGTAATACACGGAATGTAAACTTGGCTACACAGGAACTGAATTACAGAACAGAACAGGGTCTCAAATTTAGAAAACCAACTTATGCTTGCTTAAGGGGAAAGGTGAGTTGGGGTGCTGCATAAAACCAGAGATTGAAATGAGCACAGATAAAGTTCCTTAAGTCAAATATGGAATAGACAAGAGCTACTCCTTGCTCAACGAAATGGACTCAACACCGCATATTAAACGCCTAAGAATGTACCTGACTAGTAAGTATCGTAAAACCTATGGATTGCTATGTCTCCAAAAGAGAATCAAGCATGTGTACAGGGGCATAAACGCAGCAGTGATAGGATTGGAGAGGTTCGGTGAGCAAATGAAGACCCTTTGAAGTCATATTGCATGGTACCCATTCCACGGGTCTCAACTCTCCAGGTTTAAGGTATTCTTCCTTCAGCTAAAACATGCATGTGGAACCCAAGTATGATCAACCATGTGAACGGGAGACGTGTTCAAATATGTCTCAGTTTTCCTCCCCTGATACTCGGGTGCAACATTCCAGACGCTTTACTAACACTCTCCCCACTTGGAGAGTCGGCGCCGTTAACCTCCTGTTTGGCCCAGTTTGCAATTTCTGCGGAAGATGAACAGGAATAGCGAGAACCAATGAGAGGCTAGCTGGAGGTGTCTGGACGGGCAAATTTAACTCTCATTTCCCACCAGGAAGAGGAAATAACCAAAGGCTCAGTGTGCCGTGCCGGAACCAGATTAGGGCCTGAAGCCATCCTGCGGTGTTGCGGCCAGCTCAAAAGAAAGCGAGTTGAAGAATGGAGCTCAGGGGCACTGTAATTCACAAACCTGCAGAGTTATAAATGACAGCTATCGTCCAAAAATAGACTGAAGTAAGGCTGCCAAGAGGACTTGAAAGCGGGGCAGAATTGCAGGAAACCGATTTCAGGAGGTAGACTGGAATTGCATTGAAAGCATAGGAAAAGAGGCAGAACGTCCACAATGATGCACTTGGCCAAAAAGGGCGTATGCGTTTTTTCCTGAATATATTCAGGAAAAAATGCATACGCCCTTTTTGGCCAACCAAGCAAGCTTGCAAAGGAAATCTGCACTACAATGAAGTCTCACTTCCCCCCCGGTCAAAAGGGCCATCTGAAAAAAGTGTAAAATCCAGAAAGGTAGGACAGGCCATGGAGAACTGGGAGCCTTGTTATGCTGATGGGCAGGATGTAAATTGCCAACAGACACTGGGGAGAAGTGTATGGTGTTTCCTGAAACATCTAAAAAACAAAGCAACAGAGCCTAGGGCACTTCCACTTATGGTCCTATAGCTTAGGGAATTTAAAATCAAAAAGACACAGCCACCCCAAGGTTTGGAACGGCTCTGTTTACAAGAACCTCCTTTACAGTACAAGTTCAACATCGCAGAAAGTGAAAAATGGATAAAAAAGTTGTGGTATTTACTTACAAAGCAATATCACTCAGCAATGAAATCTCTGTCATCAGGCCCTTAGCAGCACAATGAGTGGATTCAGGTATGATGATTCTAACTGAAATAAGTCACACAGAAAATGAAACATCATAAGATATCAGTAATACACGGAATGTAAACTTGGCTACACAGGAACGGAATTACAGAACAGAACAGGGTTTCAAATTTAGAAAAACAACTTATGCTTGCTTAAGGGTAAAGGTGAGTTGGGGTGCTGCATAAAACCAGAGATTGAAATGAGCACAGATAAAGTTCCTTAAGCCAAATATGGAATAGACAAGAGCTACTCCTTGCTCAACGAAATGGACTCAACACCGCATATTAAACGCCTAAGAATGTACCTGACTTGTAAGTATCTTAAAACCTATGGATTGCTATGTCTCCGAAAGAGAATCAAGCATGTGTACAGGGGCATAAACGCAGCAGTGATAGGATTGGAGAGGTTCGGTGAGCAAATGAAGACCCTTTGAAGTCATATTGCATGGTACCCATTACACGGGTCTCAACTCTCCAGCTTTAAGGTATTCTTCCCTCAGCTAAAACATGCATGTGGAACCCAAGTATGATCAACCATGTGAACGGGAGACGTGTTCAAATATGTCTCAGTTTTCCTCCCCTGGTACTCGGGTGCAACATTCCAGACGCCTTACTAACACTCTCCCCACTTGGAGAGTCAGCGCCTTTAAACTCCTGTTTGGCCCAGTTTGCAATTTCTGCGGAAGATGAACAGGAATAGCGAGAACCAATGAGAGACTAGCTGGAGGTGTCTGGACGGGCAAATTTAACTCTCATTTCCCACCAGGAAGAGGAAATAACCAAAGGCTCAGTGTGCCGTGCCGGAACCAGATTAGGGCCTGAAGCCATCCTGCGGTGTTGCGGCCAGCTCAAAAGAAAGCGAGTTGAAGAAAGGAGCTCAGGGGCACTGTAATTCACAAACCTGCAGAGTTATAAATGACAGCTATCGTCCAAAAATAGACTGAAGCAAGGCTGCCAAGAGGACTTGAAAGCGGGGCAGAATTGCAGGAAACCGATTTCGGGAGGTAGACTGGAATTGCATTGAAAGCATAGGAAAAGAGGCAGAACGTCCACAATGATGCACTTGGCCAAAAAGGGCGTATGCGTTTTTTCCTGAATATATTCAGGAAAAAACGCATACGCCCTTTTTGGCCAACCAAGCAAGCTTGCAAAGGAAATCTGCACTACAATGAAGTCTCACTTCTCCCCGGTCAAAAGGGCCATCTGAAAAAAGTGTAAAATCCAGAAAGGCAGGACAGGCCATGGAGAACTGGGAGCCTTGTTATGCTGATGGGCGGGATGTAAATTGCCAACAACCACTCGGGAGAAGTGTATGGTGTTTCCTGAAACATCTAAAAAACAAAGCAAAAGAGCCTAGGGCACTTCCACTTATGGTCCTATAGCTTAGGAAATTTAAAATCAAAAAGACACAGCCACCCCGAAGTTTGGAACGGCTCTGTTTACAAGAACCTCGATTACAGTACAAGTTCAACATCGCAGAAAGTGAAAAATGGATAAAAAAGTTGTGGTATTTACTTACAAAGCAATATCACTCAGCAATGAAATCTCTGTCATCAGGCCCTTAGCAGCACAATGAGTGGATTCAGGTATGATGATTCTAACTGAAATAAGTCACACAGAAAATGAAACATCATAAGATATCAGTAATACACGGAATGTAAACTTGGCTACACAGGAACTGAATTACAGAACAGAACAGGGTTTCAAATTTAGAAAAACAACTTATGCTTGCTTAAGGGTAAAGGTGAGTTGGGGTGCTGCATAAAACCAGAGATTGAAATGAGCACAGATAAAGTTCCTTAAGCCAAATATGGAATAGACAAGAGCTACTCCTTGCTCAACGAAATGGACTCAACACCGCATATTAAACGCCTAAGAATGTACCTGACTTGTAAGTATCTTAAAACCTATGGATTGCTATGTCTCCGAAAGAGAATCAAGCATGTGTACAGGGGCATAAACGCAGCAGTGATAGGATTGGAGAGGTTCGGTGAGCAAATGAAGACCCTTTGAAGTCATATTGCATGGTACCCATTCCACGGGTTTCAACTACCCAGGTTTAAGGTATTCTTCCTTCAGCTAAAACATGCATGTGGAACCTAGAGTATGATCAACCATGTGATCGGGAGACGTGTTCAAATATGTCTCAGTTTTCGTACCCTGGTATTCGGGTGCAACATTCCAGACGCTTTACTAACACTCTCCCGACTTGGAGAGTCAGTCCCTTTAACCTCCTGTTTGGCCCAGTTTGCAATTTCTGCGGAAGATGAACAGGAATAGTGAGAACCAATGAGAGGCTAGCTGGAGGTGTCTGCACGGGCAAATTTAACTCTCATTTCCCACCAGGAAGAGGAATTAACCAAAGGCTCAGCGTGCCGTGCCGGAACCAGATTAGGGCCTGAAGACATCCTGCGGTGTTGCGGCCAGCTCACAAGAAAGCGAGTTGAAGAAAGGAGCTCAGGGGCACTGTAATTCACAAACCTGCAGAGTTATAAATGACAGCTATCGTCCAAAAATATACTGAAGTAAGGCTGCCAAGAGGACTTGAAAGCGGGGCAGAATTGCAGGAAACTGATTTCAGGAGGTAGACTGGAATTGCATTGAAAGCATAGGAAAAGAGGCAGAACGTCCACAATGATGCACTTTGCCAAAAGGGCATAAGCGTTTTTTCCTGAATATATTCAGGCAAAAACGCATACGCCCTTTTTGGCCAACCAAGCAAGCTTGCAAAGGAAATCTGCACTACAATGAAGTCTCACTTCCCCCCCGGTCAAAAGGGCCATCTGAAAAAAGTGTAAAATCCAGAAAGGTAGGACAGGCCATGGAGAACTGGGAGCCTTGTTATGCTGATGGGCAGGATGTAAATTGCCAACAGACACTCGGGAGAAGTGTATGGTGTTTCCTGAAACATCTAAAAAACAAAGCAACAGAGCCTAGGGCACTTCCACTTATGGTCCTATAGCTTAGGGAATTTAAAATCAAAAAGACACAGCCACCCCAAGGTTTGGAACGGCTCTGTTTACAAGAACCTCGTTTACAGTACAAGTTCAACATCGCAGAAAGTGAAAAATGGATAAAGAAGTTGTGGTATTTACTTACAAAGCAATATCACTCAGCAATGAAAACTGTGTCATCAGGCCCTTAGCAGCACAATGAGTGGATTCAGGTATGATGATTCTAACTGAAATAAGGCACACAGAAAAGGAAACATCATAAGATATCAGTAATACACGGAATGTAAACTTGGCTACACAGGAACTGAATTACAGAACAGAACAGGGTCTCAAATTTAGAAAACCAACTTATGCTTGCTTAAGGGGAAAGGTGAGTTGGGGTGCTGCATAAAACCAGAGATTGAAATGAGCACAGATAAAGTTCCTTAAGTCAAATATGGAATAGACAAGAGCTACTCCTTGCTCAACGAAATGGACTCAACACCGCATATTAAACGCCTAAGAATGTACCTGACTAGTAAGTATCGTAAAACCTATGGATTGCTATGTCTCCAAAAGAGAATCAAGCATGTGTACAGGGGCATAAACGCAGCAGTGATAGGATTGGAGAGGTTCGGTGAGCAAATGAAGACCCTTTGAAGTCATATTGCATGGTACCCATTACACGGGTCTCAACTCTCCAGCTTTAAGGTATTCTTCCCTCAGCTAAAACATGCATGTGGAACCCAAGTATGATAAACCATGTGAGCGGGAGACGTGTTCAAATATGTCTCAGTTTTCCTCCCCTGGTACTCGGGTGCAACATTCCAGACGCCTTACTAACACTCTCCCCACTTGGAGAGTCAGCGCCTTTAACCTCCTGTTTGGCCCAGTTTGCAATTTCTGCGGAAGATGAACAGGAATAGCGAGAACCAATGAGAGGCTAGCTGGAGGTGTCTGGACGGGCAAATTTAACTCTCATTTCCCACCAGGAAGAGGAAATAACCAAAGGCTCAGTGTGCCGTGCCGGAACCAGATTAGGGCCTGAAGCCATCCTGCGGTGTTGCGGCCAGCTCAAAAGAAAGCGAGTTGAAGAAAGGAGCTCAGGGGCACTGTAATTCACAAACCTGCAGAGTTATAAATGACAGCTATCGTCCAAAAATAGACTGAAGCAAGGCTGCCAAGAGGACTTGAAAGCGGGGCAGAATTGCAGGAAACCGATTTCGGGAGGTAGACTGGAATTGCATTGAAAGCATAGGAAAAGAGGCAGAACGTCCACAATGATGCACTTGGCCAAAAAGGGCGTATGCGTTTTTTCCTGAATATATTCAGGAAAAAACGCATACGCCCTTTTTGGCCAACCAAGCAAGCTTGCAAAGGAAATCTGCACTACAATGAAGTCTCACTTCTCCCCGGTCAAAAGGGCCATCTGAAAAAAGTGTAAAATCCAGAAAGGCAGGACAGGCCATGGAGAACTGGGAGCCTTGTTATGCTGATGGGCGGGATGTAAATTGCCAACAACCACTCGGGAGAAGTGTATGGTGTTTCCTGAAACATCTAAAAAACAAAGCAAAAGAGCCTAGGGCACTTCCACTTATGGTCCTATAGCTTAGGAAATTTAAAATCAAAAAGACACAGCCACCCCAAAGTTTGGAACGGCTCTGTTTACAAGAACCTCGATTACAGTACAAGTTCAACATCGCAGAAAGTGAAAAATGGATAAAAAAGTTGTGGTATTTACTTACAAAGCAATATCACTCAGCAATGAAATCTCTGTCATCAGGCCCTTAGCAGCACAATGAGTGGATTCAGGTATGATGATTCTAACTGAAATAAGTCACACAGAAAATGAAACATCATAAGATATCAGTAATACACGGAATGTAAACTTGGCTACACAGGAACTGAATTACAGAACAGAACAGGGTTTCAAATTTAGAAAAACAACTTATGCTTGCTTAAGGGTAAAGGTGAGTTGGGGTGCTGCATAAAACCAGAGATTGAAATGAGCACAGATAAAGTTCCTTAAGCCAAATATGGAATAGACAAGAGCTACTCCTTGCTCAACGAAATGGACTCAACACCGCATATTAAACGCCTAAGAATGTACCTGACTTGTAAGTATCTTAAAACCTATGGATTGCTATGTCTCCGAAAGAGAATCAAGCATGTGTACAGGGGCATAAACGCAGCAGTGATAGGATTGGAGAGGTTCGGTGAGCAAATGAAGACCTTTTGAAGTCATATTGCATGGTACCCATTCCACGGGTTTCAACTACCCAGGTTTAAGGTATTCTTCCTTCAGCTAAAACATGCATGTGGAACCTAGAGTATGATCAACCATGTGATCGGGAGACGTGTTCAAATATGTCTCAGTTTTCGTACCCTGGTATTCGGGTGCAACATTCCAGACGCTTTACTAACACTCTCCCGACTTGGAGAGTCAGTCCCTTTAACCTCCTGTTTGGCCCAGTTTGCAATTTCTGCGGAAGATGAACAGGAATAGTGAGAACCAATGAGAGGCTAGCTGGAGGTGTCTGGACGGGCAAATTTAACTCTCATTTCCCACCAGGAAGAGGAATTAACCAAAGGCTCAGCGTGCCGTGCCGGAACCAGATTAGGGCCTGAAGACATCCTGCGGTGTTGCGGCCAGCTCACAAGAAAGCGAGTTGAAGAAAGGAGCTCAGGGGCACTGTAATTCACAAACCTGCAGAGTTATAAATGACAGCTATCGTCCAAAAATATACTGAAGTAAGGCTGCCAAGAGGACTTGAAAGCGGGGCAGAATTGCAGGAAACTGATTTCAGGAGGTAGACTGGAATTGCATTGAAAGCATAGGAAAAGAGGCAGAACGTCCACAATGATGCACTTGGCCAAAAAGGGCGTATGCATTTTTTCCTGAATATATTCAGGAAAAAACGCATACGCCCTTTTTGGCCAACCAAGCAAGCTTGCAAAGGAAATCTGCACTACAATGAAGTCTCACTTCCCCCCGGTCAAAAGGGCCATCTGAAAAAAGTGTAAAATCCAGAAAGGCAGGACAGGCCATGGAGAACTGGGAGCCTTGTTATGCTGACGGGCGGGATGTAAATTGCCAACAACCACTTGGGAGAAGTGTATGGTGTTTCCTGAAACATCTAAAAAACAAAGCAGCAGAACATAGGGCACTTCCACTTATGGTCCTATAGCTTAGGGAAATTAAAATCAAAAAGACACAGCCACCCCAAGGTTTGGAACAGCTCTGTTTACAAGAACCTCGTTTACAGTACAAGTTCAACATCGCAGAAAGTGAAAAATGGATAAAGAAGTTGTGGTATTTACTTACAAAGCAATATCACTCAGCAATGAAAACTGTGTCATTAGGCCCTTAGCAGCACAATGAGTGGATTCAGGTATGATGATTCTAACTGAAATAAGGCACACAGAAAAGGAAACATCATAAGATATCAGTAATACACGGAATGGAAACTTGGCTACACAGGAACTGAATTACAGAACAGAACAGGGTCTCAAATTTAGAAAACCAACTTATGCTTGCTTAAGGGTAAAGGTGAGTTGGGGTGCTGCATAAAACCAGAGATTGAAATGAGCACAGATAAAGTTCCTTAAGCCAAATATGGAATAGACAAGAGCTACTCCTTGCTCAACGAAATGGACTCAACACCGCATATTAAACGCCTAAGAATGTACCTGACTAGTAAGTATTGTAAAACCTATGGATTGCTATGTCTCCAAAAGAGAATCAAGCATGTGTACAGGGGCATAAACACAGCAGTGAAAGGATTGGAGAGGTTCGGTGAGCAAATGAAGACCCTTTGAAGTCATATTGCATGGTACCCATTACACGGGTCTCAACTCTCCAGGTTTAAGGTATTCTTCCTTCAGCTAAAACATGCATGTGGAACCCAAGTATGATCAACCATGTGAACGGGAGACGTGTTCAAATATGTCTCAGTTTTCCTCCCCTGATACTCGGGTGCAACATTCCAGACGCCTTACTAACACTCTCCCCACTTGGAGAGTCAGCGCCTTTAAACTCCTGTTTGGCCCAGTTTGCAATTTCTGCGGAAGATGAACAGGAATAGCGAGAACCAATGAGAGGCTAGCTGGAGGTGTCTGGACGGGCAAATTTAACTCTCATTTCCCACCAGGAAGAGGAAATAACCAAAGGCTCAGCGTGCCGTACCGGAACCAGATTAGGGCCTGAAGCCATCCTGCGGTGTTGCGGCCAGCTCAAAAGAAAGCGAGTTGAAGAAAGGAGCTCAGGGGCACTGTAATTCACAAACCTGCAGAGTTATAAATGACAGCTATCGTCCAAAAATAGACTGAAGTAAGGCTGCCAAGAGGACTTGAAAGCGGGGCAGAATTGCAGGAAACCGATTTCAGGAGGTAGACTGGAATTGCATTGAAAGCATAGGAAAAGAGGCAGAACGTCCACAATGATGCACTTGGCCAAAAAGGGCGTATGCGTTTTTTCCTGAATATATTCAGGAAAAAACGCATAGGCCCTTTTTGGCCAACCAAGGAAGCTTGCAAAGGAAATCTGCACTACAATGAAGTCTCACTTCCCCCCGGTCAAAAGGGCCATCTGAAAAAAGTGTAAAATCCAGAAAGGCAGGACAGGCCATGGAGAACTGGGAGCCTTGTTATGCTGAAGGGCGGGATGTAAATTGCCAACAACCACTCGGGAGAAGTGTATGGTGTTTCCTGAAACATCTAAAAAACAAAGCAACAGAGCCTAGGGCACTTCCACTTATGGTCCTATAGCTTAGGGAAATTAAAATCAAAAAGACACAGCCACCCCAAAGTTTGGAACGGCTCTGTTTACAAGAACCTCGTTTACAGTACACGTTCAACATCGCAGAAAGTGAAAAATGGAGAAAGAAGTTGTGGTATTTACTTACAAAGCAATATCACTCAGCAATGAAATCTATGTCATCAGGCCCTTAGCATCACAATGAGTGGGTTCAGGTATGATGATTCTAACTGAAATAAGTCACACAGAAAATGAAACATCATAAGATATCAGTAATACACGGAATGTAAACTTGGCTACACAGGAACTGAATTACAGAACAGAACAGGGTCTCAAATTTAGAAAACCAACTTATGCTTGCTTAAGGGGAAAGGTGAGTTGGGGTGCTGCATAAAACCAGAGATTGAAATGAGCACAGATAAAGTTCCTTAAGTCAAATATGGAATAGACAAGAGCTACTCCTTGCTCAACGAAATGGACTCAACACCGCATATTAAACGCGTAAGAATGTACCTGACTAGTAAGTATCGTAAAACCTATGGATTGCTATGTCTCCGAAAGAGAATCAAGCATGTGTACAGGGGCATAAACGCAGCAGTGATAGGATTGGAGAGGTTCGGTGAGCAAATGAAGACCCTTTGAAGTCATATTGCATGGTACCCATTCCACGGGTCTCAACTCTCCAGGTTTAAGGTATTCTTCCTTCAGCTAAAACATGCATGTGGAACCCAAGTATGATCAACCATGTGAACGGGAGACGTGTTCAAATATGTCTCAGTTTTCCTCCCCTGATACTCGGGTGCAACATTCCAGACGCTTTACTAACACTCTCCCCACTTGGAGAGTCGGCGCCGTTAACCTCCTGTTTCGCCCAGTTTGCAATTTCTGCGGAAGATGAACAGGAATAGCGAGAACCAATGAGAGGCTAGCTGGAGGTGTCTGGACGGGCAAATTTAACTCTCATTTCCCACCAGGAAGAGGAAATAACCAAAGGCTCAGTGTGCCGTGCCGGAACCAGATTAGGGCCTGAAGCCATCCTGCGGTGTTGCGGCCAGCTCAAAAGAAAGCGAGTTGAAGAATGGAGCTCAGGGGCACTGTAATTCACAAACCTGCAGAGTTATAAATGACAGCTATCATCCAAAAATATACTGAAGTAAGGCTGCCAAGAGGACTTGAAAGCGGGGCAGAATTGCAGGAAACCGATTTCAGGAGGTAGACTGGAATTGCATTGAAAGCATAGGAAAAGAGGCAGAACGTCCACAATGATGCACTTGGCCAAAAAGGGCGTATGCATTTTTTCCTGAATATATTCAGGAAAAAACGCATACGCCCTTTTTGGCCAACCAAGCAAGCTTGCAAAGGAAATCTGCACTACAATGAAGTCTCACTTCCCCCCCGGTCAAAAGGGCCATCTGAAAAAAGTGTAAAATCCAGAAAGGTAGGACAGGCCATGGAGAACTGGGAGCCTTGTTATGCTGATGGGCAGGATGTAAATTGCCAACAGACACTCGGGAGAAGTGTATGGTGTTTCCTGAAACATCTAAAAAACAAAGCAACAGAGCCTAGGGCACTTCCACTTATGGTCCTATAGCTTAGGGAATTTAAAATCAAAAAGACACAGCCACCCCAAGGTTTGGAACGGCTCTGTTTACAAGAACCTCGTTTACAGTACAAGTTCAACATCGCAGAAAGTGAAAAATGGATAAAGAAGTTGTGGTATTTACTTACAAAGCAATATCACTCAGCAATGAAAACTGTGTCATCAGGCCCTTAGCAGCACAATGAGTGGATTCAGGTATGATGATTCTAACTGAAATAAGGCACACAGAAAAGGAAACATCATAAGATATCAGTAATACACGGAATGTAAACTTGGCTACACAGGAACTGAATTACAGAACAGAACAGGGTCTCAAATTTAGAAAACCAACTTATGCTTGCTTAAGGGGAAAGGTGAGTTGGGGTGCTGCATAAAACCAGAGATTGAAATGAGCACAGATAAAGTTCCTTAAGTCAAATATGGAATAGACAAGAGCTACTCCTTGCTCAACGAAATGGACTCAACACCGCATATTAAACGCCTAAGAATGTACCTGACTAGTAAGTATCGTAAAACCTATGGATTGCTATGTCTCCAAAAGAGAATCAAGCATGTGTACAGGGGCATAAACGCAGCAGTGATAGGATTGGAGAGGTTCGGTGAGCAAATGAAGACCCTTTGAAGTCATATTGCATGGTACCCATTACACGGGTCTCAACTCTCCAGCTTTAAGGTATTCTTCCCTCAGCTAAAACATGCATGTGGAACCCAAGTATGATAAACCATGTGAACGGGAGACGTGTTCAAATATGTCTCAGTTTTCCTCCCCTGGTACTCGGGTGCAACATTCCAGACGCCTTACTAACACTCTCCCCACTTGGAGAGTCAGCGCCTTTAACCTCCTGTTTGGCCCAGTTTGCAATTTCTGCGGAAGATGAACAGGAATAGCGAGAACCAATGAGAGGCTAGCTGGAGGTGTCTGGACGGGCAAATTTAACTCTCATTTCCCACCAGGAAGAGGAAATAACCAAAGGCTCAGTGTGCCGTGCGGGAACCAGATTAGGGCCTGAAGCCATCCTGCGGTGTTGCGGCCAGCTCAAAAGAAAGCGAGTTGAAGAAAGGAGCTCAGGGGCACTGTAATTCACAAACCTGCAGAGTTATAAATGACAGCTATCGTCCAAAAATAGACTGAAGCAAGGCTGCCAAGAGGACTTGAAAGCGGGGCAGAATTGCAGGAAACCGATTTCGGGAGGTAGACTGGAATTGCATTGAAAGCATAGGAAAAGAGGCAGAACGTCCACAATGATGCACTTGGCCAAAAAGGGCGTATGCGTTTTTTCCTGAATATATTCAGGAAAAAACGCATACGCCCTTTTTGGCCAACCAAGCAAGCTTGCAAAGGAAATCTGCAGTACAATGAAGTCTCACTTCTCCCCGGTCAAAAGGGCCATCTGAAAAAAGTGTAAAATCCAGAAAGGCAGGACAGGCCATGGAGAACTGGGAGCCTTGTTATGCTGATGGGCGGGATGTAAATTGCCAACAACCACTCGGGAGAAGTGTATGGTGTTTCCTGAAACATCTAAAAAACAAAGCAAAAGAGCCTAGGGCACTTCCACTTATGGTCCTATAGCTTAGGAAATTTAAAATCAAAAAGACACAGCCACCCCAAAGTTTGGAACGGCTCTGTTTACAAGAACCTCGATTACAGTACAAGTTCAACATCGCAGAAAGTGAAAAATGGATAAAAAAGTTGTGGTATTTACTTACAAAGCAATATCACTCAGCAATGAAATCTCTGTCATCAGGCCCTTAGCAGCACAATGAGTGGATTCAGGTATGATGATTCTAACTGAAATAAGTCACACAGAAAATGAAACATCATAAGATATCAGTAATACACGGAATGTAAACTTGGCTACACAGGAACTGAATTACAGAACAGAACAGGGTTTCAAATTTAGAAAAACAACTTATGCTTGCTTAAGGGTAAAGGTGAGTTGGGGTGCTGCATAAAACCAGAGATTGAAATGAGCACAGATAAAGTTCCTTAAGCCAAATATGGAATAGACAAGAGCTACTCCTTGCTCAACGAAATGGACTCAACACCGCATATTAAATGCCTAAGAATGTACCTGACTTGTAAGTATCTTAAAACCTATGGATTGCTATGTCTCCGAAAGAGAATCAAGCATGTGTACAGGGGCATAAACGCAGCAGTGATAGGATTGGAGAGGTTCGGTGAGCAAATGAAGACCCTTTGAAGTCATATTGCATGGTACCCATTCCACGGGTTTCAACTACCCAGGTTTAAGGTATTCTTCCTTCAGCTAAAACATGCATGTGGAACCTAGAGTATGATCAACCATGTGATCGGGAGACGTGTTCAAATATGTCTCAGTTTTCGTACCCTGGTATTCGGGTGCAACATTCCAGACGCTTTACTAACACTCTCCCGACTTGGAGAGTCAGTCCCTTTAACCTCCTGTTTGGCCCAGTTTGCAATTTCTGCGGAAGATGAACAGGAATAGTGAGAACCAATGAGAGGCTAGCTGGAGGTGTCTGCACGGGCAAATTTAACTCTCATTTCCCACCAGGAAGAGGAATTAACCAAAGGCTCAGCGTGCCGTGCCGGAACCAGATTAGGGCCTGAAGACATCCTGCGGTGTTGCGGCCAGCTCACAAGAAAGCGAGTTGAAGAAAGGAGCTCAGGGGCACTGTAATTCACAAACCTGCAGAGTTATAAATGACAGCTATCGTCCAAAAATATACTGAAGTAAGGCTGCCAAGAGGACTTGAAAGCGGGGCAGAATTGCAGGAAACTGATTTCAGGAGGTAGACTGGAATTGCATTGAAAGCATAGGAAAAGAGGCAGAACGTCCACAATGATGCACTTGGCCAAAAAGGGCGTATGCGTTTTTTCCTGAATATATTCAGGAAAAAACGCATACGCCCTTTTTGGCCAACCAAGCAAGCTTGCAAAGGAAATCTGCACTACAATGAAGTCTCACTTCCCCCCGGTCAAAAGGGCCATCTGAAAAAAGTGTAAAATCCAGAAAGGCAGGACAGGCCATGGAGAACTGGGAGCCTTGTTATGCTGACGGGCGGGATGTAAATTGCCAACAACCACTCGGGAGAAGTGTATGGTGTTTCCTGAAACATCTAAAAAACAAAGCAACAGAACCTAGGGCACTTCCACTTATGGTCCTATAGCTTAGGGAAATTAAAATCAAAAAGACACAGCCACCCCAAGGTTTGGAACAGCTCTGTTTACAAGAACCTCGTTTACAGTACAAGTTCAACATCGCAGAAAGTGAAAAATGGATAAAGAAGTTGTGGTATTTACTTACAAAGCAATATCACTCAGCAATGAAAACTGTGTCATTAGGCCCTTAGCAGCACAATGAGTGGATTCAGGTATGATGATTCTAACTGAAATAAGGCACACAGAAAAGGAAACATCATAAGATATCAGTAATACACGGAATGGAAACTTGGCTACACAGGAACTGAATTACAGAACAGAACAGGGTCTCAAATTTAGAAAACCAACTTATGCTTGCTTAAGGGTAAAGGTGAGTTGGGGTGCTGCATAAAACCAGAGATTGAAATGAGCACAGATAAAGTTCCTTAAGCCAAATATGGAATAGACAAGAGCTACTCCTTGCTCAACGAAATGGACTCAACACCGCATATTAAACGCGTAAGAATGTACCTGACTAGTAAGTATCGTAAAACCTATGGATTGCTATGTCTCCAAAAGAGAATCAAGCATGTGTACAGGGGCATAAACACAGCAGTGATAGGATTGGAGAGGTTCGGTGAGCAAATGAAGACCCTTTGAAGTCATATTGCATGGTACCCATTCCACGGGTCTCAACTCTCCAGGTTTAAGGTATTCTTCCTTCAGCTAAAACATGCATGTGGAACCCAAGTATGATCAACCATGTGAACGGGAGACGTGTTCAAATATGTCTCAGTTTTCCTCCCCTGATACTCGGGTGCAACATTCCAGACGCCTTACTAACACTCTCCCCACTTGGAGAGTCAGCGCCTTTAAACTCCTGTTTGGCCCAGTTTGCAATTTCTGCGGAAGATGAACAGGAATAGCGAGAACCAATGAGAGGCTAGCTGGAGGTGTCTGGACGGGCAAATTTAACTCTCATTTCCCACCAGGAAGAGGAAATAACCAAAGGCTCAGCGTGCCGTACCGGAACCAGATTAGGGCCTGAAGCCATCCTGCGGTGTTGCGGCCAGCTCAAAAGAAAGCGAGTTGAAGAAAGGAGCTCAGGGGCACTGTAATTCACAAACCTGCAGAGTTATAAATGACAGCTATCGTCCAAAAATAGACTGAAGTAAGGCTGCCAAGAGGACTTGAAAGCGGGGCAGAATTGCAGGAAACCGATTTCAGGAGGTAGACTGGAATTGCATTGAAAGCATAGGAAAAGAGGCAGAACGTCCACAATGATGCACTTGGCCAAAAAGGGCGTATGCGTTTTTTCCTGAATATATTCAGGAAAAAACGCATACGCCCTTTTTGGCCAACCAAGCAAGCTTGCAAAGGAAATCTGCACTACAATGAAGTCTCACTTCCCCCCGGTCAAAAGGGCCATCTGAAAAAAGTGTAAAATCCAGAAAGGCAGGACAGGCCATGGAGAACTGGGAGCCTTGTTATGCTGATGGGCGGGATGTAAATTGCCAACAGACACTCGGGAGAAGTGTATGGTGTTTCCTGAAACATCTAAAAAACAAAGCAACAGAGCCTAGGGCACTTCCACTTATGGTCCTATAGCTTAGGGAATTTAAAATCAAAAAGACACAGCCACCCCAAAGTTTCGAAAGGCTCTGTTTACAAGAACCTCGATTACAGTACAAGTTCAACATCGCAGAAAGTGAAAAATGGATAAAAAAGTTGTGGTATTTACTTACAAAGCAATATCACTCAGCAATGAAATCTCTGTCATCAGGCCCTTAGCAGCACAATGAGTGGATTCAGGTATGATGATTCTAACTGAAATAAGTCACACAGAAAATGAAACATCATAAGATATCAGTAATACACGGAATGTAAACTTGGCTACACAGGAACTGAATTACAGAACAGAACAGGGTTTCAAATTTAGAAAAACAACTTATGCTTGCTTAAGGGTAAAGGTGAGTTGGGGTGCTGCATAAAACCAGAGATTGAAATGAGCACAGATAAAGTTCCTTAAGCCAAATATGGAATAGACAAGAGCTACTCCTTGCTCAACGAAATGGACTCAACACCGCATATTAAACGCCTAAGAATGTACCTGACTTGTAAGTATCTTAAAACCTATGGATTGCTATGTCTCCGAAAGAGAATCAAGCATGTGTACAGGGGCATAAACGCAGCAGTGATAGGATTGGAGAGGTTCGGTGAGCAAATGAAGACCCTTTGAAGTCATATTGCGTGGTACCCATTCCACGGGTTTCAACTACCCAGGTTTAAGGTATTCTTCCTTCAGCTAAAACATGCATGTGGAACCCAAGTATGATCAACCATGTGAACGGGAGACGTGTTCAAATATGTCTCAGTTTTCCTCCCCTGATACTCGGGTGCAACATTCCAGACGCTTTACTAACACTCTCCCCACTTGGAGAGTCGGCGCCGTTAACATCCTGTTTGGCCCAGGTTGCAATTTCTGCGGAAGATGAACAGGAATAGCGAGAACCAATGAGAGGCTAGCTGGAGGTGTCTGGACGGGCAAATTTAACTCTCATTTCCCACCAGGAAGAGGAAATAACCAAAGGCTCAGTGTGCCGTGCCGGAACCAGATTAGGGCCTGAAGCCATCCTGCGGTGTTGCGGCCAGCTCAAAAGAAAGCGAGTTGAAGAATGGAGCTCAGGGGCACTGTAATTCACAAACCTGCAGAGTTATAAATGACAGCTATCGTCCAAAAATATACTGAAGTAAGGCTGCCAAGAGGACTTGAAAGCGGGGCAGAATTGCAGGAAACCGATTTCAGGAGGTAGACTGGAATTGCATTGAAAGCATAGGAAAAGAGGCAGAACGTCCACAATGATGCACTTGGCCAAAAAGGGCGTATGCGTTTTTTCCTGAATATATTCAGGAAAAAACGCATACGCCCTTTTTGGCCAACCAAGCAAGCTTGCAAAGGAAATCTGCACTACAATGAAGTCTCACTTCCACCCGGTCAATAGGGCCATCTGAAAAAAGTGTAAAATCCAGAAAGGTAGGACAGGCCATGGAGAACTGGGAGCCTTGTTATGCTGATGGGCAGGATGTAAATTGCCAAAAGACACTGGGGAGAAGTGTATGGTGTTTCCTGAAACATCTAAAAAACAAAGCAACAGAGCCTAGGGCACTTCCACTTATGGTCCTATAGCTTAGGGAATTTAAAATCAAAAAGACACAGCCACCCCAAGGTTTGGAACGGCTCTGTTTACAAGAACCTCCTTTACAGTACAAGTTCAACATCGCAGAAAGTGAAAAATGGATAAAGAAGTTGTGGTATTTACTTACAAAGCAATATCACTCAGCAATGAAAACTGTGTCATCAGGCCCTTAGCAGCACAATGAGTGGATTCAGGTATGATGATTCTAACTGAAATAAGGCACACAGAAAAGGAAACATCATAAGATATCAGTAATACACGGAATGTAAACTTGGCTACACAGGAACTGAATTACAGAACAGAACAGGGTCTCAAATTTAGAAAACCAACTTATGCTTGCTTAAGGGGAAAGGTGAGTTGGGGTGCTGCATAAAACCAGAGATTGAAATGAGCACAGATAAAGTTCCTTAAGCCAAATATGGAATAGACAAGAGCTACTCCTTGCTCAACGAAATGGACTCAACACCGCATATTAAACGCCTAAGAATGTACCTGACTAGTCAGTATCGTAAAACCTATGGATTGCTATGTCTCCAAAAGAGAATCAAGCATGTGTACAGGGGCATAAACACAGCAGTGATAGGATTGGAGAGGTTCGGTGAGCAAATGAAGACCCTTTGAAGTCATATTGCATGGTACCCATTACACGGGTCTCAACTCTCCAGGTTTAAGGTATTCTTCCTTCAGCTAAAACATGCATGTGGAACCCAAGTATGATCAACCATGTGAACGGGAGACGTGTTCAAATATGTCTCAGTTTTCCTCCCCTGATACTCGGGTGCAACATTCCAGACGCCTTACTAACACTCTCCCCACTTGGAGAGTCAGCGCCTTTAAACTCCTGTTTGGCCCAGTTTGCAATTTCTGCGGAAGATGAACAGGAATAGCGAGAACCAATGAGAGGCTAGCTGGAGGTGTCTGGACGGGCAAATTTAACTCTCATTTCCCACCAGGAAGAGGAAATAACCAAAGGCTCAGCGTGCCGTACCGGAACCAGATTAGGGCCTGAAGCCATCCTGCGGTGTTGCGGCCAGCTCAAAAGAAAGCGAGTTGAAGAAAGGAGCTCAGGGGCACTGTAATTCACAAACCTGCAGAGTTATAAATGACAGCTATCGTCCAAAAATAGACTGAAGTAAGGCTGCCAAGAGGACTTGAAAGCGGGGCAGAATTGCAGGAAACCGATTTCAGGAGGTAGACTGGAATTGCATTGAAAGCATAGGAAAAGAGGCAGAACGTCCACAATGATGCACTTGGCCAAAAAGGGCATATGCGTTTTTTCCTGAATATATTCAGGAAAAAACGCATACGCCCTTTTTGGCCAACCAAGCAAGCTTGCAAAGGAAATCTGCACTACAATGAAGTCTCACTTCCCCCCGGTCAAAAGGGCCATCTGAAAAAAGTGTAAAATCCAGAAAGGCAGGACAGGCCATGGAGAACTGGGAGCCTTGTTATGCTGAAGGGCGGGATGTAAATTGCCAACAACCACTCGGGAGAAGTGTATGGTGTTTCCTGAAACATCTAAAAAACAAAGCAACAGAGCCTAGGGCACTTCCACTTATGGTCCTATAGCTTAGGGAAATTAAAATCAAAAAGACACAGCCACCCCAAAGTTTGGAACGGCTCTGTTTACAAGAACCTCGTTTACAGTACACGTTCAACATCGCAGAAAGTGAAAAATGGAGAAAGAAGTTGTGGTATTTACTTACAAAGCAATATCACTAAGCAATGAAATCTATGTCATCAGGCCCTTAGCATCACAATGAGTGGGTTCAGGTATGATGATTCTAACTGAAATAAGTCACACAGAAAAAGAAACATCATAAGATATCAGTAATACACGGAATGTAAACTTGGCTACACAGGAACTGAATTACAGAACAGAACAGGGTCTCAAATTTAGAAAACCAACTTATGCTTGCTTAAGGGGAAAGGTGAGTTGGGGTGCTGCATAAAACCAGAGATTGAAATGAGCACAGATAAAGTTCCTTAAGTCAAATATGGAATAGACAAGAGCTACTCCTTGCTCAACGAAATGGACTCAACACCGCATATTAAACGCGTAAGAATGTACCTGACTAGTAAGTATCGTAAAACCTATGGATTGCTATGTCTCCGAAAGAGAATCAAGCATGTGTACAGGGGCATAAACGCAGCAGTGATAGGATTGGAGAGGTTCGGTGAGCAAATGAAGACCCTTTGAAGTCATATTGCATGGTACCCATTCCACGGGTCTCAACTCTCCAGGTTTAAGGTATTCTTCCTTCAGCTAAAACATGCATGTGGAACCCAAGTATGATCAACCATGTGAACGGGAGACGTGTTCAAATATGTCTCAGTTTTCCTCCCCTGATACTCGGGTGCAACATTCCAGACGCTTTACTAACACTCTCCCCACTTGGAGAGTCGGCGCCGTTAACCTCCTGTTTGGCCCAGTTTGCAATTTCTGCGGAAGATGAACAGGAATAGCGAGAACCAATGAGAGGCTAGCTGGAGGTGTCTGGACGGGCAAATTTAACTCTCATTTCCCACCAGGAAGAGGAAATAACCAAAGGCTCAGTGTGCCGTGCCGGAACCAGATTAGGGCCTGAAGCCATCCTGCGGTGTTGCGGCCAGCTCAAAAGAAAGCGAGTTGAAGAATGGAGCTCAGGGGCACTGTAATTCACAAACCTGCAGAGTTATAAATGACAGCTATCGTCCAAAAATAGACTGAAGTAAGGCTGCCAAGAGGACTTGAAAGCGGGGCAGAATTGCAGGAAACCGATTTCAGGAGGTAGACTGGAATTGCATTGAAAGCATAGGAAAAGAGGCAGAACGTCCACAATGATGCACTTGGCCAAAAAGGGCGTATGCGTTTTTTCCTGAATATATTCAGGAAAAAACGCATACGCCCTTTTTGGCCAACCAAGCAAGCTTGCAAAGGAAATCTGCACTACAATGAAGTCTCACTTCCCCCCCGGTCAAAAGGGCCATCTGAAAAAAGTGTAAAATCCAGAAAGGTAGGACAGGCTATGGAGAACTGGGAGCCTTGTTATGCTGATGGGCAGGATGTAAATTGCCAACAGACACTGGGGAGAAGTGTATGGTGTTTCCTGAAACATCTAAAAAACAAAGCAACAGAGCCTAGGGCACTTCCACTTATGGTCCTATAGCTTAGGGAATTTAAAATCAAAAAGACACAGCCACCCCAAGGTTTGGAACGGCTCTGTTTACAAGAACCTCGTTTACAGTACAAGTTCAACATCGCAGAAAGTGAAAAATGGATAAAGAAGTTGTGGTATTTACTTACAAAGCAATATCACTCAGCAATGAAAACTGTGTCATCAGGCCCTTAGCAGCACAATGAGTGGATTCAGGTATGATGATTCTAACTGAAATAAGGCACACAGAAAAGGAAACATCATAAGATATCAGTAATACACGGAATGTAAACTTGGCTACACAGGAACTGAATTACAGAACAGAACAGGGTCTCAAATTTAGAAAACCAACTTATGCTTGCTTAAGGGGAAAGGTGAGTTGGGGTGCTGCATAAAACCAGAGATTGAAATGAGCACAGATAAAGTTCCTTAAGTCAAATATGGAATAGACAAGAGCTACTCCTTGCTCAACGAAATGGACTCAACACCGCATATTAAACGCCTAAGAATGTACCTGACTAGTAAGTATCGTAAAACCTATGGATTGCTATGTCTCCAAAAGAGAATCAAGCATGTGTACAGGGGCATAAACGCAGCAGTGATAGGATTGGAGAGGTTCGGTGAGCAAATGAAGTCCCTTTGAAGTCATATTGCATGGTACCCATTACACGGGTCTCAACTCTCCAGCTTTAAGGTATTCTTCCTTCAGCTAAAACATGCATGTGGAACCCAAGTATGATCAACCATGTGAACGGGAGACGTGTTCAAATATGTCTCAGTTTTCCTCCCCTGGTACTCGGGTGCAACATTCCAGACGCCTTACTAACACTCTCCCCACTTGGAGAGTCAGCGCCTTTAAACTCCTGTTTGGCCCAGTTTGCAATTTCTGCGGAAGATGAACAGGAATAGCGAGAACCAATGAGAGGCTAGCTGGAGGTGTCTGGACGGGCAAATTTAACTCTCATTTCCCACCAGGAAGAGGAAATAACCAAAGGCTCAGTGTGCCGTGCCGGAACCAGATTAGGGCCTGAAGCCATCCTGCGGTGTTGCGGCCAGCTCAACAGAAAGCGAGTTGAAGAAAGGAGCTCAGGGGCACTGTAATTCACAAACCTGCAGAGTTATAAATGACAGCTATCGTCCAAAAATAGACTGAAGTAAGGCTGCCAAGAGGACTTGAAAGCGGGGCAGAATTGCAGGAAACCGATTTCAGGAGGTAGACTGGAATTGCATTGAAAGCATAGGAAAAGAGGCAGAACGTCCACAATGATGCACTTGGCCAAAAAGGGCGTATGCGTTTTTTCCTGAATATATTCAGGAAAAAACGCATACGCCCTTTTTGGCCAACCAAGCAAGCTTGCAAAGGAAATCTGCACTACAATGAAGTCTCACTTCTCCCCGGTCAAAAGGGCCATCTGAAAAAAGTGTAAAATCCAGAAAGGCAGGACAGGCCATGGAGAACTGGGAGCCTTGTTATGCTGATGGGCGGGATGTAAATTGCCAACAACCACTCGGGAGAAGTGTATGGTGTTTCCTGAAACATCTAAAAAACAAAGCAAAAGAGCCTAGGGCACTTCCACTTATGGTCCTATAGCTTAGGAAATTTAAAATCAAAAAGACACAGCCACCCCAAAGTTTGGAACGGCTCTGTTTACAAGAACCTCGATTACAGTACAAGTTCAACATCGCAGAAAGTGAAAAATGGATAAAAATGTTGTGGTATTTACTTACAAAGCAATATCTCTCAGCAATGAAATCTGTGTCATCAGGCCCTTAGCAGCACAATGAGTGGATTCAGGTATGATGATTCTAACTGAAATAAGTCACACAGAAAAAGAAACATCATAAGATATCAGTAATACACGGAATGGAAACTTGGCTACACAGGAACTGAATTACAGAACAGAACAGGGTCTCAAATTTAGAAAACCAACTTATGCTTGCTTAAGGGGAAAGGTGAGTTGGGGTGCTGCATAAAACCAGAGATTGAAATGAGCACAGATAAAGTTCCTTAATCCAAATATGGAATAGACAAGAGCTACTCCTTGCTCAACGAAATGGACTCAACACCGCATATTAAACGCCTAACAATGTACCTGACTAGTAAGTATCGTAAAACCTATGGATTGCTATGTCTCCAAAAGAGAATCAAGCATGTGTACAGGGGCATAAACGCAGCAGTGATAGGATTGGAGAGGTTGGGTGAGCAAATGAAGACCCTTTGAAGTCATATTGCATGGTACCCATTACACGGGTCTCAACTCTCCAGGTTTAAGGTATTCTTCCTTCAGCCAAAACATGCATGTGGAACCCAAGTATGATCAACCATGTGAACGGGAGACGTGTTCAAATATGTCTCAGTTTTCCTCCCCTGATACTCGGGTGCAACATTCCAGACGCCTTACTAACACTCTCCCCACTTGGAGAGTCAGCGCCTTTAAACTCCTGTTTGGCCCAGTTTGCAATTTCTGCGGAAGATGAACAGGAATAGCGAGAACCAATGAGAGGCTAGCTGGAGGTGTCTGGACGGGCAAATTTAACTCTCATTTCCCACCAGGAAGAGGAAATAACCAAAGGCTCAGCGTGCCGTACCGGAACCAGATTAGGGCCTGAAGCCATCCTGCGGTGTTGCGGCCAGCTCAAAAGAAAGCGAGTTGAAGAAAGGAGCTCAGGGGCACTGTAATTCACAAACCTGCAGAGTTATAAATGACAGCTATCGTCCAAAAATAGACTGAAGTAAGGCTGCCAAGAGGACTTGAAAGCGGGGCAGAATTGCAGGAAACCGATTTCAGGAGGTAGACTGGAATTGCATTGAAAGCATAGGAAAAGAGGCAGAACGTCCACAATGATGCACTTGGCCAAAAAGGGCGTATGCGTTTTTTCCTGAATATATTCAGGAAAAAACGCATACGCCCTTTTTGGCCAACCAAGCAAGCTTGCAAAGGAAATCTGCACTACAATGAAGTCTCACTTCCCACCCGGTCAAAAGGGCCATCTGAAAAAAGTGTAAAATCCAGAAAGGTAGGACAGGCCATGGAGAACTGGGAGCCTTGTTATGCTGATGGGCAGGATGTAAATTGCCAACAGACCCTCGGGAGAAGTGTATGGTGTTTCCTGAAACATCTAAAAAACAAAGCAACAGAGCCTAGGGCACTTCCACTTATGGTCCTATAGCTTAGGGAATTTAAAATCAAAAAGACACAGCCACCCCAAGGTTTGGAACGGCTCTGTTTACAAGAACCTCGTTTACAGTACAAGTTCAACATCGCAGAAAGTGAAAAATGGATAAAGAAGTTGTGGTATTTACTTACAAAGCAATATCACTCAGCAATGAAAACTGTGTCATCAGGCCCTTAGCAGCACAATGAGTGGATTCAGGTATGATGATTCTAACTGAAATAAGGCACACAGAAAAGGAAACATCATAAGATATCAGTAATACACGGAATGTAAACTTGGCTACACAGGAACTGAATTACAGAACAGAACAGGGTCTCAAATTTAGAAAACCAACTTATGCTTGCTTAAGGGGAAAGGTGAGTTGGGGTGCTGCATAAAACCAGAGATTGAAATGAGCACAGATAAAGTTCCTTAAGTCAAATATGGAATAGACAAGAGCTACTCCTTGCTCAACGAAATGGACTCAACACCGCATATTAAACGCCTAAGAATGTACCTGACTAGTAAGTATCGTAAAACCTATGGATTGCTATGTCTCCAAAAGAGAATCAAGCATGTGTACAGGGGCATAAACGCAGCAGTGATAGGATTGGAGAGGTTCGGTGAGCAAATGAAGACCCTTTGAAGTCATATTGCATGGTACCCATTACACGGGTCTCAACTCTCCAGCTTTAAGGTATTCTTCCTTCAGCTAAAACATGCATGTGGAACCCAAGTATGATCAACCATGTGAACGGGAGACGTGTTCAAATATGTCTCAGTTTTCCTCCCCTGATACTCGGGTGCAACATTCCAGACGCCTTACTAACACTCTCCCCACTTGGAGAGTCAGCGCCTTTAAACTCCTGTTTGGCCCAGTTTGCAATTTCTGCGGAAGATGAACAGGAATAGCGAGAACCAATGAGAGGCTAGCTGGAGGTGTCTGGACGGGCAAATTTAACTCTCATTTCCCACCAGGAAGAGGAATTAACCAAAGGCTCAGCATGCCGGGCCGGAACCAGATTAGGGCCTGAAGCCATCCTGCGGTGTTGCGGCCAGCTCAAAAGAAAGCGAGTTGAAGAAAGGAGCTCAGGGGCACTGTAATTCACAAACCTGCAGAGTTATAAATGACAGCTATCGTCCAAAAATAGACTGAAGTAAGGCTGCCAAGAGGACTTGAAAGCGGGGCAGAATTGCAGGAAACCGATTTCAGGAGGTAGACTGGAATTGCATTGAAAGCATAGGAAATGAGGCAGAACGTCCACAATGATGCACTTGGCCAAAAAGGGCGTATGCGTTTTTTCCTGAATATATTCAGGAAAAAACGCATACGCCCTTTTTGGCCAACCAAGCAAGCTTGCAAAGGAAATCTGCACTACAATGAAGTCTCACTTCCCCCCGGTCAAAAGGGCCATCTGAAAAAAGTGTAAAATCCAGAAAGGCAGGACAGGCCATGGAGAACTGGGAGCCTTGTTATGCTGATGGGCGGGATGTAAATTGCCAACAGACACTCGGGAGAAGTGTATGGTGTTTCCTGAAACATCTAAAAAACAAAGCAACAGAACCTAGGGCACTTCCACTTATGGTCCTATAGCTTAGGGAAATTAAAATCAAAAAGACACAGCCACCCCAAAGTTTGGAACGGCTCTGTTTACAAGAACCTCGTTTACAGTACACGTTCAACATCGCAGAAAGTGAAAAATGGAGAAAGAAGTTGTGGTATTTACTTACAAAGCAATATCACTCAGCAATGAAATCTATGTCATCAGGCCCTTAGCAGCACAATGAGTGGATTCAGGTATGATGATTCTAACTGAAATAAGTCACACAGAAAAAGAAACATCATAAGATATCACTAATACACGGAATGTAAACTTGGCTACACAGGAACTGAATTACAGAACAGAACAGGGTCTCAAATTTAGAAAACCAACTTATGCTTGCTTAAGGGGAAAGGTGAGTTGGGGTGCTGCATAAAACCAGAGATTGAAATGAGCACAGATAAAGTTCCTTAAGCCAAATATGGAATAGACAAGAGCTACTCCTTGCTCAACGAAATGGACTCAACACCGCATATTAAACGCCTAAGAATGTACCTGACTAGTAAGTATCATAAAACCTATGGATTGCTATGTCTCCAAAAGAGAATCAAGCATGTGTACAGGGGCATAAACGCAGCAGTGATAGGATTGGAGAGGTTCGGTGAGCAAATGAAGACCCTTTGAAGTCATATTGCATGGTACCCATTACACGGGTCTCAACTCTCCAGGTTTAAGGTATTCTTCCTTCAGCTAAAACATGCATGTGGAGCCCAAGTATGATCAACCATGTGAACGGGAGACGTGTTCAAATATGTCTCAGTTTTCCTCCCCTGGTACTCGGGTGCAACATTCCAGACGCTTTACTAACACTCTCCCCACTTGGAGAGTCAGCGCCTTTAACCTCCTGTTTGGCCCAGTTTGCAATTTCTGCGGAAGATGAACAGGAATAGCGAGAACCAATGAGAGGCTAGCTGGAGGTGTCTGGACGGGCAAATTTAACTCTCATTTCCCACCAGGAAGAGGAATTAACCAAAGGCTCAGCGTGCCGTGCCGGAACCAGATTAGGGCCTGAAGCCATCCTGCGGTGTTGCGGCCAGGTCACAAGAAAGCAAGTTGAAGAAAGGAGCTCAGGGGCACTGTAATTCACAAACCTGCAGAGTTATAAATGACAGCTATCGTCCAAAAATAGACTGAAGTAAGGCTGCCAAGAGGACTTGAAAGCGGGGCAGAATTGCAGGAAACCGATTTCAGGAGGTAGACTGGAATTGCATTGAAAGCATAGGAAAAGAGGGAGAACGTCCACAATGATGCACTTGGCCAAAAAGGGCGTATGCGTTTTTTCCTGAATATATTCAGGAAAAAACGCATACGCCCTTTTTGGCCAACCAAGCAAGCTTGCAAAGGAAATCTGCACTACAATGAAGTCTCACTTTCCCCCCGGTCAAAAGGGCCATCTGAAAAAAGTGTAAAATCCAGAAAGGCAGGACAGGCCATGTAGAACTGGGAGCCTTGTTATGCTGATGGGCGGGATATAAATTACCAACAGACACTCGGGAGAAGTGTATGGTGTTTCCTGAAACATCTAAAAAACAAAGCAACAGAGCCTAGGGCACTTCCACTTATGGTCCTATAGCTTAGGGAAATTAAAATCAAAAAGACACAGCCACCCCAAAGTTTGGAACGGCTCTGTTTACAAGAACCTCGTTTACAGTACAAGTTCAACATCGCAGAAAGTGAAAAATGGATAAAGAAGTTGTGGTATTCACTTACAAAGCAATATCACTCAGCAATGAAATCTATGTCATCAGGCCCTTAGCAGCACAATGAGTGGATTCAGGTATGATGATTCTAACTGAAATAAGTTACACAGAAAAAGAAACATCATAAGATATCAGTAATACACGGAATGGAAACTTGGCTACACAGGAACTGAATTACAGAACAGAACAGGGTCTCAAATTTAGAAAACCAACTTATGCTTGCTTAAGGGGAAAGGTGAGTTGGGGTGCTGCATAAAACCAGAGATTGAAATGAGCACAGATAAAGTTCCTTAAGCCAAATATGGAATAGACAAGAGCTACTCCTTGCTCAACGAAATGGACTCAACACCGCATATTAAATGCCTAAGAATGTACCTGACTAGTAAGTATCTTAAAACCTATGGATTGCTATATCTCCAAAAGAGAATCAAGCATGTGTACAGGGGCATAAACGCAGCAGTGATAGGATTGGAGAGGTTCAGTGAGCAAATGAAGACCCTTTGAAGTCATATTGCATGGTACCCATTCCACGGGTTTCAACTACCCATGTTTAAGGTATTCTTCCTTCAGCTAAAACATGTATGTGGAACATAGAGTATGATCAACCATGTGATCAGGAGACGTGTTCAAATATGTCTCAGTTTTCGTACCCTGGTACTCGGGTGCAACATTCCAGACGCTTTACTAACACTCTCCCCACTTGGAGAGTCAGTCCCTTTAACCTCCTGTTTGGTCCAGTTTGCAATTTCTGTGGACGATGAACTGGAATAGCGAGAACCAATTAGAGGGTAGCTGGAGGTGTCTGGACGGGCAAATTTAACTCTCATTTCCCACCAGGAAGAGGAATTAACCAAAGGCTCAGCGTGCCGTGCCGGAACCAGATTAGGGCCTGAAGCCATCCTGCGGTCTTGCGACCAGCTCAAAAGAAAGCGAGTTGAAGAAAGGAGCTCAGGGGCACTGTAATTCACAAACCTGCAGAGTTATAAATGACAGCTATCATCCAAAAATAGACTGAAGTAAGGCTGCCAAGAGGACTTGAAAGCGGGGCAGAATTGCAGGAAACCGATTTCAGGAGGTAGACTGGAATTGCATTGAAAGCATAGGAAAAGAGGCAGAACGTCCACAATGATGCACTTGGCCAAAAAGGGCGTATGCGTTTTTTCCTGAATATATTCAGGAAAAAACGCATACGCACTTTTTGGCCAACCAAGCAAGCTTGCAAAGGAAATCTGCACTACAATGAAGTCTCACTTCCCCCCAGTCAAAAGGGCCATCTGAAAAAAGTGTAAAATCCAGAAAGGCAGGACAGGCCATGGAGAACTGGGAGCCTTGTTATGCTGATGGGCGGGATGTAAATTGCCAACAGACACTCGGGAGAAGTGTATGGTGTTTCCTGAAACATCTAAAAAACAAAGCAACAGAGCCTAGGGCACTTCCACTTATGGTCCTATAGCTTAGGGAAATTAAAATCAAAAAGACACAGCCACCCCAAAGTTTGGAACGGCTCTGTTTACAAGAACCTCGTTTACAGTACAAGTTCAACATCGCAGAAAGTGAAAAATGGATTAAGAAGTTGTGGTATTCACTTACAAAGCAATATCACTCAGCAATGAAATCTATGTCATCAGGCCCTTAGCAGCACAATGAGTGGATTCAGGTATGATGATTCTAACTGAAATAAGTCACACAGAAAAAGAAACATCATAAGATATCAGTAATACACGGAATGGAAACTTGGCTACACAGGAACTGAATTACAGAACAGAACAGGGTCTCAAATTTAGAAAACCAACTTATGCTTGCTTAAGGGTAAAGGTGAGTTGGGGTGCTGCATAAAACCAGAGATTGAAATGAGCACAGATAAAGTTCCTTAAGCCAAATATGGAATAGACAAGAGCTACTCCTTGCTCAACGAAATGGACTCAACACCGCATATTAAATGCCTAAGAATGTACCTGACTAGTAAGTATCTTAAAACCTATGGATTGCTATGTCTCCAAAAGAGAATCAAGCATGTGTACAGGGGCATAAACGCAGCAGTGATAGGATTGGAGAGGTTCAGTGAGCAAATGAAGACCCTTTGAAGTCATATTGCATGGTACCCATTCCACGGGTCTCAACTCTCCAGGTTTAAGGTATTCTTCCTTCAGCTAAAACATGCATGTGGAACCCAGAGTATGATCAACCATGTGAACGGGAGACGTGTTCAAATATGTCTCAGTTTTCCTCCCCTGGTACTCGGGTGCAACATTCCAGACGCTTTACTAACACTCTCCCGACTTGGAGAGTCAGTCCCTTTAACCTCCTGTTTGGCCCAGTTTGCAATTTCTGCGGAAGATGAACAGGAATAGCGAGAACCAATGAGAGGCTAGCTGGAGGTGTCTGGACGGGCAAATTTAACTCTCATTTCCCACCAGGAAGAGGAATTAACCAAAGGCTCAGCGTGCCGTGCCGGAACCAGATTAGGGCCTGAAGCCATCCTGCGGTGTTGCGGCCAGCTCAAAAGAAAGCGAGTTGAAGAAAGGAGCTCAGGGGCACTGTAATTCACAAACCTGCAGAGTTATAAATGACAGCTATCGTCCAAAAATAGACTGAAGTAAGGCTGCCAAGAGGACTTGAAAGCGGGGCAGAATTGCAGGAAACCGATTTCAGGAGGTAGACTGGAATTGCATTGAAAGCATAGGGAAAGAGGCAGAACGTCCACAATGATGCACTTGGCCAAAAAGGGCGTATGCGTTTTTTCCTGAATATATTCAGGAAAAAACGCATACGCCCTTTTTGGCCAACCAAGCAAGCTTGCAAAGGAAATCTGCACTACAATGAAGTCTCACTTCCCCCCGGTCAAAAGGGCCATCTGAAAAAAGTGTAAAATCCAGAAAGGCAGGACAGGCCATGGAGAACTGGGAGCCTTGTTATGCTGATGGGCGGGATGTAAATTGCCAACAACCACTCGGGAGAAGTGTATGGTGTTTCCTGAAACATCTAAAAAACAAAGCAACAGAACCTAGGGCACTTCCACTTATGGTCCTATAGCTTAGGGAAATTAAAATCAAAAAGACACAGCCACCCCAAAGTTTCGAACGGCTCTGTTTACAAGAACCTCGTTTACAGTACAAGTTCAACATCGCAGAAAGTGAAAAATGGATAAAGAAATTGTGGTATTTACTTACAAAGCAATATCACTCAGCAATGAAATCTGTGTCATCAGGCTCTTAGCAGCACAATGAGTGGATTCAGGTATGATGATTCTAACTGAAATAAGTCACACAGAAAAAGAAACATCATAAGATAGCACTAATACACGGAGTGGAAACTTGGCTACACAGGAACTGAATTACAGAACAGAACAGGGTCTCAAATTTAGAAAACCAACTTATGCTTGCTTAAGGGGAAAGGTGAGTTGGGGTGCTGCATAAAACCAGAGATTGAAATGAGCACAGATAAAGTTCCTTAAGCCAAATATGGAATAGACAAGAGCTACTCCTTGCTCAACGAAATGGACTCAACACCGCATATTAAACGCCTAAGAATGTACCTGACTAGTAACTATCTTAAAACCTATGGATTGCTATGTCTCCGAAAGAGAATCATGCATGTGTACAGGGGCATAAACGCAGCAGTGATAGGATTGGAGAGGTTCGGTGAGCAAATGAAGACCGTTTGAAGTCATATTGCATGGTACCCATTCCACGGGTCTCAACTCTCCAGGTTTAAAGTATTCTTCCTTCAGCTAAAACATGCATGTGGAACCCAGAGTATGATCAACCATGTGAACGGGAGACGTGTTCAAATATGTCTCAGTTTTCCCACCCTGGTACTCGGGTGCAACATTCCAGACGCTTTACTAACACTCTCCCGACCTGGAGAGTAAGTCCCTTTAACCTCCTGTTTTGCCCAGTTTGCAATTTCTGCGGAAGATGAACAGGAATAGCGAGAACCAATGAGAGGCTAGCTGGAGGTGTCTGGACGGGCAAATTTAACTCTCATTTCCCACCAGGAAGAGGAATTAACCAAAGGCTCAGCGTGCCGTGCCAAAACCAGATTAGGGCCTGAAGCCATCCTGCGGTGTTGCGGCCAGGTCACAAGAAAGCGAGTTGAAGAAAGGAGCTCAGGGGCACTGTAATTCACAAACCTGCAGAGTTATAAATGACAGCTATCGTCCAAAAATAGACTGAAGTAAGGCTGCCAAGAGGACTTGAAAGCGGGGCAGAATTGCAGGAAACCGATTTCAGGAGGTAGACTGGAATTGCATTGAAAGCATAGGAAAAGAGGCAGAACGTCCACAATGATGCACTTGGCCAAAAAGGGCATATGCGTTTTTTCCTGAATATATTCAGGAAAAAACGCATACGCCCTTTTTGGCCAACCAAGCAAGCTTGCAAAGGAAATCTGCACTACAATGAAGTCTCACTTCCCCCCGGTCAAAAGGGCCATCTGAAAAAAGTGTAAAATCCAGAAAGGCAGGACAGGCCATGGAGAACTGGGAGCCTTGTTATGCTGATGGGCGGGATGTAAATTGCCAACAACCACTGGGGAGAAGTGTATGGTGTTTCCTGAAACATCTAAAAAACAAAGCAACAGAACCTAGGGCACTTCCACTTATGGTCCTATAGCTTAGGGAAATTAAAATCAAAAAGACACAGCCACCCCAAAGTTTCGAACGGCTCTGTTTACAAGAACCTCGTTTACAGTACAAGTTCAACATCGCAGAAAGTGAAAAATGGATAAAGAAATTGTGGTATTTACTTACAAAGCAATATCACTCAGCAATGAAATCTGTGTCATCAGGCCCTTAGCAGCACAATGAGTGGATTCAGGTATGATGATTCTAACTGAAATAAGTCACACAGAAAAAGAAACATCATAAGATAGCACTAATACACGGAGTGGAAACTTGGCTACACAGGAACTGAATTACAGAACAGAACAGGGTCTCAAATTTAGAAAACCAACTTATGCTTGCTTAAGGGGAAAGGTGAGTTGGGGTGCTGCATAAAACCAGAGATTGAAATGAGCACAGATAAATTTCCTTAAGCCAAATATGGAATAGACAAGAGCTACTCCTTGCTCAACGAAATGGACTCAACACCGCATATTAAACGCCTAAGAATGTACCTGACTAGTAACTATCTTAAAACCTATGGATTGCTATGTCTCCGAAAGAGAATCAAGCATGTGTACAGGGGCATAAACGCAGCAGTGATAGGATTGGAGAGGTTCGGTGAGCAAATGAAGACCCTTTGAAGTCATATTGCATGGTACCCATTCCACGGGTCTCAACTCTCCAGGTTTAAGGTATTCTTCCTTCAGCTAAAACATGCATGTGGAACCCAGAGTATGATCAACCATGTGAACGGGAGACGTGTTCAAATATGTCTCAGTTTTCCCACCCTGGTACTCGGGTGCAACATTCCAGATGCTTTACTAACATTCTCCCGACCTGGAGAGTCAGTCCCTTTAACCTCCTGTTTTGCCCAGTTTGCAATTTCTGCGGAAGATGAACAGGAATAGCGAGAACCAATGAGAGGCTAGCTGGAGGTGTCTGGACGGGCAAATTTAACTCTCATTTCCCACCAGGAAGAGGAATTAACCAAAGGCTCAGCATGCCGGGCCGGAACCAGATTAGGGCCTGAAGCCATCCTGCGGTGTTGCGGCCAGCTCAAAAGAAAGCGAGTTGAAGAAAGGAGCTCAGGGGCACTGTAATTCACAAACCTGCAGAGTTATAAATGACAGCTATCGTCCAAAAATAGACTGAAGTAAGGCTGCCAAGAGGACTTTAAAGCGGGGCAGAATTGCAGGAAATCGATTTCAGGAGGTAGACTGGAATTGCATTGAAAGCATAGGAAAAGAGGCAGAACGTCCACAATGATGCACTTGGCCAAAAAGGGCGTATGCGTTTTTTCCTGAATATATTCAGGAAAAAACGCATACGCCCTTTTTGGCCAACCAAGCAAGCTTGCAAAGGAAATCTGCACTACAATGAAGTCTCACTTCCCCCCGGTCAAAAGGGCCATCTGAAAAAAGTGTAAAATCCAGAAAGGCAGGACAGGCCATGGAGAACTGGGAGCCTTGTTATGCTGATGGGCGGGATGTAAATTGCCAACAGACACTCGGGAGAAGTGTATGGTGTTTCCTGAAACATCTAAAAAACAAAGCAACAGAGCCTAGGGCACTTCCACTTATAGTCCTATAGCTTAGGGAAATTAAAATCAAAAAGACACAGCCACCCCAAAGTTTGGAAGGGCTCTGTTTACAAGCACCTCGTTTACAGTACAAGTTCAACATCGCAGAAAGTGAAAAATGGATAAAGAAGTTGTGGTATTCACTTACAAAGCAATATCACTCAGCAATGAAATCTATGTCATCAGGCCCTTAGCAGCACAATGAGTGGATTCAGGTATGATGATTCTAACTGAAATAAGTCACACAGAAAAAGAAACATCATAAGATATCAGTAATACACGGAATGGAAACTTGGCTACACAGGAACTGAATTACAGAACAGAACAGGGTCTCAAATTTAGAAAACCAACTTATGCTTGCTTAAGGGTAAAGGTGAGTTGGGGTGCTGCATAAAACCAGAGATTGAAATGAGCACAGATAAAGTTCCTTAAGCCAAATATGGAATAGACAAGAGATACTCCTTGCTCAACGAAATGGACTCAACACCGCATATTAAATGCCTAAGAATGTACCTGACTAGTAAGTATCTTAAAACCTATGGATTGCTATGTCTCCAAAAGAGAATCAAGCATGTGTACAGGGGCATAAACGCAGCAGTGATAGGATTGGAGAGGTTCAGTGAGCAAATGAAGACCCTTTGAAGTCATATTGCATGGTACCCATTCCACGGGTCTCAACTCTCCAGGTTTAAGGTATTCTTCCTTCAGCTAAAACATGCATGTGGAACCCAGAGTATGATCAACCGTGTGAATGGGAGACGTGTTCAAATATGTCTCAGTTCTTCTCCCCTGGTACTCGGGTGCAACATTCCAGACGCTTTACTAACACTCTCCCGACTTGGAGAGTCAGTCCCTTTAACCTCCTGTTTGGCCCAGTTTGCAATTTCTGCGGAAGATGAACAGGAATAGCGAGAACCAATGAGAGGCTAGCTGGAGGTGTCTGGACGGGCAAATTTAACTCTCATTTCCCACCAGGAAGAGGAATTAACCAAAGGCTCAGCATGCCGGGCCGGAACCAGATTAGGGCCTGAAGCCATCCTGCGGTGTTGCGGCCAGCTCAAAAGAAAGCGAGTTGAAGAAAGGAGCTCAGGGGCACTGTAATTCACAAACCTGCAGAGTTATAAATGACAGCTATCGTCCAAAAATAGACTGAAGTAAGGCTGCCAAGAGGACTTGAAAGCGGGGCAGAATTGCAGGAAACCGATTTCAGGAGGTAGACTGGAATTGCATTGAAAGCATAGGGAAAGAGGCAGAACGTCCACAATGATGCACTTGGCCAAAAAGGGCGTATGCGTTTTTTCCTGAATATATTCAGGAAAAAACGCATACGCCCTTTTTGGCCAACCAAGCAAGCTTGCAAAGGAAATCTGCACTACAATGAAGTCTCACTTCCCCCCGGTCAAAAGGGCCATCTGAAAAAAGTGTAAAATCCAGAAAGGCAGGACAGGCCATGGAGAACTGGGAGCCTTGTTATGCTGATGGGCGGGATGTAAATTGCCAACAACCACTCAGGAGAAGTGTATGGTGTTTCCTGAAACATCTAAAAAACAAAGCAACAGAACCTAGGGCACTTCCACTTATGGTCCTATAGCTTAGGGAAATTAAAATCAAAAAGACACAGCCACCCCAAAGTTTGGAACGGCTCTGTTTACAAGAACCTCGTTTACAGTACAAGTTCAACATCGCAGAAAGTGAAAAATGGATAAAGAAATTGTGGTATTTACTTACAAAGCAATATCACTCAGCAATGAAATCTGTGTCATCAGGCCCTTAGCAGCACAATGAGTGGATTCAGGTATGATGATTCTAACTGAAATAAGTCACACAGAAAAAGAAACATCATAAGATAGCACTAATACACGGAGTGGAAACTTGGCTACACAGGAACTGAATTACAGAACAGAACAGGGTCTCAAATTTAGAAAACCAACTTATGCTTGCTTAAGGGGAAAGGTGAGTTGGGGTGCTGCATAAAACCAGAGATTGAAATGAGCACAGATAAAGTTCCTTAAGCCAAATATGGAATAGACAAGAGCTACTCCTTGCTCAACGAAATGGACTCAACACCGCATATTAAACGCCTAAGAATGTACCTGACTAGTAACTATCTTAAAACCTATGGATTGCTATGTCTCCGAAAGAGAATCAAGCATGTGTACAGGGGCATAAACGCAGCAGTGATAGGATTGGAGAGGTTCGGTGAGCAAATGAAGACCCTTTGAAGTCATATTGCATGGTACCCATTCCACGGGTCTCAACTCTCCAGGTTTAAGGTATTCTTCCTTCAGCTAAAACATGCATGTGGAACCCAGAGTATGATCAACCATGTGAACGGGAGACGTGTTCAAATATGTCTCAGTTTTCCCACCCTGGTACTCGGGTGCAACATTCCAGACGCTTTACTAACACTCTCCCGACCTGGAGAGTCAGTCCCTTTAACCTCCTGTTTTGCCCAGTTTGCAATTTCTGCGGAAGATGAACAGGAATAGCGAGAACCAATGAGAGGCTAGCTGGAGGTGTCTGGACGGGCAAATTTAACTCTCATTTCCCACCAGGAAGAGGAATTAACCAAAGGCTCAGCATGCCGGGCCGGAACCAGATTAGGGCCTGAAGCCATCCTGCGGTGTTGCGGCCAGCTCAAAAGAAAGCGAGTTGAAGAAAGGAGCTCAGGGGCACTGTAATTCACAAACCTGCAGAGTTATAAATGACAGCTATCGTCCAAAAATAGACTGAAGTAAGGCTGCCAAGAGGACTTTAAAGCGGGGCAGAATTGCAGGAAATCGATTTCAGGAGGTAGACTGGAATTGCATTGAAAGCATAGGAAAAGAGGCAGAACGTCCACAATGATGCACTTGGCCAAAAAGGGCGTATGCGTTTTTTCCTGAATATATTCAGGAAAAAACGCATACGCCCTTTTTGGCCAACCAAGCAAGCTTGCAAAGGAAATCTGCACTACAATGAAGTCTCACTTCCCCCCGGTCAAAAGGGCCATCTGAAAAAAGTGTAAAATCCAGAAAGGCAGGACAGGCCATGGAGAACTGGGAGCCTTGTTATGCTGATGGGCGGGATGTAAATTGCCAACAGACACTCGGGAGAAGTGTATGGTGTTTCCTGAAACATCTAAAAAACAAAGCAACAGAGCCTAGGGCACTTCCACTTATGGTCCTATAGCTTAGGGAAATTAAAATCAAAAAGACACAGCCACCCCAAAGTTTGGAAGGGCTCTGTTTACAAGCACCTCGTTTACAGTACAAGTTCAACATCGCAGAAAGTGAAAAATGGATAAAGAAGTTGTGGTATTCACTTACAAAGCAATATCACTCAGCAATGAAATCTATGTCATCAGGCCCTTAGCAGCACAATGAGTGGATTCAGGTATGATGATTCTAACTGAAATAAGTCACACAGAAAAAGAAACATCATAAGATATCAGTAATACACGGAATGGAAACTTGGCTACAGAGGAACTGAATTACAGAACAGAACAGGGTCTCAAATTTAGAAAACCAACTTATGCTTGCTTAAGGGTAAAGGTGAGTTGGGGTGCTGCATAAAACCAGAGATTGAAATGAGCACAGATAAAGTTCCTTAAGCCAAATATGGAATAGACAGGAGCTAATCCTTGCTCAACGAAATGGACTCAACACCGCATATTAAACGCCTAAGAATGTACCTGACTAGTAAGTATCTTAAAAGCTATGGATTGCTATGTCTCCGAAAGAGAATCAAGCATGTGTACAGGGGCAAAAACGCAGCAGTGATAGGATTGGAGAGGTTCGTGAGCAAATGAAGACCCTATGAAGTCATATTGCATGGTACCCATTCCACGGGTTTCAACTACCCAGTTTTAAGGTATTCTTCCTTCAGCTAAAACATGCATGTGGAACCTAGAGTATGATCAACCATGTGATCGGGAGACGTGTTCAAATATGTCTCAGTTTTCGTACCCTGGTACTCGGGTGCAACATTCCAGACGCTTTACTAACACTCTCCCCACTTGGAGAGTCAGTCCCTTTAACCTCCTGTTTGGCCCAGTTTGCAATTTCTGCGGAAGATGAACAGGAATAGCGAGAACCAATGAGAGGCTAGCTGGAGGTGTCTGGACGGGCAAATTTAACTCTCATTTCCCACCAGGACGAGGAATTAACCAAAGTCTCAGCGTGCCGTACCGGAACCAGATTAGGGCCTGAAGCCATCCTGCGGTGTTGCGGCCAGCTCAAAAGAAAGCGAGTTGAAGAAAGGAGCTCAGGGGCACTGTAATTCACAAACCTGCAGAGTTATAAATGACAGCTATCGTCCAAAAATAGACTGAAGTAAGGCTGCCAAGAGGACTTGAAAGCAGGGCAGAATTGCAGGAAACCGATTTCAGGAGGTAGACTGGAATTGCATTGAAAGCATAGGAAAAGAGGCAGAACGTCCACAATGATGCACTTGGCCAAAAAGGGCATATGCGTTTTTTCCTGAATATATTCAGGAAAAAACGCATACGCCCTTTTTGGCCAACCAAGCAAGCTTGCAAAGGAAATCTGCACTACAATGAAGTCTCACTTCCCCCCGGTCAAAAGGGCCATCTGAAAAAAGTGTAAAATCCAGAAAGGCAGGACAGGCCATGGAGAACTGGGAGCCTTGTTATGCTGATGGGCGGGATGTAAATTGCCAACAACCACTCGGGAGAAGTGTATGGTGTTTCCTGAAACATCTAAAAAACAAAGCAACAGAGCCTAGGGCACTTCCACTTATGGTCCTATAGATTAGGGAAATTAAAATCAAAAAGACACAGCCACCCCAAAGTTTGGAACGGCTCTGTTTACAAGAACCTCGTTTACAGTACAAGTTCAACATCGCAGAAAGTGAAAAATGGATAAAGAAGTTGTGGTATTTACTTACAAAGCAATATCACTCAGCAATGAAATCTGTGTCATCAGGCCCTTAGCAGCACAATGAGTGGATTCAGGTATGATGATTCTAACTGAAGTAAGTCACACAGAAAAAGAAACATCATAAGATATCAGTAATACACGGAATGGAAACTTGGCTACACAGGAACTGAATTACAGAACAGAACAGAGTCTCAAATTTAGAAAAGCAACTTATGCTTGCTTAAGGGGTAAGGTGAGTTGGGGTGCTGCATAAAACCAGAGATTGAAATGAGCACAGATAAAGTTCCTTAAGCCAAATATGGAATAGACAAGAGCTACTCCTTGCTCAACGAAATAGACTCAACACCGCATATTAAACGCCTAAGAATGTACCTGACTAGTAAGTATCTTAAAACCTATGGATTGCTATGTCTCCGAAAGAGAATCAAGCGTGTGTACAGGGGCATAAACGCAGCAGTGATAGGATTGGAGATGTTCGGTGAGCAAATGAAGACCCTTTGAAGTCATATTGCATGGTACCCATTCCACGGGTTTCAACTACCCAGGTTTAGGGTATTCTGCCTTCAGCTAAAACATGCATGTGGAACCTAGAGTATGATCAACCATGTGATCGGGAGACGTGTTCAAATATGTCTCAGTTTTCGTACCCTGGTACTCGGGTGCAACATTCCAGACGCTTTACTAACACTCTCCCGACTTGGAGAGTCAGTCCCTTTAACCTCCTGTTTGGCCCAGTTTGCAATTTCTGCGGAAGATGAACAGGAATAGCGAGAACCAATGAGAGACTAGCTGGAGGTGTCTGAACGGGCAAATTTAACTCTCATTTCCCACCAGGAAGAGGAATTAACCAAAGGCTCAGCGTGCCGTGCCGGAACCAGATTAGGGCCTGAAGCCATCCTGCGGTGTTGCGGCCAGGTCACAAGAAAGCGAGTTGAAGAAAGGAGCTCAGGGGCACTGTAATTCACAAACCTGCAGAGTTATAAATGACAGCTATCGTCCAAAAATAGACTGAAGTAAGGCTGCCAAGAGGACTTGAAAGCGGGGCAGAATTGCAGGAAACCGATTTCAAGAGGTAGACTGGAATTGCATTGAAAGCATAGGAAATGAGGCAGAACGTCCACAATGATGCACTTGGCCAAAAAGGGCGTATGCGTTTTTTCCTGAATATATTCAGGAAAAAACGCATACGCCCTTTTTGGCCAACCAAGCAAGCTTGCAAAGGAAATCTGCACTACAATGAAGTCTCACTTCCCCCCAGTCAAAAGGGCCATCTGAAAAAAGTGTAAAATCCAGAAAGGCAGGACAGGCCATGGAGAACTGGGAGCCTTGTTATGCTGATGGGCGGGATGTAAATTGCCAACAGACACTTGGGAGAAGTGTATGGTGTTTCCTGAAACATCTAAAAAACAAAGCAACAGAGCCTAGCGCACTTCCACTTATGGTCCTATAGCTTAGGGAAATTAAAATCAAAAAGACACAGCCACCCCAAAGTTTTGGACTCCTCTGTTTACAAGAACCTCATTTACCGTACAAGTTCAATATCACAGAAAGTGAAAAATGGATAAAGAACTTGCGGTACTTACGTACAATGCAGTATCACTCAGCAATGAAATCTATGTCATCAGGCCCGTAGCAGCATAATGAGTGGATTCAGGTAGGATGATTCTAACTGAAATAAGTCACACAGAAAAAGAAACATCATAAGATATCAGTAATACACGGAATGGAAACTTGGCTACACAGGAACTGAATTACAGAACAGAACAGGGTCTCAAATTTAGAAAACCAACTTATGCTTGCTTAAGGGTAAAGGTGAGTTGGGGTGCTGCATAAAACCAGAGATTGAAATGAGCACAGATAAAGTTCCTTAAGCCAAATATGGAATAGACAAGAGCTACTCCTTGCTCAACGAAATGGACTCAACACCGCATATTAAACGCCTAAGAATGTACCTGACTAGTAAGTATCTTAAAACCTATGGATTGCTATGTCTCCGAAAGAGAATCAAGCGTGTGTACAGGGGCATAAACGCAGCAGTGATAGGATTGGAGATGTTCGGTGAGCAAATGAAGACCCTTTGAAGTCATATTGCATGGAACCCATTCCACGGGTTTCAACGACCCAGGTTTTTGGTATTCTTCCTTCAGCTAAAACATGCATGTGGAACCCAGAGTATGATCAACCATGTGATCGGGAGACGTGTTCAAATATGTCTCAGTTTTCGTACCCTGGTACTCGGGTGCAACATTCCAGACGCTTTACTAACACTCTCCCGACTTGGAGAGTCAGTCCCTTTAACCTCCTGTTTGGCCCAGTTTGCAATTTCTGCGGAAGATGAACAGGAATAGCGAGAACCAATGAGAAACTAGCTGGAGGTGTCTGGACGGGCAAATTTAACTCTCATTTCCCACCAGGAAGAGGAATTAACCAAAGGCTCAGCATGCCGTGCCGGAACCAGATTAGGGCCTGAAGCCATCCTGCGGTGTTGCGGCCAGGTCACAAGAAAGCGAGTTGAAGAAAGGAGCTCAGGGGCACTGTAATTCACAAACCTGCAGAGTTATAAATGACAGCTATCGTCCAAAAATAGACTGAACTAAGGCTGCCAAGAGGACTTGAAAGCGGGGCAGAATTGCAGGAAACCGAATTCAGGAGGTAGACTGGAATTGCATTGAAAGCATAGGAAAAGAGGCAGAACGTTCACAATGATGCACTTGGCCAAAAAGGGCGTATGCGTTTTTTCCTGAATATATTCAGGAAAAAACGCATACGCACTTTTTGGCCAACCAAGCAAACTTGCAAAGGAAATCTGCACTATAATGAAGTCTCACTTCCCCATGGTCAAAAGGGCCATCTGAAAAAAGTGTAAAATCCAGAAAGGCAGGACAGGCCATGGAGAACTGGGAGCCTTGTTATGCTGATGGGCGGGATGTAAATTGCCAACAGACACTCGGGAGAAGTGTATGGTGTTTCCTGAAACATCTAAAAAACAAAGCAACAGAGCCTAGGGCACTGCCACTTATGGTCCTATAGCTTAGGGAAATTAAAAGCAAAAAGACACAGCCACCCCAAAGTTTGGGACGCCTCTGTTTACAAGAACCTCGTTTACCGTACAAGTTCAATATCACAGAAAGTGAAAAATGGATAAAGAACTTGTGGTACTTACGTACAATGCAGTATCACTCAGCAATGAAATCTATGTCATCAGGCCCGTAGCAGCATAATGTGTGGATTCAGGTACGATGATTCTAACTGAAATAAGTCACACAGAAAAAGAAACATCATAAGATATCACTAATACACGGAATGTAAACGTGGCTACACAGGAACTGAATTACAGAACAGAATAGGGTCTCAAATTTAGAAAACCAACTTATGCTTGCTTAAGGGGAAAGGTGAGTTGGGGTGCTGCATAAAACCAGAGATTGAAATGAGCACAGATAAAGTTCCTTAAGCCAAATATGGAATAGACAAGAGCTACTCCTTGCTCAACGAAATGGACTCAACACCGCATATTAAACGCCTAAGAATGTACCTGACTAGTAAGTATCTTAAAACCTATGGATTGCTATGTCTCCGAAAGAGAATCAAGCATGTGTACAGGGGCATAAACGCAGCAGTGATAGGATTGGAGAGGTTCGGTGAGCAAATGAAGACCCTTTGAAGTCATATTGCATGGTACCCATTCCACGGGTTTCAACTACCCAGGTTTTAGGTATTCTTCCTTCAGCTAAAACATGCATGTGGAACCCAGAGTATGATCAACCATGTGATCGGGAGACGTGTTCAAATATGTCTAAGTTTTCCTCCCCTGGTACTCGGGTGCAACATTCCAGACGCTTTACTAACACTCTCCCCACTTGGAGAGTCAGCGCCTTTAACTCCTGTTTGGCACAGTTTGCAATTTCTGCGGAAGATGAACAGGAATAGCGAGAACCAATGAGAGACTAGCTGGAGGTGTCTGGACGGGCAAATTTAACTCTCATTTCCCACCAGGAAGAGGAAATAGCCAAAGGCTCAGCGATCCGTACCGGAACCAGATTAGGGCCTGAAGCCATCCTGCGGTGTTGCGGCCAGCTCAAAAGAAAGCGAGTTGAAGAAAGGAGCTCAGGGGCACTGTAATTCACAAACCTGCAGAGTTATAAATGACAGCTATCGTCCAAAAATAGACTGAAGTAAGGCTGCCAAGAGGACTTGAAAGCGGGGCAGAATTGCAGGAAACCGATTTCAAGAGGTAGACTGGAATTGCATTGAAAGCATAGGAAAAGAGGCAGAACGTCCACAATGATGCACTTGGCCAAAAAGGGCGTATGCGTTTTTTCGTGAATATATTCAGGAAAAAACGCATACGCCCTTTTTGGCCAACCAAGCAAGCTTGCAAAGGAAATCTGCACTACAATGAAGTCTCACTTCCCCCCGGTCAAAAGGGCCATCTGAAAAAAGTGTAAAATCCAGAAAGGCAGGACAGGCCATGGAGAACTGGGAGCCTTGTTATGCTGATGGGCGGGATGTAAATTGCCAACAGACACTTGGGAGAAGTGTATGGTGTTTCCTGAAACATCTAAAAAACAAAGCAACAGAGCCTAGGGCACTTCCACTTATGGTCCTATAGCTTAGGGAAATTAAAATCAAAAAGACACAGCCACCCCAAAGTTTGGGACGCCTCTGTTTACAAGAACCTCATTTACCGTACAAGTTCAATATCACAGAAAGTGAAAAATGGATAAAGAACTTGTGGTACTTACGTACAATGCAGTATCACTCAGCAATGAAATCTATGTCATCAGGCCCGTAGCAGCATAATGAGTGGATTCAGGTAGGATGATTCTAACTGAAATAAGTCACACAGAAAAAGAAACATCATAAGATATCAGTAATACACGGAATGTAAACTTGGCTACACAGGAACTGAATTACAGAACAGAACAGGGTCTCAAATTTAGAAAACCAACTTATGCTTGCTCTAGGGTAAAGGTGAGTTGGGGTGCTGCATAAAACCAGAGATTGAAATGAGCACAGATAAAGTTCCTTAAGCCAAATATGGAATAGACAAGAGCTACTCCTTGCTCAACGAAATGGACTCAACACCGCATATTAAACGCCTAAGAATGTACCTGACTAGTAAGTATCTTAAAACCTATGGATTGCTATGTCTCGGAAAGAGAATCAAGCATGTGTACAGGGGCATAAACGCAGCAGTGATAGGATTGGAGATGTTCGGTGAGCAAATGAAGACCCTTTGAAGTCATATTGCATGGTACCCATTCCACGGGTTTCAACTACCCAGGTTTTAGGTATTCTTCCTTCAGCTAAAACATGCATGTGGAACCCAGAGTATGATCAACCATGTGATCGGGAGACGTGTTCAAATATGTCTCAGTTTTCGTACCCTGGTACTCGGGTGCAACATTCCAGACGCTTTACTAACACTCTCCCGACTTGGAGAGTCAGTCCCTTTAACCTCCTGTTTGGCCCAGTTTGCAATTTCTGCGGAAGATGAACAGGAATAGCGAGAACCAATGAGAGACTAGCTGGAGGTGTCTGAACGGGCAAATTTAACTCTCATTTCCCACCAGGAAGAGGAATTAACCAAAGGCTCAGCATGCCGTGCCGGAACCAGATTAGGGCCTGAAGCCATCCTGCGGTGTTGCGGCCAGGTCACAAGAAAGCGAGTTGAAGAAAGGAGCTCAGGGGCACTGTAATTCACAAACCTGCAGAGTTATAAATGACAGCTATCGTCCAAAAATAGACTGAACTAAGGCTGCCAAGAGGACTTGAAAGCGGGGGAGAATTGCAGGAAACCGAATTCAGGAGGTAGACTGGAATTGCATTGAAAGCATAGGAAAAGAGGCAGAACGTTCACAATGATGCACTTGGCCAAAAAGGGCGTATGCGTTTTTTCCTGAATATATTCAGGAAAAAACGCATACGCACTTTTTGGCCAACCAAGCAAACTTGCAAAGGAAATCTGCACTATAATGAAGTCTCACTTCCCCATGGTCAAAAGGGCCATCTGAAAAAAGTGTAAAATCCAGAAAGGCAGGACAGGCCATGGAGAACTGGGAGCCTTGTTATGCTGATGGGCGGGATGTAAATTGCCAACAGACACTCGGGAGAAGTGTATGGTGTTTCCTGAAACATCTAAAAAACAAAGCAACAGAGCCTAGGGCACTGCCACTTATGGTCCTATAGCTTAGGGAAATTAAAAGCAAAAAGACACAGCCACCCCAAAGTTTGGGACGCCTCTGTTTACAAGAACCTTGTTTACCGTACAAGTTCAATATCACAGAAAGTGAAAAATGGATAAAGAACTTGTGGTACTTACGTACAATGCAGTATCACTCAGCAATGAAATCTATGTCATCAGGCCCGTAGCAGCATAATGAGTGGATTCAGGTACGATGATTCTAACTGAAATAAGTCACACAGAAAAAGAAACATCATAAGATATCACTAATACACGGAATGTAAACTTGGCTACACAGGAACTGCATTCCAAAACAGAACAGGGTCTCAAATTTAGAAAACCAACTTATGCTTGCTTAAGGGGAAAGGTGAGTTGGGGTGCTGCATAAAACCAGAGATTGAAATGAGCACAGATAAAGTTCCTTAAGCCAAATATGGAATAGACAAGAGCTACTCCTTGCTCAACGAAATGGACTCAACACCCCATATTTAACGCCTAAGAATGTACCTGACTAGTAAGTATCTTAAAACCTATGGATTGCTATGTCTCCAAAAGAGAATCAAGCGTGTGTACAGGTGCATAAACGCAGCAGTGATAGGATTGGAGAGGTTCGGTGAGCAAATGAAGTCCCTTTGAAGTCATATTGCATGGTACCCATTCCACGGGTCTCAACTCTCCAGGTTTAAGGTATTCTTCCTTCAGCTAAAACATGCATGTGGAACCCCGAGTATGATCAACCGTGTGAACTGGAGACGTGTTCAAATATGTCTCAGTTTTCGTACCCTGGTACTCGGGTGCAACATTCCAGACGCTTTACTAACACTCTCCCGACTTGGAGAGTCAGTCCCTTTAACCTCCTGTTTGGCCCAGTTTGCAATTTCTGCGGAAGATGAACAGCAATAGGGAGAACCAATGAGAGACTAGCTGGAGGTGTCTGGACGGGCAAATTTAACTCTCATTTCCCACTAGGAAGAGGAATTAAGCAAAGGCTCAGCATGCAGTGCCGGAAACAGATTAGGGCCTGAAGGAATCCTGCGGTGTTGCGGCCAGCTCACAAGAAAGTGAGTTGAAGAAAGGAGCTCAGGGGCACTGTAATTCACAAACCTGCAGAGTTATAAATGACAGCTATCGTCCAAAAATATACTGAAGTAAGGCTGCCAAGAGGACTTGAAAGTGGGGCAGAATTGCAGGATACCGATTTCAGGAGGTAGACTGGATTTGCATTGAAAGCGTAGGAAAAGAGGCAGAACGTCCACAATGATGCACTTTGCCAAAAGGGCATAAGCGTTTTTTCCTGAATATATTCAGGCAAAAACGCATACGCCCTTTTTGGCCAACCAAGCAAGCTTGCAAAGGAAATCTGCACTACAATGAAGTCTCACTTCCCCCCGGTCAAAAGGGCCATCACAATAAAGTGTAAAATCCAGAAAGGCAGGACAGGCCATGGAGAACTGGGAGCCTTGTTATGCTGATGGGCGGGATGTAAATTGCCAACAGACACTCGGGAGAAGTGTATGGTGTTTCCTGAAACATCTAAAAAACAAAGCAACAGAGCCTATGGCACTTCCACTTATGGTCCTATAGCTTAGGGAAATTAATATCAAAAAGACACAGCAACCCCAAAATTTGGGACGGCTCTTTTTACAGGAATCTCTTCTACGGCACAAGTTAAATATCCCAGAGAGCAAATAATGGATAAAGAAGTTGCGGTACTTCTGTACAACAGAATACCACTCAGCAATGAAATCTATGTCACCAGGCCCGTACCAGCATAATGAGTGGATTGAGGCACGATGATTCTAAGTGAAATAAGTCACACAGAAAAAGAAACATCATAAGGTATCACTAATACACGGAATGTGAACTTGGCTACAGATGAACTGAATTACAAAACAGAAAAGGGTGTCAAGTTTAGAAAACCAACTTATGCCTGCTTAAGGGGGAAGGTGAGTTGGGGTGCTGCATAAAAGCAGAGTTTGAAATTAGCACAGATACCGTTCCATAAGCCAAATATGTAATAGACAAGAGCTACCCCTTGCTCAACGAAATGGATTCAACAATGAGGTATCACCTCACACCTGGTAGAATAGGCATCATTGAAAATCTACAAACAAAAAATGCTGGAAAGGGTTTGGAGAAAAGGAACCCTCTTCCACTATTGTTGGGAATATAAATTGATACAGTCATTATGGAGAACAATATGGAATTTCTTAAGAAACTAACAATAGAATTACCATATGATACAGCAATCCCAGTACTGGACATATACCCAGACAAAACCATAAATCAGAAAGAGTCATTCACCGCAATGTTCATTGCATCACTATTTACAATATCGAGGTAATGGAAGCAACCTAAATGCCCACAGACAGACGAATGCATAAAGCTGTGGTACATATATAAAATGGAATATTACTAAGCCATGAAAAGGAATGAAATTGGGTCATTTGTAGAGACGTCGATGGATCTAGAGACTGTCATACAGAGTTTAGTAAGTCAGAAAGAGAAAAACAAATCTTTTATATTCATGCATATATGTGGAACCTAGAAAAACTGTACAGATTAACCATTTTGCAAGGCATAAATAGAGCAACAGATGTAGACAACAAACGTATGGATAACCAGGGGGGAAAGCTGTTGGGGGGGTGGTGGTGGGATGAGTTGAGAGACTGGGATTGGCATGTATACATTTATATGTATAAAATAGATAACCAATAAGAACCTGCTGTATAAAAATATAAAATAAAATTCAAAATTAAAAAGAAGTAAAATTTAAAAAATAAAACAGAAAAAACAATTATTCCCTGCACATACATGTATTTATATGAATAAATTATTTCCATGCTTATATCTGTAAATACAAAAAAGAGGAATAAAATCTACCTTGAACCAAAAACGAAAAAGAGAAAAAAAACACAGAACCCACCAGTTACACAGAGGAAAACCGTATCAGGGCACTTGCTCCAGTTGTAAACAATTCTGAAGTTGGTCAGTGGTGGGGAATCGTCTCCCATTCAGCCAGCAGCCCCCACACAACAAGCGTCCTCATTGCAAAGCTGGGGCACCGTGCCGAGGCATCTGTGAGTAAACGTGAGCTGAGCCCCAGGCCAGTTGCTGCTGAACTATTCCCACCCGTCCCAGGTAAAACACCTGAATATATACAAGGACTTGAAAGCCTAGAGGAAGGGCCATAGAGCCACACAAGTGACAGCATGCCGGCCGACTTGGTGCCTGCAGGCCAGCCAGGATGGTCCTGGCCCTGGGTGCTCTTCTGGAAGATTTCCATTTCCCTGCCTGAGATACCCGTCCTGTCCCTGCCCCCACTGCTTTTTTCCTTCCTCACCTCTGCCCAGGGAGAAATTCCAGCAGCAGGTATGGGTGACACATCCTCTTCTTTAGCAGGTGGCAGCCTGGCAACTGCTGCAGAAAGTCCACCAGAGCCCCACTCACTCTGGGCCACCCACAAAGCCGTGGCCTCTCACTCCCTCCCACCAGCCCAGCCCCGAGACTGCTGACAGGGCAGAGAAAATGGCGTCAGGCACGGCTGCAGGGGCTCTTGCTGCCTGGAGTGGTATTTATATTGATCTCAACCCAGGCACACCTGGGGAGGGCTGGCCGGCACGGTAAGGCTGCCCAGGTCAGCCAATCATCACCCCTCAGGGGCTCACAGTTGCAGAAAATGGAACTTGCTGAACTGGCCAGGTCCAAGGAACAGGTGTGGGCTCCTGAGAGTCAGGATAGACAAGGGGCTGCAGCTTTGGCTTGTTTTCTAATCATTTTATCTGGCCCATGAGTGGGAGACAACTTCAAGAAAACCCTCTCCTAATGAGAGGAACCCAGGAGTCAGGGAGAGGAGGGGTGGGTGGTGGTTGGAGACAGAGGCCTGGTGCCCCGGGTGCAGTGGAAGTCTCTGGAAGACCAGGTGGAGGGAGGCCTCACGGAGTGATGCCCAGGGTCACAGACCTGTCGCAGCTGCTGTTTGTTAGTTCAAGTCCTGCTCTGAGGTGCTCTGTGTCAGCTCTGAGCGACAGGTGAGCTGGGGGTGCTCTGCAATGAGGGCTATGTGCACGGTTCCTGTGTGCCCAGCCCTGCCACGGTACCTGCAAGGGTAGCTCTGTATCCTGGGAGGGGCCTGACCACGAGAGCCCCGTGGGCTGGGGTGGGGGTGGGGTACCTGCCCAGGTGAGCTCCATATTCTGGGATTGGTCTGACCACGAGAGCCCCATGGGCTGCTGGGGACCTGGTAAAGGATGTCAGGACAGTCAGTGAAGCCACAGAGGATATACCTCCAGTTGCTCCTAATTCCTACACCCTGCTGGTCATTCTACCAACCACCAGGACATGGTATTCTGTATTAGTCTTCAATGATGCCTTCTTTTGTATTCCATTAGTCCCAGAGTCACAAGAAATTTTGGCTTGTGAGTGGCAGGACTCAACATACAACTAAAACAATATTTCCGGGCCGTCTGGCCCCAAGGGTGCAAAAATTCCCACACCATCTTTGGGGAAAGCTTAGCTAAAGACCTAAAAGTTCTACCTCTGGAAAAGGAAACCCTCCTTCAATATGCAGACGACATTCTGATCACCAGCCCTACTAAGGAGGCCTCTGAACTACCAAGCCAATAAAGAATAGAAGTTGTCCAAGAAAAAGCTCAAATATCACAGACTGCGGTGACCTGCCTGGGCTTCATTCTCACAGAAGGTCAGAGAAGCCCATCCCAGGAAAGGGAAGAAACCATTTTCAGCCTTACCCCTTTCTAAAACTAGAAGACAGCTTAGGGGTTTCTGGGGAGGCCAGGGTTTGCTGCTTCTGGATCCCTAGCTACAGTCTACTAGCTGGGCCTCTATATGAAACACTGAAAGGAAAAGATGATGATCCTTTTGAATAGAATCCAGAAGTGGCCTTTCAAGAATGGAAAGAGCAGTCAATTCAGACCCTTGCCCTGGAACTCCCTAATTTAGCTAAACCCTTTGACCTTTACATTCCCGGTGAAAGGTGAATCGCCATTGGAGAATTAGTGCAAAAACTGGGACCACTTGAAATGGAACAATGCAAGAATGCCATCCAGGTAGGATAAACTACGGTCACTAAGGGGCTTGGCCCACTGCCACATCTGGCCAAGATACTGGCGGTATCTAAAAACCTGGAAATCAGCAGCCCAAAAGGCCACCTCCCTCCTAAGGGAAAAGGACCCCACGTGGTGATCCTAACCACCAACCATGCCCTGAAGTTGCAGGGTTCGCTCCGTGGGCACACCGACCTCGAGTGAAGAGGCCCTCCAACTCCAACATCCAGAGAGATAACCGGGGGCAACAGGGCACCATGACGACTCGTGTGAACATCACTTGACCTGGAGTTTCTCTCATAAAACAACAAGAGTGTGTCCCAAAAGAGTAGACTACTGCTTGCAGGACTTACTGCACCCAGAGGGGAGCTAATAATCTTGGCGGGGGAACAGTATACCACACTGTCACCATAGAAAAGCCTACAGACACCGTGATGATGGTGGCCAATAAGACCGGCTGGACTCCTGTTTACTTCAAAAGGCTGTTGACTCAGTAGCCATCATGGTCCTTGGTCACCACTGACCCTGGACTGTCTGGGAGTTGAGCGGGCAGGGCTCTGACACCTGGTGCTGTTTGTACGTTAATTCAGGGGCCTAACTGAAGAAAGCGCAGACTACTGGTCAGAGCATCTAGGCTGGCAGAGACGGTCAGCCTAAGGTGGCCGAACAAATGTGGGGCGGGGTGAAACCGGCCCCCACAGCGTCTCTGCACATCTCTTTCCTGGACCCTTAAAGGTCATTAGAATCTATAACACTTCCAATGCTGGTGCTCAGGTGGACGAGCAGGGAGGCAGGGGTCCTGGGGACAATCAACGTCACCGGGAGGCTGCTGGGGAGAAGCTCTGACCCTCGCCCCAGGGTATGAGGGCTCCCAACTCAGCACTCAGCAGTTGCAGAAGAAGGGTCTGCACCCTCAGCACTCCAAGAATGAGGAACGGGACAAAAGGCAGAGGAGGGGTTTGTCCCCAGCAAAGCCCATTAAAAATCCCTGGGAGATAAAAATAGAATCTGGGCAATAAAGTCAAGTCTAACCTTTTTTATCCTTTGTGCTTTGTCTAATTTCACGTGCTCCTAGGGTCCCGCATGCAGAGGTTCCACACCCGGCACTTCAGACCAGATTTCCTAGTGCAGAATGGCTGGGTCGACACCTCAGCTCCTGGGGCCCAGTGCAGACTCCACGATATAGAGCCTGAGCTACAGCCAACCCGGCCCTCGAGAGCTCCGCCGCCTCCCTCCCTCCCACTGACTCTGACAGGATCTCTACACAGCAGCCCAGCCCACAGCCCACGGGGTAGTGCATGCTCTCACCTCTCCATTCTCTGATCAAAATATAAAGTTTCCTTTGCTTGTGAACCAAACTCAGTCTCGATCTGTTGGCCCCAATGACACTGGGCAGGGGGACACTTGTTGGGGTCCACTCTGGAGGATCAGTAACAGAAATTGAGACTATTGTAACCTCAATGAACAGATGTGTGAGCCAAACTGTAGTTAACATAGAACAGTGTATAAGGCTCGGGTAAAATAAGATGTTTTTAACACTTCCATTTGATATTTCCATCACTTTTTATAAGCAAGTTCAGTGAAAAGGTTTGTCTTATTTGTCAGGTCAATATTAGAGAAACGAAGTGATTTCTTTCCAAGGATGTACAGCTAATAATCTTGGTTAAACCTTCAATCTTGTTTTAAATGCTTTTCCATTGAAAATGATACCTCTCTTTCAGCTCCCCCATTTCTGAGAAGTATAAAATCTTATAATTTATTATTACCAAAGGGGAAAGGTGGGAGGAGGGATAAATTAACAGTTTGGAATGAACACATACACACTGCTATGTATAAAATAGATCATCAACAAGGAACTACTGTATAGCACAGGGAACTACACTCAACATTTTGCAATAACCTATAAGGGGAAATAATCTGAAAAAGAATAGATATTTTTATTGACATCATCTATCAATGACAGTTAAAGTGTAGCCTAAGGGAAGCTGGTGGTGAGTGCTTCTGACCCTGAAGACTTCAATCATCTAAAGTTTGGACTCTGCCTACTTCCCAAGGCCCTTAATGAACATATGTGTAGCCGTAGCTTAAAAACTTCCCCAGTTTGGGTTTCGGGGAGACACTGATTTTGAAAAAGCCCTGGTGTTCTCCTTACATGAATGGGACTCTTCCTACTGCTAAAACATGTCTGTCACACCCAGAGGATGGTATACCGTCTGATCGGGAAGAGTTTGGAAAAGGCATCTCATCTCCTCATCTCCTGGTGCTCGGGTTCACCCCTCCAGCGTCTTTACTAACAGTCTCCCCACTTGGAGATGTCAGCACTGTCAACATCCTGTTGCGTACAGTTTGGAATTTGTCCAGAGGATGAAGCGGAAGGATGAGGAACAATGAGAGACAAGTCCTAGGTGTTCAGACAGGCACATGTCACTCTAATTTCCAATCAGGAAGACGAATTGACCAAAGGCTAGGGTTGCCCATGGAAACAGTATAGGGCTTGAGGAAATCCCGCTGCTTTGTGGCCAGTTCCCATAAACACGAGTTGAACAATGGAACTCAGGGGCAGTAAAATTCACAAAACTGCAGAGTTGAAAATATCCATCACTGAAAAATGTCTTGAGGAAAGTCAGAGAAAAGGACTTGTAAGCAAGGGAGAATGGCAGGAAAGGGATTTGAGGAGGTAGAAAGGACTCGCCATTAAGCACAAGAAAAGGAGCTGAACATTGCCAACATTGCAGTTGGCCAAAAAGGGTGTATGCGTTCTTTTCTGTATATATTCAAGAAAAGGGCATACACTTTTTTAGCCAACCAAACAGGTGGGCACTGGAAGTCAATACTACAAAAGATATCACTTCGCATCAGTCAGAAGAGCCATCCTCATAAAGCGTAAACAACAGAAATGCAGGACAGGGCAACGAGAAGAGGGAGCCCTGTGAGACTTATAGTGGAAATGTATATTGCCAACGGCCATTCTGGAGAAGTGTATTGTGTTTACTAAAGCATCTAAAAAATGAGCTACAGAGCATAGGGCACTTGCACTCATGGGCGTATATCTTGGGAAAAACAAAAATCGAGAGGACACAGGCACCCCAATGTTTACCCCCTCTCTGTTTAAAAGATCCTCGACTAGGATATAACTTAAATGTCTCTGGAGGGAAAAAATGGATAGAGATGTGGTACTTAGGTAGAGTGGAATATTATTCAGCCTGGAAATCAATGAAATATGGCCAGTTGTAACAACTCCGGAGGAGTTACGTATGATCATTCTAAGTGACAGAATTCAAAAAGAAAAAGACACATATCATAAGATATCACTTAAAGGTGGAATCCAAAATGGCTACACATGAAATCAATTACAAAACAAAAACATAGTCAAATATGTAGAAAACACGCATAAGGCTGCTAAACGGGAAAGGTGGGGAGGGGTGAGGCATCATCCAGGAGGTTGAAATTAGCAAAGATACCATTCCAAATACCAAACTGATAATCAACAAGGCCTACACGGTAGCTAAAAGAACTGCACTCAGCACACTCAAGTCACCGGAAAAGAATATATACGACTGGTAAGAATCTGAAAAAGAATTTATTGATGTCTCTCTGTACGTGAATCAAGTGGATGTACAGCAGCAAGAAACAGAGCTTTGAAAATCAGCTGTAACCAATATAGTAATAAATTGAAAAAAATAAACGACAGAGAGACAGAGAAAACCTCTTACAACTTTTCCTCAGGGACGGTGATGCAACATGGATTGAACACATCTAGACCCACAGCAGGATGAGACATAAGGCTGGAAACTGTTTGCGCTAAGAGAAATGTGAGGTTGGGTGAGGAAATGCACACCCTTTAAAGTAATACTACCTGGTACCCATTCAATGGGTCCCAAATCTGCAGGTTCAAGGGATCTTCCTACAGCTAAAACATGCATGGAAAACCCAGAGGACTGTACACCATGTGATCGGGAGATGTGTCTAAAATGCACCTCATTTATCCTCTCCTGGTGCTCCTGTTCACCATTCCAGCCACGCTACTTAGAATCTCCCCACTTGGAGAATCAGCACATTTAAACTTCTGTTTCACACATTTTGCAAATTGTGAGGAGGATGAACGGGAAGAGGGGGAACCAATGAGAGAAGAGTTGTAGGGGTTTGGACGGGCACATATCACTCTAATTTCCCATTAAGAATAAGAATTAAAGAAAGGCTCAGCCTGCCTCGCCGGAGCCAAAATAGGGCCTGAAGCAATCCTGCGGGTTTGAGGCCAGCTCACCAAAGAGCAACTTAAAAAATGGAGCTCAGGGTCACTGCAATTCACAAACCTGCAGAGTTATAAATGAAAACTAACGTCCAAAAATATGTTGAGGTAAGGCAAAGAAGAGGATCTGAATGCAAGACAGAATTGCAAGAAACAGATTTCAAGAGATAGATTGGACTCGTTTTTAACGCACATGAAAAGCGGCAGAATTTCGACAATGATGCAGTTGGCCCAAAAGGGCGTATGCGTTTTTTCCTGATTATATCCAGGAAAAAACGCATACGCACTTTATGGGCAATGAAGCAAGCAAGCAATGCAAATGTGCACAACAAAGAAGTCTCACTTCCCACCGGTCAAAAGGGCCATCCTAAAAAATTGTAAAAACCAGAAATGCAGGACAGGCCATGGAGAACAGGGAGCCTTTATACGCTGATGGGCAGTGTGTGAACTGCCGAGAGCCACTCTGGAGAAGTGTATGGTGGTTCCTAAATCATCTAAAAAACAGAGCTACAGAGCATAGGACTCTTCCAATCATGGGAGTATATCTAGGGAAGTCTAAAAATCAACAAGACACAAGCACACCACAGTTTAGGGCTACTCTGTTTACAAGAACCTCAACTTCAGTACACCTTAAATATCCCAGGAAAGAGAACAATGGATAAAGAAGATGTGGTACTTATGTACAATGGAATATCTCTTCACCATGAAATCAATGTAATAAGGCTAGTAGAAGGATAAAGAGTGGATTTAGGTCCGATAATACTACTTGAAATAAGTCAAACAGAAAAAGAAACATATCATAAGATATCACTTATAGAGGGAGGGTAAATATGGCTGCACAAGAAATGAATTACAGAACAGAACAGTGTCTCACATTTAGAAAACACACTTATGTCAGCTTAAGGGGAAAGGAGAGGTGGGGTGATGCATAAAACCAGAGTTTGAAATTAGCACAGATACCGTTCAATAAACCAAATAGGTATTAGACAAGATCTACACCTTGCTCAATGAACAGGCCTCAACACACCCTATACACCGCAGAGAAATATATCTGAGGAATAAGAATCTTAAAACCCATGTATTGATATATCTCCATAAGGGAATCAAGTGTGTGCAGAGCGGCACAAACACAGCAGTGAAAAGGAGCTAAACTCCATTATAGAAATAAATTTTAAAAACAAAACGCTGAAACAATGAAAGAGAGAAAAATTCTTACAAAATTCGCTCAGGGGCTGTGATGCAACCTGGATTGACCACATATAAACCCACAGCTGGATAAGACATAAGGCTGGACACTTGGGGCTGACAGGATTGGTGAGCTTTGGTGAGCAACTGCCGAAAGTTTAATGCAATACTTCATGCTACTCAGTCCAAGGGTCCCAACACTCCAGGTTGAAGGGAATCTTCCTACAGCTAAACCATGCTTGGGAAACCCAGCGACTGGTATACCATATGATTGGGAAAGGTTTCTAAAACGCACCTCATTTTTCCTCTCCTGGGGCTCCGGATCGACATTCCAGCCGCTTTACTAACAACATCCCCACATGGAGTCAATGCCTTTAAGTTCTGGTATCGCACAGTCTGCAGGTAGTGCAGAGGATGAATGGGAATAGGGGGAACCAGTGAGAAACTAGCTGTAACGGTTTCAATGGGCACATGTCACTCTAATATCACATCCGTAAGAAGAATTAACCAAAGGCACAGCAAGGTGCCCCAGAAGAAAAATAGGGCTTCAAGGAATCCTGTGGTTACGGGGCAAGACCACAAAAATAAGAGCTAAAAAATGGAGCTAAGGGCCACTGCAATTCAAAAACCTGCAGAGTTATAAAGGCCAACTATTTTTAAAAAATATATTGAGGTAAGGCTATGAAGAGGCATTGAAAGCAAGGCAGAATTGCAGGAAACCGATTTCAGGAGGTAGACTGGAATTGCATTGAAAACATATGAAGAGAGTCACAAACTCGACAATGATGCACTTGGCCAAAAAGGGCATTAGTGTTTTTTCCTGAATATATTCAGGAAAAAACGCATACGCACTTTTTGGCCAACCAAGCAAGCTTGCAAAGGAAATCTGCACTACAATGAAGTCTCACTTCCACCTGGTCAAAAGGGCCATCTGAAAAAAGTGTAAAATCCATAAAGGCAGGACAGGCCATGGAGAACTGGGAGCCTTCTTATGCTGATGGGCGGGATGTAAATTGCCAACAGCCACTCTGGAGAAGTGTATGGTGTTTCCTGAAACATCTAAAAAACAAAGCAACAGAGCCTAGGGCACTTCCACTTATGGTCCTATAGCTTAGGGAAATTAAAATCAAAAAGACACAGCCACCCCAAAGTTTGGGACGCCTCTGTTTACAAGAACCTCGTTTACGGTACAAGTTCAATATCGCAGAAAGTGAAAAATGGATAAAGAACTTGTGGTACTTACGTACAATGCAATATCACTCAGCAATGAAATCTATGTCATCAGGCCCGTAGCAGCATAATGAGTGGATTCAGGTATGATGATTCGAACTGAAATAAGTCACACAGAAAAGAAACATCATAAGGTATCACTAATACACAGAATGTGAACTTGGCTACACATGAACAGAATTACAAAACAGAACAGTGTCTCAAGTTTAGAAAACCAACTTACGCTTGCTTAACGGGGAAGGTGAGTTGGGGTGCTGCATAAAACCAGAGATTGAAATGAGCACAGATAAAGTTCCTTAAGCTAAATATGGAATAGACAAGAGCTACTCCTTGCTCAATGAAATGGACTCAACACCCCATATTAAACGCCTAAGAATGTACCTGACTAGTAAGTATCTTAAAACCTATGGATTGCTATGTCTCCAAAAGAGAATCAAGCGTGTGTACAGGGGCATAAACGCAGCAGTGATAGGATTGGAGAGGTTTGGTGAGCAAATGAAGACCCTTTGAAGTCATATTGCATGGTACCCATTCCACGGGTCTCAACTCTCCAGGTTTAAGGTATTCTTCCTTCAGCTAAAACATGCATGTGGAACCCAGAGTATGATCAAGGGTGTGAACGGGAGACGTGTTCAAATATGTCTCAGTTTTCCTCCCCTGGTACTCGGGTGCAACATTCCAGATGCTTTACTAACACTCTCCCTACTTGGAGAGTCAGTGGCTTTAACCTCCTGTTTGACCCAGTTTGCAATTTCTGCGGAAGATGAACAGGAATAGCGAGAACCAATGAGAGACTACCTGGAGGTGTCTGAACGGGCAAATTTAACTCTCATTTCCCACCAGGAAGAGGAATTAACCAAAGGCTCAGCGTGCCATGCTGGAACCACATTAGGGCCTGAAGACATCCTGCGGTGTTGCGGCCAGCTCACAAGAAAGCGAGTTGAAGAAATGAGCTCAGGGGCACTGTAATTCACAAACCTGCAGAGTTATAAATGACAGCTATCGTCCAAAAATAGACTGAAGTAAGGCTGCCAAGAGGACTTGAAAGCGGGGCAGAATTGCAGGAAACCGATTTCAGGAGGTAGACAGGAATTGCATTTCAAGCATAGGAAAAGCGGCAGAACGTCCACAGTGAGGCACTTGGCCAAAAAGGGCGTATGCATTTTTTCCTGAATATATTCAGGAAAACACGCATACGCCCTTTTTGGACAACCAAGCAAGCTTGCAAAGGAAATCTGCACTACAATGAAGTCTCACTTCCCCCCGGTCAAAAGGGCCATCTGAAAAGAGTGTAAAATCCAGAAAGGCAGGACAGGCCATGGAGAACTGGGAGCCTTGTTATGCTGATGGGCGGGATGTAAATTGCCAACAGACATTCGGGAGAAGTGTATGGTGTTTCCTGAAACATCTAAAAAACAAAGCAACAGAGCCTAGGGCACTTCCACTTATGGTCCTATAGCTGAGGGAAATTAAAATCAAAAAGACACAGCCACCCCAAAGTTTGGAACGTCTCTCTTTACAAGAACCTCCTTTACAGTACAAGTTCAACATCGCAGAAAGTAAAAAATGGATAAAGAAGTTGTGGTATTTACTTACAAAGCAATATCACTCAGCAATGAAATCTATGTCATCAGGCCCGTAGCAGCACAATGAGTGGATTCAGGTACGATGATTCTAACTGAAATAAGTCACACAGAAAAAGAAACATCATAAGATATCACTAATAAACGGAATGTAAACTTGGCTACACAGGAACTGAATTACAGAACAGAACAGTGTCTCAAATTTAGAAAACCAACTTATGCTTGCTTAAGGGGAAAGGTGAGTTGGGTTGCTGCATAAAACCAGAGATTGAAATGAGCACAGATAAAGTTCCTTAAGCCAAATATGGAATAGACAAGAGCTACTCCTTGCTCAACGAAATGGACTCAACACCGCATATTAAACGCCTAAGAATGTACCTGACTAGTAAGTATCTTAAAACCTATGGATTGCTATGTCTCCGAAAGAGAATCAAGCATGTGTACAGGGGCATAAACGCAGCAGTGATAGGATTGGAGAGGTTCGGTGAGCAAATGAAGACCCTTTGAAGTCATATTGCATGGTACCCATTCCACGGGTTTCAACTACCCAGGTTTTAGGTATTCTTCCTTCAGCTAAAACATGCATGTGGAACCCAGAGTATGATCAACCATGTGATCGGGAGTCGTGTTCAAATATGTCTCAGTTTTCCTCCCCTGGTACTCGGGTGCAACATTCCAGACGCTTTACTAACACTCTCCCAACTTGGAGAGTCAGTCCCTTTAACCTCCTGTTTGGCCCAGTTTGCAATTTCTGTGGAAGATGAACAGGAATAGCGAGAACCAATGAGAGGCTAGCTGGAGGTGTCTGGACAGGCAAATTTAACTCTCATTTCCCACCAGGAAGAGGAATTAACCAAAGGCTCAGCGTGCCGTGCCGGAACCAGATTAGGGCCTGAAGCCATCCTGCGGCGTTGCGGCCAGCTCAAAAGAAAGCGAGTTGAAGATAGGAGCTCAGGGGCACTGTAATTCACAAACCTGCAGAGTTATAAATGACAGCTATCGTCCAAAAATAGACTGAAGTAAGGCTGCCAAGAGGACTTGAAAGCGGGGCAGAATTGCAGGAAACAGATTTCAGGAGGTAGACTGGAATTGCATTGAAAGCATAGGAAAAGAGGCAGAACTTCCACAATGATGCACTTGGCGAAAAAGGGCGTATGTGTTTTTTCCTGAATATATTCAGGAAAAAACGCATACGCCCTTTTTGACCAACCTAGCAAACTTGCAAAGGAAATCTGCACTACAATGAAGTCTCACTTCTCCCCGGTCAAAAGGGCCATCTGAAAAAAGTGTAAAATCCAGAAAGGCAGGACAGGCCATGGAGAACTGGGAGCCTTGTTATGCTGATGGGCTGGATGTAAATTGCCAACAGACACTCAGGAGAAGTGTATGGTGTTTCCTGAAACATCTAAAAAACAAAGCAACAGAGCCTAGGGCACTTTCACTTATGGTCCTACAGCTTAGGGAAATTAAAATCAAAAAGACACAGCCACCCCAAAGTTTGGGACGCCTCTGTTTACAAGAACCTCGTTTACCGTACAAGTTCAATATCACAGAAAGTGAAAAATGGATAAAGAACTTGTGGTACTTACGTACAATGCAGTATCACTCAGCAATGAAATCTATGTCATCAGGCCCGTAGCAGCATAATGAGTGGATTCAGGTAGGATGATTCTAACTGAAATAAGTCACACAGAAAAAGAAACATCATAAGATATCACTAATATACGGAATGTAAACTTGGCTACACAGGAACTGCATTCCAAAAAAGAACAGGGTCTCAAATTTAGAAAACCAACTTATGCTTGCTTAAGGGGAAAGGTGAGTTGGGGTGCTGCATAAAACCAGAGATTGAAATGAGCACAGATAAAGTTCCTTAAGCCAAATATGGAATAGACAAGAGCTACTCCTTGCTCAACGAAATGGACTCAAAACCCCATATTAAACGCCTAAGAATGTACCTGACTAGAAAGTATCTTAAAACCTATGGATTGCTATGTCTCCAAAAGAGAATCAAGCGTGTGTACAGGGGCATAAACGCAGCAGTGATAGGATTGGAGAGGTTCGGTGAGCAAATGAAGACCCTTTGAAGTCATATTGCATGGTACCCATTACACGGGTCTCAACTCTCCAGGTTTAAGGTATTCATCCTTCAGCTAAAACATGCATGTGGAACCCAAGTATGATCAACCATGTGAACGGGAGATGTGTTCAAATATGTCTCAGTTTTCCTCCCCTGGTACTCGGGTGCAACATTCCAGACGCTTTACTAACACTCTCCCGACTTGGAGAGTCAGTCCCTTTAACCTCCTGTTTGGCCCAGTTTGCAATTTCTGCGGAAGATGAACAGGAATGGCGAGAACCAATGAGAGGCTAGCTGGAGGTGTCTGGACGGGCAAATTTAACTCTCATTTCCCACCAGGAAGAGGAATTAAACAAAGGCTAAGCATGCTGGGCCGGAACCAGATTAGGGCCTGAAGCCATCCTGCGGTGTTGCGGCCAGGTCACAAGAAAGCGAGTTGAAGAAAGGAGCTCAGGGGCACTGTAATTCACAAACCTGCAGAGTTATAAATGACAGCTATCGTCCAAAAATATACTGAAGTAAGGCTGCCTAGAGGACTTGAAAACGGGGCAGAATTGCAGGAAACCGATTTCAGGAGGTAGACTGGAATTGCATTGAAAGCATAGGAAAAGAGGCAGAACGTCCACAATGATGCACTTGGCCAAAAAGGGCGTATGCGTTTTTTCCTGAATATATTCAGGAAAAAACGCATACGCCCTTTTTGGCCAACCAAGCAAGCTTGCAAAGGAAATCTGCACTACAATGAAGTCTCACTTCCCCCCGGTCAAAAGGGCCATCTGAAAAAAGTGTAAAATCCAGAAAGGCAGGACAGGCCATGGAGAACTGGGAGCCTTGTTATGCTGATGGGCGGGATGTAAATTGCCAACAACCACTCGGGAGAAGTGTATGGTGTTTCCTGAAACATCTAAAAAACAAAGCAACAGAACCTAGGGCACTTCCACTTATGGTCCTATAGCTTAGGGAAATTAAAATCAAAAAGACACAGCCACCCCAAAGTTTGGAACGGCTCTGTTTACAAGAACCTCGTTTACAGTACAAGTTCAACATCGCAGAAAGTGAAAAATGGATAAAGAAGTTGTGGTATTTACTTACAAAGCAATATCACTCAGCAATGAAATCTGTGTCATCAGGCCCTTAGCAGCACAATGATTGGATTCAGGTATGATGATTCTAACTGAAATAAGTCACACAGAAAAAGAAACATCATAAGATATCACTAATACACGGAATGTAAACTGGGCTACACAGGAACTGCATTCCAAAACAGAACAGGGTCTCAAATTTAGAAAACCAACTTATGCTTGCTTAAGGGGAAAGGTGAGTTGGGGTGCTGCATAAAACCAGAGATTGAAATGAGCACAGATAAAGTTCCTTAAGCCAAATATGGAATAGACAAGAGCTACTCCTTGCTCAACGAAATGGACTCAAAACCCCATATTAAACGCCTAAGAATGTACCTGACTAGAAAGTATCTTAAAACCTATGGATTGCTATGTCTCCAAAAGAGAATCAAGCGTGTGTACAGGGGCATAAACGCAGCAGTGATAGGATTGGAGAGGTTCGGTGAGCAAATGAAGAACCTTTGAAGTCATATTGCATGGTACCCATTACACGGGTCTCAACTCTCCAGGTTTAAGGTATTCATCCTTCAGCTAAAACATGCATGTGGAACCCAAGTATGATCAACCATGTGAACGGGAGATGTGTTCAAATATGTCTCAGTTTTCCTCCCCTGGTACTCGGGTGCAACATTCCAGACGCTTTAGTAACACTCTCCCGACTTGGAGAGTCAGCGCCTTTAACCTCCTGTTTGGCCCAGTTTGCAATATCTGCGGAAGATGAACAGGAATAGCGAGAACCAATGAGAGGCTAGCTGGAGGTGTCTGGACGGGCAAATTTAACTCTCATTTCCCACCAGGAAGAGGAATTAACCAAAGGCTCAGCATGCCGTGCCGTAACCAGATTAGGGCCTGAAGCCATCCTGCGGTGTTGCGGCCAGGTCACAAGAAAGCGAGTTGAAGAAAGGAGCTCAGGGGCACTGTAATTCACAAACCTGCAGAGTTATAAATGACAGCTATCGTCCAAAAATATACTGAAGTAAGGCTGCCAAGAGGACTTGAAAGCGGGGCAGAATTGCAGGAAACCGATTTCAGGAGGTAGACTGGAATTGCATTGAAAGCATAGGAAAAGAGGCAGAACGTCCACAATGATGCACTTGGCCAAAAAGGGCGTATGCGTTTTTTCCTGAATATATTCAGGAAAACACGCATACGCCCTTTTTGGCCAACCAAGCAAGCTTGCAAAGGAAATCTGCACTACAATGAAGTCTCACTTCCCCCCGGTCAAAAGGGCCATCTGAAAAAAGTGTAAAATCCAGAAAGGCAACAGGCCATGGAGAACTGGGAGCCTTGTTATGCTGATGGGCGGGATGTAAATTACCAACAGACACTCAGCAGAAGTGTATGGTGTTTCTTGAAACATCTAAAAAACAAAGCAACAGAGCCTAGGGCACTTCCACTTATGGTCCTATAGCTTAGGGAAATTAAAATCAAAAAGCACAGCCACCTCAAAGTTTGGGACGCCTCTGTTTACAAGAACCTCATTTACTGTACAAGTTCAATATCACAGAAAGTGAAAAATGGATAAAGAACTTGTGGTACTTACGTACAATGCAGTATCACTCAGCAATGAAATCTATGTCATCAGGCCGTATCAGCATAATGAGTGGATTCAGGTACGATGATTCTAACTGAAATAAGTCACACAGAAAAAGAAACATCATAAGATATCACTAATAAACGGAATGTAAACTTGGCTACACAGGAACTGAATTCCAAAACAGAACAGGTTCTCAAATTTAGAAAACCAACTTATGCTTGCTTAAGGGGAAAGGTGAGTTCGGTTGCTGCATAAAACCAGAGATTGAAATGAGCACAGATAAAGTTCCTTAAGCCAAATATGGAATAGACAAGAGCTACTCCTTGCTCAACGAAATGGACTCAACACCCCATATTAAACGCCTAAGAATGTACCTGACTAGTAAGTATCTTAAAACCTATGGATTGCTATGTCTCCGAAAGAGAATCAAGCATGTGTACAGGGGCATAAACGCAGCAGTGATAGGATTGGAGAGGTTCGTGAGCAAATGAAGACCCTTTGAAGAATATTGCATGGTACCCATTCCACGGGTTTCAACTACCCAGGTTTAAGGTATTCTTCCTTCATTTCAAACATGCATGTGGAACCTAGAGTATGATCAACCATGTGATCGGGAGACGTGTTCAAATATGTCTCAGTTTTCGTACCCTGGTACTCGGGTGCAACATTCCAGACGCTTTACTAACACTCTCCCCACTTGGAGAGTCAGTCCCTTTAACCTCCTGTTTGGCCCAGTTTGCAATTTCTGTCGAAGATGAACAGGAATAGCGAGAACCAATGAGAGACTAGCTGGAGGTGTCTGGATGGGCAAATTTAACTCTCATTTCCCACCAGGAAGAGGAATTAACCAAAGGCTCAGCGTGCCGTGCCAGAACCAGATTAGGGCCTGAAGACATCCTGCGGTGTTGCGGCCAGCTCAAAAGAAAGCGAGTTGAAGAAAGGAGCCCAGGGGCACTGTAATTCACAAACCTGCAGAGTTATAAATGACAGCTATCGTCCAAAAATAGACTGAAGTAAGGTTGCCAAGAGGACTTGAAAGCGGGGCAGAATTGCAGGAAACCGATTTCAGGAGGTAGACTGGAATTGCATTGAAAGCATAGGAAAAGAGGCAGAACGTCCACAATGATGCACTTGGCCAAAAAGGGCGTATGCGTTTTTTCCTGAATATATTCAGGAAAAAACGCATACGCACTTTTTGGCCAACCAAGCAAACTTGCAAAGGAAATCTGCACTACAATGAAGTCTCACTTCTCCCCGGTCAAAAGGGCCATCTGAAAAAAGTGTAAAATCCAGAAAGGCAGGACAGGCCATGGAGAACTGGGAGCCTTGTTATGCTGATGGGCGGGATGTAAATTGCCAACAGACACTCAGGAGAAGCATATGGTGTTTCCTGAAACATCTAAAAAACAAAGCAACAGAGCCTAGGGCACTTCCACTTATGGTCCTATAGCTTAGGGAAATTAAAATCAAAAAGACACAGCCACCCCAAAGTTTGGGACGCCTCCGTTTACAAGAACCTCGTTTACAGTACAAGTTCAATATCACAGAAAGTGAAAAATGGATAAAGAACTTGTGGTACTTACGTACAATGCAGTATCACTCAGCAATGAAATCTATGTCATCAGGCACGTAGCAGCATAATGAGTGGATTCAGGTACGATGATTCTAACTGAAATAAGTCACACAGAAAAAGAAACATCATAAGATATCACTAATACACGGAATGTAAACTTGGCTACACAGGAACTGAATTACAGAACAGAACAGGGTCTCAAATTTAGAAAACCAACTTATGCTTGCTTAAGGGGAAAGGTGAGTTGGGGTGCTGCATAAAACAGAGATTGAAATGAGCACAGATAAAGTTCCTTAAGTCAAATATGGAATAGACAAGAGCTACTCCTTGCTCAACGAAATGGACTCAACACCGCATATTAAACGCCTAAGAATGTACCTGACTAGTAAGTATCTTAAAACCTATGGATTGCTATGTCTCCGAAAGAGAATCAAGCATGTGTACAGGGGCATAAACGCAGCAGTGATAGGATTGGAGAGGTTCGGTGAGCAAATGAAGACCCTTTGAAGTCATATTGCATGGTACCCATTACACGGGTCTTAACTCTCCAGGTTTAAGGTATTCTTCCTTCAGCTAAAACATGCATGTGGAACCCAAGTATGATCAACCATGTGAATGGGAGACGTGTTCAAATATGTCTCAGTTTTCATACCCTGGTACTCGGGTGCAACATTCCAGACGCTTTACTAACACTCTCCCCACTAGGAGAGTCAGCGCCTTTAACCTCCTGTTTGGCCCAGTTTGCAATTTATGCGGAAGATGAACAGGAATAGCGAGAACCAATGAGAGACTAGCTGGAGGTGTCTGGACGGGCAAATTTAACTCTCATTTCCCACCAGGAAGAGGAAATAACCAAAGGCTCAGCATGCCGTGCCGGAACCAGATTAGGGCCTGAAGCCATCCTGCGGTGTTGCGGCCAGGTCACAAGAAAGCGAGTTGAAGAAAGGAGCTCAGGGGCACTGTAATTCACAAACATGCAGAGTTATAAATGACAGCTATCGTCCAAAAATAGACTGAAGTAAGGCTGCCAAGAGGACTTGAAAGCGGGGCAGAATTGCAGGAAACCGATTTCAGGAGGTAGACTGGAATTGCATTGAAAGCATAGGAAAAGAGGCAGAACGTCCACAATGATGCACTTGGCCAAAAAGGGCGTATGCGTTTTTTCCTGAATATATTCAGGAAAACACGCATACGCCCTTTTTGGCCAACCAAGCAAGCTTGCAAAGGAAATCTGCACTACAATGAAGTCTCACTTCCCCCCGGTCAAAAGGGCCATCTGAAAAAAGTGTAAAATCCAGAAAGGCAGGACAGGCCATGGAGAACTGGGAGCCTTGTTATGCTGATGGGCGGGATGTAAATTGCCAACAACCACTCGGGAGAAGTGTATGGTGTTTCCTGAAACATCTAAAAAACAAAGCAACAGAACCTAGGGCACTTCCACTTATGGTCCTATAGCTTAGGGAAATTAAAATCAAAAAGACACAGCCACCCCAAAGTTTGGAACGGCTCTGTTTACAAGAACCTCGTTTACAGTACAAGTTCAACATCGCAGAAAGTGAAAAATGGATAAAGAAGTTGTGGAATTTACTTACAAAGCAATATCACTCAGCAATGAAATCTGTGTCATCAGGCCCTTAGCAGCACAATGAGTGGATTCAGGTATGATGATTCTAACTGAAATAAGTCACACAGAAAAAGAAACATCATAAGATATCACTAATACACGGATTGTAAACTTGGCTACACAGGAACTGAATTACAGAACAGAACAGGGTCTCAAATTTAGAAAACCAACTTATGCTTGCTTAAGGGTAAAGGTGAGTTGGGGTGCTGCATAAAACCAGAGATTGAAATGAGCACAGATAAAGTTCCTTAAGCCAAATATGGAATAGACAAGAGCTACTCCTTGCTCAACGAAATGGACTCAACACCGCATATTAAATGCCTAAGAATGTACCTGACTAGTAAGTATCTTAAAACCTATGGATTGCTATGTCTCCAAAAGAGAATGAAGCATGTGTACAGGGGCATAAACGCAGCAGTGATAGGATTGGAGAGGTTCGGTGAGCAAATGAAGACGCTTTGAAGTCATATTGCATGGTACCCATTCCACGGTTTTCAACTACCCAGGTTTAACGTATTCTTCCTTCAGCTAAAACATGCATGTGGAACCTAGCGTATGATGAACCGTGTGATCGGGAGACGTGTTCAAATATGTCTCAGTTTTCCTCCCCTGGTACTCGGGTGCAACATTCCAGATGCTTTACTAACACTCTCCCCTCTTGGAGAGTCAGTCCCTTTAACCTCCTGTTTGGCCCAGTTTGCAATTTCTGCGGAAGATGAACAGGAATAGCGAGAACCAATGAGAGACTAGCTGGAGGTGTCTGGACGGGCAAATTTAACTCTCATTTCACACCAGGAAGAGGAATTAACCAAAGGCTCAGCATGCCTTGCCAGAACCAGATTAGGGCCTGAAGCCATGCTGCGGTGTTGCGGCCAGGTCACAAGAAAGCGTGTTGAAGAACGGAGCTCAGGGGCACTGTAAATCACAAACCTGCAGAGTTATAAATGACAGCTATCGTCCAAAAATATACTGAAGTAAGGCTGCCAAGAGGACTTGAAAGCGGGGCAGAATTGCAGGAAACCGATTTCAGGAGGTAGACTGGAATTGCATTGAAAGCATAGGAAAAGAGGCAGAACGTCCACAATGATGCACTTGGCCAAAAAGGGCGTATGCGTTTTTTCCTGAATATATTCAGGAAAACACGCATACGCCCTTTTTGGCCAACCAAGCAAGCTTGCAAAGGAAATCTGCACTACAATGAAGTCTCAATTCCCCCCGGTCAAAAGGGCCATCTGAAAAAAGTGTAAAATCCAGAAAGGCAGGACAGGCCATGGAGAACTGGGAGCCTTGTTATGCTGATGGGCGGGATGTAAATTGCCAACAGACACTCGGGAGAAGTGCATGGTGTTTCCTGAAACATCTAAAAAACAAAGCAACAGAGCCTAGGGCACTTCCACTTATGGTCCTATAGCTTAGGGAAATTAAAATCAAAAAGACACAGCCACCCCAAAGTTTGGGACGCCTCTGTTTACAAGAACCTCATTTACCGTACAAGTTCAATATCACAGAAAGTGAAAAATGGATAAAGAACTTGTGGTACTTACGTACAATGCAGTATCACTCAGCAATGAAATCTATGTCATCAGGCCCATAGCAACATAATGAGTGGATTCAGGTACGATGATTCTAACTGAAATAAGTCACACAGAAAAAGAAACATCATAAGATATCAGTAATACACGGAATGTAAACTTGGCTACACAGGAACTGAATTCCAAAACAGAACAGGGTCTCAAATTTAGAAAACCAACTTATGCTTGCTTAAGGGTAAAGGTGAGTTGGGGTGCTGCATAAAACCAGAGATTGAAATGAGCACAGATAAAGTTCCTTAAGCCAAATATGGAATAGACAAGAGCTACTCCTTGCTCAACGAAATGGACTCAACACCCCATATTAAACGCCTAAGAATGTACCTGACTAGTAAGTATCTTAAAACCTATGGATTGCTATGTCTCCAAAAGAGAATCAAGCGTGTGTAGAGGGGCATAAACGCAGCAGTGATAGGATTGGAGAGGTTCGGTGAGCAAATGAAGACCCTTTGAAGACATATTGCATGGTACCCATTACACAGGTCTCAACTCTCCAGGTTTAAGGTATTCTTCCTTCAGCTAAAACATGCATGTGGAACCCAGAGTATGATCAACCGTGTGAACGGGAGACGTGTTCAAATATGTCTGTTTTCTTCCCCTGGTACTCGGGTGCAACATTCCAGACGCTTTACTAACACTCTCCCCACTTGGAGAGCCAGCGCCTTTAACCTCCTGTTTGGCCCAGTTTGCAATTTCTGCGGAAGATGAACAGGAATAGCGAGAACCAATGAGAGACTAGCAGGAGGTGACTGGACGGGCAAATTTAACTCTCATTTCCCACCAGGAAGAGGAAATAACCAAAGGCTCAGCGTGCCGTGCCAGAACCAGATTAGGGCCTGAAGCCATCCTGCGGTGTTGCAGCCAGCTCAAAAGAAAGCGAGTTGAGGAAAGGAGCTCAGGGGCACTGTAATTCACAAACCTGCAGAGTTATAAATGACAGCTATCGTCCAAAAATAGACTGAAGTAAGGCTGCCAAGAGGACTTGAAAGCGGGGCAGAATTGCAGGAAACCGATTTCAGGAGGTAGACTGGAATTGCATTGAAAGCATAGGAAAAGAGGCAGAACGTCCACAATGATGCACTTGACCAAAAAGGGCGTATGCGTTTCTTCCAGAATATATACAGGAAAAAACGCATACGCCCTTTTTGGCCAACCAAGCAAGCTTGCAAAGGAAATCTGCACTACAATGAAGTCTCACTTCCCCCCGGTCAAAAGGGCCATCTGAAAAAAGTGTAAAATCCAGAAAGGCAGGACAGGCCATGGAGAACTGGGAGCCTTGTTATGCTGATGGGCGGGATGTAAATTGCCAACAGAGACTCTGGAGAAGTGTATGGTGTTTCCTGAAACATCTAAAAAACAAAGCAACAGAGCCTAGGGCACTTCCACTTATGGTCCTATAGCTTAGGGAAATTAAAATCAAAAAGACACAGCCACCCCAAAGTTTGGGACGCCTCTGTTTACAAGAACCTCGTTTACAGTACAAGTTCAACATCGCAGAATGTGAAAAATGGATAAAGAAGTTGTGGTATTTACTTACAAAGCAATATCACTCAGCAATGAAATCTATGTCATCAGGCCCTTAGCAGCACAATGAGTGGATTCAGGTTTGATGATTCTAACTGAAATAAGTCACACAGAAAAAGAAACATCATAAGATATCACTAATACACGGAATGTAAACTTGGCTACACAGGAACTGAATTACAGAACAGAACAGGGTCTCAAATTTAGAAAACCAACTTATGCTTGCTTAAGGGGAAAGGTGAGTTGGGGTGCTGCATAAAAGCAGAGATCGAAATGAGCACAGATAAAGTTCCTTAAGCCAAATATGGAATAGACAAGAGCTACTCCTTGCTCAACGAAATGGACTCAACACCGCATATTAAACGCCTAAGAATGTACCTGACTAGTAAGTATCTTAAAACCTATGGATTGCTATGTCTCCAAAAGAGAATCAAGCGTGTGTACAGGGGCATAAACGCAGCACTGATAGGATTGGAGAGGTACGGTGAGCAAATGAAGACCCTTTGAAGTCATATTGCATGGTACTCATTACACGGGTCTCAACTCTCCAGGTTTAAGGTATTCTTCCTTCAGCTAAAACATGCATGTGGAACCCAGAGTATGATCAACCGTGTGAATGGGAGACGTGTTCAAATATGTCTCAGTTTTCGTACTCTGGTACTCGGGTGTAACATTCCAGACGCTTTACTGACACTCTCCCGACTTGGAGAGTCAGTCTCTTTAACCTCCTGTTTGGACCAGTTTGCAATTTCTGCGGAAGATGAACAGGAATTGCGAGAAGCAATGAGAGGCTAGCTGGAGGTGTCTGGACGGGCAAATTTAACTCTCATTTCCCACCAGGAAGAGGAATTAACCAAAGGCTCATCGTGCCATGCCGGAACCAGATTAGGGCCTGAAGCCATCCTGCGGTGTTGCGGGCGGGTCACAAGAAAGCGAGTTGAAGAAAGGAGCTCAGGGACACTGTAATTCACAAACCTGCAGAGTTATAAATGACAGCTATCGTCCAAAAATATACTGAAGTAAGGCTGCCAAGAGGACTTGAAAGCGGGGCAGAATTGCAGGAAACCGATTTCAGGAGGTAGACTGGAATTGCATTGAAAGCATAGGAAAAGAGGCAGAACGTCCACAATGATGCACTTGGCCAAAAAGGGCGTATGCGTTTTTTCCTGAATATATTCAGGAAAAAACGCATACGCACTTTTTGGCCAACCAAGCAAGCTTGCAAAGGAAATCTGCACTACAATGAAGTCTCACTTCCCCCTGGTCAAAAGGGCCATCTGAAAAAAGTGTAAAATCCAGAAAGGCAGGACAGGCCATGGAGAACTGGGAGCCTTGTTATGCTGATGGGCGGGATGTAAATTGCCAACAGACACTCGGAAGAAGTGTATGGTGTTTCCTGAAACATCTAAAAAACAAAGCAACAGAGCCTAGGGCACTTCCACTTATGGTCCTATAGTTTAGGGAAATTAAAATCAAAAAGACACAGCCACCCCAAAGTTTGGGACGCCTCTGTTTACAAGAACCTCGCTTACCGTACAAGTTCAATATCACAGAAAGTGAAAAATGGATAAAGAACTTGTGGTACTTACGTACAATGCAGTATCACTCAGCAATGATATCTATGTCATCAGGCCCGTAGCAGCATAATGAGTGGATTCAGGTACGATGATTCTAACTGAAATAAGTCACACAGAAAAAGAAACATCATAAGATATCAGTAATACACGGAATGTAAACTTGGCTACACAGGAACTGAATTACAGAACAGAACAGGGTCTCAAATTTAGAAAACCAACTTATGCTTGCTTAAGGGGAAAGGTGAGTTGGGGTGCTGCATAAAACCAGAGATCGAAATGAGCACAGATAAAGTTCCTTAAGCCAAATATGGAATAGACAAGAGCTACTCCTTGCTCAATGAAATGGACTCAACACCGCATATTAAACGCCTAAGAATGTACCTGACTAGTAAGTATCTTAAAACCTATGGATTGCTATGTCTCCAAAAGAGAATCAAGCGTGTGTACAGGGGCATAAACGCAGCAGTGATAGGATTGGAGAGGTTCGGTGAGCAAATGAAGACCGTTTGAAGTCACATTGCATGGTACCCATTCCACGGGTCTGAACTCTCCAGGTTTAAGGTATTCTTCCTTCAGCTAAAACATGCATGTGGAACCCAGAGTATGATCAACCGTGTGAACGGGAGACGTGTTCAAATATGTCTCAGTTTTCCTCCCCTGGTACTCGGGTGCAACATTCCAGACGCTTTACTAACACTCTCCCCACTTGGAGAGTCAGCGCCTTTAACGTCCTGTTTGGCCCAGTTTGCAATTTCTGCGGAAGATGAACAGGAATAGGGAGAACCAATGAGAGCCTAGCTGCAGGTGTCTGGACGGGCAAATTTAACTCTCATTTCCCACCAGGAAGAGGAAATAACCAAAGGCTCAGCGTGCCGTGCCGGAACCAGATTAGGGCCTGAAGCCATCCTGCGGTGTTGCGGCCAGCTCAAAAGGTAGCGAGTTGAAGAAAGGAGCTCAGGGGCACTGTAATTCACAAACCTGCAGAGTTATAAATGACAGCTATCGTCCAAAAATAGACTGAAGTAAGGCTGCCAAGAGGACTTGAAAGCGGGGCAGAATTGCAGGAAACCGATTTCAGGAGGTAGACTGGAATTGCATTGAAAGCATACGAAAAGAGGCAGAACGTCCACAATGATGCACTTGGCCAAAATGGGCGTATGCGTTTTTTCCTGAATATATTCAGGAAAAAACGCATACGCCGTTTTTGGCCAACCAAGCAAGCTTGCAAAGGAAATCTGCACTACAATGAAGTCTCACTTCCCCCCGGTCAAAAGGGCCATCTGAAAAAAGTGTAAAATCCAGAAAGGCAGGACAGGCCATGGAGAACTGGGAGCCTTGTTATGCTGATGGGCGGGATGTAAATTGCCAACAGACACTCGGGAGAAGTGTATGGTGTTTCCTGAAACATCTAAAAAACAAAGCAACAGAGCCGAGGGCACTTACACTTATGGTCCTATAGCTTAGGGAAATTAAAATCAAAAAGACACAGCCACCCCAAAGTTTGGGACGCCTCTGATTACAAGAACCTCGTTTACCGTACAAGTTCAATATCACAGAAAGTGAAAAATGGATAAAGAACTTGTGGTACTTACGTACAAGGCAGTATCACTCAGCAATGAAATCTATGTCATCAGTCCCATAGCAGCATAATGAGTGGATTCAGGTACGATGATTCTAACTGAAATAAGTCACACAGAAAAAGAAACATCATAAGATATCACTAATACACGGAATGTAAACTTGGCTACACAGGAACTGAATTCCAAAACAGAACAGGGTCTCAAATTTAGAAAACCAACTTATGCTTGCTTAAGGGCAAAGGTGAGTAGGGGTGCTGCATAAAACCAGAGATTGAAATGAGCACAGGTAAAGTTCCTTAAGCCAAATATGGAATAGACAAGAGCTACTCCTTGCTCAACGAAATGGACTCAACACCTCATATTAAACGCTTAAAAATGTACCTGACTAGTAAGTATCTTAAAACCTATGGATTGCTATGTCTCCAAAAGAGAATCAAGCGTGTGTACAGGGGCATAAACGCAGCAGTGATAGGATTGGAGAGGTTCGGTGAGCAAATGAAGACCCTTTGAAGTCACATTGCATGGTAACCACTCCACGGGTCTCAACTCTCCAGGTTTAAGGTATTCTTCCTTCAGCTAAAACATGCATGTGGAATCCAGAGTATGATCAACCGTGTGAACGGGAGACGTATTCAAATATTTCTCAGTTTTCCTCCCCTGGTACTCGGGTGCAACATTCCAGACGCTTTACTAACACTCTCCCCACTTGGAGAGTCAGCGCCTTTAACGTCCTGTTTGGCCCAGTTTGCAATTTCTGCGGAAGATGAACAGGAATAGGGAGAACCAATGAGAGACTAGCTGCAGGTGTCTGGACGGGCAAATTTAACTCTCATTTCCCACCAGGAAGAGGAAATAACCAAAGGCTCAGCGTGCCATGCCGGAACCAGATTAGGGCCTGAAGCCATCCTGCGGTGTTGCGGCCAGCTCACAAGAAAGCGAGTTGAAGAAAGGAGCTCAGGGACACTGTAATTCACAAACCTGCAGAGTTATAAATGACAGCTATCGTCCAAAAATATACTGAAGTAAGGCTGCCAAGAGGACTTGAAAGCAGGGCAGAATTGCAGGAAACCGATTTCAGGAAGTAGACTGGAATTGCATTGAAAGCATAGGAAAAGAGGCAGAACGTCCACAATGATGCACTTGGCCAAAAAGGGCGTATGCGTTTTTTCCTGAATATATTCAGGAAAAAACGCATACGCCCTTTTTGGCCAACCAAGCAAGCTTGCAAAGGAAATCTGCACTACAATGAAGTCTCACTTCCCCCCGGTCAAAAGGGCCATCTGAAAAAAGTGTAAAATCCAGAAAGGCAGGACAGGCCATGGAGAACTGGGAGCCTTGTTATGCTGATGGGCGGGATGTAAATTGCCAACAGACACTCGGGAGAAGTGTATGGTGTTTCCTGAAACATCTAAAAAACAAAGCAACAGAGCCTAGGGCACTTCCACTTATGGTCCTATAGCTTAGGGAAATTAAAATCAAAAAGACACAGCCACCCCAAAGTTTGGGACGCCTCTGTTTACAAGAACCTCGTTTACCGTACAAGTTCAATATCACAGAAAGTGAAAAATGGATAAAGAACTTGTGGTACTTACGTACAATGCAGTATCACTCAGCAATGAAATCTATGTCATCAGGCCCGTAGCAGCATAATGAGTGGATTCAGGTACGATGATTCTAACTGAAATAAGTCACACAGAAAAAGAAACATCATAAGATATCAGTAATACACGGAATGTAAACTTGGCTACACAGGAACTGAATTACAGAACAGAACAGGGTCTCAAATTTAGAAAACCAACTTATGCTTGCTTAAGGGGAAAGGTGAGTTGGGGTGCTGCATAAAACCAGACATCGAAATGAGCACAGATAAAGTTCCTTAAGCCAAATATGGAATAGACAAGAGCTACTCCTTGCTCAACGAAATGGACTCAACACCGCATATTAAACGCCTAAGAATGTACCTGACTAGTAAGTATCTTAAAACCTATGGATTGCTATGTCTCCAAAAGAGAATCAAGCATGTGTACAGGGGCATAAACGCAGCAGTGATAGGATTGGAGAGGTTCGGTGAGCAAATGAAGACCGTTTGAAGTCATATTGCATGGTACCCATTCCACGGGTCTCAACTCTCCAGGTTTAAGGTATTCTTCCTTCAGCTAAAACATGCATGTGGAACCTAGAGTATGATCAACGATGTGATCGGGACGTGTTCAAATATGTCTCAGTTTTCCTCCCCTGGTACTCGGGTGCAACGTTCCAGACGCTTTACTAACACTCTCCCCACTTGGAGAGTCAGCGCCTTTAACCTCCTGTTTGGCCCAGTTTGCAATTTCTGCGGAAGATGAACAGGAATAGGGAGAACCAATGAGAGACTAGCTGCAGGTGTCTGGACGGGCAAATTTAACTATCATTTCCCACCAGGAAGAGGAAATAACCAAAGGCTCAGCGTGCCGTGCCAGAACCAGATTAGGGCCTGAAGCCATCCTGCGGTGTTGCGGCCAGCTCAAAAGAAAGTGAGTTGAAGAAAGGAGCTCAGGGGCACTGTAATTCACAAACCTGCAGAGTTATAAATGACAGCTATCGTCCAAAAATATACTGAAGTAAGGCTGCCAAGAGGACTTGAAAGCGGGGCAGAATTGCAGGAAACCGATTTCAGGAGGTAGACTGGAATTGCATTGAAAGCATAGGAAAAGAGGCAGAACGTCCACAATGATGCACTTGGCCAAAAAGGGCGTATGCGTTTTTTCCTGAATATATTCAGGAAAAAACGCATACGCCCTTTTTGGCCAACCAAGCAAGCTTGCAAAGGAAATCTGCACTACAATGAAGTCTCACTTCCCCCCGGTCAAAAGGGGCATCTGAAAAAAGTGTAAAATCCAGAAAGGCAGGACAGGCCATGGAGAACTGGGAGCCTTTTTATGCTGATGGGCGGGATGTAAATTGCCAGCAGACACTGGGGAGAAGTGTATGGTCTTTCCTGAAACATCTAAAAAACAAAGCAACAGAGCCTAGGGCACTTCCACTTATGGTCCTATAGCTTAGGGAAATTAAAATCAAAAAGACACAGCCACCCCAAAGTTTGGGACGCCTCTGTTTACAAGAACCTCGTTTACCGTACAAGTTCAATATCACAGAAAGTGAAAAATGGATAAAGAACTTGTGGTACTTACGTACAATGCAGTATCACTCAGCAATGAAATCTATGTCATCAGGCCCGTAGCAGCATAATGAGTGGATTCAGGTACGATGATTCTAAGTGAAATAAGTCACACAGAAAAAGAAACATCATAAGATATCACTAATACACGGAATGTAAACGTGGCTACAGAGGAACTGAATTCCAAAACAGAACAGCGTCTCAAATTTAGAAAACCAACTTATGCTTGCTTAAGGGGAAAGGTGAGTTGGGGTGCTGCATAAAACCGGAGATTGAAATGAGCACAGATAAAGTTCCTTAAGTCAAATATGGAATAGACAAGAGCTACTCCTTGCTCAACGAAATGGACTCAACACCCCATATTAAACGCCTAAGAATGTACCTGACTAGTAAGTATCTTAAAACCTATGGATTGCTATGTCTCCAAAAGAGAATCAAGCGTGTGTACAGGGGCATAAACGCAGCAGTGATAGGATGGGAGAGGTTCGGTGAGCAAATGAAGACCCTTTGAAGTCATATTGCATGGTACCCATTACACAGGTCTCAACTCTCCAGGTTTAAGGTATTCTTCCTTCAGCTAAAACATGCATGTGGAACCCAGAGTATGATCAACCGTGTGAACGGGAGACGTGTTCAAATATGTCTCAGTTTTCTTCCCCTGGTATTCGGGTGCAACATTCCAGACGCTTTACTAACACTCTCCCCACTTGGAGAGTCAGCGCCTTTAACCTCCTGTTTGGCCCAGTTTGCAATTTCTGCGGAAGATGAACAGGAATAGCGAGAACCAATGAGAGACTAGCTGGAGGTGTCTGGACGGGCAAATTTAACTCTCATTTCCCACCAGGAAGAGGAAATAACCAAAGGCTCAGCGTGCCGTGATGGAACCAGATTAGGGCCTGAAGCCATCCTGCGGTGTTGCGGCCTGCTCAAAAGAAAGCGAGTTGAAGAAAGGAGCTCAGGGGCACTGTAATTCACAAACCTGCAGAGTTATAAATGACAGCTATCGTCCAAAAATATACTGAAGTAAGGCTGCCAAGAGGACTTGAAAGCGGGGCAGAATTGCAGGAAACCGATTTCAGGAGGTAGACTGGAATTGCATTGAAAGCATAGGAAAAGAGGCAGAACGTCCACAATGATGCACTTGGCCAAAAAGGGCGTATGCGTTTTTTCCTGAATATATTCAGGAAAAAACGCATACGCCCTTTTTGGCCAACCAAGCAAGCTTGCAAAGGAAATCTGCACTACAATGAAGTCTCACTTCCCCCCGGTCAAAAGGGCCATCTGAAAAAAGTGTAAAATCCAGAAAGGCAGGACAGGCCATGGAGAACTGGGAGACTTGTTATGCTGATGGGCGGGATGTAAATTGCCAAAAGACACTCGGGAGAAGTGTATGGTGTTTCCTGAAACATCTAAAAAACAAAGCAACAGAGCCTAGGGCACTTCCACTTATGGTCCTATAGCTTAGGGAAATTAAAATCAAAAAGACACAGCCACCCCAAAGTTTGGAACGGCTCTGTTTACAAGAACCTCGTTTACCGTACAAGTTCAATATCACAGAAAGTGAAAAATGGATAAAGAACTTGTGGTACTTACATACAATGCAGTATCACTCAGCAATGAAATCTATGTCATCAGGCCAATAGCAGCATAAAGAGTGGATTCAGGTACGATGATTCTAACTGAAATAAGTCACACAGAAAAAGAAACATCATAAGATATCACTAATACACGGAATGTAAACTTGGCTACACAGGAACTGAATTCCAAAACAGAACAGGGTCTCAAATTTAGAAAACCAACTTATGCTTGCTTAAGGGGAAAGGTGAGTTGGGGTGCTGCATAAAACCAGAGATTGAAATGAGCACAGATAAAGTTCCTTAAGCCAAAGATGGAATAGACAAGAGCTACTCCTTGCTCAACGAAATGGACTCAACACCCCATATTAAACGCCTAAGAATGTACCTGACTAGTAAGTATCTTAAAACCTATGGATTGCTATGTCTCCGAAAGAGAATCAAGCATGTGTACAGGGCCATAAACGCAGCAGTGATAGGATTGGAGAGGTTCGGTGAGCAAATGAAGATCCTTTGAAGTCATATTGCATGGTACCCATTCCACGGGTCTCAACTCTCTAGGTTTAAGGTATTCTTCCTTCAGCTAAAACATGCATGTGGAACCCAGAGTATGATCAACCGTGTGAACGGGAGACGTGTTCAAATATGTCTCAGTTTTCCTCCCCTGGTACTCGGGTGCAACATTCCAGACGCTTTAGTAACACTCTCCCGACTTGGAGAGTCAGCGCCTTTAACCTCCTGTTTGGCCCAGTTTGCAATTTCTGCGGAAGATGAACAGGAATAGGGAGAACCAATGAGAGACTACCTGGAGGTGTCTGGACGGGCAAATTTAACTCTCATTTCCCACCAGGAAGAGGAATTAACCAAAGGCTCCTCATGCCATGCCGGAACAAGATTAGGGCCTGAAGCCATCCTTCGGTGTTGCGGCCAGCTCACAAGAAAGCGAGTTGAAGAAAGGAGCTCAGGGGCACTGTAATTCACAAACCTGCAGAGTTACAAATGACAGCTATCGTCCAAAAATATACTGAAGTAAGGCTGCCAAGAGGACTTGAAAGCGGGACAGAATTGCAGGAAACCTATTTCAGGAAGTAGACTGGAATTGCATTGAAAGCACATGAAAAGAGGCAGAACGTCCACAATGATGCACTTGGCCAAAAAGGGCGTATGCGTTTTTTCCTGAATATATTCAGGAAAAAACGCATACGCCCTTTTTGGCCAACCAAGCAAGCTTGCAAAGGAAATCTGCACTACAATGAAGTCTCACTTCCCCCCAGTCAAAAGGGCCATACTAAAAAAGTGTAAAATCCAGAAAGGCAGGACAGGCCATGGAGAACTGGGAGCCTTGTTATGCTGATGGGCGGGAGGTAAATTGCCAACAGACACTCGGGAGAAGTGTATGGTGTTTCCTGAAACATCTAAAAAACAAAGCAACAGAGCCTAGGGCACTTCCACTTATGGTCCTATAGCTTAGGGAAATTAAAATCAAAAAGACACAGCCACCCCAAAGTTTGGAACGGCTCTGTTTACAAGAACCTCGTTTACCGTACAAGTTCAATATCACAGAAAGTGAAAAATGGATAAAGAACTTGTGGTACTTATGTACAATGCAGTATCACTCAGCAATGAAATCTATGTCATCAGGCCCGTAGCAGCATAATGAGTGGATTCAGGTACGATAATTCTAACTGAAATAAGTCACACAGAAAAAGAAACATCATAAGATATCACTAATACACGGAATGTAAACTTGGCTACACAGGAACTGAATTCCAAAACAGAACAGGGTCTCAAATTTAGAAAACCAACTTATGCTTGCTTAAGGGGAAAGGTGAGTTGGGGTGCTGCATAAAACCAGAGATTGAAATGAGCACAGATAAAGTTCCTTAAGCCAAATATGGAATAGACAAGAGCTACTCCTTGCTCAACAAAATGGACTCAACACCCCATATTAAACGCCTAAGAATGTACCTGACTAGTAAGTATCTTAAAACCTATGGATTGCTATGTCTCCAAAAGAGAATCAAGCATGTGTACAGGGGCATAAACGCAGCAGTGATAGGATTGGAGAGGTTCGGTGAGCAAATGAAGACCCTTTGAAGTCACATTGCATGGTACTCATTACACGGGTCTCAACTCTCCAGGTTTAAGGTATTCTTCCTTCAGCTAAAACATGCATGTGGAACCCAGAGTATGATCAACCGTGTGAATGGGAGACGTGTTCAAATATGTCTCAGTTTTCCTCCCCTGGTACTCGGGTGCAACATTCCAGACGCTTTAGTAACACTCTCCCGACTTGGAGAGTCAGTCCCTTTAACCTCCTGTTTGGCCCAGTTTGCAATTTCTGCGGAAGATGAACAGGAATAGCGAGAACCAACGAGAGACTAGCTGGAGGTGTCTGGACGGGCAAATTTAACTCTCATTTCCCACCAGGAAGAGGAATTAACCAAAGGCTCATCGTGCCATGCCGGAACCAGATTAGGGCCTGAAGCCATCCTGCGGTGTTGCGGCCAGCTCACAAGAAAGCGAGTTGAAGAAAGGAGCTCAGGGGCACTGTAATTCACAAACCTGCAGAGTTACAAATGACAGCTATCGTCCAAAAATATACTGAAGTAAGGCTGCCAAGAGGACTTGAAAGCGGGGCAGAATTGCAGGAAACCGATTTCAGGAAGTAGACTGGAATTGCATTGAAAGCATAGGAAAAGAGGCAGAATGTCCACAATGATGCACATGGCCAAAAAGGGCGTATGCGTTTTTTCCTGAATATATTCAGGAAAAAACGCATACGCCCTTTTTGGCCAACCAAGCAAGCTTGCAAAGGAAATCTGCACTACAATGAAGTCTCACTTCCCCCCGGTCAAAAGGGCCATCTGAAAAAAGTATAAAATCCAGAAAGGCAGGACAGGCCATGGAGAACTGGGAGCCTTGTTATGCTGATGGGCAGGATGTAAATTGCCAACAGACACTCGGGAGAAGTGTATGGTGTTTCCTGAAACATCTAAAAAACAAAGCAACAGAGCCTAGGGCACTTCCACTTATGGTCCTATAGCTTAGGGAAATTAAAATCAAAAAGACACAGCCACCCCAAAGTTTGGAACGGCTCTGTTTACAAGAACCTCGTTTACAGTACAAGTTCAACATTGCAGAAAGTGAAAAATGGATAAAGAAGTTGTGGTATTTACTTACAAAGCAATATCACTCAGCAATGAAATCTATGTCATCAGGCCCTTAGCAGCACAATGAGTGGATTCAGGTATGATGATTCTAACTGAAATAAGTCACACAGAAAAAGAAACATCATAAGATATCAGTAATCCACAGAATGTAAACTTGGCTACACAAGAACTGAATTACAGAACAGAACAGCGTCTCAAATTTAGAAAAACAACTTATGCTTGCTTAAGGGGAAAGGTGAGTTGGGGTGCTGCATAAAACCAGAGATCGAAATGAGCACAGATAAAGTTCCTTAAGCCAAATATGGAATAGACAAGAGCTACTCCTTGCTCAACGAAATGGACTCAACACCGCATATTAAACGCCTAAGAATGTACCTGACTAGTAAGTATCTTAAAACCTATGGATTGCTATGTCTCCGAAAGAGAATCAAGCATGTGTACAGGTGCATAAACGCAGCAGTGATAGGATTGGAGAGGTTCGGTGAGCAAATGAAGACCCTTTGAAGTCATATTGCATGGTACCCATTCCACGGCTTTCAACTACCCAGGTTTCAGGTATTCTTCCTTCAGCTAAAACATGCATGTGGAACCCAGAGTATGATCAACCATGTGATCGGGAGACGTGTTCAAATATGTCTCAGGTTTTGTACCCTGGTACTCGGGTGCACCATTCCAGATGCTTGACTAACACTCTCCCCACTTGGAGAGTCAGCGCCTTTAACCTCCTGTTTGGCCCAGTTTGCAATTTCTGCGGAAGATGAACAGGAATAGCGAGAACCAATGAGAGACTAGCTGGAGGTGTCTGGACGGGGAAATTTAACTCTCATTTCCCACCAGGAAGAGGAAATAACCAAAGGCTCAGTGTGCCGTGCCGGAACCAGATTAGGACCTGAAGCCATCCTGCGGTGTTGCGGCCAGCTCAAAAGAAAGCGAGTTGAAGAAAGGAGCTCAGAGGCACTGTAATTCACAAACCTGCAGAGTTATAAATGACAGCTATCGTCCAAAAATATACTGAAGTAAGGCTGCCAAGAGGACTTGAAAGCAGGGCAGAATTGCAGGAAACCGATTTCAGGAAGTAGACTGGAATTGCATTGAAAGCATAGGAAAAGAGGCAGAACGTCCACAATGATGCACTTGGCCAAAAAGGGCGTATGCGTTTTTTCCTGAATATATTCAGGAAAAAACGCATACGCCCTTTTTGGCCAACCAAGCAAGCTTGCAAAGAAATCTGCACTACAATGAAGTCTCACTTCCCCCCGGTCAAAAGGGACATCTGAAAAACGTGTAAAATCCAGAAAGGCAGGACAGGCCCTGGAGAACTGGGAGCCTTGTTATGCTGATGGGTGGGATGTAAATTGCCAACAGACACTCCGGAGAAGTGTATCGTGTTTCCTGAAACATCTAAAAAACAAAGCAACAGAGCCTAGGGCACTTCCACTTATGGTCCTATAGCTTAGGGAAATTAAAATCAAAAAGACACAGCCACCCCAAAATTTGGGACGCCTCTGTTTACAAGAACCTTGTTTACCGTACAAGTTCAATATCACAGAAAGTGAAAAATGGATAAAGAACTTGTGGTACTTACGTACAATGCAGTATCACTCAGCAATGAAATCTGTGTCATCAGGCCCGTAGCAGCATAATGAGTGGATTCAGGTACGATGATTCTAACTGAAATAAGTCACACAGAAAAAGAAATATCATAAGATATCACTAATACACGGAATGTAAAGTTGGCTACACAGGAACTGAATTCCAAAACAGAACAGGGTCTCAAATTCAGAAAACCAACTTATGCTTGCTTAAGGGGAAAGGTGAGTTGGGGTGCTGCATAAAACCAGAGATTGAAATGAGCACAGATAAAGTTCCTTAAGCCAAAGATGGAATAGACAAGAGCTACTCCTTGCTCAACGAAATGGACTCAACACCCCATATTAAACGCCTAAGAATGTACCTGTCAAGTAAGTATTTTAAAACCTATGGATTGCTATGTCTCCAAAAGAGAATCAAGCGTGTGTACAGGGGCATAAACGCAGCAGTGATAGGATTGGAGACTTTCGGTGAGCAAATGAAGACCCTTTGAAGTCATATTGCATGGTACCCATTACACAGGTCTCAACTCTCAAGGTTTAAGGTATTCTTCCTTCAGCTAAAACATGCATGTGGAACCCAGAGTATGATCAACCGTGTGAACGGGAGACGTGTTCAAATATGTCTCAGTTTTCTTCCCCTGGTATTCGGGTGCAACATTCCAGACGCTTTACTAAGACTCTCCCCACTTTGAGAGTCAGCGCCTTTAACCTCCTGTTTGGCCCAGTTTGCAATTTCTGCGGAAGATGAACAGGAATAGCGAGAACCAATGAGAGACTAGCTGGAGGTGTCTGGACGGGCAAATTTAACTCTCATTTCCCACCAGGAAGAGGAAATAACCAAAGGCTCAGCATGCCGTGACGGAACCAGATTAGGGCCTGAAGCCATCCTGCGGTGCTTCGGCCTGCTCAAAAGAAAGCGAGTTGAAGAAAGGAGCTCAGGGGCACTGTAATTCAGAAACCTGCAGAGTTATAAATGACAGCTATCGTCCAAAAATATACTGAAGTAAGGCTGCCAAGAGGACTTGAAAGCGGGGCAGAATTGCAGGAAACCGATTTCAGGAGGTAGACTGGAATTGCATTGAAAGCATAGGAAAAGAGGCAGAACGTCCACAATGATGCACTTGGCCAAAAAGGGCGTATGCGTTTTTTCCTGAATATATTCAAGAAAAAACGCATACGCCCTTTTTGGCCAACCAAGCAAGCTTGCAAAGGAAATCTGCACTACAATGAAGTCTCACTTCCCCCCGGTCAAAAGGGCCATCTGAAAAAAGCGTAAAATCCAGAAAGGCAGGACAGGCCATGGAGAACTGGGAGCCTTGTTATGCTGATGGGCGGGATGTAAATTGCCAAAAGACACTCGGGAGAAGTGTATGGTGTTTCCTGAAACATCTAAAAAACAAAGCAACAGAGCCTAGGGCACTTCCACTTATGGTCCTATAGCTTAGGGAAATTAAAATCAAAAAGACACAGCCACCCCAAAGTTTGGAACCGCTCTGTTTACAAGAACCTCGTTTACAGTACAAGTTCAACATCACAGAAAGTGAAAAATGGATAAAGAAGTTGTGGTATTTACTTACAAAGTAATATCACTCAGCAATGAAATCTATGTCATCAGGCCCTTAGCAGCACAATGAGTGGATTCAGGTATGATGATTCTAACTGAAATAAGTCACACAGAAAAAGAAACATCATAAGATATCAGTAATGCACGGAATGTAAACTTGTCTACACAGGAACTGAATTACAGAGCAGAACAGGGTCTCAAATTTAGAAAACCAACTTATGTTTGCTTAAGGGTAAAGGTGAGTGTGGGTGCTGCATAAAACCAAAGATTGAAATGAGCACAGATAAAGTTCCTTAAGCCAAATATGGAATAGACAAGAGCTACTCCTTGCTCAACGAAGTGGACTCAACACCGCATATTAAACGCCTAAGAATGTACCTGTCAAGTAAGTATTTTAAAACCTATGGATTGCTATGTCTCCAAAAGAGAATCAAGCGTGTGTACAGGGGCATAAACGCGGCAGTGATAGGATTGGAGACTTTCGGTGAGCAAATGAAGACCCTTTGAAGTCATATTGCATGGTACCCATTACACAGGTCTCAACTCTCCAGGTTTAAGGTATTCTTCCTTCAGCTAAAACATGCATGTGGAACCCAGAGTATGATCAACCGTGTGAACGGGAGACGTGTTCAAATATGTCTCAGTTTTCTTCCCCTGGTATTCGGGTGCAACATTCCAGACGCTTTACTAAGACTCTCCCCACTTTGAGAGTCAGCGCCTTTAACCTCCTGTTTGGCCCAGTTTGCAATTTCTGCGGAAGATGAACAGGAATAGCGAGAACCAATGAGAGACTAGCTGGAGGTGTCTGGACGGGCAAATTTAACTCTCATTTCCCACCAGGAAGAGGAAATAACCAAAGGCTCAGCATGCGGTGACGGAACCAGATTAGGGCCTGAAGCCATCCTGCGGTGTTGCGGCCTGCTCAAAAGAAAGCGAGTTGAAGAAAGGAGCTCAGGGGCACTGTAATTCAGAAACCTGCAGAGTTATAAATGACAGCTATCGTCCAAAAATATACTGAAGTAAGGCTGCCAAGAGGACTTGAAAGCGGGGCAGAATTGCAGGATACCGATTTCAGGAGGTAGACTGGAATTGCATTGAAAGCATAGGAAAAGAGGCAGAACGTCCACAATGATGCACTTGGCCAAAAAGGGCGTATGCGTTTTTTCCTTAATATATTCAAGAAAAAACGCATACGCCCTTTTTGGCCAACCAAGCAAGCTTGCAAATTAAATCTGCACTACAATGAAGTCTCACTTCCCCCCGGTCAAAAGGGCCATCTGAAAAAAGTGTAAAATCCAGAAAGGCAGGACAGGCCATGGAGAACTGGGAGCCTTGTTATGCTGATGGGCGGGATGTAAATTGCCAACAGACACTCTGGAGAAGTGTATGGTGTTTCCTGAAACATCTAAAAAACAAAGCAACAGAGCCTAGGGCACTTCCACTTATGGTCCTATAGCTTAGGGAAATTAAAATCAAAAAGACACAGCCACCCCAAAGTTTGGGACGCCTCTGTTTACAAGAACCTCGTTTACAGTACAAGTTCAACATCGCAGAATGTGAAAAATGGATAAAGAAGTTGTGGTATTTACTTACAAAGCAATATCACTCAGCAATGAAATCTATGTCATCAGGCCCATAGCAGCACAATGAGTGGATTCAGGTTTGATGATTCTAACTGAAATAAGTCACACAGAAAAAGAAACATCATAAGATATCACTAATACACGGAATGTAAACTTGGCTACACAGGAACTGAATTACAGAACAGAACAGGGTCTCAAATTTAGAAAACCAACTTATGCTTGCTTAAGGGGAAAGGTGAGTTGGGGTGCTGCATAAAAGCAGAGATCGAAATGAGCACAGATAAAGTTCCTTAAGCCAAATATGGAATAGACAAGAGCTACTCCTTGCTCAACGAAATGGACTCAACACCGCATATTAAACGCCTAAGAATGTACCTGACTAGTAAGTATCTTAAAACCTATGGATTGCTATGTCTCCAAAAGAGAATCAAGCGTGTGTACAGGGGCATAAACGCAGCACTGATAGGATTGGAGAGGTACGGTGAGCAAATGAAGACCCTTTGAAGTCATATTGCATGGTACTCATTACACGGGTCTCAACTCTCCAGGTTTAAGGTATTCTTCCTTCAGCTAAAACATGCATGTGAAACCCAGAGTATGATCAACCGTGTGAATGGGAGACGTGTTCAAATATGTCTCAGTTTTCGTACTCTGGTACTCGGGTGTAACATTCCAGACGCTTTACTGACACTCTCCCGACTTGGAGAGTCAGTCTCTTTAACCTCCTGTTTGGACCAGTTTGCAATTTCTGCGGAAGATGAACAGGAATTGCGAGAACCAATGAGAGGCTAGCTGGAGGTGTCTGGACGGGCAAATTTAACTCTCATTTCCCACCAGGAAGAGGAATTAACAAAAGGCTCATCGTGCCATGCCGGAACCAGATTAGGGCCTGAAGCCATCCTGCGGTGTTGCGGGCGGGTCACAAGAAAGCGAGTTGAAGAAAGGAGCTCAGGGACACTGTAATTCACAAACCTGCAGAGTTATAAATGACAGCTATCGTCCAAAAATAGACTGAAGTAAGGCTGCCAAGAGGACTTGAAAGCGGGGCAGAATTGCAGGAAACCGATTTCAGGAGGTAGACTGGAATTGCATTGAAAGCATAGGAAAAGAGGCAGAACGTCCACAATGATGCACTTGGCCAAAAAGGGCGTATGCGTTTTTTCCTGAATATATTCAGGAAAAAACGCATACGCACTTTTTGGCCAACCAAGCAAGCTTGCAAAGGAAATCTGCACTACAATGAAGTCTCACTTCCCCCTGGTCAAAAGGGCCATCTGAAAAAAGTGTAAAATCCAGAAAGGCAGGACAGGCCATGGAGAACTGGGAGCCTTGTTATGCTGATGGGCGGGATGTAAATTGCCAACAGACACTCGGAAGAAGTGTATGGTGTTTCCTGAAACATCTAAAAAACAAAGCAACAGAGCCTAGGGCACTTCCACTTATGGTCCTATAGCTTAGGGAAATTAAAATCAAAAAGACACAGCCACCCCAAAGTTTGGGACGCCTCTGTTTACAAGAACCTCGCTTACCGTACAAGTTCAATATCACAGAAAGTGAAAAATGGATAAAGAACTTGTGGTACTTACGTACAATGCAGTATCACTCAGCAATGATATCTATGTCATCAGGCCCGTAGCAGCATAATGAGTGGATTCAGGTACGATGATTCTAACTGAAATAAGTCACACAGAAAAAGAAACATCATAAGATATCAGTAATACACGGAATGTAAACTTGGCTACACAGGAACTGAATTACAGAACAGAACAGGGTCTCAAATTTAGAAAACTAACTTATGATTGCTTAAGGGGAAAGGTGAGTTGGGGTGCTGCATAAAACCAGAGATCGAAATGAGCACAGATAAAGTTCCTTAAGCCAAATATGGAATAGACAAGAGCTACTCCTTGCTCAATGAAATGGACTCAACACCGCATATTAAACGCCTAAGAATGTACCTGACTAGTAAGTATCTTAAAACGTATGGATTGCTATGTCTCCAAAAGAGAATCAAGCGTGTGTACAGGGGCATAAACGCAGCACTGATAGGATTGGAGAGGTTCGGTGAGCAAATGAAGACCGTTTGAAGTCACATTGCATGGTACCCATTCCACGGGCCTGAACTCTCCAGGTTTAAGGTATTCTTCCTTCAGCTAAAACATACATGTGGAACCCAGAGTATGATCAACCGTGTGAACGGGAGACGTGTTCAAATATGTCTCAGTTTTCCTCCCCTGGTACTCGGGTGCAACATTCCAGACGCTTTACTAACACTCTCCCCACTTGGAGAGTCAGCGCCTTTAACGTCCTGTTTGGCCCAGTTTGCAATTTCTGCGGAAGATGAACAGGAATAGGGAGAACCAATGAGAGCCTAGCTGCAGGTGTCTGGACGGGCAAATTTAACTCTCATTTCCCACCAGGAAGAGGAAATAACCAAAGACTCAGCGTGCCGTGCCGGAACCAGATTAGGGCCTGAAGCCATCCTGCGGTGTTGCGGCCAGCTCAAAAGGTAGCGAGTTGAAGAAAGGAGCTCAGGGGCACTGTAATTCACAAACCTGCAGAGTTATAAATGACAGCTATCGTCCAAAAATAGACTGAAGTAAGGCTGCCAAGAGGACTTGAAAGCGGGGCAGAATTGCAGGAAACCGATTTCAGGAGGTAGACTGGAATTGCATTGAAAGCATACGAAAAGAGGCAGAACGTCCACAATGATGCACTTGGCCAAAATGGGCGTATGCGTTTTTCCCTGAATATATTCAGGAAAAAACGCATACGCCCTTTTTGGCCAACCAAGCAAGCTTGCAAAGGAAATCTGCACTACAATGAAGTCTCACTTCCCCCCGGTCAAAAGGGCCATCTGAAAAAAGTGTAAAATCCAGAAAGGCAGGACAGGCCATGGAGAACTGGGAGCCTTGTTATGCTGATGGGCGGGATGTAAATTGCCAACAGACACTCGGGAGAAGTGTATGGTGTTTCCTGAAACATCTAAAAAACAAAGCAACAGAGCCTAGGGCACTTCCACTTATGGTCCTATAGCTTAGGGAAATTAAAATCAAAAAGACACAGCCACCCCAAAGTTTGGGACGCCTCTGTTTACAAGAACCTCGTTTACCGTACAAGTTCAATATCACAGAAAGTGAAAAATGGATAAAGAACTTGTGGTACTTACGTACAAGGCAGTATCACTCAGCAATGAAATCTATGTCATCAGTCCCATAGCAGCATAATGAGTGGATTCAGGTACGATGATTCTAACTGAAATAAGTCACACAGAAAAAGAAACATCATAAGATATCACTAATACACGGAATGTAAACTTGGCTACACAGGAACTGAATTCCAAAACAGAACAGCGTCTCAAATTTAGAAAACCAACTTATGCTTGCTTAAGGGCAAAGGTGAGTTGGGGTGCTGCATAAAACCAGAGATTGAAATGAGCACAGATAAAGTTCCTTAAGCCAAATATGGAATAGACAAGAGCTACTCCTTGCTCAACGAAATGGACTCAACACCTCATATTAAACGCTTAAAAATGTACCTGACTAGTAAGTATCTTAAAACCTATGGATTGCTATGTCTCCAAAAGAGAATCAAGCGTGTGTACAGGGGCATAAACGCAGCAGTGATAGGATTGGAGAGGTTCGGTGAGCAAATGAAGACCCTTTGAAGTCACATTGCATGGTAACCACTCCACGGGTCTCAACTCTCCAGGTTTAAGGTATTCTTCCTTCAGCTAAAACATGCATGTGGAACCCAGAGTATGATCAACCGTGTGAACGGGAGACGTATTCAAATATGTCTCAGTTTTCCTCCCCTGGTACTCGGGTGCAACATTCCAGACGCTTTACTAACACTCTCCCCACTTGGAGAGTCAGCGCCTTTAACGTCCTGTTTGGCCCAGTTTGCAATTTCTGCGGAAGATGAACAGGAATAGGGAGAACCAATGAGAGACTAGCTGCAGGTGTCTGGACGGGCAAATTTAACTCTCATTTCCCACCAGGAAGAGGAAATAACCAAAGGCTCAGCGTGCCGTGCCGGAACCAGATTAGGGCCTGAAGCCATCCTGCGGTGTTGCGGCCAGCTCACAAGAAAGCGAGTTGAAGAAAGGAGCTCAGGGACACTGTAATTCACAAACCTGCAGAGTTATAAATGACAGCTATCGTCCAAAAATATACTGAAGTAAGGCTGCCAAGAGGACTTGAAAGCAGGGCAGAATTGCAGGAAACCGATTTCAGGAAGTAGACTGGAATTGCATTGAAAGCATAGGAAAAGAGGCAGAACGTCCACAATGATGCACTTGGCCAAAAAGGGCGTATGCGTTTTTTCCTGAATATATTCAGGAAAAAACGCATACGCCCTTTTTGGCCAACCAAGCAAGCTTGCAAAGGAAATCTGCACTACAATGAAGTCTCACTTCCCCCCGGTCAAAAGGGCCATCTGAAAAAAGTGTAAAATCCAGAAAGGCAGGACAGGCCATGGAGAACTGGGAGCCTTGTTATGCTGATGGGCGGGATGTAAATTGCCAACAGACACTCGGGAGAAGTGTATGGTGTTTCCTGAAACATCTAAAAAACAAAGCAACAGAGCCTAGGGCACTTCCACTTATGGTCCTATAGCTTAGGGAAATTAAAATCAAAAAGACACAGCCACCCCAAAGTTTGGGACGCCTCTGTTTACAAGAACCTCGTTTACCGTACAAGTTCAATATCACAGAAAGTGAAAAATGGATAAAGAACTTGTGGTACTTACGTACAATGCAGTATCACTCAGCAATGAAATCTATGTCATCAGGCCCGTAGCAGCATAATGAGTGGATTCAGGTACGATGATTCTAACTGAAATAAGTCACACAGAAAAAGAAACATCATAAGATATCAGTAATACACGGAATGTAAACTTGGCTACACAGGAACTGAATTACAGAACAGAACAGGGTCTCAAATTTAGAAAACCAACTTATGCTTGCTTAAGGGGAAAGGTGAATTGGGGTGCTGCATAAAACCGGAGATTGAAATGAGCACAGATAAAGTTCCTTAAGCCAAATATGGAATAGACAAGAGCTACTCCTTGCTCAACGAAATGGACTCAACACCCCATATTAAACGCCTAAGAATGTACCTGACTAGTAAGTATCTTAAAACCTATGGATTGCTATGTCTCCAAAAGAGAATCAAGCGTGTGTACAGGGGCATAAACGCAGCAGTGATAGGATTGGAGAGGTTCGGTGAGCAAATGAAGACCCTTTGAAGTCATATTGCATGGTACCCATTACACAGGTCTCAACTCTCCAGGTTTAAGGTATTCTTCCTTCAGCTAAAACATGCATGTGGAACCCAGAGTATGATCAACCGTGTGAACGGGAGACGTGTTCAAATATGTCTCAGTTTTCTTCCCCTGGTATTCGGGTGCAACATTCCAGACGCTTTACTAACACTCTCCCCACTTGGAGAGTCAGCGCCTTTAACCTCCTGTTTGGCCCAATTTGCAATTTCTGCGGAAGATGAACAGGAATAGCGAGAACCAATGAGAGACTAGCTGGAGGTGTCTGGACGGGCAAATTTAACTCTCATTTCCCACCAGGAAGAGGAAATAACCAAAGGCTCAGCGTGCCGTGACGGAACCAGATTAGGGCCTGAAGCCATCCTGCGGTGTTGCGGACTGCTCAAAAGAAAGCGAGTTGAAGAAAGGAGCTCAGGGGCACTGTAATTCAGAAACCTGCAGAGTTATAAATGACAGCTATCGTCCAAAAATATACTGAAGTAAGGCTGCCAAGAGGACTTGAAAGCGGGGCAGAATTGCAGGAAACCGATTTCAGGAGGTAGACTGGAATTGCATTGAAAGCATAGGAAAAGAGGCAGAACGTCCACAATGATGCACTTGGCCAAAAAGGGCGTATGCGTTTTTTCCTGAATATATTCAGGAAAAAACGCATACGCCCTTTTTGGCCAACCAAGCAAGCTTGCAAAGGAAATCTGCACTACAATGAAGTCTCACTTCCCCCCGGTCAAAAGGGCCATCTGAAAAAAGTGTAAAATCCAGAAAGGCAGGACAGGCCATGGAGAACTGGGAGACTTGTTATGCTGATGGGCGGGATGTAAATTGCCAAAAGACACTCGGGAGAAGTGTATGGTGTTTCCTGAAACATCTAAAAAACAAAGCAACAGAGCCTAGGGCACTTCCACTTATGGTCCTATAGCTTAGGGAAATTAAAATCAAAAAGACACAGCCACCCCAAAGTTTGGAACCGCTCTGTTTACAAGAACCTCGTTTACAGTACAAGTTCAACATCACAGAAAGTGAAAAATGGATAAAGAAGTTGTGGTATTTACTTACAAAGTAATATCACTCAGCAATGAAATCTATGTCATCAGGCCCTTAGCAGCACAATGAGTGGATTCAGGTATGATGATTCTAACTGAAATAAGTCACACAGAAAAAGAAACATCATAAGATATCAGTAATGCACGGAATGAAAACTTGGCTACACAGGAACTGAATTACAGAGCAGAACAGGGTCTCAAATTTAGAAAACCAACTTATGTTTGCTTAGGGTAAAGGTGAGTGTGGGTGCTGCATAAAACCAGAGATTGAAATGAGCACAGATAAAGTTCCTTAAGCCAAATATGGAATAGACAAGAGCTACTGCTTGCTCAACGAAAAGGACTCAACATTGCATATTAAACGCCTAAGAATGTACCTGACTAATAAGTATCTTAAAACCTATGGATTGCTATGTCTCCGAAAGAGAATCAAGCATGTGTACAGGGGCATAAACGCAGCAGTGATAGGATTGGAGAGGTTCGGTGAGCAAATGAAGACCCTTTGAAGTCATATTGCATGGTACCCATTACACGGGATTCAACTACCCAAGTTTAAGGTATTCTTCCTTCAGCTAAAACATGCATGTGGAACCTAGAGTATGATCAACCATGAGATCGGGAGACGTGTTCAAATATGTCTCAGTTTTCCTCCACTGGTACTCGGGTGCAACATTCCAGATGCTTTACTAACACTCTCCCGACTTGGAGAGTCAGTCCCTTTAACCTCCTGTTTGGCCCAGTTTGCAATTTCTGCGGAACATGAACAGGAATAGGGAGAACCAATGAGAGACTAGCTGGAGGTGTCTGGACGGGCAAATTTAATTCTCATTTCCCACCAGGAAGAGGAATTAACCAAAGGCTCAGCGTGCCGTGCCGAAACCAGTTTAGGGCCTGAAGCCATCCTGCGGTGTTGCGGTCAGGTCACAAGAAAGCGAGTTGAAGAAAGGAGCTCAGGGGCACTGTAATTCACAAACCTGCAGAGTTATAAATGACAGCTATCGTCCAAAAATATACTGAAGTAAGGCTGCCAAGAGGACTTGAAAGCGGGGCAGAATTACAGGAAACCGATTTCAGGAGGTAGACTGGAATTGCATTGAAAGCATAGGAAAAGAGGCAGAACGTCCACAATGATGCACTTGGCCAAAAAGGGCGTATGCGTTTTTTCCTGAATATATTCAGGAAAAAACGCATACGCCCTTTTTGGCCAACCAAGCAAGCTTGCAAAGGAAATCTGCACTACAATGAAGTCTCACTTCCCCCCGGTCAAATGGGCCATCTGAAAAAAGTGTAAAATCTAGAAAGGCAGGACAGGCCATGGAGAACTGGGAGCCTTGTTATGCTAAAGGGCGGGATATAAATTGCCAACAGACACTCGGGAGAAGTGTATGGTGTTTCCTGAAACATCTAAAAAACAAAGCAACAGAGCCTAGGGCACTTCCACTTATGGTCCTATAGCTTAGGGAAATTAAAATCAAAAAGACACAGCCATCCCAAAGTTTGGAACGGCTCTGTTTACAAGAACCTCGTTTACCGTACAAGTTCAATATCACAGAAAGTGAAAAATGGATAAAGAACTTGTGGTACTTACGTACAATGCAGTATCACTCAGCAATGAAATCTATGTCATCAGGCCCGTAGCAGCATAATGAGTGGATTCAGGTACGATAATTCTAACTGAAATAAGTCACACAGAAAAAGAAACATCATAAGATATCACTAATACACGGAATGTAAACTTGGCTACACAGGAACTGAATTCCAAAACAGAACAGGGTCTCAAATTTAGAAAACCAACTTATGCTTGCTTAAGGGGAAAGGTGAGTTGGGGTGCTGCATAAAACCAGAGATTGAAATGAGCACAGATAAAGTTCCTTAAGCCAAATATGGAATACACAAGAGCTACTCCTTGCTCAACAAAATGGACTCAACACCCCATATTAAACGCCTAAGAATGTACCTGACTAGTAAGTATCTTAAAACCTATGGATTGCTATGTCTCCAAAAGAGAATCAAGCATGTGTACAGGGGCATAAACGCAGCAGTGATAGGATTGGAGAGGTTCGGTGAGCAAATGAAGACCCTTTGAAGTCATATTGCATGGTACTCATTACACGGGTCTCAACTCTCCAGGTTTAAGGTATTCTTCCTTCAGCTAAAACATGCATGTGGAACCCAGAGTATGATCAACCGTGTGAATGGGAGACGTGTTCAAATATGTCTCAGTTTTCCTCCCCTGGTACTCGGGTGCAACATTCCAGACGCTTTAGTAACACTCTCCCGACTTGGAGAGTCAGTCCCTTTAACCTCCTGTTTGGCCCAGTTTGCAATTTCTGCGGAAGATGAACAGGAATAGCGAGAACCAACGAGAGACTAGCTGGAGGTGTCTGGACGGGCAAATTTAACTCTCATTTCCCACCAGGAAGAGGAAATAACCAAAGGCTCAGCGTGCCGTGCCGGAACCAGATTAGGGCCTGAAGCCATCCTGCGGTGTTGCGGCCAGCTCACAAGAAAGCGAGTTGAAGAAAGGAGCTCAGGGACACTGTAATTCACAAACCTGCAGAGTTATAAATGACAGCTATCGTCCAAAAATATACTGAAGTAAGGCTGCCAAGAGGACTTGAAAGCAGGGCAGAATTGCAGGAAACCGATTTCAGGAAGTAGACTGGAATTGCATTGAAAGCATAGGAAAAGAGGCAGAACGTCCACAATGATGCACTTGGCCAAAAAGGGCGTATGCGTTTTTTCCTGAATATATTCAGGAAAAAACGCATACGCCCTTTTTGGCCAACCAAGCAAGCTTGCAAAGGAAATCTGCACTACAATGAAGTCTCACTTCCCCCCGGTCAAAAGGGCCATCTGAAAAAAGTGTAAAATCCAGAAAGGCAGGACAGGCCATGGAGAACTGGGAGCCTTGTTATGCTGATGGGCGGGATGTAAATTGCCAACAGACACTCGGGAGAAGTGTATGGTGTTTCCTGAAACATCTAAAAAACAAAGCAACAGAGCCTAGGGCACTTCCACTTATGGTCCTATAGCTTAGGGAAATTAAAATCAAAAAGACACAGCCACCCCAAAGTTTGGGACGCCTCTGTTTACAAGAACCTCGTTTACCGTACAAGTTCAATATCACAGAAAGTGAAAAATGGATAAAGAACTTGTGGTACTTACGTACAATGCAGTATCACTCAGCAATGAAATCTATGTCATCAGGCCCGTAGCAGCATAATGAGTGGATTCAGGTACGATGATTCTAACTGAAATAAGTCACACAGAAAAAGAAACATCATAAGATATCAGTAATACACGGAATGTAAACTTGGCTACACAGGAACTGAATTACAGAACAGAACAGGGTCTCAAATTTAGAAAACCAACTTATGCTTGCTTAAGGGGAAAGGTGAATTGGGGTGCTGCATAAAACCGGAGATTGAAATGAGCACAGATAAAGTTCCTTAAGCCAAATATGGAATAGACAAGAGCTACTCCTTGCTCAACGAAATGGACTCAACACCCCATATTAAACGCCTAAGAATGTACCTGACTAGTAAGTATCTTAAAACCTATGGATTGCTATGTCTCCAAAAGAGAATCAAGCGTGTGTACAGGGGCATAAACGCAGCAGTGATAGGATTGGAGAGGTTCGGTGAGCAAATGAAGACCCTTTGAAGTCATATTGCATGGTACCCATTACACAGGTCTCAACTCTCCAGGTTTAAGGTATTCTTCCTTCAGCTAAAACATGCATGTGGAACCCAGAGTATGATCAACCGTGTGAACGGGAGACGTGTTCAAATATGTCTCAGTTTTCTTCCCCTGGTATTCGGGTGCAACATTCCAGACGCTTTACTAACACTCTCCCCACTTGGAGAGTCAGCGCCTTTAACCTCCTGTTTGGCCCAATTTGCAATTTCTGCGGAAGATGAACAGGAATAGCGAGAACCAATGAGAGACTAGCTGGAGGTGTCTGGACGGGCAAATTTAACTCTCATTTCCCACCAGGAAGAGGAAATAACCAAAGGCTCAGCGTGCCGTGACGGAACCAGATTAGGGCCTGAAGCCATCCTGCGGTGTTGCGGCCTGCTCAAAAGAAAGCGAGTTGAAGAAAGGAGCTCAGGGGCACTGTAATTCAGAAACCTGCAGAGTTATAAATGACAGCTATCGTCCAAAAATATACTGAAGTAAGGCTGCCAAGAGGACTTGAAAGCGGGGCAGAATTGCAGGAAACCGATTTCAGGAGGTAGACTGGAATTGCATTGAAAGCATAGGAAAAGAGGCAGAACGTCCACAATGATGCACTTGGCCAAAAAGGGCGTATGCGTTTTTTCCTGAATATATTCAGGAAAAAACGCATACGCCCTTTTTGGCCAACCAAGCAAGCTTGCAAAGGAAATCTGCACTACAATGAAGTCTCACTTCCCCCCGGTCAAAAGGGCCATCTGAAAAAAGTGTAAAATCCAGAAAGGCAGGACAGGCCATGGAGAACTGGGAGACTTGTTATGCTGATGGGCGGGATGTAAATTGCCAAAAGACACTCGGGAGAAGTGTATGGTGTTTCCTGAAACATCTAAAAAACAAAGCAACAGAGCCTAGGGCACTTCCACTTATGGTCCTATAGCTTAGGGAAATTAAAATCAAAAAGACACAGCCACCCCAAAGTTTGGAACCGCTCTGTTTACAAGAACCTCGTTTACAGTACAAGTTCAACATCACAGAAAGTGAAAAATGGATAAAGAAGTTGTGGTATTTACTTACAAAGTAATATCACTCAGCAATGAAATCTATGTCATCAGGCCCTTAGCAGCACAATGAGTGGATTCAGGTATGATGATTCTAACTGAAATAAGTCACACAGAAAAAGAAACATCATAAGATATCAGTAATGCACGGAATGAAAACTTGGCTACACAGGAACTGAATTACAGAGCAGAACAGGGTCTCAAATTTAGAAAACCAACTTATGTTTGCTTAGGGTAAAGGTGAGTGTGGGTGCTGCATAAAACCAGAGATTGAAATGAGCACAGATAAAGTTCCTTAAGCCAAATATGGAATAGACAAGAGCTACTGCTTGCTCAACGAAAAGGACTCAACATTGCATATTAAACGCCTAAGAATGTACCTGACTAATAAGTATCTTAAAACCTATGGATTGCTATGTCTCCGAAAGAGAATCAAGCATGTGTACAGGGGCATAAACGCAGCACTGATAGGATTGGAGAGGTTCGGTGAGCAAATGAAGACCCTTTGAAGTCATATTGCATGGTACCCATTACACGGGATTCAACTACCCAAGTTTAAGGTATTCTTCCTTCAGCTAAAACATGCATGTGGAACCTAGAGTATGATCAACCATGAGATCGGGAGACGTGTTCAAATATGTCTCAGTTTTCCTCCACTGGTACTCGGGTGCAACATTCCAGATGCTTTACTAACACTCTCCCGACTTGGAGAGTCAGTCCCTTTAACCTCCTGTTTGGCCCAGTTTGCAATTTCTGCGGAACATGAACAGGAATAGGGAGAACCAATGAGAGACTAGCTGGAGGTGTCTGGACGGGCAAATTTAATTCTCATTTCCCACCAGGAAGAGGAATTAACCAAAGGCTCAGCGTGCCGTGCCGAAACCAGTTTAGGGCCTGAAGCCATCCTGCGGTGTTGCGGCCAGCTCAATAGAAAGCGAGTTGAAGAAAGGAGCTCAGGGGCACTGTAATTCACAAACCTGCAGAGTTATAAATGACAGCTATCATCCAAAAATATACTGAAGTAAGGCTGCCAAGAGGACTTGAAAGCGGGGCAGAATTACAGGAAACCGATTTCAGGAGGTAGACTGGAATTGCATTGAAAGCATAGGAAAAGAGGCAGAACGTCCACAATGATGCACTTGGCCAAAAAGGGCGTATGCGTTTTTTCCTGAATATATTCAGGAAAAAACGCATACGCTCTTTTTGGCCAACCAAGCAAGCTTGCAAAGGAAATCTGCACTACAATGAAGTCTCACTTCCCCCCGGTCAAATGGGCCATCTGAAAAAAGTGTAAAATCTAGAAAGGCAGGACAGGCCATGGAGAACTGGGAGCGTTGTTATGCTAAAGGGCGGGATATAAATTGCCAACAGACACTCGGGAGAAGTGTATGGTGTTTCCTGAAACATCTAAAAAACAAAGCAACAGAGCCTAGGGCACTTCCACTTATGGTCCTATAGCTTAGGGAAATTAAAATCAAAAAGACACAGCCATCCCAAAGTTTGGAACGGCTCTGTTTACAAGAACCTCGTTTACCGTACAAGTTCAATATCACAGAAAGTGAAAAATGGATAAAGAACTTGTGGTACTTACGTACAATGCAGTATCATTCAGCAATGAAATCTATGTCATCAGGCCCGTAGCAGCATAATGAGTGGATTCAGGTACGATAATTCTAACTGAAATAAGTCACACAGAAAAAGAAACATCATAAGATATCACTAATACACGGAATGTAAACTTGGCTACACAGGAACTGAATTCCAAAACAGAACAGGGTCTCAAATTTAGAAAACCAACTTATGCTTGCTTAAGGGGAAAGGTGAGTTGGGGTGCTGCATAAAACCAGAGATTGAAATGAGCACAGATAAAGTTCCTTAAGCCAAATATGGAATACACAAGAGCTACTCCTTGCTCAACAAAATGGACTCAACACCCCATATTAAACGCCTAAGAATGTACCTGACTAGTAAGTATCTTAAAACCTATGGATTGCTATGTCTCCAAAAGAGAATCAAGCATGTGTACAGGGGCATAAACGCAGCAGTGATAGGATTGGAGAGGTTCGGTGAGCAAATGAAGACCCTTTGAAGTCATATTGCATGGTACTCATTACACGGGTCTCAACTCTCCAGGTTTAAGGTATTCTTCCTTCAGCTAAAACATGCATGTGGAACCCAGAGTATGATCAACCGTGTGAATGGGAGACGTGTTCAAATATGTCTCAGTTTTCCTCCCCTGGTACTCGGGTGCAACATTCCAGACGCTTTAGTAACACTCTCCCGACTTGGAGAGTCAGTCCCTTTAACCTCCTGTTTGGCCCAGTTTGCAATTTCTGCGGAAGATGAACAGGAATAGCGAGAACCAACGAGAGACTAGCTGGAGGTGTCTGGACGGGCAAATTTAACTCTCATTTCCCACCAGGAAGAGGAATTAACCAAAGGCTCATCGTGCCATGCCGGAACCATATTAGGGCCTGAAGCCATCCTGCGGTGTTGCGGCCAGCTCACAAGAAAGCGAGTTGAAGAAAGGAGCTCAGGGGCACTGTAATTCACAAACCTGCAGAGTTACAAATGACAGCTATCGTCCAAAAATATACTGAAGTAAGGCTGCCAAGAGGACTTGAAAGCGGGGCAGAATTGCAGGAAACCGATTTCAGGAAGTAGACTGGAATTGCATTGAAAGCATAGGAAAAGAGGCAGAATGTCCACAATGATGCACTTGGCCAAAAAGGGCGTATGCGTTTTTTCCTGAATATATTCAGGAAAAAACGCATACGCCCTTTTTGGCCAACCAAGCAAGCTTGCAAAGGAAATCTGCACTACAATGAAGTCTCACTTCCCGCCGGTCAAAAGGGCCATCTGAAAAAAGTGTAAAATCCAGAAAGGCAGGACAGGCCATGGAGAACTGGGAGCCTTGTTATGCTGATGGGCAGGATGTAAATTGCCAACAGACACTCGGGAGAAGTGTATGGTGTTTCCTGAAACATCTAAAAAACAAAGCAACAGAGCCTAGGGCACTTCCACTTATGGTCCTATAGCTTAGGGAAATTAAAATCAAAAAGACACAGCCACCCCAAAGTTTGGAACGGCTCTGTTTACAAGAACCTCGTTTACAGTACAAGTTCAACATTGCAGAAAGTGAAAAATGGATAAAGAAGTTGTGGTATTTACTTACAAAGCAATATCACTCAGCAATGAAATCTATGTCATCAGGCCCTTAGCAGCACAATGAGTGGATTCAGGTATGATGATTCTAACTGAAATAAGTCACACAGAAAAAGAAACATCATAAGATATCAGTAATACACAGAATGTAAACTTGGCTACACAAGAACTGAATTACAGAACAGAACAGCGTCTCAAATTTAGAAAAACAACTTATGCTTGCTTAAGGGGAAAGGTGAGTTGGGGTGCTGCATAAAACCAGAGATCGAAATGAGCACAGATAAAGTTCCTTAAGCCAAATATGGAATAGACAAGAGCTACTCCTTGCTCAACGAAATGGACTCAACACCGCATATTAAACGCCTAAGAATGTACCTGACTAGTAAGTATCTTAAAACCTATGGATTGCTATGTCTCCGAAAGAGAATCAAGCATGTGTACAGGTGCATAAACGCAGCAGTGATAGGATTGGAGAGGTTCGGTGAGCAAATGAAGACCCTTTGAAGTCATATTGCATGGTACCCATTCCACGGCTTTCAACTACCCAGGTTTCAGGTATTCTTCCTTCAGCTAAAACATGCATGTGGAACCCAGAGTATGATCAACCATGTGATCGGGAGACGTGTTCAAATATGTCTCAGGTTTTGTACCCTGGTACTCGGGTGCACCATTCCAGATGCTTGACTAACACTCTCCCCACTTGGAGAGTCAGCGCCTTTAACCTCCTGTTTGGCCCAGTTTGCAATTTCTGCGGAAGATGAACAGGAATAGCGAGAACCAATGAGAGACTAGCTGGAGGTGTCTGGACGGGGAAATTTAACTCTCATTTCCCACCAGGAAGAGGAAATAACCAAAGGCTCAGTGTGCCGTGCCGGAACCAGATTAGGACCTGAAGCCATCCTGCGGTGTTGCGGCCAGCTCAAAAGAAAGCGAGTTGAAGAAAGGAGCTCAGAGGCACTGTAATTCACAAACCTGCAGAGTTATAAATGACAGCTATCGTCCAAAAATATACTGAAGTAAGGCTGCCAAGAGGACTTGAAAGCAGGGCAGAATTGCAGGAAACCGATTTCAGGAGGTAGACTGGAATTGCATTGAAAGCATAGGAAAAGAGGCAGAACGTCCACAATGATGCACTTGGCCAAAAAGGGCGTATGCGTTTTTTCCTGAATATATTCAGGAAAAAACGCATATGCCCTTTTTGGCCAACCAAGCAAGCTTGCAAAGAAATCTGCACTACAATGAAGTCTCACTTCCCCCCGGTCAAAAGGGACATCTGAAAAACGTGTTAAATCCAGAAAGGCAGGACAGGCCCTGGAGAACTGGGAGCCTTGTTATGTTGATGGGCGGGATGTAAATTGCCAACAGACACTCCGGAGAAGTGTATCGTGTTTCCTGAAACATCTAAAAAACAAAGCAACAGAGCCTAGGGCACTTCCACTTATGGTCCTATAGCTTAGGGAAATTAAAATCAAAAAGACACAGCCACCCCAAAATTTGGGACGCCTCTGTTTACAAGAACCTTGTTTACCGTACAAGTTCAATATCACAGAAAGTGAAAAATGCATAAAGAACTTGTGGTACTTACGTACAATGCAGTATCACTCAGCAATGAAATCTGTGTCATCAGGCCCGTAGCAGCATAATGAGTGGATTCAGGTACGATGATTCTAACTGAAATAAGTCACACAGAAAAAGAAATATCATAAGATATCACTAATACACGGAATGTAAAGTTGGCTACACAGGAACTGAATTCCAAAACAGAACAGGGTCTCAAATTCAGAAAACCAACTTATGCTTGCTTAAGGGGAAAGGTGAGTTGGGGTGCTGCATAAAACCAGAGATTGAAATGAGCACAGATAAAGTTCCTTAAGCCAAAGATGGAATAGACAAGAGCTACTCCTTGCTCAACGAAATGGACTCAACACCGCATATTAAACGCCTAAGAATGTACCTGTCAAGTAAGTATTTTAAAACCTATGGATTGCTATGTCTCCAAAAGAGAATCAAGCATGTCTACAGGGGCATAAACGCAGCAGTGATAGGATTGGAGACTTTCGGTGAGCAAATGAAGACCCTTTGAAGTCATATTGCATGGTACCCATTACACAGGTCTCAACTCTCCAGGTTTAAGGTATTCTTCCTTCAGCTAAAACATGCATGTGGAACCCAGAGTATGATCAACCGTGTGAACGGGAGACGTGTTCAAATATGTCTCAGTTTTCTTCCCCTGGTATTCGGGTGCAACATTCCAGACGCTTTACTAAGACTCTCCACACTTTGAGAGTCAGCGCCTTTAACCTCCTGTTTGGCCCAGTTTGCAATTTCTGCGGAAGATGAACAGGAATAGCGAGAACCAATGAGAGACTAGCTGGAGGTGTCTGGACGGGCAAATTTAACTCTCATTTCCCACCAGGAAGAGGAAATAACCAAAGGCTCAGCATGCCGTGACGGAACCAGATTAGGGCCTGAAGCCATCCTGCGGTGTTGCGGCCTGCTTAAAAGAAAGCGAGTTGAAGAAAGGAGCTCAGGGGCACTGTAATTCAGAAACATGCAGAGTTATAAATAACAGCTATCGTCCAAAAATATACTGAAGTAAGGCTGCCAAGAGGACTTGAAAGCGGGGCAGAATTGCAGGAAACCGATTTCAGGAGGTAGACTGGAATTGCATTGAAAGCATAGGAAAAGAGGCAGAACGTCCACAATGATGCACTTGGCCAAAAAGGGCGTATGCGTTTTTTCCTTAATATATTCAAGAAAAAACGCATACGCCCTTTTTGGCCAACCAAGCAAGCTTGCAAAGGAAATCTGCACTACAATGAAGTCTCACTTCCCCCCGGTCAAAAGGGCCATCTGAAAAAAGTGTAAAATCCAGAAAGGCAGGACAGGCCATGGAGAACTGGGAGCCTTGTTATGCTGATGGGCGGGATGTAAATTGCCAAAAGACACTCGGGAGAAGTGTATGGTGTTTCCTGAAACATCTAAAAAACAAAGCAACAGAGCCTAGGGCACTTCCACTTATGGTCCTATAGCTTAGGGAAATTAAAATCAAAAAGACACAGCCACCCCAAAGTTTGGAACCGCTCTGTTTACAAGAACCTCGTTTACAGTACAAGTTCAACATCACAGAAAGTGAAAAATGGATAAAGAAGTTGTGGTATTTACTTACAAAGTAATATCACTCAGCAATGAAATCTATGTCATCAGGCCCTTAGCAGCACAATGAGTGGATTCAGGTATGATGATTCTAACTGAAATAAGTCACACAGAAAAAAAAACATCATAAGATATCAGTAATGCACAGAATGTAAACTTGTCTACACAGGAACTGAATTACAGAGCAGAACAGGGTCTCAAATTTAGAAAACCAACTTATGTTTGCTTAAGGGTAAAGGTGAGTGTGGGTGCTGCATAAAACCAGAGATTGAAATGAGCACAGATAAAGTTCCTTAAGCCAAATATGGAATAGACAAGAGCTACTCCTTGCTCAACGAAATGGACTCAACATTGCATATTAAACGCCTAAGAATGTACCTGACTAATAATTATCTTAAAACCTATGGATTGCTATGTCTCCGAAAGAGAATCAAGCATGTGTACAGGGGCATAAACGCAGCAGTAATAGGATTGGAGAGGTTCGGTGAACAAATGAAGACCCTTTGAAGTCATATTGCATGGTACCCATTACACGGGATTCAACTACCCAAGTTTAAGGTATTCTTCCTTCAGCTAAAACATGCATGTGGAACCTAGAGTATGATCAACCATGTGATCGGGAGACGTGTTCAAATATGTCTCAGTTTTCCTCCACTGGTACTCGGGTGCAACATTCCAGATGCTTTACTAACACTCTCCCGACTTGGAGAGTCAGTCCCTTTAACCTCCTGTTTGGCCCAGTTTGCAATTTCTGCGGAACATGAACAGGAATAGGGAGAACCAATGAGAGACTAGCTGGAGGTGTCTGGACGGGGAAATTTAATTCTCATTTCCCACCAGGAAGAGGAATTAACCAAAGGCTCAGCGTGCCGTGCCGAAACCAGTTTAGGGCCTGAAGCCATCCTGCGGTGTTGCGGTCAGGTCACAAGAAAGCGAGTTGAAGAAAGGAGCTCAGGGGCACTGTAATTCACAAACCTGCAGTGTTATAAATGACAGCTATCATCCAAAAATATACTGAAGTAAGGCTGCCAAGAGGACTTGAAAGCGAGGCAGAATTGCAGGAAACCGATTTCAGGAGGTAAACTGGAATTGCATTGAAAGCATAGGAAAAGAGGCAGAACGTCCACAATGATGCACTTGGCCAAAAAGGGCGTATGCGTTTTTTCCTGAATATATTCAGGAAAAAACGCATACGCCCTTTTTGGCCAACCAAGCAAGCTTGCAAAGGAAATCTGCACTACAATGAAGTCTCACTTCCCCCCGGTCAAATGGGCCATCTGAAAAAAGTGTAAAATCCAGAAAGGCAGGACAGGCCATGGAGAACTGGGAGCCTTGTTATGCTGAAGGGCGGGATGTAAATTGCCAACAGACACTCGGGAGAAGTGTATGGTGTTTCCTGAAACATCTAAAAAACAAAGCAACAGAACCTAGGGCACTTCCACTTATGGTCCTATAGCTTAGGGAAATTAAAAGCAAAAAGACACAGCCACCCCAAAGTTTGGGACGCCCCTGTTTACAAGAACCTCGTTTACCGTACAAGTTCAATATCACAGAAAGTGAAAAATGGATAAAGAACTTGTGGTACTTACGTACAATGCAGTATCACTCAGCAATGAAATCTATGTCATCAGGCCAATAGCAGCATAAAGAGTGGATTCAGGTACGATGATTCTAACTGAAATAAGTCACACAGAAATAGAAACATCATAAGATATCACTAATACACGGAATGTAAACTTGGCTACACAGGAACTGAATTCCAAAACAGAACAGGGTCTCAAATTGAGAAAACCAACTTATGCTTGCTTAAGGGGAAAGGTGAGTTGGGGTGCTGCATAAAACCAGAGATTGAAATGAGCACAGATAAAGTTCCTTAAGCCAAATATGGAATAGACAAGAGCTACTCCTTGCTCAACGAAATGGACTCAACACCCCATATTAAACGCCTAAGAATGTACCTGACTAGTAAGTATCTTAAAACCTATGGATTGCTATGTCTCCGAAAGAGAATCAAGCATGTGTACAGGGCCATAAAGGCAGCAGTGATAGGATTGGAGAGGTTCGGTGAGCAAATGAAGACCCTTTGAAGTCATATTGCATGGTACCCATTCCACGGGTCTCAACTCTCCAGGTTTAAGGTATTCTTCCTTCAGCTAAAACATGCATGTGGAACCCAGAGTATGATCAACCGTGTGAACGGGAGACGTGTTCAAATATGTCTCAGTTTTCCTCCCCTGGTGCTCGGGTGCAACATTCCAGACGCTTTAGTAACACTCTCCCGACTTGGAGAGTCAGCGCCTTTAACCTCCTGTTTGGCCCAGTTTGCAATTTCTGCGGAAGATGAACAGGAATAGGGAGAACCAATGAGAGACTACCTGGAGGTGTCTGGACGGGCAAATTTAACTCTCATTTCCCACCAGGAAGAGGAATTAACCAAAGGCTCATCGTGCCATTCCGGAACAAGATTAGGGCCTGAAGCCATCCTGCGGTGTTGCGGCCAGCTCACAAGAAAGCGAGTTGAAGAAAGGAGCTCAGGGGCACTGTAATTCACAAACCTGCAGAGTTACAAATGACAGCTATCGTCCAAAAATATACTGAAGTAAGGCTGCCAAGAGGACTTGAAAGCGGGACAGAATTGCAGGAAACCGATTTCAGGAAGTAGACTGGAATTGCATTGAAAGCATAGGAAAAGAGGCAGAACGTCCACAATGATGCACTTGGCCAAAAAGGGTGTATGCGTTTTTTCCTGAATATATTCAGGAAAAAACGCATACGCCCTTTTTGGCCAACCAAGCAAACTTGCAAAGGAAATCTGCACTACAATGAAGTCTCACTTCCCCCCAGTCAAAAGGGCCATCCTAAAAAAGTGTAAAATCCAGAAAGTCAGGACAGGCCATGGAGAACTGGGAGCCTTGTTATGCTGATGGGCGGGAGGTAAATTGCCAACAGACACTCGGTAGAAGTGTATGGTGTTTCCTGAAACATCTAAAAAACAAAGCAACAGAGCCTAGGGCACTTCCACTTATGGTCCTATAGCTTAGGGAAATTAAAATCAAAAAGACACAGCCACCCCAAAGTTTGGAACGGCTCTGTTTACAAGAACCTCGTTTACCGTACAAGTTCAATATCACAGAAAGTGAAAAATGGATAAAGAACTTGTGGTACTTACGTACAATGCAGTATCACTCAGCAATGAAATCTATGTCATCAGGCCCGTAGCATCATAATGAGTGGATTCAGGTACGATGATTCTAACTGAAATAAGTCACAGAGAAAAAGAAACATCATAAGATATCACTAATACACGGAATGTAAACTTGGCTACACAGGAACTGAATTCCAAAACAGAACAGGGTCTCAAATTGAGAAAACCAACTTATGCTTGCTTAAGGGGAAAGGTGAGTTGGGGTGCTGCATAAAACCAGAGATTGAAATGAGCACAGATAAAGTTCCTTAAGCCAAATATGGAATAGACAAGAGCTACTCCTTGCTCAACGAAATGGACTCAACACCCCATATTAAACGCCTGAGAATGTACCTGTCTAGTATGTATCTTAAAAGCTATGGATTGCTATGTCTCCAAAAGAGAATCAAGCGTGTGTACAGGGGCATAAACGCAGCAGTGATAGGATTGGAGAGGTTCGGTGAGCAAATGAAGACCCTTTGAAGTCATATTGCATGGTACCCATTCCACGGGTCTCAACTCTCCAGGTTTAAGGTATTCTTCCTTCAGCTAAAACATGCATGTGGAACACAGAGTCTGATCAACCGTGTGAACGGGAGACGTGTTCAAATATGTCTCAGTTTTCCTCCCCTGGTGCTCGGGTGCAACATTCCAGACGCTTTACTAACACTCTCCCCACTTGGAGAGTCAGTGCCTTTAACCTCCTGTTTGGCCCAGTTTGCAATTTCTGCGGAAGATGAACAGGAATAGCGAGAACCAATGAGAGACTAGCTGGAGGTGTCTGGACGGGGAAATTTAACTATCATTTCCCACCAGGAAGAGGAAATAACCAAGGCTCAGCGTGCCGTGCCAGAACCAGATTAGGGCCTGAAGCCATCCTGCGGTGTTGCGGCCAGCTCAAAAGAAAGTGAGTTGAAGAAAGGAGCTCAGGGGCACTGTAATTCACAAACGTGCAGAGTTATAAATGACAGCTATCGTCCAAAAATAGACTGAAGTAAGGCTGCCAAGAGGACTTGAAAGCGGGACAGAATTGCAGGAAACCGATTTCAGGAGGTAGACTGGAATTGCATTGAAAGCATAGGAAAAGAGGCAGAACGTCCACAATGATGCACTTGGCCAAAAAGGGCGTATGCGTTTTTTCCTGAATATATTCAGGAAAAAACGCATACGCCCTTTTTGGCCAACCAAGCAAGCTTGCAAAGAAATCTGCACTACAATGAAGTCTCACTTCCCCCCGGTCAAAAGGGACATCTGAAAAAAGTGTAAAATCCAGAAAGGCAGGACAGGCCCTGGAGAACTGGGAGCCTTGTTATGCTGATGGGCGGGATGTAAATTGCCAAAAGACACTCGGGAGAAGTGTATCCTGTTTCCTGAAACATCTAAAAAACAAAGCAACAGAGCATAGGGCACTTCCACTTATGGTCCTATAGCTTAGGGAAATTAAAATCAAAAAGACACAGCCACCCCAAAATTTGGGACGCCTCTGTTTACAAGAACCTTGTTTACCGTACAAGTTCAATATCACAGAAAGTGAAAAATGGATAAAGAACTTGTGGTACTTACGTACAATGCAGTATCACTCAGCAATGAAATCTATGTCATCAGGCCCGTAGCAGCATAATGAGTGGATTCAGGTACGATGATTCTAACTGAAATAAGTCACACAGAAAAAGAAATATCATAAGATATCACTAATACACGGAATGAAAACTTGGCTACACAGGAACTGAATTCCAAAACAGAAGAGGGTCTCAAATTCAGAAAACCAACTTATGCTTGCTTAAGGGGAAAGGTGAGTTGGGGTGCTGCATAAAACCAGAGATTGAAATGAGCACAGATAAAGTTCCTTAAGCCAAATATGGAATAGACAAGAGCTACTCCTTGCTCAACGAAATGGACTCAACACCGCATATTAAACACCTAAGAATGTACCTGTCTAGTAAGTATTTTAAAACCTATGGATTGCTATGTCTCCAAAACAGAATCAAGCGTGTGTACAGGGGCATAAACGCAGCAGTGATAGGATTGGAGAGGTTCGGTGAGCAAATGAAGACCCTTTGAAGTCATATTGCATGGTACCCATTCCACGGGTCTCAACTCTCCAGGTTTAAGGTATTCTTCCTTCAGCTAAAATATGCATGTGGAACCCAGAGTCTGATCAACCGTGTGAACGGGAGACGTGTTCAAATATGTCTCAGTTTTCCTCCCCTGGTGCTCGTGTGCAACATTCCAGACGCTTTACTAACACTCTACCCACTTGGAGAGTCAGCGCCTTTAACCTCCTGTTTGGCCCAGTTTGCAATTTCTGCGGAAGATAAACAGGAATAGCGAGAACCAATGAGAGACTAGCTGGAGGTGTCTGAACGGGCAAATTTAACTCTCATTTCCCACCAGGAAGAGGAAATAACCAAAGGCTCAGCGTGCCGTGCCGGAACCAGATTAGGGCCTGAAGCCATCCTGCGGTGTTGCGGCCAGGTCACAAGAAAGCGAGTTGAAGAAAGGAGCTCAGGGGCACTGTAATTCACAAACCTGCAGAGTTATAAATGACAGCTATCGTCCAAAAATATACTGAAGTAAGGCTGCCAAGAGGACTTGAAAGCGGGGCAGAATTGCAAGAAACCGATTTCAGGAGGTAGACTGGAATTGCATTGAAAGCATAGGAAAAGAGGCAGAACGTCCACAATGATGCACTTGGCCAAAAAGGGCGTATGCGTTTTTTCCTGAATATATTCAGGAAAAAACGCATACGCCCTTTTTGGCCAACCAAGCAAACTTGCAAAGGAAATCTGCACTACAATGAAGTCTCACTTCCCCCTGGTCAAAAGGGCCATCTGAAAAAAGTGTAAAATCCAGAAAGGCAGGACAGGCCATGGAGAACTGGGAGCCTTGTTATGCTGATGGGCGGGATGTAAATTGCCAACAACCACTAGGGAGAAGTGTATGGTGTTTCCTGAAACATCTAAAAAACAAAGCAACAGAGGCTAGGGCACTTCCACTTATGGTCCTATAGCTTAGGGAATTTAAAATCAAAAAGACACAGCCACCCCAAAGTTTGGAACGGCTCTGTTTACAAGAACCTCGTTTACAGTACAAGTTCAACATCACAGAAAGTGAAAAATGGAGAAAGAAGTTGTGGTATTTACTTACAAAGAAATATCACTCAGCAATGAAATCTGTGTCATCAGGCCCTTAGCAGCACAATGAGTGGATTCAGGTATGATGATTCTAACTGAAATAAGTCACACAGAAAAAGAAACATCTAAGATATCAGTAATACACGGAATGGAAACTTGGCTACACAGGAACTGAATTACAGAACAGAACAGGGTCTCAAATTTAGAAAACCAACTTATGCTTGCTTAAGGGGAAAGGTGAGTTGGGGTGCTGCATAAAACCAGAGATTGAAATGAGCACAGATAAACTTCCTTAAGCCAAATATGGAATAGACAAGAGCTACTCCTTGCTCAACGAAATGGACTCAACACCGCATATTAAACACCTAAGAATGTACCTGACTAGTAAGTATCTTAAAACCTATGGATTGCTATGTCTCCGAAAGAGAATCAAGCATGTGTACAGGGGCATAAACGCAGCAGTGATAGGATTGGAGAGGTTCGGTGAGCAAATGAAGACCCTTTGAAGTCATATTGCATGGTACCCATTCCACGGGTTTCAACTACCCAGGTGTTAGGTATTCTTCCTTCAGCTAAAACATGCATGTGGAACCCAGAGTATGATCAACCATGTGATTGGGAGACGTGTTCAAATATGTCTCAGTTTTTGTACCCTGGTACTCGGGTACAACATTCCAGACGCTTTACTAACACTCTCCCGACTTGGAGAGTCAGTCCCTTTTACCTCCTGTTTGGCCCAGTTTGCAATTTCTGCGGAAGATGAACAGGAATAGCGAGAACCAATGAGAGACTAGCTGGAGGTGTCTGGACGGGCAAATTTAACTCTCATTTCCCACCAGGACGAGGAATTAACCAAAGGCTCAGCGTGCCTTGCCGGAACCAGATTAGGGCCTGAAGCCATCCTGCGGTGTTGCGGCCAGCTCACAAGAAAGCGAGTTGAAGAAAGGAGCTCAGGGGCACTGTAATTCACAAACCTGCAGAGTTATAAATGACAGCTATCGTCCAAAAATACACTGAAGTAAGGCTGCCAAGAGGACTTGAAAGCGGGGCAGAATTGCAGGAAACCGATTTCAGGAGGTAGACTGAAATTGCATTGAAAGCATAGGAAAAGAGGCAGAACGTCCACAATGATGCACTTGGCCAAAAAGGGCGTATGCGTTTTTTCCTGAATATATTCAGGAAAAAACGCATACGCCCTTTTTGGCCAACCAAGCAAGCTTGCAAAGGAAATCTGCACTACAATGAAGTCTCACTTCCCCCCCCAGTCAAAAGGGCAATCTGAAAAAAGTGTAAAATCCAGAAAGGCAGGAAGGGCCATGGAGAACTGGGAGCCTTGTTATGCTGATGGGCGGGATGTAAATTGCCAACAGAAACTTGGGAGAAGTGTATGGTGTTTCCTGAAACATCTAAAAAACAAAGCAACAGAGCCTAGGGCACTTCCACTTATGGTCCTATAGCTTAGGGAAATTAAAATCAAAAAGACACAGCCACCCCAAAATTTGGGACACCTCTGTTTACAAGAACCTCGTTTATAGTACAAGTTCAACATCGCAGAAAGTGAAAAATGGATAAAGAAGTTGTGGTATTTACTTACAAAGCATATCACTCAGCAATGAAATCTGTGTCATCAGGCCCTTAGCAGCACAATGAGTGGATTCAGGTATGATGATTCTAACTGAAATAAGTCACACAGAAAAAGAAACATCATAACATATCAGTAATACACGGAATGTAAACTTGGCTACACAGGAACTGAATTACAGAACAGAACAGGGTCTCAAATTTAGAAAACCAACTTATGCTTGCTTAAGGGGAAAGGTGAGTTGGGGTGCTGCATAAAACCAGAGATTGAAATGAGCACAGATAAAGTTCCTTAAGCCAAATATGGAATAGACAAGAGCTACTCCTTGCTCAACGAAATGGACTCAACACCGCATATTAAACGCCTAAGAATGTACCTGACTAGTAAGTATCTTAAAACCTATGGATTGCTATGTCTCCGAAAGAGAATCAAGCATGTGTACAGGGGCATAAACGCAGCAGTGATAGGATTGGAGAGGTTCGGTGAGCAAATGAAGACCCTTTGAAGTCATATTGCATGGTACCCATTCCACGGGTTTCATATACCCAGGTTTAAGGTATTCTTCCTTCAGCTAAATCATGCATGTGGAACCTAGAGTATGATCAACCTTGTGATCGGGAGACGTGTTCAAATATGTCTCACTTTTCGTACCCTGGTACTCGGGTGCAACATTCCAGACGCTTTACTAACACTCTCCCCACTTGGAGAGTCAGTCCCTTTAACCTCCTGTTTGCCCCAGTTTGCAATTTCTGCGGAAGATGAACAGGAATAGCGAGAACCAATGAGAGACTAGCTGGAGGTGTCTGGACGGGCAAATTTAACTCTCATTTCCCACCAGGAAGAGGAATTAACCAAAGACTCAGCGTGCCGTGCCGGAACCAGATTAGGGCCTGAAGCCATCCTGCGGTGTTTCGGCCAGCTCAAAAGAAAGCGAGTTGAACAAAGGAGCTCAGGGGCACTGTAATTCACAAACCTGCAGAGTTATAAATGACAGCTATCGTCCAAAAATAGACTGAAGTAAGGCTGCCAAGAGGACTTGAAAGCGGGGCAGCATTGCAGGAAACCGATTTCAGGAGGTAGACTGGAATTGCATTGAAAGCATAGGAAAAGAGGCAGAACGTCCACAATGATGCACTTGGCCAAAAAGGGCGTATGCGTTTTTTCCTGAATATATTCAGGAAAAAACGCATACGCCCTTTTTGGCCAACCAAGCAAGCTTGCAAAGAAATCTGCACTACAATGAAGTCTCACTTCCCCCCGGTCAAAAGGGACATCTGAAAAAAGTGTAAAATCCAGAAAGGCAGGACAGGCCATGGAGAACTGGGAGCCTTGTTATGCTGAAGGGCGGGATGTAAATTGCCAACAACCACTCAGGAGAATTGTATGGTGTTTCCTGAAACAACTAAAAAACAAAGCAACAGAGCCTAGGGCACTTCCACTTATGGTCCTATAGCTTAGGGAATCTAAAATCAAAAAGACACAGCCACCCCAAAGTTTGGAACGGCTCTGTTTACAAGAACCTCGTTTACAGTACAAGTTCAACATCGCAGAAAGTGAAAAATGGATAAAGAAGTTGTGGTATTTACTTACAAAGCAATATCACTCAGCAATGAAATCTGTGTCATCAGGCCCTTAGCAGCACAATGAGTGGATTCAGGTATGATGATTCTAACTGAAATAAGTCACACAGAAAAAGAAACATCATAAGGTATCAGTAATACACGGAATGTAAACTTGGGTACACAGGAACTGAATTACAGAACAGAACAGGGACTCAAATTTAGAAAACCAACTTATGCTTGCTTAAGGGAAAAGGTGAGTTGGGGTGCTGCATAAAACCAGAGATTGAAATGAGCACAGATAAAGTTCCTTAAGTCAAATATGGAATAGACAAGAGCTACTCCTTGCTCAACGAAATGGACTCAACACCGCATATTAAACGCCTAAGAATGTACCTGACTAGTAAGTATCTTAAAACCTATGGATTGCTATGTCTCCGAAAGAGAATCAAGCATGTGTAAAGGGGCATAAACGCAGCAGTGATAGGATTAGAGAGGTTCGGTGAGCAAATGAAGACCCTTTGAATTCATATTGCATGGTACCCATTCCACGGGTTTCAACTACCCAGGTTTAAGGTATTCTTCCTTCAGCTAAAACATGCATGTGGAACCTAGAGTATGATCAACCATGTGATCGTGAGACGTGTTCAAATATGTCTCAGTTTTCGTACCCTGGTACTCGGGTTTAACATTCCAGACGCTTTACTAACACTCTCTCGACTTGGAGAGTCAGTCCCTTTAACCTCCTGTTTGGCCCAGTTTGCAATTTCTGCGGAAGATGAACAGGAATAGCGAGAACCAATGAGAGACTAGCTGGAGGTGTCTGGACGGGCAAATTTAACTCTCATTTCCCACCAGGAAGAGGAATTAACCAAAGGCTCAGCGTGCCGTGCCGGAACCAGATTAGGGCCTGAAGCCATCCTGCGGTGTTTCGGCCAGCTCACAAGAAAGCGAGTTGAAGAAAGGAGCTCAGGGGCACTGTAATTCACAAACCTGCAGAGTTATAAATGACAGCTATCGTCCAAAAATAGACTGAAGTAAGGCTGCCAAGAGGACTTGAAAGCGGGGCAGAATTGCAGGAAACCGATTTCAGGAGGTAGACTGGAATTGCATTGAAAGCATAGGAAAAGGGGCAGAACGTACACAATGATGCACTTGGCCAAAAAGTGCGTATGCGTTTTTTCCTGAATATATTCAGGAAAAAACGCATACGCCCTTTTTGGCCAACCAAGCAAGCTTGCAAAGGAAATCTGCACTACAATGAAGTCTCACTTCCCCCCCGCCCCCGGTCAAAAGGGCCATCTGAAAAAAGTGTAAAATCCAGAAAGGCATGAAGGGCCATGGAGAACTGGGAGCCTTGTTATGCTGATGGGCGGGATGTAAACTGCCAACAGACACTTGGGAGAAGTGTATGGTGTTTCCTGAAACATCTAAAAAACAAAGCAACAGAGCCTAGGGCACTTCCACTTATGGTCCTATAGCTTAGGGAAATTAAAATCAAAAAGACACAGCCACCCCAAAATTTGGGACGCCTCTGTTTACAAGAACCTCGTTTACAGTACAAGTTCAACATCACAGAAAGTGAAAAATGGATAAAGAAGTTGTGGTATTTACTTACAAAGCAATATCACTAAGCAATGAAATCTGTGTCATCAGGCCCTTAGCAGCACAATGAGTGGATTCAGGTATGATGATTCTAACTGAAATAAGTCACACAGAAAAAGAAACATCATAAGATATCAGTAATACACGGAATGGAAACTTGGCCACACAGGAACTGAATTACAGAACAGAACAGGGTCTCAAATTTAGAAAACCAACTTATGCTTGCTTAAGGGTAAAGGTGAGTTGGGGTGCTGCATAAAACCAGAGATTGAAATGAGCACAGATAAACTTCCTTAAGTCAAATATGGAATAGACAAGAGCTACTCCTTGCTCAACGAAATGGACTCAACACCGCATATTAAACGCCTAAGAATGTACCTGACTAGTAAGTATCTTAAAACCTATGGATTGCTATGTCTCCGAAAGAGAATCAAGCATGTGTACAGGGGCATAAACGCAGCAGTGATAGGATTGGAGAGGTTCGGTGAGCAAATGAAGACCCTTTGAAGTCATATTGCATGGTACCCATTCCACGGGTTTCAACTACCCAGGTTTTAGGTATTCTTCCTTCAGCTAAAACATGCATGTGGAACCCAGAGTATGATCAACCATGTGATCGGGAAACGTGTTCAAATATGTCTCAGTTTTCCTCCCCTGGTACTCAGGTGCAACATTCCAGACGCTTTACTGACACTCTCCCCACTTGGAGAGTCAGCGCCTTTAACCTCCTGTTTGGCCCAGTTTGCAATTTCTGCGGAAGATGAACAGGAATAGCGAGAACCAATGAGAGGCTAGCTGGAGGTGTCTGGACGGGCAAATTTAACTCTCATTTCCCACCAGGAAGAGGAAATAACCAAAGGCTCAGCGTGCCGTGCCGGAACCAGATTAGGGCCTGAAGCCATCCTGCGGTGTTGCGGCCAGCTCAAAAGAAAGCGAGTTGAAGAAAGGAGCTCAGGGCACTGTAATTCACAAACCTGCAGAGTTATATATGACAGCTATCGTCCAAAAATAGACTGAAGTAAGGCTGCCAAGAGGACTTGAACGCGGGGCAGAATTGCAGGAAACCGATTTCAGGAGGTAGACTGGAATTGCATTGAAAGCATAGGAAAAGAGGCAGAACGTCAACAATGATGCACTTGGCCAAAAAGGGCGTATGCATTTTTTCCTGAATATATTCAGGAAAAAACGCATACGCCCTTTTTGGCCAACCAAGCAAGCTTGCAAAGGAAATCTGCACTACAATGAAGTCTCACTTCCCCCCGGTCAAAAGGGCCATCTGAAAAAACTGTAAAATCCAGAAAGGCAGGACAGGCCATGGAGAACTGGGAGCCTTGTTATGCTGATGGGCCGGATGGAAATTGCCAACAACCACTCGGGAGAAGTGTATGGTGTTTCCTGAAACATCTAAAAAACAAAGCAACAGAACCTAGGGCACTTCCACTTATGGTCCTATAGCTTAGGGAAATTAAAATCAAAAAGACACAGCCACCCCAAAGTTTGGAATGGCTCTGTTTACAAGAACCTCGTTTACAGTACAAGTTCAACATCGCAGAACGTGAAAAATGGATAAGGAAGTTGTGGTATTTACTTACAAGCAATATCACTCAGCAATGAAATCTGTGTCATCAGGCCCTTAGCAGCACAATGAGTGGATTCAGGTATGATGATTCTAACTGAAATAAGTCACACAGAAAAAGAAACATCATAAGGTATCAGTAATACACGGAATGTAAACTTGGGTACACAGGAACTGAATTACAGAACAGAACAGGGTCTCAAATTTAGAAAACCAACTTATGCTTGCTTAAGGGTAAAGGTGAGTTGGGGTGCTGCATAAAACCAGAGATTGAAATGAGCACAGATAAACTTCCTTAAGTCAAATATGGAATAGACAAGAGCTACTCCTTGCTCATCGAAATGGACTCAACACCGCATATTAAACGCCTAAGAATGTACCTGACTAGTAAGTTTCTTAAAACCTATAGATTGCTATGTCTCCGAAAGAGAATCAAGCATGTGTAAAGGGGCATAAACGCAGCAGTGATAGGATTGGAGAGGTTCGGTGAGCAAATGAAGACCCTTTGAAGTCATATTGCATGGTACCCATTCCACGGGTTTCAACTACCCAGGTTTAAGGTATTCTTCCTTCAGCTCAAACATGCATGTGGAACCTAGAGTATGATCAACCATGTGATCGGGAGACGTGTTCAAATATGTCTCAGTTTTCGTACCCTGGTACTCGGGTGCAACATTCCAGACGCTTTACTAACACTCTCCCGACTTGGAGAGTCAGTCCCTTTAACCTCCTGTTTGGCCCAGTTTGCAATTTCTGTGGAAGATGAACAGGAATAGCGAGAACCAATGAGAGACTAGCTGGAGGTGTCTGGACGGGCAAATTTAACTCTCATTTCCCACCAGGAAGAGGAATTAACCAAAGGCTCAGCATGCCGTGCCGGAACCAGATTAGGCCTGAAGCCATCCTGCGGTGTTTCGGCCAGCTCACAAGAAAGCGAGTTGAAGAAAGGAGCTCAGGGGCACTGTAATTCACAAACCTGCAGAGTTATAAATGACAGCTATCGTCCAAAAATATACTGAAGTAAGGCTGCCAAGAGGACTTGAAAGCGGGGCAGAATTGCAGGAAACCGATTTCAGGAGGTAGACTGGAATTGCATTGAAAGCATAGGAAAAGAGGCAGAACGTCCACAATGATGCACTTGGCCAAAAAGAGCGTATGCGTTTTTTCCTGAATATATTCAGGAAAAAACGCATACGCCCTTTTTGGCCAACCAAGCAAGCTTGCAAAGGAAATCTGCACTACAATGAAGTCTCACTTCCCCCCGGTCAAAAGGGCCATCTGAAAAAAGTGTAAAATCCAGAAAGGCAGGACAGGCCATGGAGAACTGGGAGCCTTGTTATGCTGATGGGCGGGATGTAAATTGCCAACAACCACTAGGGAGAAGTGTATGGTGTTTCCTGAAACATCTAAAAAACAAAGCAACAGAACCTAGGGCACTTCCACTTATGGTCCTATAGCTTAGGGAAATTAAAATCAAAAAGACACAGCCACCCCAAAGTTTGGGACGCCTCTGTTTACAAGAACCTCATTTATAGTACAAGTTCAACATCGCAGAAAGTGAAAAATGGATAAAGAAGTTGTGGTATTTACTTACAAAGCAATATCACTCAGCAATGAAATCTATGTCATCAGGCTCTTAGTATCACAATGAGTGGATTCAGGTATGATGATTCTAACTGAAATAAGTCACACAGAAAAAGAAACATCATAAGATATCAGTAATACACGGAATGGAAACTTGGCTACACAGGAACTGAATTACAGAACAGAACAGGGTCTCAAATTTAGAAAACCAACTTATGCTTGCTTAAGGGTAAAGGTGAGTTGGGGTGCTGCATAAAACCAGAGATTGAAATGAGCACAGATAAAGTTCCTTAAGTCAAATATGGAATAGACAAGAGCTACTCCTTGCTCAACGAAATGGACTCAACACCGCATATTAAACGCCTAAGAATGTACCTGACTAGTAAGTATCTTAAAACCTATGGATTGCTATGTCTCCGAAAGAGAATCAAGCATGTGTACAGGGGCATAAACGCAGCAGTGATAGGATTGGAGAGGTTCGGTGAGCAAATGAAGACCCTTTGAAGTCATATTGCATGGTACCCATTCCACGGGTTTCAACTACCCAGGTTTTAGGTATTCTTCCTTCAGCTAAAACATGCATGTGGAACCCAGAGTATGATCAACCATGTGATCGGGAGACGTGTTCAAATATGTCTCAGTTTTCCTCCCCTGGTACTCAGGTGCAACATTCCAGACGCTTTACTGACACTCTCCCCACTTGGAGAGTCAGCGCCTTTAACCTCCTGTTTGGCCCAGTTTGCAATTTCTGCGGAAGATGAACAGGAATAGCGAGAACCAATGAGAGGCTAGCTGGAGGTGTCTGGACGGGCAAATTTAACTCTCATTTCCCACCAGGAAGAGGAAATAACCAAAGGCTCAGCGTGCCGTGCCGGAACCAGATTAGGGCCTGAAGCCATCCTGCGGTGTTGCGGCCAGATCAAAAGAAAGCGAGTGGAAGAAAGGAGCTCAGGGGCACTGTAATTCACAAACCTGCAGAGTTATGTATGACAGCTATCGTCCAAAAATAGACTGAAGTAAGGCTGCCAAGAGGACTTGAACGCGGGGCAGAATTGCAGGAAACCGATTTCAGGAGGTAGACTGGAATTGCATTGAAAGCATAGGAAAAGAGGCAGAACGTCCACAATGATGCACTTGGCCAAAAAGGGCGTATGCGTTTTTTCCTGAATATATTCAGGAAAAAACGCATACGCCCTTTTTGGCCAACCAAGCAAGCTTGCAAAGGAAATCTGCACTACAATGAAGTCTCACTTCCCCCCGGTCAAAAGGGCCATCTGAAAAAACTGTAAAATCCAGAAAGGCAGGACAGGCCATGGAGAACTGGGAGCCTTGTTATGCTGATGGGCCGGATGGAAATTGCCAACAACCACTCGGGAGAAGTGTATGGTGTTTCCTGAAACATCTAAAAAACAAAGCAACAGAACCTAGGGCACTTCCACTTATGGTCCTATAGCTTAGGGAAATTAAAATCAAAAAGACACAGCCACCCCAAAGTTTGGAATGGCTCTGTTTACAAGAACCTCGTTTACAGTACAAGTTCAACATCGCAGAAAGTGAAAAATGGATAAGGAAGTTGTGGTATTTACTTACAAAGCAATATCACTCAGCAATGAAATCTGTGTCATCAGGCCCTTAGCAGCACAATGAGTGGATTCAGGTATGATGATTCTAACTGAAATAAGTCACACAGAAAAAGAAACATCATAAGATATCAGTAATACACGGAATGGAAACTTGGCTACACAGGAACTGAATTACAGAACAGAACAGGGTCTCAAATTTAGAAAACCAACTTATGCTTGCTTAAGGGTAAAGGTGAGTTGGGGTGCTGCATAAAACCAGAGATTGAAATGAGCACAGATAAAGTTCCTTAAGTCAAATATTCAATAGACAAGAACTACTCCTTGCTCAACGAAATGGACTCAACACCGCATATTAAACGCCTAAGAATGTACCTGACTAGTAAGTATCTTAAAACCTATGGATTGCTATGTCTCCGAAAGAGAATCAGGCATGTGTACAGGGTCATAAACGCAGCAGTGATAGGATTGGAGAGGTTCGGTGAGCAAATGAAGACCCTTTGAAGTCATATTGCATGGTACCCATTCCACGGTTTTCAACTACCCAGGTTTAAGGTATTCTTCCTTCAGCTAAAACATGCATGTGGAACCTAGAGTATGATCAACCATGTGATCGGGAGACGTGTTCAAATATGTCTCAGTTTTCGTACCCTGGTACTCGGGTGCAACATTCCAGACGCTTTACTAACACTCTCCCCACTTGCAGAGTCAGTCCCTTTAACCTCCTGTTTGGCCCAGTTTGCAATTTCTGTGGAAGATGAACAGGAATAGCGAGAACCAATGAGAGACTAGCTGGAGGTGTCTGGATGGGCAAATTTAACTCTCATTTCCCACCAGGAAGAGCAATTAACCAAAGGCTCAGCGTGCCGTGCCAGAACAAGATTAGGGCCTGAAGACACCCTGCGGGGTTGCGGCCAGGTCACAAGAAAGCGAGTTGAAGAAAGGAGCCCAGGGGCACTGTAATTCACAAACCTGCAGAGTTATAAATGACAGCTATCGTCCAAAAATAGACTGAAGTAAGGCTGCCAAGAGGACTTGAAAGCGGGGCAGAATTGCAGGAAACCGATTTCAGGAGGTAGACTGGAATTGCATTGAAAGCATAGGAAAAGAGGCAGAACGTCCACAATGATGCACTTGGCCAAAAAGAGCGTATGCGTTTTTTCCTGAATATATTCAGGAAAAAACGCATACGCCCTTTTTGGCCAACCAAGCAAGCTTGCAAAGGAAATCTGCACTACAATGAAGTCTCACTTCCCCCCGGTCAAAAGGGCCATCTGAAAAAAGTGTAAAATCCAGAAAGGCAGGACAGGCCATGGAGAACTGGGAGCCTTGTTATGCTGATGGGCGGGATGTAAATTGCCAACAACCACTAGGGAGAAGTGTATGGTGTTTCCTGAAACATCTAAAAAACAAAGCAACAGAACCTAGGGCACTTCCACTTATGGTCCTATAGCTTAGGGAAATTAAAATCAAAAAGACACAGCCACCCCAAAGTTTGGGACGCCTCTGTTTACAAGAACCTCATTTATAGTACAAGTTCAACATCGCAGAAAGTGAAAAATGGATAAAGAAGTTGTGGTATTTACTTACAAAGCAATATCACTCAGCAATGAAATCTATGTCATCAGGCTCTTAGTATCACAATGAGTGGATTCAGGTATGATGATTCTAACTGAAATAAGTCACACAGAAAAAGAAACATCATAAGATATCAGTAATACACGGAATGGAAACTTGGCTACACAGGAACTGAATTACAGAACAGAACAGGGTCTCAAATTTAGAAAACCAACTTATGCTTGCTTAAGGGTAAAGGTGAGTTGGGGTGCTGCATAAAACCAGAGATTGAAATGAGCACAGATAAAGTTCCTTAAGTCAAATATGGAATAGACAAGAGCTACTCCTTGCTCAACGAAATGGACTCAACACCGCATATTAAACGCCTAAGAATGTACCTGACTAGTAAGTATCTTAAAACCTATGGATTGCTATGTCTCCGAAAGAGAATCAGGCATGTGTACAGGGTCATAAACGCAGCAGTGATAGGATTGGAGAGGTTCGGTGAGCAAATGAAGACCCTTTGAAGTCATATTGCATGGTACCCATTCCACGGTTTTCAACTACCCAGGTTTAAGGTATTCTTCCTTCAGCTAAAACATGCATGTGGAACCTAGAGTATGATCAACCATGTGATCGGGAGACGTGTTCAAATATGTCTCAGTTTTCGTACCCTGGTACTCGGGTGCAACATTCCAGACGCTTTACTAACACTCTCCCCACTTGCAGAGTCAGTCCCTTTAACCTCCTGTTTGGCCCAGTTTGCAATTTCTGTGGAAGATGAACAGGAATAGCGAGAACCAATGAGAGACTAGCTGGAGGTGTCTGGATGGGCAAATTTAACTCTCATTTCCCACCAGGAAGAGCAATTAACCAAAGGCTCAGCGTGCCGTGCCAGAACAAGATTAGGGCCTGAAGACATCCTGCGGGGTTGCGGCCAGGTCACAAGAAAGCGAGTTGAAGAAAGGAGCCCAGGGGCACTGTAATTCACAAACCTGCAGAGTTATAAATGACAGCTATCGTCCAAAAATAGACTGAAGTAAGGCTGCCAAGAGGACTTGAAAGCGGGGCAGAATTGCAGGAAACCGATTTCAGGAGGTAGACTGGAATTGCATTGAAAGCATAGGAAAAGAGGCAGAACGTCCACAATGATGCACTTGGCCAAAAAGAGCGTATGCGTTTTTTCCTGAATATATTCAGGAAAAAACGCATACGCCCTTTTTGGCCAACCAAGCAAGCTTGCAAAGGAAATCTGCACTACAATGAAGTCTCACTTCCCCCCGGTCAAAAGGGCCATCTGAAAAAAGTGTAAAATCCAGAAAGGCAGGACAGGCCATGGAGAACTGGGAGCCTTGTTATGCTGATGGGCGGGATGTAAATTGCCAACAACCACTAGGGAGAAGTGTATGGTGTTTCCTGAAACATCTAAAAAACAAAGCAACAGAACCTAGGGCACTTCCACTTATGGTCCTATAGCTTAGGGAAATTAAAATCAAAAAGACACAGCCACCCCAAAGTTTGGGACGCCTCTGTTTACAAGAACCTCATTTATAGTACAAGTTCAACATCGCAGAAAGTGAAAAATGGATAAAGAAGTTGTGGTATTTACTTACAAAGCAATATCACTCAGCAATGAAATCTATGTCATCAGGCTCTTAGTATCACAATGAGTGGATTCAGGTATGATGATTCTAACTGAAATAAGTCACACAGAAAAAGAAACATCATAAGATATCAGTAATACACGGAATGGAAACTTGGCTACACAGGAACTGAATTACAGAACAGAACAGGGTCTCAAATTTAGAAAACCAACTTATGCTTGCTTAAGGGTAAAGGTGAGTTGGGGTGCTGCATAAAACCAGAGATTGAAATGAGCACAGATAAAGTTCCTTAAGTCAAATATGGAATAGACAAGAGCTACTCCTTGCTCAACGAAATGGACTCAACACCCCATATTAAACGCCTAAGAATGTACCTGACTAGTAAGTATCTTAAAACCTATGGATTGCTATGTCTCCGAAAGAGAATCAAGCACGTGTACAGGGGCATAAACGCAGCAGTGATAGGATTGGAGAGGTTCGGTGAGCAAATGAAGACCCTTTGAAGTCATATTGCATGGTACCCATTCCACGGGTTTCAACTACCCAGGTTTTAGGTATACTTCCTTCAGCTAAAACATGCATGTGGAACCCAGAGTATGATCAACCATGTGATCGGGAGACGTGTTCAAATATGTCTCAGTTTTCCTCCCCTGGTACTCAGGTGCAACATTCCAGACGCTTTACTGACACTCTCCCCACTTGGAGAGTCAGCGCCTTTAACCTCCTGTTTGGCCCAGTTTGCAATTTCTGCGGAAGATGAACAGGAATAGCGAGAACCAATGAGAGGCTAGCTGGAGGTGTCTGGACGGGCAAATTTAACTCTCATTTCCCACCAGGAAGAGGAAATAACCAAAAGCTCAGCGTGCCGTGCCGGAACCAGATTAGGGCCTGAAGCCATCCTGCGGTGTTGCGGCCAACTCAAAAGAAAGCGAGTGGAAGAAAGGAGCTCAGGGGCACTGTAATTCACAAACCTGCAGAGTTATGTATGACAGCTATCGTCCAAAAATAGACTGAAGTAAGGCTGCCAAGAGGACTTGAACGCGGGGCAGAATTGCAGGAAACCGATTTCAGGAGGTAGACTGGAATTGCATTGAAAGCATAGGAAAAGAGGCAGAACGTCCACAATGATGCACTTGGCCAAAAAGGGCGTATGCGTTTTTTCCTGAATATATTCAGGAAAAAACGCATACGCCCTTTTTGGCCAACCAAGCAAGCTTGCAAAGGAAATCTGCACTACAATGAAGTCTCACTTCCCCCCGGTCAAAAGGGCCATCTGAAAAAACTGTAAAATCCAGAAAGGCAGGACAGGCCATGGAGAACTGGGAGCCTTGTTATGCTGATGGGCCGGATGGAAATTGCCAACAACCACTCGGGAGAAGTGTATGGTGTTTCCTGAAACATCTAAAAAACAAAGCAACAGAACCTAGGGCACTTCCACTTATGGTCCTATAGCTTAGGGAAATTAAAATCAAAAAGACACAGCCACCCCAAAGTTTGGAATGGCTCTGTTTACAAGAACCTCGTTTACAGTACAAGTTCAACATCGCAGAAAGTGAAAAATGGATAAGGAAGTTGTGGTATTTACTTACAAAGCAATATCACTCAGCAATGAAATCTGTGTCATCAGGCCCTTAGCAGCACAATGAGTGGATTCAGGTATGATGATTCTAACTGAAATAAGTCACACAGAAAAAGAAACATCATAAGATATCAGTAATACACGGAATGGAAACTTGGCTACACAGGAACTGAATTACAGAACAGAACAGGGTCTCAAATTTAGAAAACCAACTTATGCTTGCTTAAGGGTAAAGGTGAGTTGGGGTGCTGCATAAAACCAGAGATTGAAATGAGCACAGATAAAGTTCCTTAAGTCAAATATGGAATAGACAAGAGGTACTCCTTGCTCAACGAAATGGACTCAACACCGCATATTAAACGCCTAAGAATGTACCTGACTAGTAAGTATCTTAAAACCTATGGATTGCTATGTCTCCGAAAGAGAATCAGGCATGTGTACAGGGGCATAAACGCAGCAGTGATAGGATTGGAGAGGTTCGGTGAGCAAATGAAGACCCTTTGAAGTCATATTGTATGGTACCCATTACACGGGTCTCAATTCTCCAAGTTTAAGGTATTCTTCCTTCAGCTAAAACATGCATGTGGAACCCAAGTATGATCAACCATGTGAACGGGAGACGTGTTCAAATATGTCTCAGTTTTCCTGCCCTGGTACTCGGGTGCAACATTCCAGACGCTTTACTAACACTCTCCCCACTTGGAGAGTGAGCGCCTTTAACCTCCTGTTTGGCCCAGTTTGCAATTTCTGCGGAAGATGAACAGGAATAGTGAGAACCAATGAGAGGCTAGCTGGAGGTGTCTGGACGGGCAAATTTAACTCTCATTTCCCACCAGGAAGAGGAAATAACCAAAGGCTCAGCGTGCCGTGCGGGAACCAGATTAGGGCCTGAAGCCATCCTGCGGTGTTGCGGCCAGCTCAAAAGAAAGCGAGTTGAAGAAAGGAGCTCAGGGGCACTGTAATTCACAAACCTGCAGAGTTATAAATGACAGCTATCGTCCTAAAATATACTGAAGTAAGGCTGCCAAGAGGACTTGAATGTGGGGCAGAATTGCAGGAAACCGATTTCAGGAGGTAGACAGGAATTGCATTGAAAGCATAGGAAAAGAGGCAGAACGTCCACAATGATGCACTTGGCCAAAAAGGGCGTATGCGTTTTTTCCTGAATATATTCAGGAATATATTCAGGAAAAAACGCATACGCCCTTTTTGGCCAACCAAGCAAGCTTGCAAAGGAAATCTGCACTACAATGAAGTCTCACTTTCCCCTGGTCAAAAGGGCCATCTGAAAAAAGTGTAAAATCCAGAAAGGCAGGACAGGCCATGGAGAACTGGGAGCCTTGTTATGCTGATGGGCGGGATGTAAATTGCCAACAGACACTCGGGAGAAGTGTATGGTATTTCCTGAAACATCTAAAAAACAAAGCAACAGAGCCTAGGGCACTTCCACTTATGGTCCTATAGCTTAGGGAAATTAAAATCAAAAAGACACAGCCACCCCAAAGTTTGGGACGCCTCTGTTTACAAGAACCTCGTTTACAGTACAAATTCAACATCGCAGAAAGTGAAAAATGGATAAAGAAGTTGTGGTATTTACTTACAAAGCAATATCACTCAGCAATGAAATCTGTGTCATCAGGCCCTTAGCAGCACAATGAGTGGATTCAGGTATGATGATTCTAACTGAAATAAGTCACACAGAAAATGAAACATCATAAGATATCAGTAATACACGGAATGGAAACTTGGCTACACAGGAACTGAATTACAGAACAGAACAGGGTCTCAAATTTAGAAAACCAACTTATGCTTGCTTAAGGGTAAAGGTGAGTTGGGGTGCTGCATAAAACCAGAGATTGAAATGAGCACAGATAAAGTTCCTTAAGTCAAATATGGAATAGACAAGAGCTACTCCTTGCTCAACGAAATGGACTCAACACCGCATATTAAACGCCTAAGAATGTACCTGACTAGTAAGTATCGTAAAACCTATGGATTGCTATGTCTCCAAGAGAATCAAGCATGTGTACAGGGGCATAAACACAGCAGTGGTAGGATTGGAGAGGTTCGGTGAGCAAATGAAGACCCTTTGAAGTCATATTGCATGGTACCCATTACACGGGTCTCAATTCTCCAAGTTTAAGGTATTCTTCCTTCAGCTAAAACATGCATGTGGAACCCAAGTATGATCAACCATGTGAACGGGAGATGTGTTCAAATATGTCTCAGTTTTCCTCCACTGGTACTCGGGTGCAACATTCCAGACGCTTTACTAACACTCTCCCCACTTGGAGAGTGAGCGCCTTTAACCTCCTGTTTGGCCCAGTGTGCAATTTCTGCGGAAGATGAACAGGAATAGCGAGAACCAATGAGAGGCTAGCTGGAGGTGTCTGGACGGGCAAATTTAACTCTCATTTCCCACCAGGAAGAGGAAATAACCAAAGGCTCAGCGTGCCGTGCCGGAACCAGATTAGGGCCTGAAGCCATCCTGCGGTGTTGCGGCCAGCTCAAAAGAAAGCGAGTTGAAGAAAGGAGCTCAGGGGCACTGTAATTCACAAACCTGCAGAGTTATAAATGACAGCTATCGTCCTAAAATATACTGAAGTAAGGCTGCCAAGAGGACTTGAATGTGGGGCAGAACTGCAGGAAACCGATTTCAGGAGGTAGACTGGAATTGCATTGAAAGCATAGGAAAAGAGGCAGAACGTCCACAATGATGCACTTGGCCAAAAAGGGCGTATGCGTTTTTTCCTGAATATATTCAGGAATATATTCAGGAAAAAACGCATACGCCCTTTTTGGCCAACCAAGCAAGCTTGCAAAGGAAATCTGCACTACAATGAAGTCTCACTTTCCCCCGGTCAAAAGGGCCATCTGAAAAAAGTGTAAAATCCAGAAAGGCAGGACAGGCCATGGAGAACTGGGAGCCTTGTTATGCTGATGGGCGGGATGTAAATTGCCAACAGACACTCGGGAGAAGTGTATGGTGTTTCCTGAAACATCTAAAAAACAAAGCAACAGAGCCTAGGGCACTTCCACTTATGGTCCTATAGCTTAGGGAAATTAAAATCAAAAAGACACAGCCACCCCAAAGTTTGGGACGCCTCTGTTTACAAGAACCTCGTTTACAGTACAAGTTCAACATCGCAGAAAGTGAAAAATGGATAAAGAAGTTGTGGTATTTACTTACAAAGCAATATCACTCAGCAATGAAATCTGTGTCATCAGGCCCTTAGCAGCACAATGAGTGGATTCAGGTATGATGATTCTAACTGAAATAAGTCACACAGAAAAAGAAACATCATAAGATATCAGTAATACACGGAATGGAAACTTGGCTACACAGGAACTGAATTACAGAACAGAACAGGGTCTCAAATTTAGAAAACCAACTTATGCTTGCTTAAGGGTAAAGGTGAGTTGGGGTGCTGCATAAAACCAGAGATTGAAATGAGCACAGATAAAGTTCCTTAAGTCAAATATGGAATAGACAAGAGCTACTCCTTGCTCAACGAAATGGACTCAACACCGCATATTAAACGCCTAAGAATGTACCTGACTAGTAAGTATCGTAAAACCTATGGATTGCTATGTCTCCAAAAGAATCAAGCATGTGTACAGGGGCATAAACACAGCAGTGGTAGGATTGGAGAGGTTCGGTGAGCAAATGAAGACCCTTTGAAGTCATATTGCATGGTACCCATTACACGGGTCTCAATTCTCCAAGTTTAAGGTATTCTTCCTTCAGCTAAAACATGCATGTGGAACCCAAGTATGATCAACCATGTGAATGGGAGACGTGTTCAAATATGTCTCAGTTTTCCTCCACTGGTACTCGGGTGCAACATTCCAGACGCTTTACTAACACTCTCCCCACTTGGAGAGTGAGCGCCTTTAACCTCCTGTTTGGCCCAGTTTGCAATTTCTGCGGAAGATGAACAGGAATAGCGAGAACCAATGAGAGGCTAGCTGGAGGTGTCTGGACGGGCAAATTTAACTCTCATTTCCCACCAGGAAGAGGAAATAACCAAAGGCTCAGCGTGCCGTGCCGGAACCAGATTAGGGCCTGAAGCCATCCTGCGGTGTTGCGGCCAGCTCAAAAGAAAGCGAGTTGAAGAAAGGAGCTCAGGGGCACTGTAATTCACAAACCTGCAGAGTTATAAATGACAGCTATCGTCCAAAAATAGACTGAAGTAAGGCTGCCAAGAGGACTTGAAAGCGGGGCAGAATTGCAGGAAACCGATTTCAGGAGGTAGACTGGAATTGCATTGAAAGCATAGGAAAAGAGGCAGAACGTCCACAATGATGCACTTGGCCAAAAAGGGCGTATGCGTTTTTTCCTGAATATATTCAGGAAAAAACGCATACGCCCTTTTTGGCCAACCAAGCAAGCTTGCAAAGGAAATCTGCACTACAATGAAGTCTCACTTCCCCCCGGTCAAAAGGGCCATCTGAAAAAAGTGTAAAATCCAGAAAGGCAGGACAGGCCATGGAGAACTGGGAGCCTTGTTATGCTGATGGGCGGGATGTAAATTGCCAACAACCACTCGGGAGAAGTGTATGGTGTTTCCTGAAACATCTAAAAAACAAAGCAACAGAGCCTAGGGCACTTCCACTTATGGTCCTATAGCTTAGGGAAATTAAAATCAAAAAGACACAGCCACCCCAAAGTTTGGAATGGCTCTGTTTACAAGAACCTCGTTTACAGTACAAGTTCAACATCGCAGAAAGTGAAAAATGGATAAAGAAGCTGTGGTATTTACTTACAAAGCAATATCACTCAGCAATGAAATCTGTGTCATCAGGCCTTTAGCAGCACAATGAGTGGATTCAGGTATGATGATTCTAACTGAAATAAGTCACACAGAAAAAGAAACATCATAAGATATCAGTAATACACGGAATGGAAACTTGGCTACACAGGAACTGAATTACAGAACAGAACAGGGTCTCAAATTTAGAAAACCAACTTATGCTTGCTTAAGGGTAAAGGTGAGTTGGGGTGCTGCATAAAACCAGAGATTGAAATGAGCACAGATAAAGTTCCTTAAGTCAAATATGGAATAGACAAGAGCTACTCCTTGCTCAACGAAATGGACTCAACACCGCATATTAAACGCCTAAGAATGTACCTGACTAGTAAGTATCTTAAAACCTATGGATTGCTATGTCTCCGAAAGAGAATCAAGCATGTGTACAGGGGCATAAACGCAGCAGTGATAGGATTGGAGAGGTTCGGTGAGCAAATGAAGACCCTTTGAAGTCATATTGCATGGTACCCATTACACGGGTCTTAACTCTCGAGGTTTAAGGTATTCTTCCTTCAGCTAAAACATGCATGTGGAACCCAAGTATGATCAACCATGTGAACAGGAGACGTGTTCAAATATGTCTCAGTTTTCCTCCCCTGGTACTCGGGTGCAACATTCCAGACGCTTTACTAACACTCTCCCCACGTGGAGACTCAGCGCCTTTAACCTCCTGTTTGGCCCAGTTTGCAATTTCTGCGGAAGATGAACAGGAATAGCGAGAACCAATGAGAGGCTAGCTGGAGGTGTCTGGACGGGCAAATTTAACTCTCATTTCCCACCAGGAAGAGGAAATAACCAAAGGCTCAGCGTGCCGTGCCGGAACCAGATTAGGACCTGAAGCCATCCTGCGGTGTTGCGGCCAGCTCAAAAGAAAGCGAGTTGAAGAAAGGAGCTCAGGGGCACTGTAATTCACAAACCTGCAGAGTTATAAATGACAGCTATCGTCCAAAAATAGACTGAAGTAAGGCTGCCAAGAGGACTTGAAAGCGGGGCAGAATTGCAGGAAACCGACTTCAGGAGGTAGACTGGAATTGCATTGAAAGCATAGGTAAAGGGGCAGAACGTCCACAATGATGCACTTGGCCAAAAAGGGCGTATGCGTTTTTTCCTGAATATATTCAGGAAAAAACGCATACGCCCTTTTTGGCCAACCAAACAAGCTTGCAAAGGAAATCTGCACTGCAATGAAGTCTCACTTCCCCCCGGTCAAAAGGGCCATCTGAAAATAGTGTAAAACCCAGAAAGGCAGGACAGGCCTTGGAGAACTGAGAGCCTTGTTATGCTGAAGGGCGGGATGTAAATTGCCAACAACCACTCGGGAGAAGTGTATGGTGTTTCCTGAAAAATCTAAAAAACAAAGCAACAGAGCCTAGGGCACTTCCACTTATGGTCCTATAGCTTAGGGAATTTAAAATCAAAAAGACACAGCCACCCCAAAATTTCGAACGGCTTTGTTTACAAGAACCTCGTTTACAGTACAAGTTCAACATCACAGAAAGTGAAAAAAGGATAAAGAAGTTGTGGTATTTACTTACAAAGCAATATCACTCAGCAATGAAATCTGTGTCATCAGGCCCTTAGCAGCACAATGAGTGGATTCAGGTATGATGATTCTAACTGAAATAAGTCACACAGAAAAAGAAACATCATAAGATATCAGTAATACACGGAATGGAAACTTGGCTACACAGGAACTGAATTACAGAACAGAACAGGGTCTCAAATTTAGAAAACCAACTTATGCTTGCTTAAGGGGAAAGGTGAGTTGGGTTGCTGCATAAAACCAGAGATTGAAATGAGCACAGATAAAGTTCCTTAAGCCAAATATGGAATAGACAAGAGCTACTCCTTGCTCAACAAAATGGACTCAACACAGCATATTAAACGCCTAAGAATGTACATGACTTGTAAGTATCTTAAAACCTATGGATTGCTATGTCTCCGAAAGAGAATCAAGCCTGTGTACAGGGGCATAAACGCAGCAGTGATAGGATTGGAGAGGTTCGGTGAGCAAATGAAGACCCTTTGAAGTCATATTGCATGGTACCCATTCCACGGTTTTCAACTACCCAGGTTTAAGGTATTCTTCCTTCAGCTAAAACATGCATGTGGAACCTAGAGTATGATCAACCATGTGATCGGGAGACGTGTTCAAATATGTCTCAGTTTTCCTCCCCTGGTACTCGGGTGCAACATTCCAGACGCTTTACTAACACTCTCCCGACTTGGAGAGTCAGTCCCTTTAACCTCCTGTTTGGCCCAGTTTGCAATTTCTGCGGAAGATGAACAGGAATAGCGAGAACCAATGAGAGGCTAGCTGGAGGTGTCTGGACGGGCAAATTTAACTCTCATTTCCCACCAGGAAGAGGAATTAACCAAAGGCTCAGCGTGCCGTGCCGGAACCAGATTAGGGCCTGAAGCCATCCTGCGGTGTTGCGGCCAGCTCACAAGAAAGCGAGTTGAAGAAAGGAGCTCAGGGGCACTGTAATTCACAAACCTGCAGAGTTATAAATGACAGCTATTGTCCAAAAATTGACTGAAGTAAGGCTGCCAAGAGGACTTGAAAGCGGGGCAGAATTGCAGGAAACCGATTTCAGGAGGTAGACTGGAATTGCATTGAAAGCATAGGAAAAGAGGCAGAACGTCCACAATGATGCACTTGGCCAAAAAGGGCGTATGCGTTTTTTCCTGAATATATTCAGGAAAAAACGCATACGCCCTTTTTGGCCAACCAAGAAAGCTTGCAAAGGAAATCTGCACTACAATGAAGTCTCACTTCCCCCCGGTCAAAAGGGCCATCTGAAAAAAGTGTAAAATCCAGAAAGGCAGGACAGGCCATGGAGAACTGGGAGCCTTGTAAAGCTGATGGGCGGGATATGAATTGCCAACAACCACTCAGGAAAAGTGTATGGTGTTTCCTGAAACATCTAAAAAACAAAGCAACAGAACCTAGGGCACTTCCACTTATGGTCCTATAGCTTAGGGAAATTAAAATAAAAAAGACACAGCCACCCTAAAGTTTGGAACGGCTCTGTTTACAAGAACCTCGTTTACAGTACAAGTTCAACATCGCAGAAAGTGAAAAATGGAGAAAGAAGTTGTGGTATTTACTTACAAAGCAATATCACTCAGCAATGAAATCTGTGTCATCAGGCCCTTAGCAGCACAATGAGTGGATTCAGGTATGATGATTCTAACTGAAATAAGTCACACAGAAAAAGAAACATCATAAGATATCAGTAATACACGGAATGTAAACTTGGCTACACAGGAACTGAATTACAGAACAGAACAGGGTCTCAAATTTAGAAAACCAACTTATGCTTGCTTAAGGGGAAAGGTGAGTTGGGGTGCTGCATAAAACCAGAGATTGAAATGAGCACAGATAAAGTTCCTTAAGCCAAATATGGAATAGACAAGAGCTACTCCTTGCTCAACGAAATGGACTCAACACCGCATATTAAACGCCTAAGAATGTACCTGACTAGTAAGTATCTTAAAACCTATAGATTGCTATGTCTCCAAAAGAGAATCAAGCATGTGTACAGGGGCATAAACGCAGCAGTGATAGGATTGGAGAGGTTCGTGAGCAAATGAAGACCCTTTGAAGTCATATTGCATGGTACCCATTCCACGGGTTTTAACTACCCAGGTTTAAGGTATTCTTCCTTCAGCTAAAACATGCATGTGGAACCTAGAGTATGATCAACCATGTGATCGGGAGACGTGTTCAAATATGTCTCAGTTTTCGTACCCTGGTACTCGGGTGCAACATTCCAGACGCTTTACTAACACTCTCCCCACTTGGCTAGTCAGTCCCTTTAACCTCCTGTTTGGCCCAGTTTGCAATTTCTGCGGAAGATGAACAGGAATAGCGAGAACCAATGAGAGACTAGCTGGAGGTGTCTGGACGGGCAAATTTAACTCTCATTTCCCACCAGGAAGAGGAAATAACCAAAGGCTCAGCGTGCCGTGCCGGAACCAGTTTAGGGCCTGAAGCCATCCTGCAGTGTTGCGGCCAGGTCACAAGAAAGCAAGTTGAAGAAAGGAGCTCAGGGGCACTGTAATTCACAAACCTGCAGAGTTATAAATGAGAGCTATCGTCCAAAAATAGACAGAAGTAAGGCTGCCAAGAGGACTTGAAAACGGGGCAGAATTGCAGGAAACCGATTTCAGGAGGTAGACTGGAATTGCATTGAAAGCATAGGAAAAGAGGCAGAACGTCCACAATGATGCACTTGGCCAAAAAGGGCGTATGCGTTTTTTCCTGAATATATTCAGGAAAAAACGCATACGCCCTTTTTGGCCAACCAAGCAAGCTTGCAAAGGAAATCTGCACTACAATGAAGTCTCACTTCCCCCCGGTCAAAAGGGCCATCTGAAAAAACTGTAAAATCCAGAAAGGCAGGACAGGCCATGGAGAACTGGGAGCCTTGTTATGCTGATGGGCGGGATGTAAATTGCCAACAGACACTCGGGAGAAGTGTATGGTGTTTCCTGAAACATCTAAAAAACAAAGCAACAGAACCTAGGGCACTTCCACTTATGGTCCTATAGCTTAGGGAAATTAAAATCAAAAAGACACAGCCACCCCAAAGTTTGGAATGGCTCTGTTTACAAGAACCTCATTTACAGTACAAGTTCAACATCGCAGAAAGTGAAAAATGGATAAAGAAGTTGTGGAATTTACTTACAAAGCAATATCACTCAGCAATGAAATCTGTGTCATCAGGCCCTTAGCAGCACAATGAGTGGATTCAGGTATGATGATTCTAACTGAAATAAGTCACACAGAAAAAGAAACATCATAAGATATCACTAATACACGGAATGTAAACTTGGCTACACAGGAACTGCATTCCAAAACAGAACAGGGTCTCAAATTTAGAAAACCAACTTATGCTTGCTTAAGGGGAAAGGTGAGTTGGGGTGCTGCATAAAACCAGAGATTGAAATGAGCACAGATAAATTTCCTTAAGCCAAATATGGAATAGACAAGAGCTACTCCTTGCTCAACGAAATGGACTCAAAACCCCATATTAAACGCCTAAGAATGTACCTGACTAGTAAGTATCTTAAAACCTATGGATTGCTATGTCTCCAAAAGAGAATCAAGCGTGTGTACAGGGGCATAAACGCAGCAGTGATAGGATTGGAGAGGTTCAGTGAGCAAATGAAGACCCTTTGAAGTCATATTGCATGGTACCCATTCCACAGGTCTCAACTCTCCAGGTTTAAGGTATTCATCCTTCAGCTAAAACATGCATGTGGAACCCAGAGTATGATCAACCATGTGATCGGGAGACGTGTTCAAATATGTCTCAGTTTTCCTCCCCTGGTACTCGGGTGCAACATTCCAGACGCTTTACTAACACTCTCCCCACTTGGAGAGTCAGCGCCTTTAACCTCCTGTTTGGCCCAGTTTGCAATTTCTACGGAAGATGTACAGGAATAGGGAGAACCAATGAGAGACTAGCTGGAGGTGTCTGGACGGGCAAATTTAACTCTAATTTCCCACCCGGAAGAGGAATTAACCAAAGGCTCAGCGTGCCATGCCGGAACCAGATTAGGGCCTGAAGCCATCCTGCGGTGCTGCGGCCAGGTCACAAGAAAGCAAGTTGAAGAAAGGAGCTCAGGGGCACTGTAATTCACAAACCTGCAGAGTTATAAATGACAGCTATCGTCCAAAAATAGACTGAAGTAAGGCTGCCAAGAGGACTTGAAAGCGGGGCAGCATTGCAGGAAACCGATTTCAGGAGGTAGACTGGAATTGCATTGAAAGCATAGGAAAAGAGGCAGAACGTCCACAATGATGCACTTGGCCAAAAAGGGCGTATGCGTTTTTTCCTGAATATATTCAGGAAAAAACGCATACGCCCTTTTTGGCCAACCAAGCAAGCTTGCAAAGGAAATCTGCACTACAATGAAGTCTCACTTCCCCCCGGTCAAAAGGGCCATCTGAAAAAAGTGTAAAATCCAGAAAGGCAGGACAGGCCATGGAGAACTGGGAGCCTTGTTATGCTGATAGGCGGGATGTAAATTGCCAACAGACACTCGGGAGAAGTGTATGGTGTTTCCTGAAACATCTAAAAAACAAAGCAACAGAACCTAGGGCACTTCCACTTATGGTCCTATAGCTTAGGGAAATTAAAATCAAAAAGACACAGCCACCCCAAAGTTTGGAATGGCTCTGTTTACAAGAACCTCATTTACAGTACAAGTTCAACATCGCAGAAAGTGAAAAATGGATTAAGAAGTTGTGGAATTTACTTACAAAGCAATATCACTCAGCAATGAAATCTGTGTCATCAGGCCCTTAGCAGCACAATGAGTGGATTCAGGTATGATGATTCTAACTGAAATAAGTCACACAGAAAAAGAAACATCATAAGATATCACTAATACACGGAATGTAAACTTGGCTACACAGGAACTGCATTCCAAAACAGAACAGGGTCTCAAATTTAGAAAACCAACTTATGCTTGCTTAAGGGGAAAGGTGAGTTGGGGTGCTGCATAAAACCAGAGATTGAAATGAGCACAGATAAATTTCCTTAAGCCAAATATGGAATAGACAAGAGCTACTCCTTGCTCAACGAAATGGACTCAAAACCCCATATTAAACGCCTAAGAATGTACCTGACTAGTAAGTATCTTAAAACCTATGGATTGCTATGTCTCCAAAAGAGAATCAAGCGTGTGTACAGGGGCATAAACGCAGCAGTGATAGGATTGGAGAGGTTCAGTGAGCAAATGAAGACCCTTTGAAGTCATATTGCATGGTACCCATTCCACAGGTCTCAACTCTCCAGGTTTAAGGTATTCATCCTTCAGCTAAAACATGCATGTGGAACCCAGAGTATGATCAACCATGTGAACGGGAGACGTGTTCAAATATGTCTCAGTTTTCCTCCCCTGGTACTCGGGTGCAACATTCCAGACGCTTTACTAACACTCTCCCCACTTGGAGAGTCAGCGCCTTTAACCTCCTGTTTGGCCCAGTTTGCAATTTCTGCGGAAGATGTACAGGAATAGGGAGAACCAATGAGAGACTAGCTGGAGGTGTCTGGACGGGCAAATTTAACTCTAATTTCCCACCCGGAAGAGGAATTAACCAAAGGCTCAGCGTGCCATGCCGGAACCAGATTAGGGCCTGAAGCCATCCTGCGGTGCTGCGGCCAGGTCACAAGAAAGCAAGTTGAAGAAAGGAGCTCAGGGGCACTGTAATTCACAAACCTGCAGAGTTATAAATGACAGCTATCGTCCAAAAATAGACTGAAGTAAGGCTGCCAAGAGGACTTGAAAGCGGGGCAGAATTGCAGGAAACCGATTTCAGGAGGTAGACTGGAATTGCATTGAAAGCATAGGAAAAGAGGCAGAACGTCCACAATGATGCACTTGGCCAAAAAGGGCGTATGCGTTTTTTCCTGAATATATTCAGGAAAAAACGCATACGCCCTTTTTGGCCAACCAAGCAAGCTTGCAAAGGAAATCTGCACTACAATGAAGTCTCACTTCCCCCCGGTCAAAAGGGCCATCTGAAAAAAGTGTAAAATCCAGAAAGGCAGGACAGGCCATGGAGAACTGGGAGCCTTGTTATGCTGATGGGCGGGATGTAAATTGCCAACAGACACTCGGGAGAAGTGTATGGTGTTTCCTGAAACATCTAAAAAACAAAGCAACAGAGCCTAGGGCACTGCCACTTATGGTCCTATAGCTTACTGAAATTAAAATCAAAAAGACACAGCCACCCCAAAGTTTGGGACGCCTCTGTTTACAAGAACCTCGTTTACAGTACAAGTTCAACATAGCAGAAAGTGAAAAATGGATAAAGAAGTTGTGGTATTTACTTACAAAGCAATATCACTCAGCAATGAAATCTATGTCATCAGGCCCTTAGCAGCACAATGAGTGGATTCAGGTATGATGATTCTAACTGAAATAAGTCACACAGAAAAAGAAACATCATAAGATATCAGTAATACACGGAATGGAAACTTGGCTACACAGGAACTGAATTACAGAACAGAACAGGGTCTCAAATTTAGAAAACCAACTTATGCTTGCTTAAGGGTAAAGGTGAGTTGGGGTGCTGCATAAAACCAGAGATTGAAATGAGCACAGATAAAGTTCCTTAAGCCAAATATGGAATAGAAAAGAGCTACTCCTTGCTCAACGAAATGGACTCAACACCGCATATTAAACGCCTAAGAATGTACCTGACTAGTAAGTATCTTAAAACCTATAGATTGCTATGTCTCCGAAAGAGTATCAAGCATGTGTACAGGGACATAAACGCAGCAGTGATAGGATTGGAGAGGTTCGTGAGCAAATGAAGACCCTTTGAAGTCATATTGCATGGTACCCATTCCACGGGTTTCAACTACCCAGGTTTTAGGTATTCTTCCTTCAGCTAAAACATGCATGTGGAACCCAGAATATGATCAACCATGTGATCGGGAGACATGTTCAAATATGTCTCAGTTTTCGTACCCTGGTACTCGGGTGCAACATTCCAGACGCTTTACTAACACTCTCCCCACTTGGAGAGTCAGTCCCTTTAACCTCCTGTTTGGCCCAGTTTGCAATTTCTGCGGAAGATTAACAGGAATAGCGAGAACCAATGAGAGACTAGCTGGAGGTGTCTGGACGGGCAAATTTAACTCTCATTTCCCACCAGGAAGAGGAAATAACCAAAGGCTCAGCGTGCCATGCCAGAACCAGATTAGGGCCTGAAGCCATCCTGCGGTGCTGCGGCCAGGTCACAAGAAAGCAAGTTGAAGAAAGGAGCTCAGGGGCACTTAATTCACAAACCTGCAGAGTTATAAATGACAGCTATCGTCCAAAAATAGACTGAAGTAAGGCTGCCAAGAGGACTTGAAAGCGGGGCAGAATTGCAGGAAACCGATTTCAGGAGGTAGACTGGAATTGCATTGAAAGCATAGGAAAAGAGGCAGAACGTCCACAATGATGCACTTGGCCAAAAAGGGCATATGCGTTTTTTCCTGAATATATTCAGGAAAAAACGCATACGCCCTTTTTGGCCAACCAAGCAAGCTTGCAAAGGAAATCTGCACTACAATGAAGTCTCACTTCCCCCCGGTCAAAAGGGCCATCTGAAAAAAGTGTAAAATCCAGAAAGGCAGGACAGGCCATGGAGAACTGGGAGCCTTGTTATGCTGATGGGCGGGATGTAAATTGCCAACAACCACTCGGTAGAAGTGTATGGTGTTTCCTGAAACATCTAAAAAACAAAGCAACAGAACCTAGGGCACTTCCACTTATGGTCCTATAGCTTAGGGAAATTAAAATCAAAAAGACACAGCCACCCCAAAGTTTGGAACGGCTCTGTTTACAAGAACCTCATTTACAGTACAAGTTCAACATCGCAGAAAGTGAAAAATGGATAAAGAAGTTGTGGAATTTACTTACAAAGCAATATCACTCAGCAATGAAATCTGTGTCATCAGGCCCTTAGCAGCACAATGAGTGGATTCAGGTATGATGATTCTAACTGAAATAAGTCACACAGAAAGAGAAACATCATAAGATATCACTAATACACGGAATGTAAACTTGGCTACACAGGAACTGAATTACAGAACAGAAAAGGGTCTCAAATTTAGAAAACCAACTTATGCTTGCTTAAGGGGAAAGGTGAGTTGGGGTGCTGCATAAAACCAGAGATTGAAATGAGCACAGATAAATTTCCTTAAGCCAAATATGGAATAGACAAGAGCTACTCCTTGCTCAACGAAATGGACTCAACACCCCATATTAAACGCCTAAGAATGTACCTGACTAGTAAGTATCTTAAAACCTATGGACTGCTATGTCTCCAAAAGAGAATCAAGCGTGTGTACAGGGGCATAAACGCAGCAGTGATAGGATTGGAGAGGTTCAGTGAGCAAATGAAGACCCTTTGAAGTCATATTGCATGGTACCCATTCCACGGGTCTCAACTCTCCAGGTTTAAGGTATTCATCCTTCAGCTAAAACATGCATGTGGAACCCAGAGTATGATCAACCATGTGAACGGGAGACGTGTTCAAATATGTCTCAGTTTTCCTCCCCTGGTACTCGGGTGCAACATTCCAGACGCTTTACTAACACTCTCCCCACTTGGAGAGTCAGCGCCTTTAACCTCCTGTTTGGCGCAGTTTGCAATTTCTGCGGAAGATGTACAGGAATAGGGAGAACCAATGAGAGACTAGCTGGAGGTGTCTGGACGGGCAAATTTAACTCTCATTTCCCACCCGGAAGAGGAATTAACCAAAGGCTCAGCATGCCGGGCCGGAACCAGATTAGGGCCTGAAGCCATCCTGCGGTGTTGCGGCCAGCTCAAAAGAAAGCGAGTTGAAGAAAGGAGCTCAGGGGCACTGTAATTCACAAACCTGCAGAGTTATAAATGACAGCTATCGTCCAAAAATAGACTGAAGTAAGGCTGCCAAGAGGACTTGAAAGCGGGGCAGAATTGCAGGAAACCGATTTCAGGAGGTAGACTGGAATTGCATTGAAAGCATAGGAAAAGAGGCAGAACGTCCACAATGATGCACTTGGCCAAAAAGGGCGTATGCGTTTTTTCCTGAATATATTCAGGAAAAAACGCATACGCCCTTTTTGGCCAACCAAGCAAGCTTGCAAAGGAAATCTGCACTACAATGAAGTCTCACTTCCCCCCGGTCAAAAGGGCCATCTGAAAAAACTGTAAAATCCAGAAAGGCAGGACAGGCCATGGAGAACTGGGAGCCTTGTTATGCTGATGGGCGGGATGTAAATTGCCAACAGACACTCGGGAGAAGTGTATGGTGTTTCCTGAAACATCTAAAAAACAAAGCAACAGAACCTAGGGCACTTCCACTTATGGTCCTATAGCTTAGGGAAATTAAAATCAAAAAGACACAGCCACCCCAAAGTTTGGAATGGCTCTGTTTACAAGAACCTCATTTACAGTACAAGTTCAACATCGCAGAAAGTGAAAAATGGATAAAGAAGTTGTGGAATTTACTTACAAAGCAATATCACTCAGCAATGAAATCTGTGTCATCAGGCCCTTAGCAGCACAATGAGTGGATTCAGGTATGATGATTCTAACTGAAATAAGTCACACAGAAAAAGAAACATCATAAGATATCACTAATACACGGAATGTAAACTTGGCTACACAGGAACTGCATTCCAAAACAGAACAGGGTCTCAAATTTAGAAAACCAACTTATGCTTGCTTAAGGGGAAAGGTGAGTTGGGGTGCTGCATAAAACCAGAGATTGAAATGAGCACAGATAAATTTCCTTAAGCCAAATATGGAATAGACAAGAGCTACTCCTTGCTCAACGAAATGGACTCAAAACCCCATATTAAACGCCTAAGAATGTACCTGACTAGTAAGTATCTTAAAACCTATGGATTGCTATGTCTCCAAAAGAGAATCAAGCGTGTGTACAGGGGCATAAACGCAGCAGTGATAGGATTGGAGAGGTTCAGTGAGCAAATGAAGACCCTTTGAAGTCATATTGCATGGTACCCATTCCACAGGTCTCAACTCTCCAGGTTTAAGGTATTCATCCTTCAGCTAAAACATGCATGTGGAACCCAGAGTATGATCAACCATGTGATCGGGAGACGTGTTCAAATATGTCTCAGTTTTCCTCCCCTGGTACTCGGGTGCAACATTCCAGACGCTTTACTAACACTCTCCCCACTTGGAGAGTCAGCGCCTTTAACCTCCTGTTTGGCCCAGTTTGCAATTTCTACGGAAGATGTACAGGAATAGGGAGAACCAATGAGAGACTAGCTGGAGGTGTCTGGACGGGCAAATTTAACTCTAATTTCCCACCCGGAAGAGGAATTAACCAAAGGCTCAGCGTGCCATGCCGGAACCAGATTAGGGCCTGAAGCCATCCTGCGGTGCTGCGGCCAGGTCACAAGAAAGCAAGTTGAAGAAAGGAGCTCAGGGGCACTGTAATTCACAAACCTGCAGAGTTATAAATGACAGCTATCGTCCAAAAATAGACTGAAGTAAGGCTGCCAAGAGGACTTGAAAGCGGGGCAGCATTGCAGGAAACCGATTTCAGGAGGTAGACTGGAATTGCATTGAAAGCATAGGAAAAGAGGCAGAACGTCCACAATGATGCACTTGGCCAAAAAGGGCGTATGCGTTTTTTCCTGAATATATTCAGGAAAAAACGCATACGCCCTTTTTGGCCAACCAAGCAAGCTTGCAAAGGAAATCTGCACTACAATGAAGTCTCACTTCCCCCCGGTCAAAAGGGCCATCTGAAAAAAGTGTAAAATCCAGAAAGGCAGGACAGGCCATGGAGAACTGGGAGCCTTGTTATGCTGATAGGCGGGATGTAAATTGCCAACAGACACTCGGGAGAAGTGTATGGTGTTTCCTGAAACATCTAAAAAACAAAGCAACAGAACCTAGGGCACTTCCACTTATGGTCCTATAGCTTAGGGAAATTAAAATCAAAAAGACACAGCCACCCCAAAGTTTGGAATGGCTCTGTTTACAAGAACCTCATTTACAGTACAAGTTCAACATCGCAGAAAGTGAAAAATGGATTAAGAAGTTGTGGAATTTACTTACAAAGCAATATCACTCAGCAATGAAATCTGTGTCATCAGGCCCTTAGCAGCACAATGAGTGGATTCAGGTATGATGATTCTAACTGAAATAAGTCACACAGAAAAAGAAACATCATAAGATATCACTAATACACGGAATGTAAACTTGGCTACACAGGAACTGCATTCCAAAACAGAACAGGGTCTCAAATTTAGAAAACCAACTTATGCTTGCTTAAGGGGAAAGGTGAGTTGGGGTGCTGCATAAAACCAGAGATTGAAATGAGCACAGATAAATTTCCTTAAGCCAAATATGGAATAGACAAGAGCTACTCCTTGCTCAACGAAATGGACTCAAAACCCCATATTAAACGCCTAAGAATGTACCTGACTAGTAAGTATCTTAAAACCTATGGATTGCTATGTCTCCAAAAGAGAATCAAGCGTGTGTACAGGGGCATAAACGCAGCAGTGATAGGATTGGAGAGGTTCAGTGAGCAAATGAAGACCCTTTGAAGTCATATTGCATGGTACCCATTCCACAGGTCTCAACTCTCCAGGTTTAAGGTATTCATCCTTCAGCTAAAACATGCATGTGGAACCCAGAGTATGATCAACCATGTGAACGGGAGACGTGTTCAAATATGTCTCAGTTTTCCTCCCCTGGTACTCGGGTGCAACATTCCAGACGCTTTACTAACACTCTCCCCACTTGGAGAGTCAGCGCCTTTAACCTCCTGTTTGGCCCAGTTTGCAATTTCTGCGGAAGATGTACAGGAATAGGGAGAACCAATGAGAGACTAGCTGGAGGTGTCTGGACGGGCAAATTTAACTCTAATTTCCCACCCGGAAGAGGAATTAACCAAAGGCTCAGCGTGCCATGCCGGAACCAGATTAGGGCCTGAAGCCATCCTGCGGTGCTGCGGCCAGGTCACAAGAAAGCAAGTTGAAGAAAGGAGCTCAGGGGCACTGTAATTCACAAACCTGCAGAGTTATAAATGACAGCTATCGTCCAAAAATAGACTGAAGTAAGGCTGCCAAGAGGACTTGAAAGCGGGGCAGAATTGCAGGAAACCGATTTCAGGAGGTAGACTGGAATTGCATTGAAAGCATAGGAAAAGAGGCAGAACGTCCACAATGATGCACTTGGCCAAAAAGGGCGTATGCGTTTTTTCCTGAATATATTCAGGAAAAAACGCATACGCCCTTTTTGGCCAACCAAGCAAGCTTGCAAAGGAAATCTGCACTACAATGAAGTCTCACTTCCCCCCGGTCAAAAGGGCCATCTGAAAAAAGTGTAAAATCCAGAAAGGCAGGACAGGCCATGGAGAACTGGGAGCCTTGTTATGCTGATGGGCGGGATGTAAATTGCCAACAGACACTCGGGAGAAGTGTATGGTGTTTCCTGAAACATCTAAAAAACAAAGCAACAGAGCCTAGGGCACTGCCACTTATGGTCCTATAGCTTACTGAAATTAAAATCAAAAAGACACAGCCACCCCAAAGTTTGGGACGCCTCTGTTTACAAGAACCTCGTTTACAGTACAAGTTCAACATAGCAGAAAGTGAAAAATGGATAAAGAAGTTGTGGTATTTACTTACAAAGCAATATCACTCAGCAATGAAATCTATGTCATCAGGCCCTTAGCAGCACAATGAGTGGATTCAGGTATGATGATTCTAACTGAAATAAGTCACACAGAAAAAGAAACATCATAAGATATCAGTAATACACGGAATGGAAACTTGGCTACACAGGAACTGAATTACAGAACAGAACAGGGTCTCAAATTTAGAAAACCAACTTATGCTTGCTTAAGGGTAAAGGTGAGTTGGGGTGCTGCATAAAACCAGAGATTGAAATGAGCACAGATAAAGTTCCTTAAGCCAAATATGGAATAGAAAAGAGCTACTCCTTGCTCAACGAAATGGACTCAACACCGCATATTAAACGCCTAAGAATGTACCTGACTAGTAAGTATCTTAAAACCTATAGATTGCTATGTCTCCGAAAGAGTATCAAGCATGTGTACAGGGACATAAACGCAGCAGTGATAGGATTGGAGAGGTTCGTGAGCAAATGAAGACCCTTTGAAGTCATATTGCATGGTACCCATTCCACGGGTTTCAACTACCCAGGTTTTAGGTATTCTTCCTTCAGCTAAAACATGCATGTGGAACCCAGAATATGATCAACCATGTGATCGGGAGACATGTTCAAATATGTCTCAGTTTTCGTACCCTGGTACTCGGGTGCAACATTCCAGACGCTTTACTAACACTCTCCCCACTTGGAGAGTCAGTCCCTTTAACCTCCTGTTTGGCCCAGTTTGCAATTTCTGCGGAAGATTAACAGGAATAGCGAGAACCAATGAGAGACTAGCTGGAGGTGTCTGGACGGGCAAATTTAACTCTCATTTCCCACCAGGAAGAGGAAATAACCAAAGGCTCAGCGTGCCATGCCAGAACCAGATTAGGGCCTGAAGCCATCCTGCGGTGCTGCGGCCAGGTCACAAGAAAGCAAGTTGAAGAAAGGAGCTCAGGGGCACTTAATTCACAAACCTGCAGAGTTATAAATGACAGCTATCGTCCAAAAATAGACTGAAGTAAGGCTGCCAAGAGGACTTGAAAGCGGGGCAGAATTGCAGGAAACCGATTTCAGGAGGTAGACTGGAATTGCATTGAAAGCATAGGAAAAGAGGCAGAACGTCCACAATGATGCACTTGGCCAAAAAGGGCATATGCGTTTTTTCCTGAATATATTCAGGAAAAAACGCATACGCCCTTTTTGGCCAACCAAGCAAGCTTGCAAAGGAAATCTGCACTACAATGAAGTCTCACTTCCCCCCGGTCAAAAGGGCCATCTGAAAAAAGTGTAAAATCCAGAAAGGCAGGACAGGCCATGGAGAACTGGGAGCCTTGTTATGCTGATGGGCGGGATGTAAATTGCCAACAACCACTCGGTAGAAGTGTATGGTGTTTCCTGAAACATCTAAAAAACAAAGCAACAGAACCTAGGGCACTTCCACTTATGGTCCTATAGCTTAGGGAAATTAAAATCAAAAAGACACAGCCACCCCAAAGTTTGGAACGGCTCTGTTTACAAGAACCTCATTTACAGTACAAGTTCAACATCGCAGAAAGTGAAAAATGGATAAAGAAGTTGTGGAATTTACTTACAAAGCAATATCACTCAGCAATGAAATCTGTGTCATCAGGCCCTTAGCAGCACAATGAGTGGATTCAGGTATGATGATTCTAACTGAAATAAGTCACACAGAAAGAGAAACATCATAAGATATCACTAATACACGGAATGTAAACTTGGCTACACAGGAACTGAATTACAGAACAGAAAAGGGTCTCAAATTTAGAAAACCAACTTATGCTTGCTTAAGGGGAAAGGTGAGTTGGGGTGCTGCATAAAACCAGAGATTGAAATGAGCACAGATAAATTTCCTTAAGCCAAATATGGAATAGACAAGAGCTACTCCTTGCTCAACGAAATGGACTCAACACCCCATATTAAACGCCTAAGAATGTACCTGACTAGTAAGTATCTTAAAACCTATGGATTGCTATGTCTCCAAAAGAGAATCAAGCGTGTGTACAGGGGCATAAACGCAGCAGTGATAGGATTGGAGAGGTTCAGTGAGCAAATGAAGACCCTTTGAAGTCATATTGCATGGTACCCATTCCACGGGTCTCAACTCTCCAGGTTTAAGGTATTCATCCTTCAGCTAAAACATGCATGTGGAACCCAGAGTATGATCAACCATGTGAACGGGAGACGTGTTCAAATATGTCTCAGTTTTCCCACCCTGGTACTCGGGTGCAACATTCCAGACGCTTTACTAACACTCTCCCCACTTGGAGAGTCAGCGCCTTTAACCTCCTGTTTGGCGCAGTTTGCAATTTCTGCGGAAGATGTACAGGAATAGGGAGAACCAATGAGAGACTAGCTGGAGGTGTCTGGACGGGCAAATTTAACTCTCATTTCCCACCCGGAAGAGGAATTAACCAAAGGCTCAGCATGCCGGGCCGGAACCAGATTAGGGCCTGAAGCCATCCTGCGGTGTTGCGGCCAGCTCAAAAGAAAGCGAGTTGAAGAAAGGAGCTCAGGGGCACTGTAATTCACAAACCTGCAGAGTTATAAATGACAGCTATCGTCCAAAAATAGACTGAAGTAAGGCTGCCAAGAGGACTTGAAAGCGGGGCAGAATTGCAGGAAACCGATTTCAGGAGGTAGACTGGAATTGCATTGAAAGCATAGGAAAAGAGGCAGAACGTCCACAATGATGCACTTGGCCAAAAAGGGCGTATGCGTTTTTTCCTGAATATATTCAGGAAAAAACGCATACGCCCTTTTTGGCCAACCAAGCAAGCTTGCAAAGGAAATCTGCACTACAATGAAGTCTCACTTCCCCCCGGTCAAAAGGGCCATCTGAAAAAAGTGTAAAATCCAGAAAGGCAGGACAGGCCATGGAGAACTGGGAGCCTTGTTATGCTGATGGGCGGGATGTAAATTGCCAACAGACACTCGGGAGAAGTGTATGGTGTTTCCTGAAACATCTAAAAAACAAAGCAACAGAGCCTAGGGCACTTCCACTTATGGTCCTATAGCTTAGGGAAATTAAAATCAAAAAGACACAGCCACCCCAAAGTTTGGAACGGCTCTGTTTACAAGAACCTCGTTTACAGTACAAGTTCAACATCGCAGAAAGTGAAAAATGGAGAAAGAAGTTGTGGTATTCACTTACAAAGCAATATCACTCAGCAATGAAATCTATGTCATCAGGCCCTTAGCAGCACAATGAGTGGATTCAGGTATGATGATTCTAACTGAAATAAGTCACACAGAAAAAGAAACATCATAAGATATCAGTAATACACGGAACGGAAACTTGGCTACACAGGAACTGAATTACAGAACAGAACAGGGTCTCAAATTTAGAAAACCAACTTATGCTTGCTTAAGGGGAAAGGTGAGTTGGGGTGCTGCATAAAACCAGAGATTGAAATGAGCACAGATAAAGTTCCTTAAGCCAAATATGGAATAGACAAGAGCTACTCCTTACTCAACGAAATGGACTCAACACCGCATATTAAACGCCTAAGAATGTACCTGACTAGTAAGTATCTTAAAACCTATGGATTGCTATGTCTCCGAAAGAGAATCAAGCATGTGTACAGGGGCATAAACGCAGCAGTGATAGGATTGGAGAGGTTCGTGAGCAAATGAAGACCCTTTGAAGTCATATTGCATGGTACCCATTCCAAGGGTTTCATCTACCCAGGTTTAAGGTATTCTTCCTTCAGCTAAAACATGAATGTGGAACCTAGAGTATGATCAACCATGTGATCGGGAGACGTGTTCAAATATGTCTCAGTTTTCGTACCCTGGTACTCGGGTGCAACATTCCAGATGCTTTACTAACACTCTCCCGACTTGGAGAGTCAGTGCCTTTAACCTCCTGTTTGGCCCAGTTTGCAATTTCTGCGGAAGATGAACAGGAATAGTGAGAACCAATGAGAGACTAGCTGGAGGTGTCTGGCCGGGCAAATTTAATTCTCATTTCCCACCAGGAAGAGGAATTAACCAAAGGCTCAGCGTGCCGTGCCAGAACCAGATTAGGGCCTGAAGCCATTCTGTGGTGTTGCGGCCAGGTCACAAGAAAGCGAGTTGAAGAAAGGAGCTCAGGGGCACTGTAATTCACAAACCTGCAGAGTTATAAATGACAGCTATCGTCCAAAAATATACTGAAGTAAGGCTGCCAAGAGGACTTGAAAGCGGGGCAGAATTGCAGGAAACCGATTTCAGGAGGTAGACTGGAATTGCATTGAAAGCATAGGAAAAGAGGCAGAACGTCCACAATGATGCACTTGGCCAAAAAGGGCATATGCGTTTTTTCCTGAATATATTCTACTACTCCTGAATATAGTCAGGAAAAAACGCATACGCCCTTTTTGGCCAACCAAACAAGCTTGCAAAGGAAATCTGCACTACAATGAAGTCTCACTTCTCCCCGGTCAAAAGGGCCATCTGAAAAAAGTGTAAAATCCAGAAAGGCAGGACAGGCCATGGAGAACTGGGAGCCTTGTTATGCTGATGGGCGGGATGTAAATTGCCAACAACCACTCGGGAGAAGTGTATGGTGTTTCCTGAAACATCTAAAAAACAAAGCAACAGAACCTAGGGCACTTCCACTTATGGTCCTATAGCTTAAGGAAATTAAAATCAAAAAGACACAGCCACCCCAAAGTTTGGAACGGCTCTGTTTACAAGAACCTCATTTACAGTACAAGTTCAACATCGCAGAAAGTGAAAAATGGATAAAGAAGTTGTGGAATTTACTTACAAAGCAATATCACTCAGCAATGAAATCTGTGTCATCAGGCACTTAGCAGCACAATGAGTGGATTCAGGTATGATGATTCTAACTGAAATAAGTCACACAGAAAAAGAAACATCATAAGATATCACTAATACACGGAATGTAATCTTGGCTACACAGGAACTGCATTCCAAAACAGAACAGGGTCTCAAATTTAGAAAACCAACTTATGTTTGCTTAAGGGGAAAGGTGAGTTGGGGTGCTGCATAAAACCAGAGATTGAAATGAGCACAGATAAATTTCCTTAAGCCAAATATGGAATAGACAAGAGCTACTCCTTGCTCAACGAAATGGACTCAAAACCCCATATTAAACGCCTAAGAATGTACCTGACTAGTAAGTATCTTAAAACCTATGGATTGCTATGTCTCCAAAAGAGAATCAAGCGTGTGTACAGGGGCATAAATGCAGCAGTGATAGGATTGGAGATGTTCAGTGAGCAAATGAAGACCCTTTGAAGTCATATTGCATGGTACCCATTCCACGGGTCTCAACTCTCCAGGTTTAAGGTATTCATCCTTCAGCTAAAACATGCATGTGGAACCCAGAGTATGATCAACCATGTGAACGGGAGACGTGTTCAAATATGTCTCAGTTTTCCTCCCCTGGTACTCGGGTGCAACATTCCAGACGCTTTACTAACACTCTCCCCACTTGGAGAGTCAGCGCCTTTAACCTCCTGTTTGGCCCAGTTTGCAATTTCTGCGGAAGATGTACAGGAATAGGGAGAACCAATGAGAGACTAGCTGGAGGTGTCTGGACGGGCAAATTTAACTCTCATTTCCCACCCGGAAGAGGAATTAACCAAAGGCTCACATGCCGGGCCGGAACCAGATTAGGGCCTGAAGCCATCCTGCGGTGTTGCGGCCAGCTCAAAAGAAAGCGAGTTGAAGAAAGGAGCTCAGGGGCACTGTAATTCACAAACCTGCAGAGTTATAAATGACAGCTATCGTCCAAAAATAGACTGAAGTAAGGCTGCCAAGAGGACTTGAAAGCGGGGCAGAATTGCAGGAAACCGATTTCAGGAGGTAGACTGGAATTGCATTGAAAGCATAGGAAAAGAGGCAGAACGTCCACAATGATGCACTTGGCCAAAAAGGGCGTATGCGTTTTTTCCTGAATATATTCAGGAAAAAACGCATACGCCCTTTTTGGCCAACCAAGCAAGCTTGCAAAGGAAATCTGCACTACAATGAAGTCTCACTTCCCCCCCGGTCAAAAGGGCCATCTGAAAAAAGTGTAAAATCCAGAAAGGCAGGACAGGCCATGGAGAACTGGGAGCCTTGTTATGCTGATGGGCGGGATGTAAATTGCCAACAGACACTCGGGAGAAGTGTATGGTGTTTCCTGAAACATCTAAAAAACAAAGCAACAGAACCTAGGGCACTTCCACTTATGGTCCTATAGCTTAGGGAAATTAAAATCAAAAAGACACAGCCACCCCAAAGTTTGGAACGGCTCTGTTTACAAGAACCTCGTTTACAGTACAAGTTCAACATCGCAGAAAGTGAAAAATGGATAAAGAAGTTGTGGTATTCACTTACAAAGCAATATCACTCAGCAATGAAATCTATGTCATCAGGCCCTTAGCAGCACAATGAGTGGATTCAGGTATGATGATTCTAACTGAAATAAGTCACACAGAAAAAGAAACATCATAAGATATCAGTAATACACGGAATGTAAACTTGGCTACACAGGAACTGAATTACAGAACAGAACAGCGTCTCAAATTTAGAAAACCAACTTATGCTTGCTTAAGGGTAAAGGTGAGTTGGGGTGCTGCATAAAACCAGAGATTGAAATGAGCACAGATAAAGTTCCTTAAGCCAAATATGGAATAGACAAGAGCTACTCCTTGCTCAACGAAATGGACTCAACACCGCATATTAAACGCCTAAGAATGTACCTGACTAGTAAGTATGTTAAAACCTATGGATTGCTATGTCTCCGAAAGAGAATCAAGCATGTGTACAGGGGCATAAACGCAGCAGTGATAGGATTGGAGAGGTTCGGTGAGCAAATGAAGACCCTTTGAAGTCATATTGCATGGTACCCATTACACGGGTCTTAACTCTCCAGGTTTAAGGTATTCTTCCTTCAGCTGAAACATGCATGTGGAACCCAAGTATGATCAACCATGTGAACGGGAGACGTGTTCAAATATGTCTCAGTTTTCCTCCCCTGGTACTCGGGTACAACATTCCAGACGCTTTACTAACACTCTCCCCACTAGGAGAGTCAGCGCCTTTAACCTCCTGTTTGGCCCAGTTTGCAATTTCTGCGGAAGATGAACAGGAATAGCGAGAACAAATGAGAGACTAGCTGGAGGTGTCTGGACGGGCAAATTTAACTCTCATTTCCCACCAGGAAGAGGAAATAACCAAAGGCTCAGCGTGCCATGCCGGAACCAGATTAGGGCCGAAGCCATCCTGTGGTGTTGCGGCCAGCTCACAAGAAAGCAAGTTGAAGAAAGGAGCTCAGGGGCACTGTAATTCACAAACCTGCAGAGTTATAAATGACAGCTATCGTCCAAAAATAGACTGAAGTAAGGCTGCCAAGAGGACTTGAAAGCGGGGCAGAATTGCAGGAAACCGATTTCAGGAGGTAGACTGGAATTGCATTGAAAGCATAGGAAAAGAGGCAGAACGTCCACAATGATGCACTTGCCCAAAAAGGGCGTATGTGTTTTTTCCTGAATATATTCAGGAAAAAACGCATACGCCCTTTTTGGCCAACCAAGCAAGCTTGCAAAGGAAATCTGCACTACAATGAAGTCTCACTTCCCCCCGGTCAAAAGGACCATCTGAAAAAAGTGTAAAATCCAGAAAGGCAGGACAGGCCATGGAGAACTGGGAGCCTTGTTATGCTGATGGGCGGGATGTAAATTGCCAACAACCACTAGGGAGAAGTGTATGGTGTTTCCTGAAACATCTAAAAAACAAAGCAACAGAACCTAGGGCACTTCCACTTATGGTCCTATAGCTTAGGGAAATTAAAATCAAAAAGACACAGCCACCCCAAAGTTTGGAACGGCTCTGTTTACAAGAACCTCATTTACAGTACAAGTTCAACATCACAGAAAGTGAAAAATGGATAAAGAAGTTGTGGAATTTACTTACAAAGCAATATCACTCAGCAATGAAATCTGTGTCATCAGGCCCTTAGCAGCACAATGAGTGGATTCAGGTATGGTGATTCTAACTGAAATAAGTCACACAGAAAAAGAAACATCATAAGATATCAGTAATACACGGAATGGAAAGTTGGCTACACAGGAACTGAATTACAGAACAGAACAGGGTCTCAAATTTCGAAAACCAACTTACGCTTGCTTAAGGGGAAAGGTGAGTTGGGGTGCTGCATAAAACCAGAGATTGAAATGAGCACAGATAAAGTTCCTTAAGCCAAATATGAAATAGACAAGAGCTACTCCTTGCTCAACGAAATGGACTCAACACCGCATATTAAACGCCTAAGAATGTACCTGACTAGTAAGTATCTTAAAACCTATGGATTGCTATGTCTCCGAAAGAGAATCAAGCATGTGTACAGGGGCATAAACGCAGCAGTGATAGGATTGGAGAGATTCGTGAGCAAATGAAGACCCTTTGAAGTCATACTGCATGGTACCCATTCCACGGGTTTCAACTACCAAGGTTTAAGGTATTCTTCCTTCAGCTCAAACATGCATGTGGAACCTAGAGTATGATCAACCATGTGAACGGGAGACGTGTTCAAATATGTCTCAGTTTTCCTCCCCTGGTACTCGGGTGCAACGTTCCAGACGCTTTACTAACATCCTCCCCACTTGGAGAGTCAGCGCCTTTAACCTCCTGTTTGGCCCAGTTTGCAATTTCTGCGGAAAATGAACAGGAATAGCGAGAACCAATGAGAGGCTAGCTGGAGGTGTCTGGACGGGCAAATTTAACTCTCATTTCCCACCAGGAAGAGGAAATAACCAAAGGCTCAGTGTGCCGTGCCGGAACCAGATTAGGGCCTGAAGCCATCCTGCGGTGTTGCGGCCAGGTCACAAGAAAGCGAGTTGAAGAAAGGAGCTCAGGGGCACTGTAATTCACAAACCTGCAGAGTTATAAATGACAGCTATCGTCCAAAAATAGACTGAAGTAAGGCTGCCAAGAGGACTTGAAAGCCGGGCAGAATTGCAGGAAACCGATTTCAGGAGGTAGACTGGAATTGCATTGAAAGCATAGGAAAAGAGGCAGAACGTCCACAATGATGCACTTGGCCAAAAAGGGCGTATGCGTTTTTTCCTGAATATATTCAGGAAAAAACGCATACGCCCTTTTTGGCCAACCAAGCAAGCTTGCAAAGGAAATCTGCACTACAATGAAGTCTCACTTCCCCCCGGTCAAAAGGGCCATCTGAAAAAAGTGTAAAATCCAGAAAGGCAGGACAGGCCATGGAGAACTGGGAGCCTTGTTATGCTGAAGGGCGGGATGTAAATTGCCAACAACCACTAGGGAGAAGTGTATGGTGTTTCCTGAAACATCTAAAAAACAAAGCAACAGAGCCTAGGGCACTTCCACTTATGGTCCTATAGCTTAGGGAAATTAAAATCAAAAAGACACAGCCACCCCAACGTTTGGAACGGCTCTGTTTACAAGAACCTCGATTACAGTACAAGTTCAACATCACAGAAAGTGAAAAATGGATAAAAAAGTTGTGGTATTTACTTACAAAGCAATATCACTCAGCAATTAAATCTGTGTCATCAGGCCCTTAGCAGCACAATGAGTGGATTCAGGTATGATGATTCTAACTGAAATAAGTCACACAGAAAAAGAAACATCATAAGATATCAGTAATACACGGAATGGAAACTTGGCTACACAGGAACTGAATTACAGAACAGAACAGGGTCTCAAATTTAGAAAACCAACTTATGCTTGCTTAAGGGGAAAGGTGAGTTGGGGTGCTGCATAAAACCAGAGATTGAAATGAGCACAGATAAAGTTCCTTAAGTCAAATATGGAATAGACAAGAGCTACTCCTTGCTCAACGAAATGGACTCAACACCGCATATTAAACGCCTAAGAATGTACCTGACTAGTAAGTATCTTAAAATCTATGGATTGCTATGTCTCTGAAAGAGAATCAAGCATGTGTACAGGGGCATAAACGCAGCAGTGATAGGATTGGAGAGGTTCGGTGAGCAAATGAAGACCTTTTGAAGTCATATTGCATGGTACCCATTACACGGGTCTTAACTCTGCAGGTTTAAGGTGTTCTTCCTTCAGCTGAAACATGCATGTGGAACCCAAGTATGATCAACCATGTGAATGGGAGACGTGTTCAAATATGTCTCAGTTTTCCTCCCCTGGTACTCGGGTACAACATTCCAGACGCTTTACTAACACTCTCCCCACTAGGAGAGTCAGCGCCTTTAAAGTCCTGTTTGGCCCAGTTTGCAATTTCTGCGGAAGATGAACAGG